>NC_090929.1:293482497-294107497 GCF_040938575.1 Ambystoma mexicanum
ACAATAGCACTACACAGACCCAGAGTGACATAGGCCAAACAAGGTGTTGGTGAGTGAGTGACGCGAGCAACACATCAGCTCAGGAATCCGAGCTGAGTGATAGGTAAAATTGTGCATGGGCTGAAAACAAAACACACGCAAGAGACACAGATTGCCAGCGGTCATTGCTAAACAAGGAACTTTCCGGGAACGAGAAGGATATTCACGATACGTGCAGTGATGGCATCTAAGGTCGTCAAAAGTAAAGGAAAACAACCCACGTTGGACATCTTCACTAAGCCGCCACAGTCACTGGACGCCTCTACGAACACCGGCGGAATCTCGCACCGAGCAGCCACGCCATCGCGAGGTGATCAACAGATCCTGGAAGCCATAGCGAATCTGGAATCCTCGTGGGAGACGTTGTGCAAGGTAGCCATGGCGGAATTGAAGACCTTATTAGAATTCAAAATTGATGCGGTCAGTATGGAGGTCAACCTTTTGCGACAGGATGTATGAACGTTGGCAGAGCGCACAACTGGATTAGAGAGCAAAGTAAAGACCAATACCGACACCAGCATGGCCAACGCTACAGAGGTCCACATATTGCGACAACATGTATGCAACCTGGAAAGTCGAGCGGAGGAAGCAGAAGGAAGGGCGCGACGTAACATACAGGTAGTGGGACTACCTGAAGGTGAAGAGGGTGTGGACCCCACGGACTATGTGGAGAATATGCTGATGCAAGATATAGGCACAGGACCGCTCACTCAGGGGTTCACGGTGGAAAGAGCGCACAGGGCCCAAACAAGGAAACCCCAACCGGTTCCCCCTCCCAGAGCGATCATCGCCAAGATCCTGAACTACAAAGATCGGGAAAAGATCCTGGAACACTTCCGTAAAGGCGGGACGATGACTAGAGCATCAGCCACGGTCATGGCGTACCCAGACTACACCTTGGGGGTACAGAGACAACGACTACAGTATGTGGCGATTTAGAGGCGGCTGCGAGAATTTGGCTTTAAGTACATGTTGTTGTACCCGGCTAAACTAAGTCATTCACAGGAATAAGGCCTTTTTCATTGAGATGCCCGAAGACACTGCATGCTGCCTAGACATGCTGGATGGTACAGAGAAGCAACCTCGACAGGAGCAGGATAAGTGACCCGGTATTGTTCCATATTGTACTATAAACTGACACGAAGGAGGTTAGATCCTGGGGAGCTTAATATGATCGTATTGTGCTGTGGACATAGAAAGCTGCTCGCACATGGGGAAAAGGGTATCTGAACACACACATATAGTAATTTGGAACACGAACCTGGTAGGGCTTAATGCAGGAGGCGGTGAGGAAATGCGTCTTTACCCCCCTAGGAGTTGGTTTAGTTGGGGTACCAATAGTAGGGTATCCCCCTGCAGAGTCCCGGCAGGGCAATGGACTAGATGCAGGATTGCCTGAGATCCAGGGATGGAGCTGGGCAGTTGGGGATGGGAGGGGGGAGTTGAGGAGTTGTTGGGAAGGTTGGAGAGGGAGTTGGGGAATGGAAAGGTGGGTTGGGGGGTTTGCAGTGGTATTAGTTGGGGAACAAGCTTAAGTCCATACGCCGCTGCGCAAGATGCAGGAGATAAAGGAAGACAGTGGTGGGATTGGGTATGGATGAAAGATGGGAGACCTTAAAATAGTTACTTGGAATGTCACGGGTCTCAACAGTTACTTGTAGAGGAATAAGATGATGATGTACCCGAGGAGGCAGAGAATAGATATCGCTCTACTACAGGAAACCCATCTAACGAAAGAAAAACAAGAGGTGATAAGGAAGAAATGGAAAGGGACCACCATAGGGGCAACGTATTTGGCATACGCCAGAGGGGTAATTACCTGGGTAGCACCACATGGCCCCTTTCAGGTGTTGCAGTCCACAGTAGAATCTGACGGGAGGATGGTGGCGATACGGGGATTGATAGAAAACAGAGAAATGTGTATTATTAATGCATATGCCCCGGACCAAGATACTGTGGCCTATTTCAAGACTTTTTTATAGTAAAATAAGCCCTACCTTGGAGGTGCGGTTATATGGTGAGGCGATTTCAACTGTACGCTGGATCCCAGGATGGACAGGTCAGATGGGAAATTAGAAAAACCCACCCCTGCAGCCAAAACCTTGAGGACCCTAATAGGGAGACTTTAAGTTGGAAGATATATGGAGGCTACCACCACCCACATGACAAACACTATTCGCATTACTCGGCCCCACAAATTTTGTATACATGGCTATATTATATGTTTGCCTCTCCGGAGATGACAGGAGAGATAGTGCGGACTGAATATAAAGCGAGGGTCCTCTCGGACCACTCACCACTGGTCTTAATATGGCAGTACCTGGCCCCTAGAGCTAGGATCCCAACGTGGCGCCTCAGAGCTGAAGCATTGAAAGACACAGTGTTCAGATAGGACCTGAGGAAGGAAATTGTAGAATACTTCGAAAATAACACTGGAAGCGTAGAATCGGCCGGTACTCTATGGGAGGCATTTAAGGTGGTGGTAAGGGGATCAGCGATAGCAAAATCCAAAGGGTTGCAAGAGTTGCAGAAGGCAGAGGAGAAACTGGAGGCAGTCGTGCGAAGAGATGACTCCTTGGAGGATGCCGAAACTATAAGCCAATTACGGCAATAATGGGAAGGGCATTGGGAGAGAATGTGTAATCTAAATTACAAGAAATACATAGAGAGGCAGCACGCTGGTGGGGACAAACCAGGGTGGTTGCTAGCATGGCTGAATAAAAGCGAGACGCCCAGACCAACGATCAGAGCAATACAGGGGGAGAGAGGACAGACGCTTGATACCCAAAAGGGCGTGAACGAAGGGTTCCTCGAGTTCTATAAACAACTGTATGGTGATGCAGGCTAAGGTGAATGGGGCAAGATAGTGAAAACACTAGAGGATATTGGTCCTACCCAAATTGAGTGCTGAAGAGAGAGAGAACCTAGATACCCCAATCACAGGGGAGAAACTAGAAGCAGTGATTGAGGAATCACCCACTTGCAAGGCCACGGGTGCGGACGGACTCCCTAGCGAGTTCTATAAAACATACAAGATGGAAGTGCTTCTCTCGCTACTGGCAATGTTAAATGATGCATTCTAAACAGGGATATTGCCAAAATCACTGAGGGAGGCGATCATCATTCCGATTCTCAAACCTAATAAGTCGAGCATGGACCGCGAGTCGTATAGACCGCTATCCATGCTGAACCAGGACAGCAAAATACTCACGGCCGTGTTGGCGGGTAGACTGAGACAGGTCATAAGTAAATTTATACATCCTGACCAGACCGGATATGTTCGGTACAGAAGCATATCCGACAACCTTAGAAGGCTCCGCCGGGTCATAGAGCAAACAGAAGGAGATGCACATGAAATCGCAATTGTCTCATTAGATGCGGTGTAGGCCTTCAATTCTGTTAAATGGCCTTGGTTGAAAGCAGCCTTAAAGGAATATGGAATAGGGCCCGGGTATCAGAAGTGGGTGGAACTATTATATAGCTCACCATTAGTCAGAGTCAAGACGGGAGCGATTTTCTCAGAGAGGTGGCAACTCAGCAGGGGCACCAGACAGGGATGCCCTTGGTCCCTGATGCTATACATTCTTGCACTGGAACCCCTAGCGATATGTTTGAGGCAACAGTACGAAGAGGTGGGGACCTCCACGAAAGGAGGGCCACACTTAATATAATTGTTTGCCGATGATATGTTATACTTGAGGTACCCGGAGGAAAACTTGCAATACATCTTAGAAGTATTGGAGCGGTTTGCGTTGCTCTCAGGCATCACAGTTAATCCTAAAAAGTTGTGCATGTTCTCCCTGGGGAGGTATAACGGGATCCCGCAAGAACACTTACCTACAATATACTACACAATAGTACAATATACTACAAATACCCTGGGAGACCAAAACCTTTAAATACCTAGGGATTGATATCTATCACGCAGTGGAGGATGAACACAAACATAACACAGAGAAGGCAGTGGCAAACATTGAGAATAGCATGAGATTCTGGACAAAGATCCCTTTGGCCATGGTAGGGAGGGTGGCGTTGTTGAAGATGGTTGTATTGCTGAGGCTCATACACTTTTTGGGGAATATACCATACATGATATCAAAGGGATTCTTTGTTAAACTTCAGAGCATATGTAGAGGCTTCATTTGGCATAATACCAGGAATAGAATAGCCCTGTGGAAACTACAGAACACGTATGATAAAGGGGGCATACAACTTCCCAACTTTGAGATTTATCACTTGGCCAGTCAGTCAGCTGCAATATGTGGCTAGGTGGCTAACGGAAGACTCAACATCGGAGTCCAGGCTGCTGAGGTTTGAATTTACTCTGTTTTTCTTGAAAGAATGGATATGGCTGCCTAAATCAGCGCTAAAAGGGCGCCCAGGGATGCTGGAACTGGGATGGAGAATGTGGCGGAAGGCTTGCCTGTCCATGGAGAACCCGACTCTGTGTTCTCTGCAAGTGCCGCTAGTGGCATTGACCGGAGGGAATGAGCAGCTGAGGAAGACGATTCGTAAGCATTGGGAATCAGTGGGTATCGCAACAATGGGAGACATATGGCAAGATGGGAAGATAATGGAATTTAATGCACTGGTAGAGGAAACAGGTCTACACCTAGGACAGTATATGACATATACCAGATTGGGGCGGCGGGTGAGAGAAACATGGTCTGAAATAGTGCTGGAAGACCAACCTGATACGCCCATAGAAACAATTTATGATATCGCAGAGGGGGGGCATGAGGTTTCCCGAATTTATGAACTGTTGATGTCCAGGGTGGGGAAGGAAGTGACCCAGCTAACAAGGGACTGGGAAGAGGAAGTAGGGGAACTCATGAATGATGGGCTATGGGAGAGGGCTCAGAGGTACCATAAAAAAGTGTCCAGGAAAGCGAGGCTGCAACAAATCCAGCTATACGTAACCCACAGAGCATACATGACCTTCCAAAGGACTGCTCGATGCAAGAACGCAGAAATGCAAACATGTCCCAAATGTGGGGAAGTGAACGAAGGATTGACACATATGTTCTGGGTATGCCCAGAAATTAAAAGATTCTGGGGAGAAGTAGCCCACCGATTGACGGAGAAAGGGATCATGCTAGACGTGGAATCTGTGTGGGCATGTATGGTGGGGGGATTCCCTAGACCACGCAAATTAAAACACGTGAATAAACTTAAGGACCTGGCTTATATACTTGCCAAGTGCAGGATTGCCATTGGTTGGAAGGCATGTAACAGACCAAATGTAGAGGTTTGGTGGAATGATCTCAAGGAATGGGCTGAGGCGCCAACAGTGGTATGGAATGAAGCGGCCAATAGGGGAGGGGAGGAAGAAACAGATACGCTGATGGCCTGGAGGCAATTAGTGGCCACACTGTCTGGGTCCATCCAGGCATACCCAAGCGAACATCATACCTCCGGAAATACGGAGGGGGAAGTATCCCTAGAGGATAGAACGGCGGTAGGTGAAATGGAGTAGGCTTGAGTTGGGGGAGGGTAATGGGTAAGCAGTGGTTAATTTTAAAATGATACAGGATGTTTAAAGATGTATGACATGCACTGCTAAGTTTGGTTTTTCCCCTTTCTTTTTCTTGTTTGTTGTTGACTGAGTGTTGTGAAAAGTTAATAAAAATTGTTTTAAAAAAAAGATGTTTACTATATGTTTTTTTTTTATTATTGCCCATCTTTTAAGACAGTAACATTTTTGAGTGAACTTTTCCTTTAATGATGGCACCAGGAACCATTATAGTATGTTGGTCCCTTAACGTGTGACAGAATTCTACCTGGGGCAAATTAGGCACTTTTGTAGTGTGCCAGCCCTTGCAAAAGCAAGATTGGCTACCTATGATAGCATATAAAATTACATTTATTACCTTAAGTGAAAACCTGGGTGAAGGTCTCATGGTCAACAAAAATTTTGTTAAGATTGCAAAAGACTAGCAAAATGTTAAGAGTTATAACAGTCAACGAAAGGAGTGTTAAGTCACTTTGTGGCAAGAGACGGTGCCTCTGATGTGGTGCTACAAATCATTGAGATGCATCAGCAGTAGTGTGCAGTACTGTTATCTCTGTAATAATAGTCGTTCAGATGACTTGACTTGGTGTTTTTTCTTTTCCAGCATTGTTTTAAGAGATCGCTCCAGACACTGCTATAGCATTGGACCAGAGATTAATGTACCACAGTGTTTCCTTGTCTGCTAAAAAAATCAACTTTGATTGCATTGGCAGAGCTGTTTATGTGCTTCTAGTTTTGGAATGGCAGAGTGTGCTTTAAGTTTGGATTAATGTGCATTTGCAGAGTTGTGTGTGTTTGCTTCCAGGTCTGGAGAGATAGGGATATGTGTGGCCAGATTTGCAGAGAAACAGGAACTCTGATCATGTCACTTGGTAACTGTAAACCTCTGAATCATTTGAGCAGTATGGACTTGAAACAGTGCAATTAATGTTATTCTTTACGATTTTGTTTTTAGGTTTTCCCTTACCCTCATTGACACTTTGGATACGCTGGTGGTAAGTTGATTTTCTTGTACCGCTGCCCTAATGCTGTCTCTGGTCTTCTTTCCTCTTTAAGCAGCATAGTTCTCTTAAGAACCTCTTTGCCACTTCCCCTCTGTTCCTTGCCCCAATATTGGGGTTCTGTTCTGCATCTCTATCTGGTCTCCAGTGGAGATCTTTCCTATTTTCTGTTTTACACTTGTGTGGCCATTTGCCTGAATGTTCATGCTTTCTTGTAATCAAATTCAGTTTGTCCTTTTCAGACCTTTTGTCTTCTAACTCTGTTACATCACAGTGCAGTACTTTATGGTGAAACCCACATAGTACTGTGACAGGTATCCTTCAATACAGATCCTTTGCTCTTTTTGCGAATAAGATTCACATATGCCATTGTCTGTTGCACTGTACACAAGGTGTTTCTTGAAACAAAGAAATTGAAATATTTAATGAAGCAACATCTTTTATATTCGTCTGTTGCATGAATATGATCAAGCTTTAAAAATAATCTGTTTGCTCTTAGGGTCAATGGCTATGTTGGAGCCCTCACTTTATCATACTGACTGCTAAACACGGTACACCCTTGTTAAAAACTCAACCTGTGCCTTGACAATTGTACACAATTCTCGTCTTGATCAGCTGAGTCACTTTTTGCATTAGGTTAAGCACCTGAGATGCTCACTCTTTTACATTTTCCTCTGTCTGTAAGTCTATTGCATCAACATTTCTTTGTAACCCCACTACTCCCCTGTACTGCTTCTTGCACACCTCCATTATCTATCTTGTTTGTTTACATGCATAGTGACACTTTAGAATCTCTTCTTTTGTTGGCTAAGTTAAAGCCTCATCACAGAAGATCCAGTTGCTGATCCATGAGATGGTTAGGTTATACCTGACGTACCTCTTTGATCTCCTTTTAAATATTTCTCCTTTCACTTAATCTCCAATTTCAGGTTCTCTCTCTTGTTTATTAGGTGCTGAACAAGTTGGAAGAGTTTGAAGAAGCTGTGCGTAAAGTGGTGCTAGACGTGCGACTTGACAACGACGTTGTAGTCTCTGTGTTTGAGACCAACATCCGTGTTCTAGGGTAAGGAAGCATATGGAGGAATGATCCATGTTTGGTTTAGCTATGCCCCAGGAGAAGCATCTGTATCATGTGTATACTGCAAGCTGGGAGTACCTATTTCGGGTATTCATGAGCTGGCAAAAGTATTCATTTAGTGGGTTTAGACATGAGTAGGATAAATCATTGACCTTGGCGTAGTTGGTTATTGCAATGCATTGCCCTGGGGATGCATTGCAATAAGTAGCTGTTGTGTGGGGTGAAAACAATACTTATTTTAAAGGAACCGTGAAAATATTCAGTCACGTGTGGCAGGTCAGAAGAAGGACACAGACTTGTGTTAGACATTTCACTGTCTATGCCTTTTAAAGAATAAAGTAAACGCCTAGCTCTCCCTATTCTATGGGGTATTCCCTGCCTAACAAAACGAACTAAGATGCTCTTCAGTCATCAGTGAATTGTCATAAAAAGAATCTGTCCACTGTTCCAACCAGTGCTCCAGATAAGATTTTGAAGTGAGAGTATTTTGCTCCCTACTTTTTAAAGTTGGGAGTAAAATGATTTTTTAGGGAATAAAAAAGTACATTCCATTGGGAACAGGCATATTTTATAAGCGAGGAAAAATACATTTCAACTGTAAAATAGAAATATTTTGTAATAAATATTTCTTTGCACCATGCTATTCATGCACATTAAAAAGATAAATGTGTACCTATTCAGATCAGGCAGCAAGACTAAAAGACCTAATTCTGTGGCATTAAGAGTACTACTGGTCTAAACATATCTATGGAGCGTTGTGGATGAAAACAGGGGGACAGCCTCCTGTGTGTTGGTTTTCGATTTTTGTTGGGAGTATTTTTACTCCCTATTTTTATTTTTTGGGAGTATTTGCCTATTTTTAGGGAGTAAAAGTAACTGATACACCCCTTATCTGTAGGGCTGGTTCCAACTAACTTAACTGACCCTACCACTATTGATACCAACGAAGGACAGGAGAATGGCTCCCTTCTCCTGGATTCTTGTTGTTCGCAAAGTTCTGTTCAATAATTTATCTTCAACTAGTTCCTTGAAACGTCTTTGATAAGTTCACAGTTCTTTTAAAACTCAATTACTTTTCCCGTCTTTCCCATTATTTATCTGTCATGACGTCATATTGATATTTCTCTTTCTGTCAGGATCTTTTATTGGCTGATTACTTTCTTCTTTGAGTTCAACTCCAATCTTTGTTCTTCCTTCCTCCAAGGCAAGGGTTATCCAACCTGTCTGTGTTCCTCTGTTACTGTGACTATTATGAGTCTGATTATTCTCAGAGGCTTTTGCTTCAAACTCTGTCTCTCTTGATTATATTCTCTATATCTTTACTAAAATGAGCAGGAATAGTTTCATAACGATTCCCCTTTTCTTCTCTTGTCTTAACCACTGTGTTTTTATTATCTTGTTTCTCAGTTTCTTTCATTATACTGACTGAGATGAGTATGAAGGCCCATATAATGATTCCCCTTCACTTCTCTTTTTCTCAATGGTGTTCTTCCATTATACTGACTGGGATGAGCATGAATATTCGTATAATGATTTACTGTCTCTACCCGGGTCTCCCACTTCCCCGTTACCTGGTTACCTCAGGGATAACGTCACTGGGTCTGTGCTTCATTCTGGTTTCTCATCTGCTCGCCCGCATCCTCTTTCTCATGTATTCTCAGGTTCTCTGCTTCCCCTGCTCTGGTGAGTGCTTGGTATCTTCGTATCTCGTTTGCTTCGCAGTCTCCCCTGCACAGCACTACCGGGGTGTTTGACAGGACCGCAGGTCCACAACTGTTTCGGTGTGGTCACGCCACTGCTTGCTGCTCCGTTCTCTTCCCCCTACTCAAGACACAATGCATCTGCTTTTTTAAGTCAGGCTTCACAGCCTGTTTAAAACTCCCGGGCTCCCCGGAGTTTCCACTCTCCTCACCTCGTAACGGTGACATCGCTGTGGGCCTTCCTCTGCTTAGCTTCTCTCTTGTAGTCAAGACGGGATACATCTACTTTCTTGATTTCAGCTTCACAGCCTGTTTAAAACACCCAGCCTCTGCAGAGTTCTCAGTCTCTTCCCCTCACAGAGGTGATGGAACGTTGGCCCTTCCCTGGTTTAGCTTCTCCTGTCCTGTTAACTCACGTGGCTTCTTGAAGCTCCCTGTCCTCGTTATTAATCAGTTTTGTCTCAGCATTGTGAAGTTCTTCTTTTAAAGGAATATTCCCATTTTCATTTCTGCAATAACACACAGTGGTTTGTCTCTGTATAAAACCCTTTGGGGCATGATTGGAGAGATAAAATTAGGAGACTTTTCTGGGAGTTCCTGACAGGAGTGGGAGTCCTTATGCCCATAGGGGGAGTCTGTCCCAGTAAGATCCCGATTTCCTCTTCCTCTAGTGAGGATATTGCGGAGCAGGTTCTCCTACCTAGCCTCACACGGGGGGCTCCCCTTTGGGGAGAAGGGATGAACTAATGTGATTGGTCACACATGCCACTGGTTATAGGGCACCAAGGAACGTTGAGTGTTCTGTGTATTACCCTTAAATTGCAATGTAAAATCCTACTATGAGAATTGTTTTAAAACTTTTGTGACAAATGAAAAACAGTTAAAGCCAGGAATGCATGCAAGTAATCGAAAAATAAGATGCAAAGCATGGCTTGGATTGTGGGTGGTGGGGGAGATCTATTTGTGCAGGCGAGAATTAAATGAAATGTTGAAAGAAAGGCTACAGTGAGAGTAATGAAAGGATGCAAGAATTTAGAGGGTGAGAAAGAGGGTCATAGGTGCAGTAGCTTGTGCTTGTCCATATGATTTGTAAAGCGCTGTGTTGCTCCCTGAAGCTAGGTCTGTGCTCAGATACTCTAATAATGATAAAGAGGTTTGCTAGGGGGAAGAACGTTACTGATTTGAGTGTCTTCTTAAATAGGAAGGGTGTAATGCCTGTGGGGTGGATAAATAAGACTGACGGACCAAGAGTTCTTTAAACCAGAAACCATCACTTTTTATGATCACTCTGACTTAGTTGTATCCCAAGGACAACTTGATTTTCAAAACCTTTCCAACAATGTATCTATACATTTAATTTCTCTTAATAACAATCAAGTTACCAAGTTCCAACCTTCCGGGTCCCTTAGCAATCACAGTTCTGACAGTGTTCTTTCATCGCACTTCCTCTTTGGGGTTCTCACTGCGAATGCAGTTATATTGCCCTGCATTGCTTCTCTTG
This sequence comes from Ambystoma mexicanum, assembly GCF_040938575.1. Lineage (NCBI taxonomy): Eukaryota > Metazoa > Chordata > Amphibia > Caudata > Ambystomatidae > Ambystoma > Ambystoma mexicanum. Next base: position 293,493,329 of record NC_090929.1, read on the forward strand.
ACTCCCTCCCAGCTTTTCTCCTCTTGAAGTCTTTGAGTAACCCTTTTTCTACCAGAGGTGCTTAAGTAAGCAGGGGTTGTAAGTATTTGTAAGGCTGTTTTGGCAGAAGATGATGAATGGGTCCTAGATTGCATTTTATTTGGCTGGTTTTCATTTTGGCAGGCTGTCACCTTTTCCATTGCCCGGATCTCCCACACTTTCCCCCCACAATCCAACCAACTGGGGACCAGCCCTGCGCTATTGTTAGTCTAGCCGCATTAAGGAGTTTGTGTAGTTGTTACGGCTGCGTTGCCACCCATGCTGTAGGAACCGTCTGGGTCTGTGTTGCCCAGCACCATAGCCAACTGGTCCAGCGGGAGCATTATGGTTGTGATGTCCCGAATTCTAGGCAGCACCTCTTTCCAGTAGGACTGCACTAAGGGACATGTCCACCACCTGGGGCCCATTGTGCCTTCATTTTGACAACCTCTCCAGAACAGTGGGGAGTGTGATGGTGGGATTCTGTGTAGCCTTTTAGGTGTCTAATGCCATCTCCTTTGAGTGTTGTCAGAGCATTCCTTAACCGCCGTGCATCTGGAACACCTTTGCGCCCTTGACGATATCCTGGCTCAGTCTTCATTTGCAATTTCTACCCCGAGGTCTCTTTCCCCATTTCCCATATATAGGAGGGGGTTGTCCTGTAAGTTGCTGTCCATGAACTTCTTTAATGTTGTTACCCGACCTTTCCCGGGTACATTCCCAAATGGCTACTTCGATCCCTGAAGGGTCTCTGCTGCCTGCCTGATGTATACTAGGATTTGTAACCCAATGTCTCAACTGCTAGTATCTGAACCTTTCCCCTTCTGCAAGGCCTGCCTTTTGCTTAAAGTCTGCAAATTGTAGTGGTGTGCCTTTGTTATAGCAGTCAGCTAGTACCCTTACACCCCATTCTCACCAATGTCTGAATGCCCTCGTATCCAATCCTGGAGTGAACTCTGTGTTGCCCGATACTTGTGTAAAGGGACCAATTCCCTGGCTTAACCCCAAACCCCACCATTCCCTCTCTGCTCTACGCCAATGCTACATGTGGTTTTATTGAATGCACCCCGGCCGTCTGCATCCTCTCAGGCATAAATGGGAGGTCTCCCAGCGGCACAGTGGTTGACGACTGTTTCAAGTCAGCCCAGTTAGGCAGTGCCCTTAGGGTTTGCCCACCTGACTTTAGGCACTACTTGTGCTCCCAACAAGTACCTATTTCTGCTGCCAACAAGTACCTATTTCTGCCTCCCGTGTGCACTGATCTCATGAGAAATATTGTGTTTTCACGGCCCATATGAAGGAGTGGATGCTTTTCTGCAGTCTGTGCAGGTGGTGTGCTTGAACATGCATCGCCAGGCTGCTTAAAATGGATAGGAGCCTGGGTACAGCATTCACTTTTATTGTGTGCAATCTTCCTAGCCAGGATATTCCTAAGGGGCCCCCCATCTAGTTTTATACTGGCTTAGAGTTTGGAACACTGTGGGTTTAGAAAAATATTGGGATGTGTCATCCCATATCAGTTTAGTTGGAGGCAAGAGCTTAAATTGGCTTATTCATGTGAAGACAATTCTCCTCCATCTGGATAGGACTGACCTTTGGAACAACGCTCGCCGACTTGTGTCTCAGGAAATTAAGCATTTAAAATCACTTGTGAACCTGAGAGCTCGTGAGGACCCGATTGTTGATGCTGCCAAATTAAAGCTGGGCCAAGAGTATTTAGAAGACTGATTGGAGTGGAGGTTTAAAGTTTATTTAGATATAATCTCCCTGCCTTTTGAGAGATCCCCATATCTGCACTGTAGACTTGGCATATTGCCGGTAGCCTCTTTTACTTCATCTGGGAGGGATGCTGAAATTGGAATGTGCCAATTGTGTGGATCTTTTAAAGAAACTATTGCATTTTATGCTAATTTGTGGAAACACATTTCGCCTGAGACGTTAGTGCTTGAGGCCAATTCTAAAGGACTCTGGCATTTGCCATGCAGCCCCTGTCTTGATGTTCTTAAGTCAATGCTTGCTTCCAAATGTTATCTTTGCAACTGCACGCTACATCTATAGAGCTTGGTTGCAGAGAAATAAAGCCCTGAAACAAGTGGGTATCAAATCTTTGGACAGTTGTTAAATCGGAAAATATGTGAGTTTAACCCTCTCTGGTTATTTTTGATATTAGTTGGTTATCTTTTATTGAATTGTGAAGTCTGTACTTTGTATAATCATATGAACTATTATTTCTGTATACTAAGCTTGTGTATTTTAGCTGTTTTTATCAATTTGTATTTCATATATGTTATGCTTGAAGGTTAATACCGAATAAAAGCTATAGGACTGGCTGACTATTTAGATCTTTCTCTAGGTCCATGAGCAGCAGTAGGCTAAGTTTCACTATCTTTTTAGGGTAGTGGCTCAATTGTATTCCTAAGTAATCCATTGTGGGTTTTTACCAGTTTATGGGGAAACTCCTGCTTTAGCGGGTTCTATTACTTCCCGTGCCTGACACCAGAAGCTCACTGTCTCAGATTTCTGATCCTCTCAAGGCTGGACTACTGCAACAGCCTCTTTCTAAATCTTCCTGCCTCTACTCTCCGTCCTCTACAACTTATCCGGAACAGGTCTGCAAGACTTGTCCTTGGCCTTAAGCCCAGGGATAGTATCTCTCCAGCTCTGAAATATCTTCATCTGCTCCCAGTGGCAGCAAGTTCAAGACCCTCTGCATTATCCACAAGGCTTTCTGGGGCCTGGGACCGCACTATCCCCAACTCTCTCTTCCTAAGTATCTCCCTTCTCAAGTTCTCTGCTCATCCACCTCCAACTCGCTGAGGGTCAGTCGCTTTTCCAAGCAGAGAGTTGGGGGGCAAATCTCTTTCTACGGCTAGGGCATCCCTCTGGAACAGCCTCACTGCCTCTCTTAAACTTGAGCAGAACCATCTCCGGTTCCAGAAGCAACTCAAGACCTTCCTATTTGCTTCCGCTTTCTCTCTGCCTCTCCCCTGCCTAGATTTACTATTGTGCCTTCTCAGCCAAGGGCCATTTCTTTGGATATTCTGTCGTCTCTACACACCTTGGTGTCAGAGAGCAAGATGAAGATGCATCCGGTTCCGGTACCTGTGGTCCCCCAGGTCCGCGATCAGCCTCCAGCGAAGGCGAGGAAGCGTCATTCGATGCCCCCATTTCAGCCTCTTCCACCACATTGGGTTCCTTCTCCCCCAGCAGACCCTGACACAGGGACGGATACGGCTACGACAACGGATGATGACGAAGACATTGTCGCAGCGGATGGTGAATCGCCACATTTGGATGCTCCACATGGGGTATCCCCACTGGATGAGGTGGGATGGTTCCACTCCATGATCACTACAGCGTTGCAGCAAGCCTGAACCGAACGGGGTTCATCAGCGAGTGGAGAAAGATCACCACTGACAGATGGGTGGTGGATGCTCTCGCCAAGGACACTCCCTGCAGTTCCAACATTTGTGTCCGCGGATTCCTCAGGTTCCCCAACAGGAGCAGCACATGCCTCAGCTTCTGGAAGAGGTATGAGCCATGCTGCAAAAATGGGCAATAGAGCTGGTTCTCCAATGTCTTTGAGGCTCCGGAGTCTATTCCAGATACTTTCTAGTCCGAAAGAAGATGGGGGGCTGGAGGCCCATCCTAGACCTACTATGTCTGAACAAATACCTAAAGTCCCAAAATTTCAGGACGGTCACGCTGCAACACGTGCTCGGCCAACTGGAAAGAGGAGACTTCTTGATGTCTTTAAACCTGGAGGACGCCTAATTAAACATCCCCATTCACAATAAACAACTGAAGTATCTACGTTTCGTAGTGCAGGGACAGCACTACCAGTTCAAGGCCCTACCTTTAGGCTTCAAGTCGGCCCCCAGAATATTCACGAAATGCCTGGCGCCAGTGATAGCCCATCTGCGTCTACAGGGCACACACGTATACCCGTACTTGGATGACTGGCTGATTCACGTCCGCTCACGTGAGCTGGTCGTCGACCCACAGAGATGACCGTCCGGCTACTGACAGATCTGGGATTCTCCGTCAACTATCTGAAGTCCTGCTTAACACCATTGCAGAACGTGCTATTCCCGGGCACCAGACTCAATACGGTGTCTTGCCTGGCATCGCTCTTGGAGGAGAGGCTAGCAGCCATTCAAGGAAAGGTACAACGGCAGTCGTCGACGAAGATGGCCAGGGTGCGGGCCATCAAGTCGTTACTAGGCATGATGTTGTCCTGCATCTACCTCGCCCGTCTCTGCATGTTGCAGATGCGACTGCTATAGGAATTCCTGGATGCCCGTTGGATTCAGGTGTCCGGAAGCTTCATGGACAAGATCTCTCTCAACAAAGAGTTCCGTTGGGCGATAGGATGCTGGGGCATCTGCTCCAACATCACACAAGGCACAGAATTTCAAAAATCCCCATACCAGGAGACAGTCACCACGGACGGCTCCCTGGAGGGTTGGGGCATGGACACCGGACGCCTGCACGCCAGAGGCCTGTGGCTGCCGGAGGAGAGGCAAGGTGTTGAGGATCTTCACAGACAACACCACCACCATGTTTTACATCTCCAAGGAAGAACAGGACTTGTGGCACTGGGCCCTCGTACAGGGGATGTGACTTGTCCCTCTCCACCTGGCGGGAGTCAAGAACACCATTGCAGATCCCCTCAGCAGGGAACTGCGCTCCTGCCACGAGTGGGAGCTTAGTGAGGATCAATTGGGCCGCCTATTCTTCAAATGGGGCAGACCCCAGATTGATCTGTTGGCGACGGCGGCGAACTCCAAATTCCAGACGTTTGCCAGCCGATTCCACCAGCCGAGGAGCCTGGGGGACGCATTCTTCTTCCCGTGGGAAGGGCTGTTTCTGTACGCATTTCCTCGGTTCCCTCTCCCGCTACGAGTCATCAACACACTCAGATGGTGTCAATGCAAGATGATACTCATCGCCCCGGTGTGGCCGAGGCAGATTTGGTTTCCGGACCTTTTTAGCCTGTCAGCGTTGCCTACGGTTAAACTGCCAGTAGTTCCTGATCTTCTCGGCAGAGAGAGAGGCGCAATCCTTCATCACGACCCAGGATGGCTGAACCTGAGGCCTTGTCTCCTGCAGCCCTACATTTTGGAGGGTATGAGTTGCCAGCGGACTGCAGGGAGGTCCTCGCCAAGGCCAGGGCATCGTTGACCTTGAAGTGCTACGGTCAGAAGTGGAAGCCTTTCGCTACGTGGTGCCGGTCACAGAAGATTACCCCTCTGAGTGTCACGGCCCCACAGATCCTTCCGTACTTTCTATCCTTGGCCAAGGCGGGACTGGCGCACGCCTCTATCAAGGTACATCTGGCGGCCATCTCCCTCTACACAGATCACGAGGAAGATCTTCATTTTGTTCCCACCGACTCATCAAGGAGTTTCTCAAAGGATTTTTCAGATTTTTTCCGCCGGTGAAGGCTCCTGCCCTGGCGTGGGAACTCAGTGTGGTTCTGACGAGGCTCCTGGGGCCCCCTTTGAGCCTTTGCATCAGGCCCCACTCAAGTTTCTCTCTTGGAAAACGGCTTTCCTTGTGGCCATCTCCTCTGCCAGAAGGGTAGGTGAGATCCAGGCCCTATCCTGCAAGCAACCGTACCTGGCTTTCCACGAATCGAGGGTGGTGCTGCATACACACCCCTCTTTCATGCTGAAGGTTCAGTAGCAATTCCACCTCAACAAGCCTTTGGCGTTACCTGTTTTTTTCCCGAAATCTTTGTAGCTGGGGGAAAGGGCCTTGCACTCACTGGATGTTGCTCATGCCCTGAAGTTCTACGTGACACGCACAAGAGTTTTCCAATTCACAACTGTTCGTGAAGTTTGGTCCTGTGAACGATGGAAAGGCCTTGACCAAGGCTTCAATTTCAAGGAGGCTCTCTGGCTGCATCACGCAATGTCATTGCTTGGCAAACCGACCGCTGCCCGGCTGTCCGAGAGCCCTCTCCACCAGAGCGATCGTTGCAATGTTGGCGTTCCTGTCGGGTGTGCCCCTGCTTGACATCTGCAGGGCTTCTATGTGGAGGTCCACATACACCTTCACGAAGTTCTACTGCATCGACAGGGATTCCAGGAAGGAGTCCAGAGTCGGCAAAGCAGTGCTTCGCAACCTGTTGGCTTGAGGTGAGCCTATTCCAGAGGTAAGATTGAATCGCTTCTGTTGAGCCTTGCCACCTTCCATGGTTGTGTAATGTTGTACTGCTATGTATTCGTTATTCACATGCATGTGAATCCATGCTGGAGATGGTTTAAGTCTATTTATTTATTTAATTTGCATTTAGCAATTAGCTTTGCATATGCAACACATAAAAACATCCATCCATCAATACAGTAAAATTACAACCATGGGATGTGTATATTCTTAAAAGATATTAAAAACCACAAAGCCATCAATTATCTTATTTCATGAATGTATAAGAAACGTATTTAAAAATCTAAAAAGACATAAAAGATAGGTTCACCCTACATTGTCTATGACATTCATAATTTCGCTGCACATTCAATAAAAATAACAAGCTAAAAGATCAATTTAATATCGCTATATCGACATTTTTATACTATTGCTATACATTTTCGGATATTTCCATTGTAGCCCTTCTAAGCTTTCACATTCAAGAAGTAAATGATCCAGGGTTTCTATTGTGTCAACGCCACAGAGTCTACAATAGTGTACATGGCGCTGAATACACAACCGGGCACCCTGGGTCAGCAGTGCAATGCTCTGGGCGTATACCATAGCATCATCTTGCTCAGGGTGCCCAGCATGTGATAGTTTTGAAGATTACAAAATGCCTCCACATATGCTGCCATCATGTGATAATGTTCTCGTTTTAGCCGTTTGCCACAGAATAAAGTAGTTTTCCTAACTGCATCAAAAACGATGCCAGGAATCTCAAACTCTAGATACAAAAATTACACAAGTGTCGGTGGTAATCCAAGGGGACTGCGCAGCACACCTGCTTCATACTTTCTAACAATAGATGAATAATTTCCTCCACATATTTCGATACCATAGAAGATGATTGAACAGACTTTAGTATGGTATAGCAACAGCACCGTCTCAAATGACATAACGTGTTGTTTCCCTATAAAGCGATTTATCGTATTTGCTGCATTATGGTTTAAGTTACATACCTGTAACTATTGTTCTCCAGCATGGGTCTGGCATGGATTCAAATCCGAACCCTTCCTCCGTCCCCTCTGCAGCTTTTCTTGGTCATACTGCCAGTTTACGTGCTTACCAAATCTGAAGATGGCTGCCAGAGGAGGTGCTTAGGCAGAGGAGTCTCATTGGATGGGGGCAGTATGACCCAGAGAGCAGTGATTGGTTTAGAGGAGAAATATGTTTTTTAGGTGAAAGTGACACTTTTTTTCGAATTCCCAGCCTGACGGGGAAGATTGATGAGCATGTGAATCCATGCCAGACCCATGCTGGAGAACAATAGTTACAAGTAAGTAACTTAAAGCTTCTCTTTTACAGCCCATTCCAATATTTCTTTCTTTTAAAAGATTGTACATCCCCAAAGTGTAGGGAAGGCATGGTATCACAAGTATGACACTGACACATTGGATACAGTTTGTAAAACCTTTATTGAAAATGCTGGGGTTAGAGAAACTCCTATTTTGCTCTGTAACTAAGATGGGAGTAGTCTCGACCATCAAACAAAAACCTAAAAATTCCTAGTGGAGTGGGTCAAATCAAATTGGCCTGTGCTAACAGAACCTAATGCCTGCCCTATCTCTTGTACAAAAAAGTGTAGAAAAGGAGAAATGTATGCAAAGGAGAAATCAGTGTTCAAAAGAATAAAGATAGTTGTACCAGCTCTCCTCCTCATGTTAAACCTCAGAGAGTAAGGCTGTCCTTGAAGGCAGGAGAACACACTCTGCCTCGGTTTCTAACACTCTAAGAAGTACCAAACCGTGGATTGAGGTCTGTCTGGCCTTCCACGTTAAAGTCTCTTTCTTGACTTTCAAAATTGTATTCCAACGAAAAGTTTATAGTCAGTCAAATGTTTATTTTGGATTCAAAATACATCAAACACATAAAACATTACACACCAATAATTACACTCAATTAATAAAATCCCTTCCCTTGAGATTCCTTAAAAAAAGACAGAAACCCACATTGTACATATCAAGGACAATCCAGTAATAAAATACAACATGAGATGCAATTCAATCGTGCTTTGACAACAACAGGGTTAAAAAAAAAGAAAAAACAGTCTTATGCAAAGAGGTCCCATTCCCATTACAACACTATGAGAGGCTCAAATATGTCATTTGCCCTGTAACCTCAGTAGCCCCTTCCTGAAGTACATTGCTTGTTTCAAGTAAGCGAGTAGGGCCCATGCAACCAAAACAGAGTCGGCACTCAGAAGGAACAAAATGGCAGCTCTATACTGGCGAATGTTAACCTCCCCAAGGACTGGAAATAGCGTTACCTTTCGAATCCCGGTGTATCCCAGACAGAACAGTAACAAATGGACCAGGTCTTCATTAATGTAGCCACACACTGGTCACCCAGCCAAATCCGGATAACCCTTCCAGTTAACTGTATTTCCCTGCAGGAGAAGACGATCAAACCTCGCCCCCATGATTAGCCAGCAATCTTTTTTGGAGGTACCCCGAATTAAATGGGGTTGAATCTCCTTAGGCCTGCTAATCACTACATACGATCTATCTGAGTTTCTCTCATGCTCGGCGAATATTCTCTTCATGGCAAAAGCTTCCCACAGTACATGTTTATAGCTGCTCAACTCTTTTTTGGTCAAAAGAAAAACTGGAGGAGAGAGAGTTCTTAGATTGGCCTCACCTAGGGCTTTACCTATATAGGCGAGCCACCAAATTCTTCTCCAATCCACCCTGGCCATTACAGACCTAATTATAGAGTGGCAGATGGAGGCATGTGCGTTTGCCCAAAGCCGGACCGAAAAAGCTATCGGGGCCAACGCCGACTGGTCCTCCCAAAATTCCAAGCCTAATTCACTATGAATGGATATACAGGGGGAAGAGCTCGGGAGCCCCAGTAATCTCATGAAGAACTGATTCTCCTTCACTTGTAACTCATCGGCCCTCTAGAAGCCCCATAATGGGGCACCATATAAAGTAACAGCCTTCGATTGAGCCACATGGATTTGGACTACAGCATCCAGGGGTTGGCCCTCACAACGAGACATAAAACAAAAGATACCCATTTGCTGAGTCAGTTTGGCTGATTGTTTGTTTAGGTGCATCATCCCAGTTAGTGCTTCTGAAAATCTGATCCCCAGATAATCGAAAACCTTCACCCTTGGGATGACTTCTCCGGCACGTAGCACAGGCCGCATGTTTGCTGGCCGCTTTCTACCCACACAGGCCATTACAGCCGATTTCTTGGAGTTGATTTTGAGCCCCAAATTACTTATAAATGATGCATATGCATCAATGAGACTCTGGAGTGCTCTTGGGGTCCTGGCTAGCAATACGGTGTCATCCGCGTAAGCCAGCACAGGAAAAGGCTGACCCCCCCCCCCCAAAAAACCAGAAAGTCAGCCATCGTATTGGTCAAATCCTTTGAGAGCCCATTGATGTATAAACAAAAACAGATTGGGACCAGGACGCAACCCTGCTGAACACTGCACCCAACCTTGAAGCGTGCAGTGTCCCCCCCGGGCCACTACGCATGCACTACCCACGCAAGCCTCATTGTCTCTATGGATTTCCATCAAAACCCTCAAGACATTCCCACGTCCTAGCTACCTTGTCAAAGGCTGTGCTCAGGTCCATAAACGCCAGATACACCACCTCATTCCTGCAAAAGACTGAATTGGCCACCAGAAGATATAGATTGAGACTCTGCTCCATGGTCCCAACCCCAGGGCGAAAACCAAACTGTATATCAGATAAAACCGACTCCTCCGAAAGCCAAGTTTCAATGTGTCCCAATAAGACTCTCCCAAAAATCTTGAATGATGTGTCCAGGAGCGAAATTTTCCTGTAGGAGATTGGGCTAGCATAATCCCCCTTCTTAAATATAGGGAAAATAATGGCCTTTTTCCAGGACAAGGGGTAACTGCCCGTTTCCAAACATGCATTGAATACCACTGTTAGAAGTGGTGCCCATAGATCCAGGGGATCACATCGGGGCCCGGGGTACGGTTATGGGCCTGCTGACTAATGGCTCTAGACACATCCTCCAGCCTGAACTTTAGACTGAAAGGAGTTGGACCTGCACTTTCCCTTATGTTCCCTCCACTGAACAGGCTCCCAAAGTGCTCCAACCAGGCTGCTTCCTCCACATGCAGACCACTGGCCCCTTCTGCCAAGGGACCAGAGGGACCCCCTTCACAAGCTGCATCCTGATTCCCCTTCAATTTCCTGTTTCCTTCTCTTAAGCTCTGCCTGGTATTGGGTTCTCGCAAGTGTAATCTCCCTCCTGCTAGAGGCCGGAGCCTTCAGAGTCTTCAACAGTGTTCTCTTTGCACATCTGGAAGCCTCTTCAAACCATCCCTTGCACGGTGCCCTCCCGTTTACCTTACTCGCAAGGAAAAGCCCCCACCAATTCAACAAATTGATCCACAATCAGCCCAGAAGGTGTACTACCATCCAGAATACCAAGAAATAGGGCTATATTCTCGGAAATCGTATCTAAAAGCAGATTATCCTCCCTAATGTTTCACCATTTGATTCTTCTTGACCCAGAAACCACCACCATAACAGGGCATACTACAGTGTCTGATGAACTCCCCTCCCCCAAAACACCCTTCGGGGTCTGGCGGTTGGGATGGTGGTCACTATTCGCATCCAGTATCACCTCAAAATGCAAGACCCGATCCCATGGCCTCACAGAGATTCAAAAATAAACAATTGTTGAGGAACCTAGATGGTTGTTAAAGGTCAAAAGACCTGGTATGACTGGAGCCAGACGACCATTAACAGTCTGCAGCACCCATTCTATCAACTAAGAGCACATTTGCAGTCCCTTAGCACAACCCCTAGTATCCCTCATTTCTGGCACTGGTATACCTTAAAACAAGTCCTCTAGGGGATCTAGTAGGTCATTCGGGAGGCTCATACCCATTTTGAGGTTGAAATCACCACCCCATATAAATAGGTCCTGTCTACTTGTTACGCTCACCTGGTCTCTGCGGGGACGTTGGGGCACGGTTGGAGCCCTCCCTGGATTTGCCTTCCCTGGATCTTGTTTTACCCCCAGCTGCAGCGATTTGGTCTGGTCAGATTGCTGACAATGCCCTTGGGGGAAAGTAAGAGGCAGTGAGAATGCTGTGACTGAATTGCGATCCCCCTCGAACCCCTCGTGCCAGAATGAGATGCACAAGCGTTTTCCCATAGGCTCTCGCCTGTTATTTTGCACAGATGAGCTCTCTGTCCTGCTTCTCTTCAGCAGGGATGCTATAGACAGTCCCAGTTGCTTCACTGGTCCGTATGCGTAATGGCCCAGACCGGCTGCGACCAATCCTCGTGGGAGGTGAGTGTTGATAACAATGATTATTGTCCGTATGCTTCTGTAAAGTATTTCCCAATGATTATTGTCCGTATTCTTAATAATGGCTTTCCTTTCCCCAATAGGTGTTGAAGATGGCTTCGCTGAGTCGCGTTGCTGACAGTGTACCCACGCGGCATCAGAAAGGAATGGAGCAGGCCCCACTAGAAGGTAAGTAGGGTTTCTAAATGAAACGCAAGGCTTAGGTGTTGCGCGGCCAAGCGTTAAATGTTTATGCGGTTTCTAACCTTGTGCTGTCTTTATTTCTTGCAGGGATGGCCTGGCGTCGGAAGATGGAGAACGGCTATCCGGGAAGCTGTTCGCGGCTGCGAGATGGAAGAACCGCAAGGATGCCTGACGAGAAGAAGACTTCTGCGTGAATGAAGACTCCGACAGGTGAGGAAGAGGCGCCCAACAGAAGATGGATTTGAGGAGACAGGTAAGGTGCGCACTGAAGATACTGGAGTGAAGCTCGTAGTACTTCAAGCAGTGGTATGGCTGGCTTCAGGTAAAGTGCGCGCTACAGATGTCGGATCGGGATTGGATGCGCTCCGGGCAAAGTTTATAGCTGGATCCAGGTAAGGTTTGCGTTGAAGATGTACAGCTGGAATCAGGTAGGTGCACGCCGAAGATGTGAAGCTGGAATCAGAAGATGTAGAGTTGGAGACAGGTAAGAGCTTCAGACGGCGGTAAGCGTTACGCTGCATACAGCAGATTAACGCAAAGCCTCCACATGCGAGTGGGACCGGCTTAAATAGTCTGGCCCTAGCCACTCCTCTTTAGCTCCGCCTTGTGGCCCCACCTCACCACTCCCATACATGATTGCACGTGCCTTCCAATGCTTTCTAATGGCCATGCCCAGGCCTGGATACACGTGCCCTGGACCCCAAGTGTGCAGAACACAATTTATTATGAGCTTGCCGCCAAAGGCGCCAGGACAGGGTCCCTTTGGACCCTTTGGAAGGAGGAAATAAGGGCCCATGGTTAGTGGCCATGACAGCACTCCCCCTCAAGGCTCCTCTCACGGGTGTTCTTCCTCCTGGCCCCGGTTTGGTGGGATTGTCCCGATGGAATTGTTTGACTAGTCGTGGGGCATGGACAAACTCGACAGGTTCCCAGGTGCAGTCTTGGGGACCATAACCTTGCCAATCGATCAAGTAATATAGTTTTGATCGTAGTACCTTGGAGTCCAAAATGTTCTTAACTTCATATTCTGGTTCCCTGTCTATGATCTCTGGCTCAGGTGGTGTTGAAATCAGAGTATCGGGTTTCATTGGTTTTAGAAGGGAAACCTGGAACACCGGATGAATCCGCATGTTGACTGGTAACTCCAATTTCATGGCAGCTGTATTAATGATGGCTTTGATGGGGTAGGGTCTGAGATATCTTGGACGAAAGGCCTTCGGTCCCTTCAGTGGAATGTTTTTGGATGCCAACCAGACTTTATCCCCGACTTGATACTGCGGGGCTTCCTTCCTGTGTCTGTCCGCAAACCTTTTTTGTTGTTCCTTGGCTCGGTTTAAGTTTTCGGTAGCTTCTTTAAGCGACTGGGTGATGTTGTATAAGGAAGTTCTAATTCGTCCAGTGGATCAAAGGAAGATGTCCTAGGATGCCGACTATTCATTGTGCAGAATGCTGTCTGTCCGATGCTGGTATGAATAGAGTTATTGTAAGCAAATTCAGTTAGCCAGAGAATGATTTTCCCGGATCCTTCTGTCTGCTGCAACATACATCTCAGGTATTGCTCGAGACTCTTGTTGGTCCTTTCCGTTTGACCATCGGTTTGGGGATGGTGACTTGTGGACAACCGTAGGTCGATTTGGGCGATCTTACAACATCTCTTCCAGAAGGCTGAGACGAATTGCGTTCCTCGGTCCGAAACCAATACGGATGGAAAACCATGTAATCTGACAATCTGTTCCAAGAATACCGTGGCCAGAGAAGCAGCAGTGGGAAATCCTTTTAGAGGAATAAAATGAGCCCTTTTTGAAAAAAAATACATCCACTACAACCAGGATTGTGTGAAACCCTTCACAGGGTGGTAGATCAGTAATTAAGTCCATAGATAGTGTATGCCATGGGGCTGGAGGTACTGTTAATGGACGCAATAATCCTGCAGGACGTGACTTCTGGGATTTAAGTTGTGCGCAAACTCTGCAGGTTGTAATAAACTCGGTAACATCCTTTCTCCAGGTGGGCCACCAATAGTTCTTTTGGATCTTGGCCCGAGTCTTTGCTATTCCTGGATGTCCTTACACTAATGACTCGTGGTAGTTGGATATTATTTTGTTTTGCATTTCCTTGTCTTGGACATATAGGGCCTCATTACGGCTTTGGCGGTAGCCAGGCCGCTATTGGCGGTATGGCTGCCACCAAAACCGGGTCCGGGTTCCCTGAATGGGGAATTACCGGGCCATTCCGAGTTTGGAGGGCCCGGTAATTCCCCCTACAGGGAACCCGGGCCCGGACCTTCCCCATTCCCATTTGAGCCACAATAGGGCTCAATGGGAATGGGTGCAGGGAGCTAACAACGGGCCATTACGACCGGCCTGTTGTTAGCTCCCTGGTCCCCTCGCTGGACCCGGTAATGACGCCTGGTTTTACCAGGTGTCCTTACCGGGTCCCGCGTGGGGACCTCGTAATAATTAGTGGCACCCGTTAACCCATTCCACAATTCTTGTAATGAGGCCCATAGTCTTCCTTGAAAATAGGGTAAGTTGTCTTTGATGGAGTACTGATCTCCTTTACTCAACCATTCCTGTTGGACTGATTGATCCATTTGAGATTGTAGATCGGCCTTCGTCTTCCCAGCAGGCAGTTGTAGCAATCTGAGTCTGAATCCGTACTTCAGGAATAATAACTACTGGTACTGATGGAGAGAAGGCGTCTTTGTCCACTCCCATGCGTGATAAGGCGTCTGCTTTACTGTTTCGTACACCTGGTCTGTACGTTATGATGAAATCATATTCGGCAAAGAAGAGGGCCCAGCGAAGCTGACGCGAAGATTGAGCATTAGCAGTTTTCAAATATTGCAGATTCCTGTGTGTCTGTGACAACAGTGACCTTGTGTCTTGCCCCTAAGAGATAGTGTCTCCAGGTCTTTAGGGCCCCTTAAATTGCTAACAATTCCTTGTCAGTGATTGCGTAGTTCTTTTCTGGTGCTGAGAATTTGCGGGACCAAAATGCTATGGGATGCAACTGCCCCGTCTCTGGATCCCTTTGTGTTAGTACCACCCCCATTGCACACAAGAGGCATCTGTTTCCACCACATAAGGCAGGTCAGGTCGAGGATGTCTAAGAACAGGCACTGAGGTGAATGCTCGTTTCAATTCTTGGAGGACCAGAAGAATTTTTTGTTCATTTTAAGGAGAGAAGTGATTGGGTGGACAATCTGTGAAAAGTTTGGGATAAATTGTCTATAAAAATTAGCAAACCTGAGCACACTTTTCACTCCTTTGGTATTTGTTGGAGATGGCCATTGAAGAATGGCGTCCACCTTACGTGTGTCCATATGAACTCCTCGTGGGGTAAGCATGAAGCCCAAAAATTCGACTTCTGTGACATGGAAGAAGCATTTTTCCAATTTGGCAAATAGCCGATGATGAAAGAGTTTTTCCAGGACTGCCCTTACATGGCCAACATGCTCTTCCTTAGATTATGAGTAAATTAGGATATCGTTGATATAAACAAGGATGCAGATGTCCAATAGTTTGTGAAGCACAATGTTCATGAAGAACTGGAACTCCGCTGGTGCATTGCATAACCCAAAGGGCATCACCTGATACTCAAAAAGCCCATACTTAGTTCAGAAGGCTGTTTTCCACTCGTCACCCCTTTTAATTCTGATGAGGTGATAGGCTCCTCGTAGATCCAGTTTGGTGTAGATTCGAGCATTCTTCACTTGATCGAGTAATTCAGGAGTGAGTGGCAGAGGGTATCTGTTCTTCAAAGTGATCTGGTTTAATGCCCTATAATCTATGCACGTTCTAAGGTTCCCCTCCTTCTTGGGTACAAAGAAGAGAGCCGAGGAGGCAGGAGACTCAGATGGGCGGATGAATCCGTTAGCTAGGTACTGTTCTAGGTAAGTCCGTAGATGCTGGTTTTCCTGCTCTGTTGAAACGTAGATTCGGCTGCAAGGAATCTGTGCTCCAGGAATCAGGTCGATCTGGCAGTCGTAAGGCCTGTGCGGAGGCAGGGTATTTGCTTGTTCTGTTTGGAACATGTCCTGGTAGTCCAGATACTCTTGGGGTGTGGAGTAAGGTAGCAGAGAGCCCCAGGATGGGTTTAACTTTGACTTTCAGACTCTTTACACTCTTGTGGTAGCAGCTCTTGGCGCATTCTGGAGGAAATGTCAGCACTCGGGTTCGCCAGTCAATCCTGGGGTTGTGAGTTTCTAGCCATGGCATTCCTAAGATCGTTTGGAACTGAGGTGCCCCAATAAGATCGAAGGAAATGTCTTCCTGATGACCGTCCTGACACATCAGCCTAATGTTGCGTTACTGGGCCGGATGACAACTGAGAGCCATCCACTGCAAAGACGTTTTCTGATTGTTGTTTCTGCTGGAGAGGAAGGCCAATTTGTGCGGCCAAATTCTGATCAATATAGTTTCCAACAGCTCCACTATAAATATACGCTTCCAAGACATGTACCCTTGATGGTTGCTGGCGGTGGACTACAAGGACTGGAATGACCAGGTGTGAGGTCTGAACAACTTTCTTCTTTTTGCTAGACAAGTGGACCCCTACGTTTGCCGGGCATTGAAGTTTTCCGGGATCTGATCCTTTTCGTCCATGCTGTTATCCGTTGCACCTACTATTCTCTTGGGAGGTTTTATTGGGCAATTCCGAAGAAAACGTCCTGTCTTACCGCATTACAAACAAAGTTGTTGTTGCCGCCTTCTTTCTCTCTCAGCTTTGGATATAGGGGCTCGTAATCCCCCAATCTGCATAGGTTCGGTTGGTTAATGAGTTTTAGTTTGATTGTCTCCGGGTCGCATGTAAACCGACCTCCCTTCAAAGCTTGTGCGGTCCATTTTCCGATCTTGTAGCCTATGGTCCAGTTGTACCGTCAGAATAATGTATTCCGCACAACACTCCAGAGGGTTGACCACTTGGGCTAGTACGCCCTTTAATTCTCTACGTAACCCTCGATAGAACAGTGTGGTTCTCTTTTCTCCGGGCCAATTGGTTTGTGCAATGGGGCAGTTAAAGGGGGAGATATATGTCAGCAGATCGTGGCTCCCCTGAGAGATAACAATTTGTTGTCTAGGGCTTGTCCTCGGGTGTGCCTAGCAAACAACTTTTCCTATTCCTGTTGAAATGCACTGAAATTGTGAAGTACTGGATCATCTTGGTTAACTAATGGTATGCCTCCCAAATAACGCTGCCTCCCAAATATGAAGGTACAAAGGCAACTATGGCACTATTAGAGAAGGCCCCAGGGCAGCACAGGAAATGGAGATGACACTGGTTCATGAATATAGCATATTTGTTGGCATCGCCGGTAAAACTTTCGGGCGGGGCCAAAGGCACAGCCCCCGGGAGGACCACTTGGACTGGTGGTGATGGCTGCAGCGAAGGGGTTGGTACGATCTCGAGTAAAGGAACTTGCCCTGCATGAGTTTGTAGCATCTGTCTCGCCAGATCATCAGTTTATTCCCGAGCGACAATAAGATCACTTCTTAGGGCATTAGTCTCTTGTCTGGAGGCATGCACTTCAGGCCGCAGTTCCCCCAACAATTGGGCAAACTGGTCAGTCTCAGAGGTTTCCATAACGCCCAGGCAGAGATTCGGAGAGGCTTTGCGTTCTGTTATGCTCACCTGGTCTCTGCGGGGACGATAGGGTACGGTTGGAGCCCTCCCTGGATTTGGCTTCCCTGGATCTTGCTTTACCGCCAGCTGCAGCGATTTGGTCTGGTCAGGTTGCTGGTAATGCCCTTGGGGGAAAGTAAGAGGCAGTGAGAATTGCTGTGACTGAATTGCAATCTCCCTCGAACCCCTCGTGCCAGAATGAGATGCGCAAGCGTTTTTCCATAGGCTCTCACCTGTTATTTTGCAAAGATTAGCTCTCCGTCCTGCTTCTCTTCAGCAAGGGCGCTATCGACAGACCCAGTTGCTTCACTGGTCTGTATGCGTAATGGCCCAGACCGGCTGCAGCCAATCCTCGTGGGAGGTGAGTGTTGATAACAATTATTGTCTGTATGCTTTTGTAAAGTCTTTCCCAATGATTATTGTCTGTATTCTTAATAATGTCTTTCTTTTCCCCAATAGGTGTTGAAGATGGCTCTGCTGAGTCGCGTTGCTGACAGTGTACCCATGCGGCATCAGAAAGGAATGGAGCAGGCCCCACTAGAAGGTAAGCAGGGTTTCTAAATGAAACGCAAGGCTTAGGTGTTGCGCGGCCACGCGTTAAATGTTTATGCGGTTTCTAACCTTGTGCTGTCTTTATTTCTTGCAGGGATGGCCTGGCGTCGGAAGATGGAGAACAGCTATACGGGAAGCTGTTCGCGGCTGCGAGATGGAAGAACCGTGAGGATGCCTGAGGAGAAGAAGACTTCTGCGTGAATGAAGACTTAGACAGGTGAGGAAGAGGTGCCCAACAGAAGATGGATTCGAGGAGAACAGGTAAGGTGCGCGCTGAAGATACTGGAGTGAAGCTCGTAGTACTTCAAGCAGTGGTATGGCTGGCTTCAGGTAAGGTGCACGCTGCGGATGCCGAATCGAGATGCACTCCGGGTGATGGTATAGTTGGTTCCAGGTAAGGTTTGCATTGAAGATGTACAGCTGGAATCAGGTAGGTGCGCGCTGAAGATATGAAGCTGGAATCAGAAGATGCAGAGCTGGAGACAGGTAAGAGTTTCAGACGACGGTGAGCGTTATGCTGCATACAGCACATTAACGCAAAGCCTCAGCATGCGGGTGGGGCCGGCTTCAATAGTCTGGCACTAGCCACTCCCCTTTAGCTCCGCCTTGTGGGCCCACCTCATCACTCCCATGGATGATTCCACCTGCCTTCCAATGCCTTCTAATGGCCACCCCCAGGCTGGATACACGTGCCTTGGACCCCAAGTGTGCAAAGCACACTTTCTTATGAGACTGGCGCCAAAGGCGCCAGAACAGGGTCCATTTGGACCCTTTGGAAGGAGGAAATAAGGGCCCTTGGTTAGTGGCCATGACACTACTCCTACCAGTATACCACAAGATGCAGCGGTGGAGTGTATACGTCAACATTTAATACACGATATGACGCAGAAGAGGATGCCCACGTCATCGTGGAGCTACTGGAACTGGTGCTGACTAAGTTTTTCTCTTTTGTTGACATATTCTACCTACAGACCAGTGGTTCAGCTATGGGGGCAGCCTTTGCGCTGAGGTTGGTGGTTATCTTTATGGCGGAGTACGAACACAAGTACGTGCTCAACATCTTGAACACCTTTGTGGACAGAATCTCACTGTGGCATTGATACATCAATGACATTATTTTCATCTGGAAGGGAGAGAGTGACAACCTGGACGAATTCCTAAACTGGATCAACCTACAAACACAGGAGATTAAATTTACGATGAACAAGAGTAACCTGGAAATAAACTTCCTGGATCTCTCCATTGTTGTAAAAAACAACAAGCTGTCCTGGACTTTATATAAAAAAGATACAGGAATACCCTCTTACATTACAGGAGCAACCATCCCAAAAACTTGAGGGATCATCTTCCCTATGGCCAGTTCCTACGAGTACGGAGGAACTGCACAGACTTGGACCAGTACAAGAAATATGCCATGGACCTACAGTCTAGACTCCAAACCAGAGGGTACCCCAAAAAACTCCTTAAAAGTACCAATAGGAGGGCCTGTTACACACCCAGAGAATTCTTTCTTCAACCCAAAGTACATAATACAGAAGGACAAGAAATGACATGCGTCACTACCTTCGGACACACTACTACCAAATTGAAAAGACTTCTTAAAAAAATTCTGGCCACTTATACAACTCAGTCTGCTGGAAGAGCAAGTACCCAGAATGGCGTTGAAACGGTCAAAAAATCGAAAAAATGTTCTTATGCATGCAAGAACAAATAAGAGGACCACAAGAACCAAGCTATGGAACATGAGGGAGATCAGAGGGCACATCCGTGCGGGACTTGCACTGTATGTAGATTGACAAAGAAGACAACATCCTTCGTGGTGGAGAATAAAGAATGGTACCTGAAATTTTTTTCAAATTCCAAGACATGTAATGTGATTTATGTTATACAATGCCCTTGTGGGCTATGTTACGTGGGCCATACCACAAGACAAATAGGATCGGGGAGCACAGATCCCGAATCTGCTGCAAAATACATACGGCTCCATTAGTGTCCCACTACTTGGAGTTTCAGCATTGCCCGGATGATATGTTGTGGTGGGTGGTAGACAAAGTTTTCAACACTGCCAATGCAACAAGTGCATTGAACCATAAAGAATCCTGGTGGCTCTTTAAATTGAAATCGACCAACAGAGGTCTCAATGAGGCTCAACCCAGTGGCCCCTATATGTAATGCTTGAGGGACACCGTCCTAGGTCACTCCGCCATTAGGGGCCTCTATGTGGCGCTACCCATAAACCCCTCCATCGCCTAGGAAGCCACACCCCTCCTAAACTACAGTGTTACACAGCCTCCCTCTTGCCCATTTCATGACATGGCCCTACCAACGGCCCTTTACCACTTCACAGCACAATTCTACACTTTAGTCCATGCCTTGATCCAGGCACCCTACGCTAGGACACCTGTAGTAACATTCAGATCTGTGACACAAGACGCACAGCTAACTTGCTCATTGTGCCAGCCCCTCGCCTTTATGCCCACACCATGCGCTGGTCCCTCACCAGTGCTCAATACTTTGCCAGGATCAATTACCATCACACGCTGTATTGCGTCTATTTGGCCCTATGGGAAGAACACAAACACTTACGTCTCTCCCAGCTCCTTCTTGCAATAATGAGTAATTGGACTCAGATTCGCAGAAGAAACATGCGTACATCATATTAGGTTATAAAAATGGCACGTTATAGGCCTTTTATTCATACCAAATAACTATATAATGAACAAATAGAACACCAATACATACAAACATATACACACAGATATATATAGATATAGATATAGATATATATAGATTAGAATATAAATTGCATCACCGTTAGCCATGAGGCATAGGAAAACGTAATCTTGGCCACCAGACAACACTGCTTAGTCCATCAGCAGGGGGGCAAAGGGATTATTGTGGGCAACGGGGTCTGAAGCGGAGGGTCCTCCTTTTCAGCGAGACTGCAACACCTGGGGTTCAGCATGCAACTCAGACTTTTCCGTGATGCCATTTCCTTAATGGGGCATTCCCTCCACCACCCACTCCAACTGCGTTCTGCACTCGGCCGAAAGGCAGATCACAAGTCGAAGAGACGGAGGGTTGAAAATTCCAGTTGGAAGTGGAAAAACCCAGAGCTCCTCTACTTGCATGCATTCCCAGACCCCTTATCGTGCACCTGCAGCGCACTCCAACTCCCCTTCTGTATTAGTCCTTCACTGGACAATACAATAACTATTCTCTGTAGGCAGTCCGCCTCCAAAATATCTGTGACCTTGCTCTGTTTTCCCTGCTACTTGTTCATTCTGTGAGATCCACAGAAACGCAGACTTTATTACTGCAATGGGAGATGAGTGTTCAAAATAGCTACGTGTCGACCCCATGTCATTCTGGCTCGCATATTACACACTAGCATTACACCCCTTGAACACTCAACTACCCTAACCGGTATGTTTTTTAGGAGAAGCACAAAATCCATAAATTATTTTCCATGTATTAGGAATACATGAAACGCAACAATAAAGACCAATTAAAACTATAGCATTACCAAAAAGCCAAAACAAAGCAGAACACAATGATTCAGTAATCCAGGATAATAAATATTCCCACCAGTTTTCATATCGATCTTGCGTTACCTTCGCAACTAGACCCTTTGTATTTTGAATATGCTTTTCAATAAAGTGGGAATGATCACCTAAATCAAAACAACACATGCCTTCTTTTGGCGTCACAACCTAAGTTATGTTTAAAAAATAAATAATCAATAGCAGCCCTATTCTGAAGAATAGCTTTTCTAAAATGTCTATTATCTAGTAATAATTCAGTTAATGCTTGTGAGGTTTCATTAAGCCCTTTAACTATTAAACAAGCAAGCTTAATCATGGTCATATAGGTACCTGCAGCTAAACCCCAAACACCAATAATAGAAACTGTTAGGGCTATCACCTCAGCCTCTGAGAATAAATGTACATCAGAATTGCAATCAGGAGTTAATGTATGATGAGAGGCAGCATGTACAGTACGAGTAATGGCAGGTCTCAATGGGTACATCATTAAACCAAGCCTCGTCAAAGCACAGGGGCCACCCGAAATATTAGCAGGAATATAGGAATAGGAAAATTACCACAAGAAAATAACCAACCAGGCGGAAGTTTAACATGCTTCAAGTGGCTAGCAGTGACAATAGTAAAATTACATATCATATAGTTGGAAACATCAGTGCACATTTCAATAGATCCTGTACACAATTGTTTCTCAAAATCATTACTTTTCAATTGTTTTTCCAATTTCAATTGTTAACATATTTTTTTATATATGTAGCATCACATCTCATGATATAACAAACGTCAGCAGGAGCAATGTCGTGTGTAATAACAAACGTCATATTATATTTATGGATCGTGTCCTTGCAGAATTCCACATACTCATACACTGAAAATGAATTTTGAATGTCTGAATGTTGCACCAAAGAATCATTGTGTAATGTGCCAAATAAGTTTTTCAAAGCAAACGTGGGCATTGGAATGGCCACTAAACAAGTAGAAATCAGGTCCACAAAATTGTGCACATCCGACAGACAAAAGTGCTAAATGTTAGGCACTCTTTGGGCCAAATAGACCCAAACATTTCCAGGTTGTTTGACTAGAGCAGAGTATGTTTGATGGGAAAAGGAAGTAGTAACTCTTGGAAGAGACAAAGACAAAACTCTGTTTTTTGTGCTCACGTCATTTCCTGAGTGCAATCAGATGGGCAGTAATAGATGCATGCTCAGGACTGTAGGTAACAGGCGTTGAATCATTATTCATCCAGATGCCATGCTCCACTTGTAGAATGGAGAAGTCTGCCACATCCTCGGACATGAACCCGGACTTTCCCGAAAGGACTCCAATGTGCCAAACACAGGCATTCAACACACTCAGGATCCAAAACATAGTTTCGGAAAAAGAAGATATCAGTGAAGTACATCATTCAGGTAAATAACACTTATCAGCAGGGATATGCATCCATTTCTTTTTTCCAGGTTCCATAACCAAAACCAGTTGATCATTTCCGGATGCTATTACATCAGCAGGCACAGGGGGATCAGTGGGTTTCTCCACCCATACCTTTGCACCATGAACCATTGTGTCAGATGAGCCAAACCCTCTATTCCCATGAATAGTCAATGTAGTGGGAGGTTCACTTTTAGTTATCATGGCTATTTTAACAGGTACCACAATTAATTGTGCAATTCGATCACCATTATGAATGGGCAGCACATTCTCACCATTGTTTACAAGAATAACTTTAATGTCGCCTTGATAATCCGCGTCAACTATACCGCCCAATACTTGGATACCTTTTAGGGCCAATCCTGATGTTGGAGCAATTAAACCCATGTGTGCAGAAGGACTATGTACACCAATACCAGTATCAATTACAGCAATACCTTTTACTCTGTAGACAGATCTCTTCTCTAGCATGTAAATAAACCCCTGCAGACTCCAGAGTTGGGCGATAAGGAGCCAAAGCCCCAGGATATGTTTCCCAATAAAGTAGAGTTTCATGTGCATGGTTTGGATTCATTTGCAAGGCTGGCTTTAACATACGCATTAATGGAGTTTCACCGTTAGCAATAGGACGGTTGTTTATAATTTGGACAGCCTCAGATAAGTGGTTGCGCCAGCTTCGCATAGTACCATCACCAATTTTGCGCAATTGTTGTTTCAATAAACCGTTCATGCGCTCAATCAGACCAGATGTTTCCGGATGATAAGGGACGTGAAAAATCCATTCTAACCCTTTCTCAATGCATTAATCAATGACCATTTTACCTTTAAAATGAGAGCCATTGTCACTTTGAATTTGTAATGGGATTCCATAATATACAGCCACCTGATCAAGTAATTTAATCATATTTAATTGGGTAGCTCTCTTGCATGGCAAAACCATTAGATAGTCTGAAAATGGGTCCACAATCATACACATGCATATACCCTTTACTTACAGGCATAGGGCCAATGTAATCAATTTGTGAAATTTGACCTGGTAACTTTCCACATTTTAACGTGCCATGAATTATGTGGGGAATAGATCGACGTTTCTGATGTTGGCATACAGGGCATTGCAAAATCACTGTTTTCACAACTTCTAATGGGATGTTAATTCCCCTATTGTGTGCCCACCTGACAGTAGCCTTCTCTCTGAGATGTCCACTTTTCTGGTGGGCCCATTTAGCAATTCCCTCCAAGTCGTCTTCTTCAGCTTTTGAGTCCATAATTTGAACTCTTGCATGTCCATCTGCAACAGAATTGAACCATCGTTCCAATGAATCTGTTGCACAATGTGCATCCACATGTTATACTGTAACAGCAGTATGCACAAGCATATCAGCAATATCTTGCCAAATTTCTTTTCCCCAAAATTCTTTATTATGCATTTTCCATCCATTCTTTTTCCAAGTTGGCAACCAAACTACCAGACCATTAGCAACAGACCATGAATCAGTATAAATATGACATGTACCAGGCAATTCTTGTTTTAATGCCGTATATACAGCATATAATTCTGCAAACTGGCTACTCTTTCCTTTTCCTGAGGTAGTAAGTACCTTTTTTGTTTTGGGATTGTATGCAGTTGCTTTCCAATAGCGCTCAATCCCTATATATTTAGCTGCACCATCAGTAAACCAGGCATGTTCAGTTTGTTCAACAGGTAATCCTCAATATGGGATCCCCCAAGTAATTGGAGATTTTTCTATCATTATCTGACCCTCTGGTTCGAAATCAATTAGCGACACACCTGCCACTTATTTATGTAACTTTGACACGCCCGTTTTACCAGATTTGGCACAGTCTTGAATATACCATTTCCATTTAATAACACTAGCTTCTTGAGCATGCCCAATTCTGTGCATCGTTGAAGAACTAAGGACCCACTGCATGATAGGTATTTCAGGTCGTATAATTACGTCCTGACACACAGTCATCTGTTCAGTGTCTATTAAAGCCCAATAACAGGCTAATAATTGTTTCTCAAAAGGGGTATATCTATCACCTGCATCAGGTAATTTCCTACTACAAAACCCCAAAGTTACTTTTTTTCTGTCCTGCTTTTGTCATAGACTCCAATTTACGTAGGAATCTTGAGTAGAGACTTTCAATTCAACTTCACCTTCCCTCAGTGGCCATAAACCAAGCACTTTTTGAATAGTACTTTTAGCCAATTGAAATGACATGTCTTGTTCCTCACCCCATAAAAACTCGCATTTTTTCCGTGTAACTTTGTAAAGGGGCACCAAAATGTGTCCCAAATGTGGGATATGCTGCCTCCAAAAATCATAATAAACACTTTTTCCCTTTTTTTTTTTCTCTACTGAGCCCAATATCATGAACCTTAATTTATCAACAAAATCCTTTGGCATCTATATCAGCACAAAGACCCTGCTCACAGCGCCAATAATGTATTGCGTCTATTTGGCCCTTCGGGAAGAACACAAACACTTACATCTCCTCCAGCTCCTTCCCACAGTAATGAGTAATTGGACTCAGATTAGCAGAAGAAACATGCGTACATCATATTGGGTTATAAAAATGGCGCGTTATAGGCCTTTTATTCATACCAAATAACTGTATAATGAACAAATAGAACAGCAATAAATACAAACATATACACAGATATATATATATATTCAGTGGAAAAACGTTGTTAAAAGAACGTTATGGTTAAGTTGCACTAATAAAAACCTATGAAATTCAATGAAAAACCTTTGTTAAAGGGACGTTATGGTTACAAGTAAAACCGAAAACCCCCTGAAATTCACCAGTTATGGTAAGGTAAGCAACCATAACTCACGCCACCACCGTGCACCTGCTAAAACGAACACCCAGGACATCAAAGATGACATCACAAATGTCATTGATGAAATCACTGATGACATCACATATCTGGGCCACTTGTTTTTGTTCACTAACATATATAGACCAGGTGGTTTTGTTCACTGACAGTCAGAATATTAAAATTGAAAAAGGTGCTATATACCTAGTCGTTAACCTTGTCATATGTTCTTTAAGTACTTTCCTTAGGGTTTGGTCTCAGTTCATGGTGCACATACATGGGGAAATGAGCAGGCCTCAAATACACAATTCATTTGTATACATGAAGATAAACTTTAATGTCATTAACATTTTCTGATTATGCTGTTTCTTTTTTCTTTACTTTAGTTTCCCTGTATGTGCCTCTGATTTGTATGCATTGTGGTTATTCATATGTATTGTTTGTACCAGCACAAGTGTTGTAAGTCTTGGATTGTTAGCTAGTTATTACATGTTTAACATTACTCAAAACTCTAATAAGGTAGTATTCATTATTGTACTATCCAAAATTACAAGATTATAAATAGTGTACATCTATGGTGCATGCTGCAGTCATTGCCTATGTTTATATAGTATTAGGTTTCTGTATTAACAACACTCCAATACAATGATTTTAGATGAGTACATTCTTTAATAGATTAAGCAGTTCACAAAAGGTCTCACGATCACCTCTGACATCTTGTTACCAACAATATAAACACAACTCCTTGTAGGGGCTTTTCATCAAAATGTATTTCACATGTGATGTCATCAGTGATGTCATCAATAAGATTTGTGATGTAATCTTTGATGTCCTGGGTGTTAGTATTAGCAGTGCACGTTGGTGGCGCGAGTTATGGTTGCTTAGCTTAGCATAACTGGTGAATTTCAGGGGGTTTTCGGTTTTACTTGTAACCATAACATCCCTTTAACAAAGTGTTTTTTCAGTGAATTTCAAAGGTTTTTATTAGTGCAACTTAACCATAACGTCCCTTTAACAAAGTTTTTTCATTGAATTTCATGGGTTTTTACCAGTGCGTGCTATTTTCCTACAACTTACTAATATCATACTTACCCAATATAGCAATATTTGTGTTCAATTTACAAAGTGTCACCTTAAAACTCTGCCATTTCCCACCTTCTAGAATCATTTTTTTTTTAAATTTGATTTTATTACATTTTTTTATTGTAAGTCACATTACAAAAAACAATTACAAACTCAGGGTTACAGGGCGAGATCAGAGGTTTCAACACTATTATATGCATACGTTTCAAACCTGTTTCTTCCGTCTAGCTACTGTAATTCTAAATGACTTACCCCTTCCTCCTCCCTTCTCCCCCTCCCCAATAGGTCGAGCAGTCATTCACATAGTAATTGCGGTGTGTATCATTAGAAGGTCACAGTCTTTTTAGAGTGTTGGGATTTCCATTGGGACAAGTATTTGTGGAGTTAGTACATACTTCATCAGGTCTCATTGCATTCTTGGGTGTTAGTCTATGAAATAGCCCGTTGGATAGGTGTTCATTCGCAAAGTCCATCCATAGGGCTTCACATTGTGATGATCTTCCATGTAGTGATGCAGTTCCATTATACATATGTTGATGGCAACATTGATCCATTCACTTTTTGTGTAGGCCGACATTGATTTCCATTTCATG
The DNA here is from genome assembly GCF_040938575.1 of Ambystoma mexicanum. Taxonomy (NCBI): domain Eukaryota; kingdom Metazoa; phylum Chordata; class Amphibia; order Caudata; family Ambystomatidae; genus Ambystoma; species Ambystoma mexicanum. The sequence goes on from NC_090929.1 coordinate 293,520,682, forward strand.
ACAAGTATTGCTCGGGCGGCTATCAGTAACTGAGGGGCTAGGCCTCTCACCCTATTCCAGTCGTCCTCTTCCTTCTCAAGACCAAATAGAATGAGGTAGGGATCTGCCACTTTGGAAATGCCATCTATGTCTTTGATCCAGCCCAGAACCTCATCCCAAAAAAACTTTATTCGGGCACACCCACACCACATATGCCAATTATCAGCGTTTTCGACGCATCCCCGCCAACATTTTGGGTTAGCTGTTTGAAACATTTTAGAGAGCCTGAGGGGATCATGCTGCCACCTATGTAACAGTTTGATAGCGTGTAACTTGTATTGATTTGAGATGGATGTTTGTGTGGCGGTCTCACATAGTTCCCCACAAGTCTGGACTAATCTGTTCGCCTAGATCTCTTTCCCATCTGCCTCTCAGCGGCTCTGTGGTCCTCCTCCCGCCTCTATCCGTTCTTTATACATTGCTGATATCAGACCCCTCATTTCCGTTCTCGAGTCTAATATCTTCTCAAAGGGGGTTAGGTCTCATCAGTTTGGTCTTCCACACTGGTTTCGTTAGAATGCCTTTTATCTGTATGCATTGAAAGGTAGACAGTGGGCCTATCCCCAAGGCCTCTGTCAATTCTGGGAGTGAGATAAAGAAGTCTTCTTTTTTTTTTGTAACTGTCCCACCCTCTCCAGACCGGCCTTGTACCATGTTTGGAACCATTCCACATTTGGAATGTGGTCGTTGAATCCAGGGGACCATAGGTGGCTTAGGGGGGATGGCCATGTGGTCATTTTATGCATATCTTTACCCTGTTTCCAGATGTCCCATATGGTGCTCAGAATTGGGTGGCCTTTGAGTCTATTTTGAAGCCTTTTCTTGGGGGATGAGAGCCATTCGGAAATTGTAGCTGGCGCTAAATAGTGGTTATCCATGTGGACGCATTGAGTGTCCTTGTGATTGCGCAGGTGGGGGAATAAGTACGCGAAGCTGCGACGCTTCGTAGTATTTTTGTAGGTCTGGAAGCCCTACCCCGCGCTTGTGTTTGGGGAGTGTTAGAGTGTCATACGGAATTCTTGCTTTCTTTCCCTGCCAGAGGAATTTTACAATGGTTTTCTTGGCCTCAGAGAAGAAACTTTTTGGCATCTTGACAGGTAGCATTTGGAAAGGGTATAAAAACCGAGGGAGGCATCCCATTTTGATAGCATTAAGTCGCTCCAACCAGGATATCGTCAGCTTGTTCCATCTTGCTAAATCAGTACTAAACCGTTGAAGAAGGGGGCGGGGTTTTTTCTTGTGATCTGTATACCCAAGTATTTTAATTTAGAGTGTTCAAGCTGCAGACCTAATGTGGAGAACTTGGTGTGATTCTCTACTCTCTGTCCCTGTAATGGGAAGAGTATGGATTTTGTTTTCTTTACTTTAAACCCTGAGAGCTGACCATATTCCTCTAGCATGAGAAGGGCTCGGGGAATGGATGTCATGAGGTTGGTGATGTACAGGAGTATATCATCAGCGTAAAGCGCTAGCTTGTACTCCATCGTCCCTAAATGTATGCCTTCTAATATGGGGTCCACCCTCATTGCCTGTGCTAGGGGTTCTAAAGAGAGTGCAAAAAGGATTGCAGATAGGGGGCATCTTTGACGGGTTCTGCGTTCTAGTTTGAACCATCTGGAGTATTCTCCGTTCACAAATAAAGATGCTTTGGGGGCTATATATACCACGTGTATCGCCCTTCTAAATCTTGGGCCTATACCTACCTTGCGTAGAACCGCTTTCAGAAATCCCCACTCTAACCTGTCAAAGTCTTTCTCTGCATCGATTGAAAGGAGTACTGGGTCATTAAGCATGGACTGGGATGTATGAATAAGGTGGAGTCTCTTGCGCATTGTGTCTGCTCCCTGTCTCCCAGTATGAACCAGACTTGATCAGGTTGTATGAGTTGTGGCATTAATGTCTCTAACCTTGCGGCCAGGACTCTCGTGTAGATTCTTGCATCCAGGTTGAGCAGAGAGATAGGGCGGTATGATCTGCACTTTTTGGGGTCTCTCCCGTATTTGGGAATCACTGTAATCCGTGCGCGGGTGAAGGAATCTGGGGCTTTCCCAGTCTCTATTATTTCATTAAAGAGTTCTGCTCTGAATGGCGTTAATTGTGTGCTGAAGGTTTTGTAGAATCAGGCTGTGTAGCCGTCTTCACCAGGGGACTTGCCTATGGTTAACCTTTTTATTGCATCTTGGACTTCTTGTTCGGATATGGGGGATTCTAGCAGCTCTGAGTCTAAGCTTGGTATCTTGGGCATATTGATCAAGGACAAATAGGTCTGATTGGTAAGGGTTTGTTTCTGAGGAATATAGGTTCTCATAGAAGTTAACAAAGCATTCTGGGATGCTAGAGGGAGTGTGTGTCATGACAGGGTTATCTTCAATCATTTCTGATACTTTTCGCTCAGCTCTTTGTTCTCGGAGCCTGGCAGCCAGTAATGCTTCCGCCTTGTCTCCTTTTTCATAGAATTTTTGTTTCAAAAATCTGAGTTTGCGCACTATCTGCTCATGTTCCAATAGTTTCAATTCCTCCCTTTTTCCTTTTGCCTTGTTAATTTTAACATGGTCAATCCCTGTGTCCCTCTTAATATCCTCCTCCAGTTGGCTGATTTCCGATCTTAGTCTGTGCTCGATAATGTTTTGCTCCCTTTTCTTAGACAACCCCTCTCTTATTAGAATCCCTCTCCAAGTGGCTTTTCCCGCCTCCCATACTATCTGTTTGGGCACTTCACCAGTATCGTTTATTTTGAGGAATTCGATAATTTCGGTCCCTCCATTTCTGTCTTGAAGACAGCATCTTTCCAGAGACTCTCGTTACAGCGCCATTTTCCTCCCCATGTCGGTAAATTCTTCCACTGAATTTCAGCCAGCACCATATCATGGTCAGACCACGTGATCGGGACGATCACTCAATGTGTTGTGGTATCGGTAAGTTCTCTGGATAGGTATATATAATCAATTCTAGTGTATGTGTCGTGGGGGTGGAAAAGAAAATGTAACCCTGCTCATTGGGGTGCATGTCCCTCCATACATCTCTCATGTCATATAATTCCATCATCTTTACAAGCTCGGTTTGGTCGTCCCTGTTCTGGTGTTTCGTGTCGCGGTTACCCGGTTTTCTGTCTTTGACTGGGTCTAACCACTGATTGAAGTCACCCCCTAAAACGATGTGGCCTGAGGCTTCTAATAGTATTTTGTGAATCACTTTGGTAAGGAATGTAGTTTATCCTGTGTTCGGGGAGTAAAGTGTTGCAAACGTTACATTCACTTTGCCTATGTTTTCCGTTACTAATAGTGCTCAACCTTCTACGTCAAACCATGTCTTGGTCTCAACAAAATCTATACCTTTTCTAACAAGAATTCCCACACCTCCCTTTCTGAGTGGACCAGATCCCCAGAACTCCATCCCGACACGTTTCCCAAGGATTTGCCGTTCTTTCCTCTTTGCTTGTTGTGTCTCTTGTAATAGGAGGATATCCATTTCAGCCCTCTGGAATTCTCTAGCCACAAGTGACCTTTTCGTTGGTGAGTTGAGTCCTTTTACATTAAGTGTCCCCACCCTCAGGGAATCCCTCCCTCCTGTATCAGTGTTCGGTGTCATTGAGCATTTTTTATGGGTGTGGGACGATGGCTCATATTATGTGACCGGTGTTGTGTTTTCACTTTGGATTTCACACTGCACCGACTGCTTTGAATTACCATAAATGTTGCTTCGACCCCATCCCCTTTTTTACCCCCCTTATCCCCTCCCATCCCATCCCTGTTGATGGCGTTTGATCGAGCCCAGTTGGTTGCACCAGATCTGCATCGAACCACCTGTGGGGGCCGTTACATCACGCCCCTTGACCAAATGTGGTATCTCAGTTTCAATTGTGCCCTTTTAGTGTCCCCCCCTGATATCCATGTCATGGCCTTAGAGATGTCCGCAAATTGACACCTTTCCCCAGTCACATCCTCAACAATGAGTTAAGTTCTATCTTACCCAAGTTCGTGAGTGTTCAGTTGTCCCCTTCTGGGGAGAGGTTACCTCTCCGGTACTTTCTTGATCCTTTCAGCCGCTTTCTCCTGGGGCCCTGAAAACGCCATTCTCGGTCTTCTCTCCTTGGTTCCTCTTGATTGCTTTCTTCCTCCCGGGGGCCGAGTAGACTGGAAATGCATGCCTTGATATCTTTTTCAGTTCTCAGTCTAAACTTGGTTCCCTGGTATCCAAATGTGAGTGAAAAGGGGTACTCCACCTGTATCGAATGTTCTTTTCTTTTAGTTGTTTCGTGAGGGGCCCACACATCCGCTTGAGAGCTAGTGTACGAGAGGACAGATCTTGGTATATCGAGATTTGAGCACCTCCTAAGTGATAGTCTCGCTCTTTCTGGCCTTCTCGAGGATCCTGGCTTTATTGAAAGCGATGGAATTGGGCAAGAACCGATCTTGGTCCACCTGGGGGGCCATCAGTTCTGTGGATTTGTTCTGTTATGAGCTCGTCAATAGCATCGTCCGCGACCAGGAGCTTAATGATATCATGGAGTATTTTCTTCAGGTCGGTTTTAGTTTCTCCTTCTATTTCCGGAATCCCAAAAATGCGTATATTCCGTCTTTCTCTATTTTCCAAGTCATCCAGCTTGAGCTTGAAGTCTTCTTCTCGTTGTTCTAACTCTGTCATCCTCTGATCGAGTTGCACTTCTAGAGTATCTATGGTTGCCTGGTTGTTCTCCAATCCTTCAAGTCTTTCTTCCATGTTGTTCAGCCTCTGTGTGATTTTGTCTATTTTACCACCTATGTTAGCACCCATATTTTTGATTTCACCTAACAGGGCCGCAATGTCTTCTTTTGTGGCGGCGCGTTCGTTTCCTGTGGCGTCACTGGCCGCCATGTTGGGCTTGTATGGCGTTTTCAGAATGGGGGTGTAAGGAAACAGGGCTAATTTGTGTTTCACGCTCATATAGCCTTTGGGGGGGTGACCTTGGTCGTGCAGTATGGGCCCTGTGGGGGCAGGCAGAGTTGTATGTAGGCTGGAGGTTCGAATAGGGTGGTACTTTGCCTCCTCGAGCCCTGGTGCATTGTGCCCTTCGTGCGATCCCCTTATAGGGCACTATAGTGCTCTCCTCACCGGATACACCACCATTCTTTCTACTGTCTCTTTCTTTAATTGGTTTATTGATTTATTGAGGACTCTCTCCGGGGCGATACTCTAATGTTCTGCTTGATTTGGGTGGTTTTACACTTAAGCCTACTGTATTGTGGCTTGGATCTCCCCTCTCGCCTCCCAGTGTATTCAGAGACAAAACGTGTTGCCACAGAGTGTAGGATTGTTAGGGGATATCTTCAGAGTGATTCCAGGACCCAGGTGCTGCAACACGGCTCTGTTAGGTCGGTTCCAGGCATATTCTTGGCCAGCAGTGAGTGCTCTTGGTTTAATAAGCCTTCTGGGGAAGTCCAGGGGTGATTTCACTCTACGCGGGCCCTCTTTTGGTCTTCTCCGATAGTTCACGCTCATGGAAAGACACTGTGCATTCTCTGCGTATGCACACTGGCGAGGGGGCTTGCAGCGTAGTGCGAGCCCTGCCTCAGGCTCGGCCTAGGACTACTCGAGTACCCTGGTTCAGCACTGTCAGAGGTGGACAAGTCCTCACTTCATTCTTACAGGTAGGTTGTGTTCGAGATGGTCACTGTCCCTTTGCTCGATCGTGGGTTATTGACTACCGCAGGAGCAGGTGGGGTGTTGAGTGTCTCTTGATCAGTCCCAGGTGAGGCGGGGGTCTGCAAGGGCATCTGACTCTCTTTATTGCCTGGTGGCGAGTGCAACGGGTCACTGCCTCTGCAGGGAGGCACTCTGCCGAAGTCAGGCTTCCATTGACATCCCACTACGTTCGATGCGGAACGTGATTTCCATGTGTCGGGTACCTCGCATCCAGAAGTGCCTTCCTCCTCTGTCTGCTAACTCGGCAGGAGTTCCCCTGGTTTTTGTGCCGTGGCGGTCGCTTCAAGGCCTTCAATCCTGGTCAGCAGCTGATCTCTATCCTTTCACGTGCGGTTGCTTGATTTAATTTTGCTTTTCAGGTCTGGGGGGCCCGTACTTTCCAGCAGCGTTTTCAGATCGAATTCTGGTCCGATTTTTCTCCGGGGTTTCACTCATGGAGTGGGGGGACCTTCGCACATCAGTCACTGAATTGTATTCCGTGAGGGGGGCCCTCAATCCACTTAATGGGGCCGCGGCGGCGGAGCTCATGCAGGGACCATGTTTGTCTCTGCGCCCCGTGGGGGCCAGTCCCTAGAATCATTTTTAACACTTATATACACCTTTTGCAACTATTTCAACTAGTTTTGCATCCATGGACGTCTACGAACATCTCACTTCATTGCAGACCTTCAGGACAGTGCCAGATGACCATATGCTGGCACGCGGCATGATGACGTGTCTGAGAACCCGTCCGCACTTCACAATAAGATCCCTGCTTCGTGGACAGTTCGGAACTGCATTTTCTACTGATCGAGTAAAAATTTCCCTTGCACAGCTCCAACACCTATTCCCACTCGTTATCCATTAACATTCTAGTACACAGTACATACTTTTAGCAAAACTGCTATTTATCTTAAAATGGCATCAGCTAATGCCATCCCTCCTCTCCAAGAGCCACCACCACTGATCTAATCAAGGAGATGAGAAACACTGCCCCCTACCTCAGAAATAACACACATGCAACATTTTCCGCTGTCCACCTACCCCTCCATATTAGTATTTGGTGCCTCTTCCCTTGGTGCCTCTTCCCTCATTTTCTCCCCACGTTTCGTTCTTAGCTCTCCTGCCAAATACATCCAAAAACAACAAAAGAAATGTTCCTTTAAGAATCACCTTTCACAGTTAAAAATAGAACTTAAAAAAAAAAAGTTTAGACTCCATCTACCTTATATTTCTCTGTAAAGTACATAGACTCAATAAGATTTTCCATCATTCCCATTTGCATTTTGTGTTATGCTAATGGGAAAATTGTGGCGTTCATCCTCCGTTCCAGGGACTGGAGCGGTGGATACCGGCCCGGCAGCCTGAGTTATCAGCCCAAGCGAAGCTAGGGTGGATAACAAGGTCTCTGGACCATTATCCCCCCATTCCAGCCCCTGTAATGGGGGATGAAGGCCATTAGCACCTTAGGTTCCCAAAGCGTCCCGGCTTAGGAAGGGAAATCCTTTTCCAAGATGGCCACCATGGAAAGGGAAGGCGGGGTTCCATACAGGAGCCCTCTTCGCTTTCCATGGAAGCCTGTTTCCAAGATGGCCACCATGGAAAGGGAAGGCGGGGTTCCATAAAGGGCCCCTCTTCGCTTCCCATGGAAGCCTGTAGAAGGCGAAAAGAGAACCCTATGGCCTTATTAACACAAGCACATTTTTCTTCCCTTTCAAATCTATCCTAATTTCGAATTACTTCACCACAAAGCCAGTCCCAGGTGGACATGGCCACTTTAACCCCATGTGTTGTCCCTCGTGGTCATGGCCAGTAGCCAGATTGTCCGGATCATTACCTTATTCCATGACCTGGACAATCTGGCCAATGCCCATGGCCACAGGCTACACCTCAGTCACCAAAGATATATCAGTATTTTATGTACCTACATTATGACACTTCTCAAAACATAAAACACGGGCACATTTGCAAAACCATGCTTTTACCTTGCCAATGCTCCTTACAAAAGTTTGCAGGAAATCCAAGCATGTCTTATTTTGTCAAAAGTATGTACATACAATCGTCATATAACCTTGCACCCACTTGACAAAATCCATTCAGACTTTACGAAAACATTTATATCTAGATCTACAATCTTTTTGCAAACCTTTGTGTAGATTTATCAAATGGCACCTCATTTATAAGCCTTTACATAATTTTGGGATCCCGCTCTAGTTTTGCCCCCTCTTGACAGAATCCCACCAAACTTTGCAAATTCATTCGGGATCAGGTCAGCAATATAATTGCGAAATTTCATGCATTTTCTTTAAGTAGCGCCAAAGTGATAAGCCATCCAAAAACTGCCCCCAAACATCTGAAGTGTCACCGAACTTCACAGGACTGCTCGCGAACATCCAAACTGGTTGCCGACTTTTGTGGCGAAAAACACCAGTTTTTTTGCTTCTTGCAGCCATATCCCATCTCACCCTCATCACCCCTCACCTCCCCAGAGATTATTTGATAAGTTTGACAAGTGCAGTGTTGTGTATTTTAATATGTTTTTTAGCGCGTTGTCCGCGTACACCGGCCGCTTTATGCAAATCCAAAATGGCGGGCGTTTCCAAAAATCTGACGCACCTCACGCTTCATCCCAGCCAATTAGCAAACACGTTGCGTGTCCGCGGACATGGCGCAAGCCGATTAACCAATCGGTGTCCTGTCCGCGGAGCGAACAGGGAAGTGTGTCCGCTGAGCGGACATAGATATCACTAATTTTTTTAACTTACATTTTGGTCGTTTTAAAAAAAACTACTGGACGGATTTACAGCAAATGAACAAAAGCATGCTTTCGGGACCAAACAGCCGCTCCTGCCGCAAATTTGGTGAAAATCCGTCCAGCAGTTTGGGCTATAGCCGTGAGCAAAGTTTGAGCAAAGTTTGACTACAACACCCGGGGTTCGACATTCAAGTCTGACCCTTCCGTGATGCCATCTCCTTTATGGGGCATCCCCCCCCCCCGCACCACCCTCCAACTGCGTGCTGCCCTCGCCGAAAGGCAGATCACAAGTCAAAAAGACAGAGGGTGCAAAAGTCCAGTTGGAAGTGGAAAAACCCAGCGCTCCTCTACTTGCATGCATTCCCAGAACCCTTATCGTGCAGCTGCAGCGCACTCCAACTCCCCTTCTGTATTCATCCTTCACTGGACAATACAATAACTATTCTCTGTAGTCAGTCCGCCTGCAAAATATCTATGTGACCTTGCTCTGTTTTCCCTGCTACTTGTTCATTCTATGAGGCCCGCGGAAGCGCAGACTTTATTACTACAATGGGAGATGAGTGTTCAAAATGGCTGCGCATCAACGCCATGTTATTCTGGCTCGCATATCACACACTAGCATTACACACACCTAGCCTCCTTTGGACCACCTTGGCGAGTCATTTACATGCACACTGTGCAGCCATACGATTACCCGCCACCGCACACGCAACAGGGATTCTTAACCAACATAATCCCAGGCACCACGTCAGGTTGGCGGACACGTGGAACTCGATTATTGGCGATCGCCTATATTTATTGATCATACCCCCAACTAGGTAACATGCGTAATACGGACTCTTTCCTTCCCCCGCGGAGCCACAGAAACCGTCTATCGCACTCAGACTGACGCCTGAGCCCAAGCCCCACTCTCTCCTCCTACGCCCCCACACGCAGACATTCACATGCAAAGGTAATTATTTATCTTCTTCCTCCGCCATCATGGCGCACACCACAAAGTTAAGTGCAGCATAGTGGGCTTCACCTTTCACTAACAGACCCCCTTTTCTTCTTTCTCCTTCTTTCATCCCGGCAAAATGGTCAACAGAATGCCAGACCATAAATCCTGCCCTTTTGATCTTCCCCCTTGACGCCGCTATATTCCAAGAAAGCAGGCAGAACTCTGAGGGTACCCTCTTGGGTGACTTGCCTTCCATAATGGGTACTACTCCCTGCACCCACACCCTTACCTCTTGAACATCCCGGTGCACTGTAACACCCAGCTGTCAATCTAGATCTTCACAGGAAGTAAGGACCTCATAACAGTTGGCCAACTCGGGAGCACAGGTGGGTGTCCTTTCCCTTATGCCGATCGGCCCTCTCTTTGTGCGGATTGACCTCCAACGTTCCTCCTTGCTAATGTCGAATAGAGGGCACCAAGGGCCTTGCCCCCTCCCTTCACGCCACCCTATAACCCCTCGTTCTATTCTGGCCTGGGTCTTTCCCGGGACTACCTGATTCTCCGACCCTGAGTAGAAGAAGTCCAGGGGAAGTAGACTGCTGTAAAGTCTACTGCCATTTGGTTTAAGGGCTCATGCAAGGTTAGAGCTAAGAAGGTAACCAGCCACCGTTGCATCAGAAAAAGTCACCACTACACAATCACCTTCCACCATCTTAGGCCCTGTGGCAACCCAGCCCACTCTTCAGGGTCTACTTTAGGCCCAATTGAATTAGTGTCGATCCAGTGCGTCGCTTTGTTTACAAGAGAAATTGTTGACTCAAAGCCACCCTTTGGAAGCCCAGGTAAGCCTGTGATAATCCCTACAAAGGGCACTGCTGCTGGTGGCAAATTTAGGGTGGTTTGGTCCCACACCCCTTGAGGCTGGTTATTCCCCAAGGCTGCTCGGCCCACCTATCAACTAATTCCCCCTTCCCTTCCCTAAATTTCGATTAACTGAGTTCTTTTGCAGTTTAGATGTTAACCCTTCTTCAGCAGCCACTGGCAATGCCTGCCTATTCCCTCCCCCATCACATCAGAGCTTGAAATATGTCCACCCTTCGTCGATGCACCACATTGCACAACTCCCCCCACCTCTCCATCCCGAGTCTTGGCCAAGTCCAGTACCTTAGAGGCTATAGAATCATCCATTATTGTTGATGTATTCAAGACCCCTGTATAGAGGTCCTGTAATGATTGGAGAACCATCTGGAGAGGCTTACATTTTTCATTGAACAGGGATTCCAACCAAATCTTATCGTCCTCGCCAACAAGTGACGAGTCCAGATCAGAGCAGGAATCCCTGGCAGAGCTCTCAGTAGCGGGACTGCCTGTCCGAGACCTTCCCGACAGGTTCACTCGCAGCTCTAAATTATCCCTTGCCCCTACCAATTGTCCCCCCCTTATCCATATTCTCACCGCCCACTTGGGCTTCAGGTGAGCTTTCCCCTTTGTCCCTTTCACTATTACTTTCACCACTGCTAAAGGGACTACAGTGCCCACCAGTAACTGGGGCTACCTCTCTAGTAGCTTTTTCAACTGCATTCAGGCAGCTCACTATTTTGCTAGCCATTACATCCATATAAGAATCCAAGGACCTCTGCGAGGGTTTGGGAATAGATTTCGGAGTGGATCTGCCCAATTTTGCAGTTTTGATGTGTTTAGGTTTCTTAGCTCCCTTTCCCAGTCCCCCCGTTCTGCCCTCAGCCCCTGCTTGTCTTTTCACCATAATTTCAGTTACTTATGCAAGGAGAGGGGATGGCACACTAATGCTTGTTTGTTTATTACTTGTATTGCGCTCCAGACCCTTAGGTATCAGGGCGCATTGCATAGGATCACTTACAGCTTGGTTACACATCATAATAATCATATACAGAATACAGTTTAGTTACACAGCAAAAAAATTATATACATACAAATTATGTAGATACATGTCGTTCAGGATAAGTTATGATTATGGTCAGGGGAAAGACATTACTTGTCAGAGTCTTTGAGCCACCTTATAAGGTTCTGACGGAATTTAAAGTAGGATTGATCCTCTCGCAAAGGGAAGGGGTGGTGAATTCCAAAGTTGAGTTGCTTTGACCTGGAAACTATGTCCCCCGACTCTAGCGAGTTTGAATCTTGGGACTGACAAGCAATTCGTACTGGATGATCTGGTAAGTCTTGTAGGAATTATTTTGGTAAGTCTCTCTGAGAGATAACAAGGTGCAGCGTTGTTTAGACATTTATATGTGAGTGACGCAACTTTTAACTGGATTTTTTCATAAGTTGAGAGCCAGTTATTGGATTTTCTAGTTTCGAAGATGTGCTCTCCCCTCGAAATTCCAGGTGCTGCTCTAAGAGCATTATTCTGGAGGAGCTGGATTCTCTTGATGGTTGCCTTGTTAGCCCCAATGTATAGGGCATTACAATAATCCAGCTACGACAGAATGAGTGCTCTATCCAGGGGGATGCAGCTAATGTTGGAAAGGAAGGGTTTACCTGCTCTGATCAGTTTGCAGGTATATGTGGTGGCAGAGGCAATCGCATTAACCTGCTTATTAAAGGTGAGGGTGGAATCCAACTAGACACCCAGGGTTTTCACCTCATTGGCGGCCGTGATAGGGTTGTTGTCAATGTTGAAGGTGGAGTAGCTAGGTCCCAATATTTTGAGAGTAGAGGAGGTGCCCAGGATGATAATCTCTGTTTTATCGTCATTCAGGCATAGTCCATGAGTGGCCATCCATGCCTGGATGATGAGATGCACACTGTTCACCAAGGCCAAATCCTTGTCATAATCCCCAGTAAGTGGTAGGAGAATCTGAGTATCATCTTCAATAATTAGTGTAGGTGATACCAAGATGGTCAAGATCATCGAAAAGGGGCTCCGTGAAAATGTTATATAGCGTGGGAGAGACACAGGAACCCTGGGGCACTCCGCAGGTGATGGGGTCTGTGGCTGCAGTGGGGGAGAAGACCCTCATAGTCCTGTTATTGAGGAAGGATTATATCCATACTATAGCTTCTTCAGAGAAATGAGCAGCCAAGTTCAAGTGGCTGCAAAGGACCTTGTGGTCCACAAGGTCGAAAGCAGCTGATGGGTCCAATAGGAGGAGTAGGGCTGGTTTCCCTTTATCCCTGAGCTCGTCGATCTGGGCCTTTAGGTCTATTAGAGCTGTTTCAGTTCCAAGCTGAGGCCGGAAACCAGACTGGCGTGCTCCTAGCAAATGGTAGGATTCCAAGTGTTTCTGTATTTGTGAATATGCCATCTTATCTATGATTTTCAAAAGAAATGGCACTGTTGTAATCAGTCGGTAATTGGCAGATATGGCAGGGTCTAGCGTCTGTTTTTTGAGTAAGGGAAGCACACAAGATTCTTTGAGGTTGCTTGGTATAGATACTGTGGAAAATGAAGAGTTGATAAGTTTCGAGACAAAGGGAGCCAGGTCTCTGGCTGCATCCTTTATCAGTTGGGCGGGGCATTGATCTCCCTGGCAGTTGGATGGTTTGAGCGATAGAAACGTTTTTTCAGTCTCAATGATTGAGACTTTAGAGAACTTGAAGAAAGGGGGGCATGCAATATTTCTGGGAAAAGTGGAAGAGATTTTGTGAGGAGGAGTGACGCTTTTTTCTTGCCAATTTTATCTTGTAGAGTGGTAACTTTGTTGGCAAGTGCTTGCTGTATGTTAGAGCACCAGGATTTATCTTTTACACAGTTGTCTGGTATTGGGGTGGGGGCTTCTAGTTCCTTCAAGATAACAAAGAGTTCTTTTGTGCTTGAGTTTGCTTGAGATATTCTAGTGTTGTAGGTTTCACGTTTAGCCAACAGTATTTCACTTTTATAGAGAGCAGTTATATTGCTAAGGTTAGTTTTATTTTCATCGGAGGGTCGTAGTCTCCAAGATACCTCGCATTGTCTTTTTTTAGTACGAAATGATTCGAGTTGTGGTGTGTACCAAGAATTGAGGTGAGCTTTAGGTTTACTTTGTCTCATTTTAAGTGGTGCGATTAAGTCAGGTGAAGTGGACATGGTTTTGTTATACTCATTCACCAAGGCCTCAGGGTTCAGGTTCTCTGGCAGAGAGTTGAGTTTAGGGCGAATCAGAGGAAGCAGATTATCCAAGCTAATGTTCTTTTTGTTCCTTTTTGGAATGGACAGGGCCATCTGAGTGGGACTGGAGGTCGGTCTTTTGGTTGCTAGAGAGAATGCCACGTGGTGGTGGTCTGTCCAGATCTGGGGGGTGATTGATGAGATAGCAACGTTACAGTTGTAATCTGCCATCCAGTTGAGTATTCTTCCTTTATTGTGTGTATGGTGGAGCACTCTTTGGGTGAGGCCAAGTTCTGTCAAAATGTTGGCAACTCTAGTTGCATGTGAGTCTTTAGGGTCATTAAAGCCTAAGTTAAAGTCCCCTAGTAGGATGACTTGGGAAGAGTGTTTTAAATTATTGGACAGGATAGTAGATATATCCTCCTCAAAGGTGCCCATGGGGACCATAGGTCTATATATCAGGTGGATAGTGAGAGTCTGAGAGTTGTTAACAGATAGTTTAGCTATGAGACTTTCACAAGATTTGATGTCGAGGGATGGAGCTAATCTGATAGATAGATTAGATTTGACAATAATGGCTATCCCTCCTCCCCGTGCTTCACTTCTTTCAGATCTTAATATGGTGTATTCCTTGGGAACAGCTAGCACGAGGGCAGGGCCTGCAGCGGCATGAAGCCAGGATTCAGTAATAGCCAAGAAATCAAGGTTTTCAGTCTGGATAAGATTGGCTATCTCAGTAGCATGGGCTACCAATGATCAGGCATTTATTAAAGCGCCCTTGAGGTGAGGGCTGGTAGGTATTGGTGTTTCAGGGAATCGTGAGGGTGGGGTCTTAGATGTAGAATGGGTACGTGGCACATAAGCCTTCAGCGTGCTGCGTGGGCTTTTTGCACTAATATTGGAAGTTTCAGTGGGGGGCTGGCCTTCGTATGGTTTGTCTTGGAAAGAGTTCTAGTTAGTGGCTTGTGTAATTTATGTAGTCTAGAACTAAGTCTTTCATTTCTAGCAGTAAAGTTACATGATTGGGTGTCGTGTGTGGGAGGTTGCTTTGATCTTGCAAAGTTGTTCAGCGTGCTGTGTGGGCTTTATGCGCTAGTAGTGCAGACCAATAAATAAAATACACTGTGTTGTAATAGATTAAGGACCAATAACAATTAAAAACTATGATTCAGACTGATAAAAGAATAGGTACAAATACATATAAAGGAGTGAGAAATATAATGAAAACCTGAGGAAACCACAAAAGTTAGAAATTGCAACCACATCCCCAGTTACAACCCCAATAACCGCGCTGTGGATCAGGTACTAACCATTGTCCGAGACTTGACAGACTCAAGGGGTTCACTATGTAAGTCTGTAAAGGACCCCCTGAGAAAAAAAAAACAATGGTAAGGGAGAGGATAGCCTTGCAGCCCCCGTAGAACAGCCTATTAACAGCCTATAAAAGTAATAGGACACCCCCCAAAAATCAATAAAACAGATAAAAAAGAGAAAAAGGGGGTTCTTACTTTCTGCTGAAAAATGAGGAATATATTACATGTAGGGGAAGCCCTAGCAAAAAGCAAATCAGTGATTGAGAGCAATATCACCCCCGCCTCCCAATGATAATATAGAATCAGCGACGTAATTAAGAGCCTTGCGCATCCCACGCAGGCAATAAAACTACACCAATGGTGTCTCAGAGTGGCACAAAGAGTGTTAAAAACTGCCAGTCAAGCACCGTCGAACACAAAAGCTCCCAAACAAAAAAAACACTGGATAAACAGTGGACGAGAAGAAGAAGAAAACTTTGTAGCCCCCAAAGTGCAGAGTCCACCTGGTTTAACTTGCAGCAAACACCATTTGCATTACATTTAAAAGCAAAGATGTCCCCACAAAGTTCTAGCAGCAGGCTAGCAGGCAAGGCTCCCAGCCCGTTCTCAGGATGACAGAAGGCTGACAGAAGAGACCCTGAGGGCGGGGCCCGCCCAGAAGCTTGAGGAGTTTACACAAGTGGCTCACTTCACTTTTGTAGTAAAACCGCCAATGTTCATCCGGAGAATAGGGGTTTTTTCACGGTTGCAGACTCCACATTGCTTCACACCGGAGCGCGCACGCTCCGCTCCACGTAGGGTATTTCTCTGAAAGTGCTCCTCCTCCTCCAACTCCTCAGTTAACCCTTCCCCAAACTTCTTGTTCTTCATTTCTCCCTGAATTGGAGTCGGCCCCCTTTTGGATGTTGAAGACTTTTGAATATGCGTGGTTCTTTTTACGGACCACCGCAGGACCACTTCAACTCAAAGTTAACGTTTATTTTCGCTTAATTCACTTTTGCTCTTTTGTTCACTTTTTAGCTTCAAACATTGTACCTTTCACAAAGACTTTGGAATTGACTACTTTCTTTCACTGGACCACTCTGTTATTTATTATCGCTGAACTTACAGCTGCCTTTTACTTCAAAATTCATTCACAGGTTTGCCTTTCCTTGCGTCACATCCACACGTGTGCAGTCTTGTGACATAATGTTGTCCCTTCATTCGTTTTAACACACACCGTCTCTCGGGTCGCTTGCCAGCTCACTGGCTCTGTTCATTTCTTTCTTGCTTTGCTATTTCCAATTTACGAGTCAAGGCTAGTACCACAGGCTTGGCCTCGCCTCCCCAACTCTGCCGTTCACCCGGGAGGGTCGCTGGCGTCCTTGAAACACAGTGCAATCTTCACTTTTGGGATCTGGCCTCCACGTGTCTTTCGTCCTTTTGGAGGCAACGGCCTCCAGTAGGGAACCCTTGGGGTTTTCTGCCCGCTGATCTCGTTCCTTGGTCCGTTGCTCTGCTCCAGCAGGTGTGCCTTCATCCCAGAAGTTCTGCTCGTAATCCTGTTCTTCCTTGCTGAGAGTGTGTCTTTAGGTGTTGCGTTTTATTTGTGTGAGGAGAGCTAACTGGTATCAGGTGTATGCACTTAGTGTAAAGTGTCTGACTTTGCCTGACCCGAATAATGGGACATGTCCAGTACAATATGAGAGAGTTAGCCTGGTTGCTCTCAGTCACCCTCTTCCTCGGCCCAGTGTTTGTGTAAAAAGGGGGGTGGGGGGAGAGTGGCGACTTCGGAATATCAGAAAATAGGATGGAGTAGAAGAACAGAAAAACAGAAAATGGGGGAATAACATGTCTCACCATCGGCTGTCTCACCTCCACTCCCGAAGACCCCTCACCCAGGTGATCCTCACTGGATCCAAAAGCGACGGCCGTATCCTGCCCATCGTTCGGATCCAAAGCCTTCCCCGCATCCGCAGCAGCATTTGACTGGGCATCCCAAAACAAACAAGGGTGCTACCCCTAAATCAAGTTTACACGTCGAAGCGTGGAATTTCGATGCTCTGATGGTCACGAAAGACCCGGTAGGCCCAAAAACTACAACTAGGCCTCAAGGCGAAAAACCTACCGCTAGGCCCTCTAACACTGCGGTAGGTGGTAAATCTACAGATAGACCTTCGTAACCACTATCTCACACCGATTCGGCGGAAATCGAACACATTATCGCTATAATTACTTTGGCGGTTGGGCTTATTCCCATTACGTCGAAAAACATGGGACAAATCTATAGATACGCCATGGTGCCCTGATTCTCGCAATAATTACGAGGACAGTCAAGAGGCTCTTTCCAACACCCTGAGTGACAAATTTCAGCGTCAAGGGCCGGAAGATGTTTTTCCACCCGTAGGCCCTTCTAGTTACTCTTAAGTGGACAAGGGAGAAATTTGAAGTGTGCATTATTTATTTTTCTGAACATCTTTCCCCGAAAAGATCTCGTGGAGAAGCTAATCTTAAATCTGCTTCAGTTACAAGAGGATCAGTCCTCAGTCCCCGTCCATCATGAGAGGATGGCAGCATGGTTCCTGAGGTCATAGAGTTCGGACATCTCAACCTGCCACAGAGACGCATGGAGATCTTGAAAGAATCAAGAAAACCAAACACTAGGCACTGTTACTTTGACAAATGGAGAAGATTTGTAATTTGGTGCCAGGCTAAACAGATCAACCCTGTAGAATGTACTCCATCCCACATTCTAATTTATATGCTCCATTTGCTAGGTGCATGGTTAGTATTTAACTCCCTAAAGGTCCACTTGGCGACTCTGTCAGCCTACACAACCTCTCATAATAAGGTCTCATGGTGGAACGTACCATCAAAGCATTTATGGAAGGAGTAAAGGGACTTCACCCTCCCATTTCTAACCTGCCGCCAGGGTGGGACCTCAATGTGGTACTCACTAAGCTCATGCGGGCCCCCTTTCGAGCCTATGCACAAGTCTACTCTCAAACACCTGACTGATGAAGTGTGCGGAAAGGATGAAGTGTGCGGAAAGGATGAAGTGTGCGGGACGGATGGAATGCATGGAACTGATTAAACAGATTTGTGGAGTACATGCGACGGAAGGAATGCATGGAACAGATAGAGCACATGGAATGGACATTGTGCATGGCACGGTTGGAGTGCATGGCACGGTTGGAGTAGTCACCACGGATGGCTCTGACTCAACGGATGGAGTTGAACAGACAAAGCCAACTGACTGTGAATAAAACAGACAGAATAAACGATTCAGATGTGCGCTCGATCTCAAGCACCTACTGAAAACCACCATATCACGCTTACTCTCTTCTATGCACCACCACTCAAGTAGAACACAGCGATACTATGACACATTCGGTATAGCTGTTCTCATACCAACACCTGCCACATACTCTACATCATCCTAACTAAACACTGCTGGCTGCACACCCGCCAGCCTAGACGTTCTCTTTAGGCCTAAAGCAGCCACGCCTGCTGCACACATATCCGGTGCTCACACGCACCTTATGACTCTCTCTCTCTACTGACTTGAACTACGGTTCCCAAGGGCGTTCAACCTACCAGCGCCTTGAGATCATACCAATGGTACATAAGGCGCTTTATAAATGCAGAGTAACATAACATAACGTGGATGACAAGTCCCTGAGGACTAGCGGGTGAAACTCCCTTTGGTTTCTCACAAAAGTACCAGAGACGCCACCAGAGAACAGTATCCAAGACAAATCTGGGACCCCTGGATGACTCCTGAGGCTAGAAAATGCTTTTCCCCGTCACGTACCTTTGGTGCCTTGACAGTCGAAGTGGCAGAGTTTCTTGGCTTTACTCGACGATTCCCTCCGAAGATGGGTTCCCCCCCCCCCCCCCTTGGAAGAACGAGCCACTGGGATGCTGAGTCCAAGAATTAAAAGGAACCAAAAGTCTTTCGGAATGGCAGCAGTTTGGCTCTTCGTGGTGCTCTCCTTTGGTCGATGATCTCTCTGACTGTAGAATCCTGTGAAGAAGAAACTTGGTGTGGTCTCTTTAACGGCTTGGTGGATGAAGATAAGACCCCTGACACCCTTCGATGACTTCTGGCGGTGACTGGTACATTGGTCACTTTTGTTGTTGGGTTTTGTAAAATCACAGTTTTCTGACTTTCGGTTCTTCGGTGCTGCAGCTGCAGCGTGGACCTCTGGACGGCTTCTAGCGACCTGGACTTGACCACTGGAGTGGACCTCGGACCCTCACCAAGTCTGGACCCTCGGGACGACTTTGATAGCTTCTGGTGGCGGGAAACCCATCGGCAGACCTTCCACGGCACTCAATGACTCTTGGCTCTCTCTATTAAACGAAAATCTGAAAACTGCAATGCACAAAAGATAAGAGACCAACAGACACAGATATGAGTATAAACAATAGTGTATTTGCTTCAAGCAGACTCAAGTTCTACCCAGCAATAGCTGTGCAGAAATGAGCCATTACAGAAAGAAAATGACATAAGTTCTGCTGCAAGTGTGATGTCATAGATGACCTAGACAGTTTACAGTTCCATGCTATGTACAGGGTTTTCTGTGAAACATACATACATACATACATATATTTCTGTAACTGTATGTACTACTGCCATGTGTATTACTGACTGAATACTTCTTGATTGTTGCCCCTGATGTACCATGTTTTTTAAGCACAGCCTTCTGTAACAGCGCCACAATGCCTCAGGGCCGTTAGGCGCTCTATAAATTCAAATAAAAAATATACGTATATATTTCTGAGAGTGATTCCATGCTCTGTACGTGCTAGCTTTCTGACCTTGCAAGACAACATACTGTTCGTACTGAAAGGAAAACATTTCTACCAACATTATCTGTTGTTTTTATAACCGAGTGTTACTTCCGCAGCAGTATGCTCTTACAGTTTGTTTAGGGTAACCCTTTCCTGGTACAAACAGAACAGACAACAACATTTTGATTGCACCTGTGCAAGTCAAGGTTGTAATAACAATTACTTTGCTACAGTAAACATGGCACTCTTGTGCGGTGATGTCTTGCAGCTCCAAATAGGAGATTTTGCAAGATGGAGTGAGAGCATGAAACAAAATGGGAAAAGCTTAGGGTTAACCTGAAATACATGCATGTTCACATCTCCAGTTGAGATTATAAACAGAACATGACCACCAATAAATATTGGTCAATATGATGAAAACCAGTTTATTCGATTATTTTTTTTTAATTTTTTTTTTTTATTTGATTCAATAGTACAAACAATTTTTTCAAAGGTAAAATAAAAAAAAAAAGTCCAATGTATCCATAAAGTTCCATTAAGGTCCCCTTCAACATTAAGTGTTCCTAAAGAAAACACAAAAAGATTTGATTATTTAATAAGGTTGTAAATAATGTGCATGATATACTTGGATTACTCCTTATTGTACCCCTCATGACAAAGACATAAGTCTGTTTTACCAATTTGATAGTAAAACAGTTAAATATTAAGGGTAGGACCCCCCCACCCTCTTGTATCTATATTCACAGGCATTTAGGCCATTCACACCGCCCAGACACCCATAACTAAGGAATGTGGATTGGGGCAAGTATCTAACCTTTCAGCACACTATACTGCGTTCATGTCAGTTTCAGACAGGGCTGTCTCATTCATTGTGTCACACACACAGAAACCGGACACTCACAACAGAGAATGTGAGTTCACCTCAGACTCCATTCACACAGGTCACACCACCTGGGAACACAACACACACCACCTGGGAAGTGTCCAGTCAGTGTTCAGTCAGTCTGACAGGAGGCAGCCGCAGAGCCATATATGGTGTTGTTAAGTGACTCCAATCGAGCACTCCCACTAAGTCAGTGCCTTGTCTGGGATTGCTCAAGGGGAAGCCCTTATTTATATATTTTTATGACAAGTTATACTCTGGATGATTAACCCTTATATAACGCCCCTCTCTTTGATTCCCCCTGACCTCACTGAGCCAAGAAGTAGGTTTGTTTTGCAATTTAAAAGATTTATTGGAAAAGTAAACAAGATATATATATCACACTTTTATGAATAAATTAATAATTGATAGCACACTTATGAATATAATGTTGATCAACAATAGATAATCTGACATTGGCACACTTCTTTACAATCAATGAGGAGTTAGTATAGGAAGGATAAGGTAGCAGAAAATACTTTTATGGTTTCAAGGAAAAGCAATGAGGGAAAAATGCAGCACAGAAATAAACTTGATATGATTTCAACAAAAGATAATATGATCACTTTTTCTTTGACAATTCCCTCCCCCCCTATGCAAGATAAGGAGATGGAAGGAGAGCACACAATTCTCAGGAATACAAAATGCAATACAATTTTCCAGTTCCCCCCAGCGAGCTTAGAGGAAAACAGGTATGATTTTAAAGCAAGCAAGATCCTTTTAAATGTGGTGGCAGTGAAGTGAAAAGTATGCTGAAAATGCTTTTAATTCCCTCTAGAGGTTCAGGGTGAGTGAGAGATACTTTAAATCAGTTCAGATCGGCCCTACCAATGATTCAGGCATGGTTATCAGGTTGAAAACGGGATTCATTAATGGAAGCAAAAGACAGATATTTTTACGTGCTTGAAATGAAGCAAGCTGTCAATTTGTGGCACTTTTTTCTGAGTGCGTTGATTGCGATTACGGAGGAACTATGAGGAGAGTAGCAAGGCTTGTTGGAAAGCTTAGAATGTTAGCTTTAAGATGAATGTTAAACCACGTTCCTAGCACACGCGGTTCAAAAGATACAGACGATTTAATGGAGGTAGATTCTCAAAATAAAAGTAAAGCTCAGAATGACAGATGACAGTTTTGCAGAATGGACACACAATTTCTTATGATGCAGTTCTAAATAGGTTAAATAGTTTGAATTAGATTATTTTAAACTAAGAGATTGGTTTTGCACAGTTCTGGCTGAGTACTCACACTATGAATTTGAAATAGGCCGTCAGGGTCTGGTCAGCAGGTTTGGACTGGACTCCGGGCGGTTTCTGGTACTGGTTCTCTGGTTCTGGATCTCTGGTTCTGGTCTGGTCTGTGGTTCTGCTGTCGGCACTTCACAGCGGTCTAGTCTGTGTTCTGCTGGTCTGGATCAAGTGGATTCTGGATACAGCACTGCTTTCTGGGTCTGCTACCGGTTCTGGCAAAAGTTCTTGGCAAAGAATCCAACAGCTCGCCCGGCTGTAGAATAGTTTGGTTGGATTGCTGGATTCTGAAGGCCTGCTGAGAAGAGTTCTCAGCTTGTGGGTTAGGCCTTTGCTTTAAGTTCTGTAGTCTATCTGGAGTCTAAGTTCTGGATGTTCCTTCTAGATGTTGTGTGGTCCAGCAAAATGCTCCGCCACAAAATGGAAAATGAATGTCTTGCCTGTCCAAGCAATCTCTTTTTATGTGTTTTGAAAGTGGGTGGGTCGGCTCATTCTGCATGCCCAACCCTCTCATGATTTGATAGGTCAAGGATTCTCTGTGACCTGATTTGAGAAGGGATAGTGTGTCAGAGTGAGTGAGAGTGTTAGTCTATTGAAGAAACGCCCCTTTGCTTTTACTTAGAAAATACATTTTTCATAACTAACAGGTTTCCCAGATACACACGTCGTTGAAATTACATACACATTTCACAGATTAATTTAAGATACACTCTCGCCCAACTCTGATCCCCCTCAGAGCCTGGGTTCACAAATGGCAACATTTTGTGCTTTTTAGTGACTTTCGCCATATTGGTTTTTCCTCAAAATTTACACAGACCTGCACCCCTTCCTGTTATAAAGCTCGGTCCAGGCAGCTTTAGGTTACTTGATAAGTTTACTTCAGTTCTTATGTTACAGTTACAGTTACAGAATTAAGACATAAGCAATAAGGAGAGAGAAAGACACCAGCACCCATCACCCAGGGAGGGAGGGCTCAACTGACACAGCATAGAACACTCACCACAGCATTCTCCCACTCATACGTCAACATTCCACAGGCACTCAGGTGACATCATAAATCACATGACAAACCACATCAGACTAACCAAGCACATCACAACACATCTCCCTCCTTACCAAGCACACCTGCAACAAGAACTTCCCAACACATCTCCCTCCTTACCAGACATTTTCACAAAACAACACACATCACATCCAAACCAGAGAGCAATCGGAGATTTACATGAAAAACCCACAACTATGCAATTCCAGAACTCCGCCTATCATTCTTAAACACCATCACTAACAACACTAATCACCTCCCATCCACCCCTGCCACGAGCAGACTCTAGTCTCCCACACTAGACACCAACCAGCCCAGATCCAAGGCTATACCTAACCCACATCACCATAACCAACACAAAACAACTTTGATCCTCCTGCTCGCGCCTGCCACAGGCGAGCCTTCAGGCTGCCTCCCTGAAGCATCAACTTGTCACCCCGACGCAATACTAGTCATCTAGGATGACAACGAAATCACCATAGACAGATAAGAGATTCAGTAAAACTCTACAGCTCACTAACACAAAACCAGCAACAGGCATGCCGAAATCACCATAGACAGATAAGAGATTCAGTAAAACTCTACAGCTCACTAACACAAAACCAGCAACAGGCAAGCCTAAGAAACACACAATCACATATATATATATAGGTGGACCAAGCCAATCAAAACAAACCTAACCATACCATGGTGTACAGCTCCTCAAACAGCTTGGAGATGCTGGCCAGTCAACTCCAAGACCATCTAAAAAACATATGGTTGACTCTAACACTCTTCTCAATGGCAGTACAATCCAGTCCCATAATCAAAACCCTGACCATGTCACAATAGCCAGGATCAACACATAACACATAAAAATAAACAAATCACCATGCGATTCTTCACCTTGAACAGCATCTTCACTTTGACATAGTATTAACCACAGGGCGTCCCCTACCAGCAACCCGCTTCATCTGACTTCTACTAGCTGTCCCTTAGGATAAGAATCATTCTCTCCAAAGAGTGCGCTGCCGCCATAACATCAAGACACTATACTACCGCTAGCCAAGACACAGCAGAACCCTTCTTATTAGTGCAACTCTAACTAACCACTCATTAAAATTCCTGAAAAGGCGCTACCCCCAGGATTCACCTTACTCACACTTAAAACCTACAGAGGCGCTACCTCACCTTAATCGCATCACATACGCAATCTCCATGACCTAAACAGTGCAACCAAAAGCACTAAAAGAGAGCACTGTTAAGTGGCGCTACCACCTAACCAAACTCACCCAAACATTGAAACTACCTACTGTTAATACCAACGGAGGCGCTACCTCCCTAATATCTAAAAAAAATGAATGTTGCACCCACTCATTCTTTTATAAATCCATACTTATTAACTAGATATGTCATACTACCGACCTACCTTCACTTCCATACTTCTCAATTGCATGGATATACATGACATTCTCAAATCACCATTTAACATTTTCTTTTTTTTTTTACTCCAACATATTATACCTAGCATATGAAATTTTCCTTCACTTCTAGATTTGATTGTTACATATGCCTAAAAGTCCATGTTGTTGTGTAACAACTTACTCCTAAAAATCCTCAAAACGTTAAATAGATCAATCCACACAGGCTTCACCTCACATGCATCATCTTGCATTGCATTCAGCTATGCACAATTTAACTTCAGAAGTCCAAATTCCTGCAAATCCTTGAAATATGTTAGGTCCCTAACATAATTGCTAATTTACTAACCACTCACACCGAAATGAGCTCCACATCTTACTTCTGCATACACATATGAATCTTCACATATGAGCATAAGTCCATAGGGCCTGCAAATCCTCAAAACCTATTAGCACTGAACTACATAACCAATCTCAACAATTAGAAAATATGCATATGCACGGGGCATGTTCTAATGAACACAGATACTACTGCGTTCAACTTAAGAGTGCTTACTGGCCCTAGCTTATACTTCCGACATTGTTGTAGAAGTATAACTTCACATAAAATCCATATTACGTTTTCTAATGTTCTAAAACAGGCAATGCATTAATAAACCTAGCGACTTTAGACTCTTAACACGTAGCACGATGCTCATAATACTTTCTCGACCTATAACAGTCACCTTATACGTTGGCCACTACAACGCCTCACTATTTGAGACGGAGCGGCATCAGCTGGGCTCATCTCTGCTTCTTCATGCACCTCGTTGGCTGCCTCTATTTATATCCTATAAGACTCTCTGTTCACAAAAGAATGGGGTTCCATCTTCATTGCCACAACATAAATCTCATGTGACAGTGTAGCTTCCTTCCACGAGTGTTCATTTCGTCTCTTCCGGTTTCCCACAGCCAGACTAGACTCAGCTGCATTACGATGAGACCCTACTTGCATCGAGTCCAAGTTCGATTTAATGCCACTCTAGCAGAGGCATACACGCAACACTGCCCCATCATTTCAAGAAGCACTTTTTCCATCGCTCTGAAAAAACAATGCTAGTCACTTTATGTGCCAGTCTCCAACTACGACGCAGCTAATATAGGAACCCGTAACACGGAAAGGAAAATCACTTCCTGGACACGCTGAACGACGTTGCAGGGTCCGTTATTCGAAACCCTGATGCAGCTCACAAGATAGCCACGGACTCCCGAGCACCGGTACACTTCTCTGACAGTAAGAATCTTTATGACTCTAAGTTCCAAAGGATCGCCGAATCCTTCAGTTGACACATGACGTCATCAGACCTGAACTTGCCACAGAAGACGAAGGTACTCCTGCGCTGACCCATGACCAACGGTCGCTTGCCAGGCACTGTCATTTGCACAGACACTTGTTTAATGCCATTACTGGATCCTCCATGCCAATATCGCACGACTTTTATAAACGGACCACCTCTCATTAGGACTTCCATCTTTCAATGTCAGATATAATGTCACTTCAACTTCTGCGCTTCGCACGTTGTGCATTTATTTTCGTACGTGTGTTTATTTTGCTACTTTTAATCATCCGAGCGCAAACCAGTCAAAAACAACTTTTTACCCGGTTTCCTTTACTTCATCTTTCTTACGTGACGCATACAACTTAAGGGCAAGCCTCTCTTAACTCCCGCTGTCCCAGGAAGTCACTTATGGCCCACCATCACAGCGCCCCTATTAAAGTTGCAGCTGATGTTCAAGCGTTTAAACATAATGGATCACATCCATAACAATTTATGCCCAGGGATGAAGCACTCCCAATCTCTGCGGGCTGCTGACCCCATTTATAGTGATCCATTAAACCTCCTCCCTTATACACCCTGGGTGATGGGTTCGCTTACTTGATCCTTGGGGGCGGTGTCTTCTGTTTTCTTCTGGACCTGATTCATCCTGCACCCCCCCCGCAGCAGGCGACTTGAATGATTAGTTTCTCTTCATCTTCCTTTGCACATGGGTTCCTTTGTTTTTTTAAAGACATCCTCGTCGCCATTGTTATAAAGCTCGGTCCAGGCAGCTTTAGGTTACTTGATAAGTTTACTTCAGTTCTTATGTTACAGTTACAGTTACAAAATTAAGACATAAGCAATAAGGAGAGAGAAAGACACCGGCACCCATCACCCAGGGAGGGAGGGCTCAACTGACACAGCATAGAACACTCACCACAGCATTCTCCCACTCATACGTCAACATTCCACAGGCACTCAGGTGACATCATAAATCACATGACAAACCACATCAGACTAACCAAGCACATCACAACACATCTCCCTCCTTACCAAGCACACCTGCAACAAGAACTTCCCAACACTTCCCTGAGCATATTACTGGAAATTACTATGTCTCTATCCTAAACACAGTGTCTGCAATATTAATAAATAGCGGGGTTCGGTCCCAGACACCGCACAAAGTGGAGTTTGGTCTCAGATCGTGAGGGCATTTTCCATATTAAGGACCCCTAAATTGTACATTCTGTGAGCTTAATACAATATTTCAGAATCATTTAACTTAAACATATATTTGCTGCAATATGAATCCACAATCCAGTCTGGCCTGCCCCTAGAAGCTTGGTGAGTCAGAGATCACAGGCCTCTCCTTCTTCCAGAAAACTTCTTTACAGTCCACACCCAAAATCAGCATACCCCATTCAATTGAAAGGGTCTATTGTGTTGTGTCGTGCAGGCTGGAGAAGAAACTCCTCCCTCTCAATCAACAGGGCCATGTGATATCCTGGGCTGTTGTGTGTGTCTCTGAGGTGTTAATGCTTCTCAGGAAAAGCAAGTCTTTTGAACGATTAATTACATAAGACCCCCTTCTGTTCACTGCACAGTTCTGCAAGACAGCTCTCCTGTCAGGATTTATAGAGCGCCAGCGCCGGTCAGTGTCCAATGCCGGTACTGCACCTATTTTGACAGCTGTCTTGAATTAATACATTTCAAAAAGAAAGGATTTTACTTGATAGTATATAATCCTTGCTTGACATGGCATTGATGTGGATCTGCAGTAGAGTAAAGTAAAACAATCAACCATAGTTGTATTTTTGTTTGGTGGTTTCGGGCCCATGATCTTAGCAATTTTTGACATTAATAAAAACAGATTTTGAACAGAACTATCTTTCTTTGCACTGTTGGGTGCCAGGTCAGGGGACCATTTTTGTGTGCGCAAAACTGCGCGGTTCTCCTGGATTCTGGCGCAAATGTGGGCTTTTCCGCCATCTTGGATTTCCTAAGCCCAAAGCACCAAATGTTGCAGCATAATAACTTGAACGTGGGTCAAGACACCCAACAGTGTTTCCACCCAACAGCCATTCAGGAGGAAGGGAGAGAGTTGGGGCTTCCCAGGACTTTGGGAAACAAGGTAAAAGGCAATAGAAACCAAGAGGCCACAGGGGTCATCTTGGCTTCTGTCAGGAATCCACTGATTCTTATGGCAGGCCCCGGGTATCCCAAAATGGAGGTTACTCCGAGCCACTGTCAACTCAGCATGTAGCTGCCACCAGCCCATACCCTGCTCTGTGGTCAACACACAAGTGCCCAAAAACACACATAAGAGGCACAAGGGTATACCCCCTCCCATGGGTGCCATGGGTGATGTTCACCAAAAGATCAGAATGAAGAGCTGCACTGCCAGACGTCCAGGTGGGGCCTCAGTGGATGGAAACATAGAGAAAATGCACACAGATAGGTGGTAGGACAAGGGCAGGAGTCTCTGTCCCTCCCTAAGGCATTTCCAGCATCAAACTGGTGAACTGAGGATAGCACACGGGCAACGTGCTGGTCTTGGAAGCAATGATGTTTGACATCCGCCTTGTTGTTTGCAGAATTTTCTCTTTTTGCTCTGTAGAAGTGAACTCTAGTCAGGTTATCTGGGATTAGACCAGCGGTATTCAAGCTGTGGGGCGTGCCACCGCAGGGGGCCGCAGCCGCATCCTTGGGGGGCCGTGAGAGCCAAGCATGAAATGTAAAAAAAATATTTTTTTTAAAATATATTTTTTTTAAGATTGGAAGAAATGGGCAGGGCTGGCTCACATGGTCGGCTGAAGCATGCAACTGTCTCGGGCACCAATGAAAAAGTGTCCCGCATTTGTAAATGGATATTCATTCATTTAGTCGCAGACTGTTTGAATAGTACCGAAGGGGGGTGCTTTGGGTTGAAATGTAATTAAATTGTGATATTTAAAGAATATTTATTCAGCGACAATGGTCAAAATTACAAACTGCATAGTGAAGTAACTCATCAAACTGTCCCACATTGGCCAAAAAGGTGACCCATTTTGACTGGCCAATACTAGCATTTTGCATTTTTGATTCAGGCATTGCCCTATTGCCATATAGTCCAGTCCGAGCCTGGCGTCTCATCCATAACGGTGTGGGACGACCACCCAGATGTCCCCTCACCCATTATGGTGGAGCTAAGGAGCGAGCCCATTGAAACAATGAGCACTCCCTCAGCTGCTTGTCAAACACTATTTTCCTCTAACAGTTCAGTTTAGTTCCCCAGCCGCACATGCTCACTGAGCCATGCAAGTGATGGGGCATTTTGCTTCTCCAGCATTGCATAGCTCATTGGAAATGCTGGCTCGGGCACTGCATGTTTGTATGTGCGAGGGGGAGCTCCTGCTGCCTCCTCACACATACGTACAGAGCAGCCTGGAGCAGGGCAGTTCAGCACCCACCTGCAGGCCCATGCAGAAGGTACCTTCATGTTCATTTATTTTAATTAAAACATGTGTATGGATGAGTGTATGCTTGTGTTATGAGTGAGTGTATGGTGATGGATGCGCGTGTGAATGATAGAGTGATTGCTCTGTCTGTCTGTGTGTGTGTGTGTGTGTTTGTTTTGGTCCGTTGAGCTGATTTTGGCAAGTGGTTGATAGAGGGGGGGAAGGAGGGTTGTACTACAAAGGTATTTTAAAAAATGCCTAAATGCCTTTGTTGCACAATCCCCCTAACCATCTGCCAAAATCAGTTCTCCTTCTGCGGTGCTGTGGAGCCCAGAGGACAGGGATGGTATATTTTTACTGGACATCTATCATAGATGTCAAGTACAAAATGTCATGCCTGCCCCCTGGTTCCCCCAGCACCAATTGCAAACTGTTTGGCTATTTACGCATTTTTGTTTCTAAAGTATGCTCTACAATGCAACCTTTTAACCCATTATTTAAAAAAGAAATTCACATGGGGAAAGCCCCCCGAACCTCTCTTTATAGGTTCGAGCTCCCTCACTGCACTCGGTCGCTATGGCATTTTTGGGGGAAATAGTTATGCCTCTCGACTTAAAAAATTCACCAGCCGCCACTGGCCCTCGGACTGTGTTGGGAACGGGGTGGGGGAGCCCAGGGACTGTGGTGGGAGCAGGATGGGCGGGAACCATGGTATAGTGGTGGGAGCAGGGTGGGTAGAGCCCAGGGTGTGTGATGGGGTGGGGAGAGCCCAGGGACTGGGTAGGAGTGGGATGAGGGAGCCCAGCGACTGATGGGAGCAGGTGGGGGAGCCTAGGGACTATACTGGGAGTAGGGTGCGGTAACAGCACGCAATACATACTCTCCATTTGGCATTTTTGGGGGAGTCCCGGCCTGCCCAAATTGTTCTTAGGGAGATGGGGGGGGCCCAGGCCAAAAAAGTTTGAAGACCACTGGATTAGACTCTTTTCACTTTGGAAGCTGGTGTATACCCTGTGGGTTTGGGCCAACATAAGTGATTCTTCCCTGGCCCTCGGGCAGGACCACCCCAAAAAGAGTGGTGGCATATCGTTCAAGATTGTGGTCTGCTATTTTGGTTGGGATTCCTCTAATTTGGATATTATTCCTTCACGCTCGGTTCTTGAGGTCCTCCTGTTTAAGATGTATCACTTCATTTGTGGCTTCTAGCGCGTCCATCCTGTGTAACAATTCTCCCATTTCATATGAGTATTCGCAGATGTTATCTTCCATGTTGCTTACTCTCTTCTCTACTGCCTGCATTTGATTTCGTAGTGTCTTGAATTTTTGGGTTAGATCAGAGATGATTCAGTGGATTTCTTTGGTGAGCTCTGTGAGGAGTTTCTATAGATCTCCTTTTGTTGCTGGCGCTTCTGCGTTTGCGTACATGTTCTCCAGTGTGTCGTGGATTTCTGCTACCACCACTTGTCCTTCGCTTTCTCCATCATTCTTCCCACCCCTGATTTGCCTCACCATCTTGGATTTGGGTTTGTCATCCGCACTCGGATGTTGCGTGTAGGCTTGAAGCTGGGGTTAAGTTCTGCTATTGCACCAACCCACATTTGTAGTCTTAGGCCACTGTTCCCTGACTGGGCAGCAGAGTCCTCTTTGCTTTTCCCTACAAAGCCCTTGGTATTGTGTTCCCTTGCGACATATGGGGATGCACTGTGCTCCTTTTGACTCTCTGCAACCTGTTTGCTTTGGTCTGTGTGATAAACCAAAGGGTGTCTCGCCCGCTAGTCCTCGGTCATCCAGGTGGCCAGGACATGCTCTTCGCTCTTGGATTCAGTTCCTGGGGGTAGACTAGTGCGGGAGGATCACCTGGTTGAGGGGTCTTCGGGGAGCGGGGTGAGGCAGCTGATGGTGAGAGGCGGTATTTCCCCCTTTTTTGTTCATCGCCCCATCCTATTCTTTAGGCTACTCTTGAGGTCCCATCCCCCCAACCCTGTTTTTATACAAACACTGGACTGAGGAAGAGGGTGAATGAGAGTAACAAGACTAACTCGCATACATTGTACTGGACATGTCCCGTTAATCGGGTCAGGCGAAGTCAGGACCTTGACAAGTGTATACACCTGATACCAATTAGCACTCCTCACACGGATAAAAGACAACACCTAAATACACACTCTGAGCAAGGCGGAGTACGAGCATAACTTCCGGGACAAAGGCAAACCTGCTGAAGCAGAGCACCGGACCAAGGGACGAAAGCTGTAGGTAGAAACCCCCAAGAGTTCCCTACTGGAGGGCGTTGCCTCTGACAGGCCATGAAAGACATGTATATAAGGGCAGATCACACAAGGACGCCAGCGACCCTCCCGGGTGAATGGCAGTGTTGGGGGGGCAAGGCCAAGCCTGCGGTACTAACATTGACTCGTGAATTAGAAATCGCAGGACCCAGAAAAAGACGCACACAGCCGGCGAGTTGGCAAGCGACCTGAGAGACCGATGTGTGTTAAAGTTTGAAATAAAAACATTATATTGCAAGTGAAGGCTGCACGAGTGTGGATGAGACGTGAATAAAAGCAGACCTGTGAGTGAATTATGTAAATGATAGCTGTGAAATCAGCGATACTAAGTAACGGAGTGGCCCACTCGAAAGTCTCTGTGAAAGGTACTTTGTTTAAAGCACAAAAGCGAATGAACAACAAAAGTGAAATAAAAGGAAGATTCATTCCTAGACAAGGGAAGAGTGAAAGTTAAAATGTGAACTTTGAGTCAAAGGGGTCCTGCGGTGGTCTGTAAAGAAAGCCACGCTCATTAAAAAGTCTTCGACATCCGAAAGTGCTCTGGGCCTGACTGAGGGAGACCCGAAGTATAATAAGCTTGGGGAAGGGAGCCCCCTTGCAAGTTAGTGTTGAACTTTATCCTGAGAGGTCATTCATGCATCCAATTTCTCGTAGGCTATTCTTTCTCGGGTGATTTGCGGTTCACCCCGGTTCCCCGCCGGTCAGCTCAGTTTGCTTTTAACACAATGTTCATAACTTTATACAAACTTGCTTTAACAAAAAGCTTTTAGCTGATCTCCCTCCGCCAGGTTCGGACCAACTTATTATAAGATTTCATCAACTATCGAAGACTTTCGAATGTGCACTGGGTTTTTGCTTGACCCGTTGCAGGACCACTTCAATTTCACAATTTTTTATCATTCTTCACATTTGCCACCTTTCAGCTGGATACCTAACAGAGACTTTCAAATGAGCACCCACGTGGTGCCGGACCACTCTGTTTTCGGTATCGTATCTTATCTTCAAAGTTCAATCACTCATCCGCTGATTAATTGTGTTTGCGTCGCTTGCCACATACGCTTCATACACTGTTCTCTTCAGTTTTCATTATACAATGTTGCTGCTTGCAACCTTGGCTTCAACACAGACCGGTCTGGTATCAGTCTCCCCAATTCACCGGCAATGCTGACTTCACTGTTGCTGTTTTGTTGTAGGATCCAAGGACAGTACCACGGCAGCAAACGATTCGCCCCGCCTTGACTATCGATGTGGGAGAGCCCCGGGTACCTCTGACACTTAATGCAGCGTTCTTCAGCCTCGATTTCTGGTCTTACATTTCCTATTCTCAAAGGTTCCTGAAAGTAACAGTCTTTCGTTGAAAAAGTCAAGGGCATTTCTCTCCTTGCACTCCTCATCGGTTTTGCCGTTTTTCGCCTTGTATTATACTGCCATCTTGGAACCGCTGCTTCCTTGTGTGCTTTGCCTTGCTCAGAGTGTGCTTTCGTGCTCCATGTGGGGAAGTGTGGTTGAAGTCAGGTGTGTGTAATGGTTAGTGATTGCCTGACTATTGTATTGGGACATGTCAGGTATACGACTCAGGTGTTGGTCCGTTTTCTCTCACAGTGAGCTGTCCGTGAGAAAGTGTTTGCGCTGTGAAAGGGGGGGGGTTTGAGTTCCTAAGTATCCTACCTGCTACGATGGGGTAAAGGTGTTATTGGGAAGGGAATACCGCGTCTCGCCATCGAGTGTCCCACTTCCACTCCCCAGGAGACCCCTCACCCAGGTGATCATCCCGCACTGGTCCACCCCCAGGTACTGGAACCAAAAGACATTGGCGTGTCCTGGCCACCTGTATGACAGATCCACGGGGACTAGCGGGTGAGACACCTTCAGGTTTCTCACAATACCGACCCAGAGTGCGTCATCCTGCCTACAAGGACCGCCTTACTCCGTAAAACCTAACGTGGGGAGGAGAGCTGGTTCAACCACATTATCATTTGAACACTGATTTTTCCTTTTACATACATTTGTCCTTTTTACACTTTTTGTACAGGAAATTGGGCAGACCTTAGGTTTTGTTAGCATAGGCCATTTTCATTTGACTGACTCCTCTAGGTCTGCGTTATTGATTATTTGATGGTCGAGACTACTCCCATCTTAGTAATAGGGCAAAACAGGAGTGTCTCCAGCCCTAACAATTTCAATAAAGGTTTTACAAATTGTACCCATTGTGTCCGAGTCATACTTGTGATACCATGCCTTCCCTATATCTGCCACACTTACTTCATTGCTCTTGCTTTACTCTCCTTATGTAGCTCCATTAACACCTGTAGGGACGCTGAAGTCTTTTCTTCTTTGCTAGGGTTGGGGTGGGGCATGCCGCTGTCTCTCACAGCTCAGTTGGACAGTATGATGGGGATGGGGATGGTGAGGGGGAGTGCCGTGCAAAGGCCCTGCAGTCTCAGTGGCCCCACCTTGCAGGGGCTACCACCAGGGCCTGGGTTGCAGCCTCCACTGGCCAGATGGTCATCGGACATCCCTCATTGTTTCTTGTAGCTGGACAAAAGCTTTCTCTTTTTAGTAAATTTCCGTTCATTTCCATGTACCCCCAAACATTTTGCTTTTGTTTTTTAACTCTGGCCTGACTTTTTCCAGTGAAGTGAAGCCTTCAGCTTCACTCCACTGCACCTTTGCTCATTCTTATGGATAGATTGGCCAGTCCTTAAGGCTGTCAGTACTGGGCAACGGTTTCCCTTTTCTTGTTACAAGTTATCTATTTTTTAGGTAACCTTTTATCATTACAGAATGCATCTTGCAATTCAGTGCAATGGAGTTTCTTTTGTATGACCCTACACTACACTCAAAGGGATTCTTTGTTGTTTTCTACTTTAGATGTGCCTAAAGACAAGCTGATGGCAGCAGTTGCATTTTGACTATTTTTGCAATACTTTTCATTGGACTTTACCGTGTTTGGCTACTAACTGTGGCTTGTTCTTTTGACCATCCTGTCCTGTGACCTTCTTCCTATCCTGCCAGTTCAGGAAAGTTATTTTATGATCATGCATTGCCTGAAAAATCCTTGGTATTCGCGGGCTAGTGGGGGCCATGTGTGTGTTTCCAGGAAGTGGGCTGGGATTGTATGGTCCCGATCCACAAACTGGTTTCTGTATGTCTGGAGTGTAGGGATGAGTTTCACCATAAGTGGTCCTGTTTGAACCACTGCTGTGGTGTGCTTGTAATGGGCAGATCTTCCATTGGGTGAGCTGAGTTTGTGTCTCACCTGAGCTTCTGTTGTAGAAAAGAAAAGCAGTCCTGCAGCCATGCCTCTGAGATCCTGGAGAAATCCAGCAAGGAGCCAATTATCTTGCCCAGCTGTGAAGAATATGGAAGACCTGTGGACTGTCCTAAGAAGGCCTGGCGACCAACTTTTGCTGCAGTCCCGATGGAGCCCTATCTGGTTGGTGATCTTCAGAAGACCTTCGGTTGTACTTCGACCCTTGGAGTGGTTGGACCTATAATGCCCGATGTATGCTTGGTGCCCAGACATCTGTAGTCTTCAGAAGCATTCCTCGAACCATTCTGTGGACTGACCAACTCCAGTTTGGGCTACCGCGGTGGAGGAATAGTGTTCTCCAACATGGGGTCTAGCATTAATTCACATGCTCATGAATATTCCCTGTCGTCAGGCTGGGAATCCTCGGTAAAAGAAAAAACTGTTTCACTTTCACTTTAAAAGTGTATTTTTCCTCTAAACCAATCACTGTCCTTTGGGTCATACTGCCCCATCCAATGACAGTCCTCTCCCTAATCCCCTCCTCTGGCATACATCTTCAGATTTTTACTGCACGCTTCAGTGTTGGGAGTCCTTGAGTTGCTCTCCAAGCAATTTTGTACTTTTTTCCACGTTTTTCACAGAAAAGTTCTATTTGTGTTCCATCGGAGCCCGTGTGCTCCTAGCTTCATCGGACGGCAACAGGGATCCGTTGTCAGTGAAGTTGCGTGCCTCTCAAGGATTATAGTTCGTCGAAATTTCTGGAATGCTGTCTTGTGCCTACTTCGTGCCTTCCGACCATGGCAGAGGAGAAAAAGGAGGGAAGGAGACTTTTCAGGAACAACATCTAAAGTGTCTATACTGCCTGCACCCGGACCACAACAAGGATGGGTGCGAGATATGCCTGGGCTTCTCGAAGAAGACGAAGAAAGACAGGTATAGCAAGCTGGTGGCGTGGCTCAAGTCGAGCAGGGCCTCTGACCTGTTCTCCGAGCAGGGTCATGCCTCACCTACGACCGGTCGGTCCGAGGAGCGGTCTCCCTCCGGGAGGAGGTTGAAGTCCTTTAACTAAATGAAATGCAAAAAGAAATGAGGTTCTATATAAAACCCTTGTAATGTACAATTTTTACAATCTGCACTGTAATGTTTATCTGTTTTGTTTATGTATGACTTTCTAAAATGAAGAGACCTCTCATGATAAAAATTAATATTTAATTGTTTTTTATGTGATGAAAAAACACTTCAAATCCTGAGTCCGGGTGATCTATGTGGTTCCTAGAATGATACTACCTTTTGGGTGTCAATAAGTGGTGAACATAAAGTGTGAAAACTCACAGGAGACAGGGGTAGCTTGTGTTTCTTTGCTTTCTTTAAATCTACCTCTGCCTTATTATAGCGCAAGCCCCCCAATAACAACATTTTTTAGGCCTTGACCTTTTGTATATATATCTTCTGTGGTGGGCCAGCGAAGGGAATCTGATGAAGGGGAGCCGTTTTGGCAACCGTGGCCGGAGGTGACAGTGGTGACGGACGCCTCCCTCACAGGATGGGGGGGGGTTCATGCCGATGATCTGACCACCAGCGGTTGTTGGTCTCTGTCGGAGTCCAAACTCCACATCAACCTGTTAGAGCTGAGGGCCATCAGGCTGGCCCCGAAGGCTTTTTTGCCATCTGTGTGGGGGAAGAGTGTCCTGATCATGACGGACAACACAGTGGCCATGCATTGCCGAAACAAAAAAGGGGGGATAGGGTCACTCCCTTTGTGCTGAGCGGCAATGCATCTCTGGTTCTGGTCCTTCTGGAGATCTTTGCCCTTTGGGGAACCCCACAAGTGGATCGGTTTGCGACCAGTGCCAACCGGAAGTGGGAGAGTTTCTGGTCAAGGGAATTTCCTCCGAGAGGATCCTTAGGGGACGCATTTGTCGTGGATTCCCACTTCTGTACGCGTTTCCTCCGGTCCCAATTTCCTACGGTCCCGGCCATTCCTCAGGTGCTAAGGAGGTTGCGGAGGTTCAGATCTCACATGATGCTCATTGCTCCGGAAATGTCCGTCTGCCCTCCACGCCGTCTTCAACACTGAGAGGATCTTATCTCTCTCTCTCTCTCTCTCTCTCTCTCTCTCTCTCGCACGCGTGTGGTGGGGAGGTCAGGGTTCTCCATCCAGAGGTCAAGACTCTCAACCTTCCCGCTTGGTTTCTGAAAGGTTGAGATATAAGGATTGGGACCTCCTGGATGACGTGATGGAGGTGTTGCTTTTGGCAAGGCAGCCAGCAACCAAATCCATGTATCGTTGCCGTAAATTTTGCGATTGGTTCAGAGGACACAATGTCGACTCCTTTCAGTGTTCCATTACAATGGTTCTTTCTTTCTTGCTTGTGTAAAAACGGATAAAATGAGGAGCCTGGAATTGTTATCATTAGAAAATCATTAGAGAATCAGTACTCTTTGTTACAGAACCATTACCCATTATTACCCATTGTTATTAGAGAACCATTATTTAGTATTATCCCTTTAGGAATTATCCCTTTAGGAATTATTGCATCATGTTTAGTTACCCATTATTGCATCCTGTTTAATAGTACATGAAGAAGTAGCATCATTATACTATCCACATATTAGACTGCCCCTTTGTATGCATTAGACATTTGCATTATGCATTTGAAGAGAGAAATAGGCCATGTTATATGAAGGGTTTGCTTAGTTATGTTATTGCCATATATGACAGAAAGAGATGCTTTTAGAATGATGTATTATGCATTAGAATGTAGCGCTTAGGCTAAGAGAGAAACGTGCTAGGCAATAGAGAGAACGAATGAGGCCTGAAATGGCACACTGTCGTATTTGAAAATGCCACGTAGAACCATTTAGAATGACACATTGTTATGCTTTGTAGTTATATATGTAGAGACTGTCATGTACACATGTACGCATATGTTGAGTGTGCACGTAGAATGTGCATTATGCTTTGAGGATAGTGCTTGGTATTGTTTGAATGTGTTAGGCACTACATTCGAGAATAGAGAAAGCCATGAAGCCATTTCTGATGGAGACACAGAAGCGCCACTTGGCTCAGTGTGGTGAGATTGTTATGAGTTAGTGTACCAGGAATTTGTAAACAGATGTTTGGCAGGCAGACAGAAAACACGAACCCTTGCCTTAGTGGAGAGACAGCCTGGGCTCATCAGCTTGGTGTTTGCGGAGCAGCGCGACATGGGGAGATGGGAGAGAAGCCTTTTCAGGCAAGGAGATGCTTTGAACACAGGCACGGAGAGAGGATTTCGTGATGCAGACAGAGCCAACAGTGGAGTGAATGGAGAAATGGAGGAATAGATGGTGTTTTGCACTGCACACAGAAGGCCAAGGCAGAGATATGCTTTGAAATGTCACTTTGACACAGAACACGTAGTGACCAGAACACGAAAGTACATTGCAAAACACAGACTGGCAGGCATTGCTAAATGCTGACAGAGAAAGAGGCATTCTTAGCTTAGAGAATCATGTACCCATGGGGAATGGGTGCGTCATTGGATTAGTATAAGCAGAGGTGAAGAGATGGGAGATGGGAGAAGGAAATTGCTGGGAGTTGCTGTGGGAGATGGTGATAGATGGAGCTTTGGATGGAGCTGCCCTCTGAGAGATAGATCGAGAGACGCAGTTCTGAGATTGAGGGAGAGGTGTCTTGGTGCAGCAGAATCCGATGGCTTTGGGAGATCAAGAGCTTGGTAGTTCAAGTGACCAGATCTTGAGGCCTGCCACTGACTGGCTGATTGCAGAGTTGTGCATAGAGGAGAGACTTGACAAAGACAGAGCTGGAGAGGAGAGAGATACACATGCAAATGGGAAGTATGGTTTATGGCCTAGACTGAACTGATTGATTAGAACAGACACTCACACAAAGTGCTTTGGGTTTGGGAAAGGGGAAATCAGACAGGGATTGTCTTAAGCGAGTGAGTGTGAAGTATGGTGTGGATTGATTCTGCATGAAGGAGAGGATTTTTGACGCTTGCATTAGACTGCATTAGAATCACAGGTTTGCATCACAGGCTTGCATTAGAAGCCTGTAAGGCTTATAGTTATCAACTGCATGGTAGATTTGCGACCAAAAGTATTAAAGGGTGCAAATTAGATGGTTGCAATAGTTTTAGTATTGTTTGAATTATGCTTTGCTGTGCATAAATAAATGTTTTCTATTGTTAAAATTGAATCGATTCATGTGTTTTCTTTGTGTCTTGCGTTTTGTGGCCATAGAAGTAAGATAGGTGTATGTTATTAGGCGGAGGATAGGAGTAACACAGTGCACATAGGTCCTGAGATACAAAAGCAGTGGGGGGGTATAGTGATCCACACCCCTTAGGAGATTGTCCAAGACCGGTGCATACTTGCCCGGGGGCAAGACGATGGTAGGGATTAGTTTTTCGGTCTCACACTTGGTTCTTTCTTTCTTGCTTTCTTTGGCCCACAGGGATCTTCAAGTGGGTACCATTAAAGGTTACCTGGCGGTGCTGTCTATTTTCAAGCGCTCGTCTGAAGAATGTTCTTATTTTAAGATTCCTTTGCTTTCCCAATTTCTAAAAGGGCTCACAAATGTGTTCCCGCCATCCTGTTTCAGGTGCCGGTTTGGAACTTGAATTTGGTATTTAAATTCCTGATGGGTGCGCCGTTTGTACCTCTGCACTCTGTCCTTTGAGACTGTTGTCTTTCAAGACGGTTTTCTTGGTTGCAGTTACATCTGCTCGCGGAGTGAGTGAATAGCAGACACTTTCATCTAAGCCACCCTTTACTGTGTTCCTCAAGGATAGGGTT
Organism: Ambystoma mexicanum; assembly: GCF_040938575.1. Classification (NCBI taxonomy): domain Eukaryota; kingdom Metazoa; phylum Chordata; class Amphibia; order Caudata; family Ambystomatidae; genus Ambystoma; species Ambystoma mexicanum. The sequence continues at coordinate 293,559,916 of NC_090929.1, forward strand.
GTACGGAGGGTATGTCCATCCTTTGTACCTAAGTTAGTGTCTGAGTTTCATTTAAGCCAGAAAGTGGTACTTCCTGCTTTCTATCCTCCCCCTCCTCCTCCTCATCCTGGTAAGGAAGAGGAGCGGCTCCATAGGTTGTACCCTAGGAGAGCTTTAAGCTTTTATATTTCTAGGATGTCCAGGGTCAGAGTTGACGACCAACTCTTTGTGGGGTACGGTGGACATCGATTGGGCCAGGCTGTTACCAAACAGACCTTGTCCAGGTGGATTATCCTCACCATTACTGAATGTTACAGATCGGCGGGTAAGGACCCTCCTGAGGGGTTGCGCGCTCACTCCACTAGGGGCGTGGCTACTTCCACAGCCCTGCAGAGGGGAGTTCCTATTAGGAATATTTGTGATGCAGCGACGTAGGCTCCTATCCACACCTTTGTCAAACATTACTCCTTGGATACGCTCCATGGTCAGGCTATGGCTTTTGGTAAAGCAGTATTTTATTCTGCAATCTGATAGGGTATTCTAAATTCTTCTCCCTCCTCCATTCTCTGGTACTGCTTTGGGAATCTGTCAAAGATGTGGAATACATTGGAGGACACAATCCATTCGAAGAGCAAGTTACTTACCAACTGGTAACGTTCTTTCGACTGGATGTCCCTCCAACGTATTCCACATCGCCCTCCCAGCCTGCCCCTCTCAGGGCCATCTTAAGCGCTTTTGGGGCCTTGGGCACGGACTTCTCTGGGGCCCCGACTTCTCTGGGGCCCCCCCTCCACAACACCAAAGGAATTAAGTGATGAGAATAACTGAGATGCCCCCCTCTCTGCCGCAATCACAACCCATAAATTGATATGCTGCCTCACAGCATTAAAAATAAGGATGTTTACTCCCTTTAAGTCCCCTTACCCTCTTCATTCTTGCTCTAATCAGACTGATAATGTTGGCCTTCAAATGCTACTTGTTTATCAGTCTAGGAAGAGGTTACCTCTGTTCTAGCATAGATACAGGAGACTTTATATTAATTGAATCAAGGAAGGTATGCAGCCTGTAGTATTAATGCAGGACTGTATGTAAAAGGTACATGTAACCCAGAATAGACAGAGATCTCACATTTGCTGCCTCACAGAATGCAAACGTGCTCAAGCGTGGATAGAGCAGACCAATTGGTAGGAAGGAGAAAGCTACATGGACCATAGCATGGATAGTGGATGTAGATTAGAAGATACCAGAAAGGTGGCTGTATCCAGACAGACTGAGATTTTAAGTGGGACATAGTTTTCAAATAGTGTTGCCATTACAGATCAAAGGAACAAGTTCCTGTGGTGTGCAATATATCAATGCTCACTATTATAGTGGAAGCAACACTATAGCCAGTGAAACCATGAGTGATGCTGTTTTGAAGATCATATCCTGAGAAGGAAATCCCTTCTGTCTACCACCCCTTCCACTCAAATAGCCTACATAAGAGGAAAGATCAAGTAATGGGCTAAACGATGCCACCAGCATGCAGGGAGGCAAACTTCAGAGAAGACAGTACACTAATTTACGAGATATAAGATGATTGATAGGATCACTGCATTGTCTGCTGGCAAAGCCAGGATACAAGCATGAATGCTTTGGTTCCAAATTCTGATATTTATTCATCTCTTGGACTAAAAGTTTATGCTCATCGTTGGAGGCGATTGCCTAGGTTTTACAACACCCCATCTGAGCACACCAATTTCTAGACCTTCACCATAAGGATGACATGTTCGTTTTTATAGCAACCCCTATCTGGTGCAGATATATTGCTGATTATAGCACCTGTTGTGCTGTAAAACCAAGTACATATGAGGCAGGTTTATAAACTTCAGACATAGGGAAGGCTCAGCCAGCCTTACAGGAATGTGCTATTCTAATCTTGCATAGTGACACACATCACTGCAATGAGTGCTTAACACACTGAGCTAACTTCTGAACTATTGTGGCACTCAATTTACCAGTATGCATTTTAAATGTGGCTATTGCACATGATCAACATAATTCCCACAGAAAGGAAAGAATGCTACAGGAGTTGTGTCATAAGGAACACACAAACTATATATACCACAGTGAACACAAAAAGCATTACATGATGAATTGATTGAGGTAAAATGTACTTTCCAAAACACAGGCAATAAGTTTAGAGCCTCAGCACCATGCAATACAATATCCTTATGTGTGCTATTTAAGTCTAGTGAACAAAGGAATATTACTTCTTTAGATCAGGCAGCCTTGCGGGGCCCTCTTCAAGGTGGGGGCCCTGTGCAAGTGCCCCTTTTGCCCTCCCATAAAAACATCCCTGGCCCCTCTGGAGAATATCCTATGCTATTGCAGCTTGCGTGCCCTCAAGGCTATGTGCAGTCAAGCAGGCATGGTGTACGAGCATGTCACACGTTATGGAGGAAAAAACATAAACTGAGGCTACAGGCGCCGTGCGTCCTATTTATAACAACCGGTGATGTCGCCCTCGACGGAGGCCGTCGAGGGACATCGACCCGACACCATCGACGCAGGACGCCCTCTGCTGAAAATTTTCCGAACCAGCATAGTTGTGGACATTACATGTCAAAGATGTGGAATATGTTAGAGGAACATCCAGTCGAAAGAACGTTACCAGTTGGTAAGTAACTTGATCTTGACTTTTACTGAGGATTCCCAGCCTGACAGCGGGGAATATTCATGTGCATGTGAATCCATGCCAGGCCCATGCTGGAGAACAGTACTTACAGGTAAGTAACTTAAACCGTATCCACATTTTGGCTCAGAACTTTGGGGATTATGCTACAAGAGTCTCTCCTATGAAATTCCGGTGTTCCAACTTCATCGGGAACCCAGATAGAAGGCTGACTCTGGCCATGACAGCTGTGTCCATTTGTGTCACTGTGCATGGATGACAATCTTCGAAAAAGGCTTCCCCGCGTCTGGTCCACTGCCTAGAGGAGTGCTGCATCAGTGTAAGTTGCATTAATTGACTGGAACAGGTTGCAGCAGCTTCTGTGTCAAACCGGGTCATCTGTTGCGCCAGTGACTCCTGGGCTCTGGTGACTTGAACCAACAGCGGAAAAGCAACCTCTGACGGCCTGCCAAGACTGAAGAAAAACCAGAGTACGGGGGCTGAGTTACAGCAATACTTAGCTCCGCCAACCCATATCTCCACCTGTAAAGGTTTGGAACATTTTTAAAGGTTTTACCTTTGTTTGGCTTTAGCAATACTTGTGGCCGAAAGCTGGGGACAGTTTTATTTACTAGAGTAGATACTCAGCTGACATTTGGAACTGATTTCCCATCCACAAGACCCTCCTCCTAAATTGTCTCTGGCTCACAGAACTGTTGGAAACTTAGAACTTTTAGGGCACAAGGCCCCAGTCAATTTAGGATTGAACGTCTAAAATTAGGGTTGTTATTCTGTGGACTGTCATTGCAAATCTAACCATTACCTCTCCTTTCAGTATTGTGGGGTGGCGGTATTGTGATTTATTTGCACTGGCTACATGGGCCGTGTATGTATCTTATTATCAGTATTGTGTGATATTATTACTTGCTTGTAGTAATTTGTATAGGTTTTGCTTGGCCATAAATAAATGTATTTTTATAACTTATTGTCTAATTGTAACCTTTGATGACTTACTTTGTGGATCCTTGACCAGACTCACCCCTTCCTGAGACTTAGCCTTGACGACTCTCCATGCTACCTTGATTGGTTTGGCTACAGCTCCCAGAGTTGTCCCCGTTCACTAACTAGGTTGGCCTCCTATACATCTGTCCATTAGGCCACGGTATACAAATCCAGTCTAACAGCTGTGTTTCATCCTGCTGCCTCCTCGCGTCCAGGCCCAGTCCGCACAGATGGAGATTACTTCCCCAGCCGATCGCAGCGTGATCATTGGGGAGGAGAGTGAACGATCAGAGTGATGAGGGCCTCAAGAGTGTGTCCAGCAGAGTGGGTTGGACCAGAAGGGAGAATGGAGTGGGAGAGCGAGGTGCAGAGGTCATGGAAGAGAGTGGATGCTTTGATAAAGGAGTCCAGATGGATGTTGAAGTCGCCCAAGAGAAGGAGTTTATTGATGTTTGAGAGGACAAAGGAGGAGAAATCAGCCAATTCAGATAGGAACAGGGTGGTAAAGTCAGAAGGGGCCTCTAGGTCAGAGAGACGGAGGGAGAGATGACCGGCTTGCAATACAGGCTCTCAAAGGTGGAGTAAGGCTGGGTGGGTATGAGGGAGAAAGGGACCCACTCAGGGAAAATCAAGGCAAACCCACCGCCAGCACGGTTAGGGCAGGGCTTGGAAATGATCTTGTAGCCATAGACGACAAGAGAGTCAAAAAAAGTGACTGAGCTGGCATTGAACCACGTCTCAGTAAGAGCGAGGATGTCGAGGTCAGTGTTTCCAAGAAGGAGGCAGATGTCGACAGAGTGTTTGTTGGCTGAACGGTTGGTTGAACGAGCGTTAAGTGTGGCTAGATGAAGGAGCTCTCCAACTTTGAAGGTTTTCCGAGGAGGGGTACAGGGGTGTGGTACACCAGTTGGAGCAGGAGGGACAGGGAGGGGGAGAAGCAGATGTGGGAAGGAAGTTAAGTAGGGATGGCAGGTGCCAGTGAAAGAGAAGGAGGTTAGGTTGAGGACCCTGAACCAAGATAGTGTCAGTGTGGTAGACAATAATGATACAGCGGTAGGATGAGAAGTCTGCCAAGAGGACTTCCCACTTGTTGCCACCATTAATGGGAGAGGATGTGAGAGGGGAGAGAGTAGAGATGAGATGAGGAGTCCATAGCTCTCTGGAGGGTACAGAAAAGAGGATATTGGTGAAGACCTGTCTGTACCTTGCACTGACATAGGTGTCTGCGATGGGTAGGCGGTCAGGATGTCTTTTTTTGTGCTTTTTTCTTCCAGACTTCGTGAGAGAGGGAGGGTAGGTGATAGTGTAGCAGTTCGAGAAGATGGGAGAGATAGTGAGTGCCATCAGGGTGGCAGTGGATAGTTGAAGGAAGGAGGAGTGGCTGCACAGCACAGTCGTAGCCCAAACTCACCAGGTTGCCTAGTAGTTACGAGAGGGACACAAAGGACAAAAAATGCAATGCAATGCAAAATGGGTACAAGATATTAAAACACACACACACTTAGATTAAAAAATCAAATAAGGGGCAAAAAATGCAAAGCGAAAAGGATGCCAGATGCTAAAACAGACACACACCTAGATTTGAAAATCAACCAAGGGGCACAAAATGCAATGCAGACGAGGTAGGTAGAATAAGTGAGTCAGGGAAGGCAGAGTGAGATGGGCACAGTTTGGTTCAGGTTCAGAGATTGTTAGTGGAGGAGGCAGTGGAAAGTACAGCCGTCACTCACTTGTCAATCTGCAGAGAGCATGGAGGTGTAGGGGCTCAAGTTAATGCGAGTTCCAGCTAGATCACAAGGCTGCTTCATGGCTCGGAAGAGGGGGAAAGAAGGTGAGGCCGCTCCTCATCTTCAAGACAGCCAGCCTCCCAGTTTGAACTGGATTCTCGCAGCTAGGCTGGAAGATAAAGGGTTGCAGAGTGTTGGGCTCCTCCCACGCTTCCTGTCTTCACAGACACTCTGGAGCCTGGGCGGGGGAATCCACGGGATTCCTGCCGAAGATTAAGTTAACACAAAGGATTTTTCCACCCTGGATGTCGGGGGAAGGAGCAAGAAAGGACCAGGAACACTAAAATGGCGGAATAAAAGAAGACGGGGGCCATTTTGGTAAAATGAGCAGCCAATGGTGGAAAAATCCCGCGGTAAAGGAGCACCGAATTAATAAAAAAGTTAATTGCCACCAGCCATTAAAGGTAAGTTTGTCCTTGTAACATAAATGCTACATTTAAAATGAGAAAGGGGATACCCAATATCCCCCTAGCACACTACATAAGGTTGGGGTTCTGGTCTCACCTAATAAAATGTAGAAAGGATCCAAAGATCCTTTCTGCCCATGGCAACTGTAGTTCTCACAAGGTTTAGCCAGTTAAAGTTAAACAGGGAGCCCGAAGGGCAATCCAGCAACAATAGACAGTATGTGCCAAAAAGTTGTCAAAGATGATACAATTGAAAAGACATTATGGAAAGTCTTAAACATGACACCCATAAAAAAGAGTAAAAGACTAAGAGCTAATATGGTTAATTCAGGATTTCAAATTAAGATGGATGTCGTGAGAGCAAAAACTAAACCAATTCAGGTACCACATTGGTGAGGTCAATCACATATAAAGGGTAAAACCAAGCAGTTCCCAGAAGTCTTGCATGGTTAAATAAGGTAAATGAGGACATTTGGTTGCCAATTAAAGGAATGGAGGGCCTTTAATGAATTAACATCCAGAGGCAATGGGTTTAGGAAATTCGGGGGATTGTGAATTTTTGGGGTTCAGTCCCTTACACAGTTAGCCGACTTTTTGTTTTCCTAACCTTTTTTGCTAGTAGAGGAACTTCTACTCAGCCCCCAGTAGCTGCAACACATTTCATATGCTCCCCTTACCCAACCCATATGGCTACCATGGCAGGTGTGCTCCTAGAGCACCCCACTTTATCCCAGAGTGTGTTTTTTCAAACTGTGTAGAGATGGTAGGTTGGTGGCCGCTAAATGATTTACTTTTGGCTGCACCACCCTGGTAGCAAAACGACTAACAAGGCACTATAAAATCCTACATTCCAGATATTTTTGTGTTCTTTCTTTAGCTGGACCGCAAGGTATTTATTAAGTGTGAACATGATCTGTTGAATATCTTAGAGTTTAGTAAATAAGAGTTTGTATGTGAATTGGTGAAACATAATCCTGATCTGCATTTATTTTTCTCCCACTGAACTGCCTTCCCAACATATTCTTGGGCTGGTAGAATTAGATCAACTCCAGTACTAAAATAGGCAGGGAAAGTGCTGGATAGTGGGAGAAAAAAAGAATATTGTTTTTCCAACAAGGTTTTTAATACTGGTGATATCAGTGAATATTGATCAGAGCCTCAGCCAGGAAGAAGTAATAGAAGTAATTGAAGCAAACTATGTTATGTTACGTTAAGGTAACTTGTAGAGTGCAACATTTACCCGGAGGTATCTTGGTGCTGGAGAAGAGGAAGACTGTAGAGTTAGTCTGCGAAAACAGCCAGGGACCTAGAACAGAATGGTTTTCAGTGTTCTCCTAAACTGTAAGTGATAAGCCACATTCTTGACTGTCCCTGGCAGGTCGTTCCACATTTGAGCGGCAACGACCGAAAAGACACAACCGCCAATACGAGATCTGTGGAACTTCGGGACGACCAAAAGGCCGGCAGCAGCAGTGCAAAGGTGGCGGTCAGGGAGCTAGTGGGTACATTTGGATTGAAGGTACTCGGCCCCCTGCCCGTGTAGCCCCCTGTGAACAACGCCCAAGGCCTTAAACCTAATCCGCTGCATGACAGGGAGCCAATCGAGGGTGCGCAGCACAGGGGAGATGTGGTCCCCAAAAGGGGACCCCGTGGCCACCCGGGCGGCTAGATTCTACAGACAGCGAATACTTGGTCTTTCATTGAAAGAGAAGATGAAATAATGACTCCAATATTCCTCACCTTAGACACATGGATAAACTAGATAGTATAAAGATAGACCTACAAACGCTTTTGAAAATTGAATAGATTATGGGAGGGCCTTAAAGCTAGGAGACAAGACGTTAAGCAGTCCCACGTGGCAAGCAAATCGATGTCCTACAATACTAATCGGCCTAAAAAGCAGGGGAGATTAAATAATTTGTCAATAGAGGGGTGTATCCTGTTAAGATGGCTTTCCAGTATGAACCATAGGGGTGTGTTTTGGGAGGCCAACCTAATATGGTGAACAAGAAAGACACTAAAGTCAAGCCAAACCCAGTCATGGTAGGTAGAGCTTGTAAGGCCTAGATTTAGGAGGTGTGCAAGAGAGGTCTATGGGTACAATGAATTCACACAGAACAACAACAATAATTCCAGTTAGATGGGTAAGTACAAAAATGTACAATGGTTTATTAGGAAATGCACCCTAAGCAATGAAACCTCTAGTCAAATATTGACACACACTTGATATCCCTCTGGAGAAGAAAGCATATGATTCAATAACTAGTGTAAAACAAGTAAATACTACAATGCATAACGGTCAGTAGAAACCCTTCAGAGCGACCATAAAACAATTCCCTAACACTTAGTAGGTCCAGCCCTGGGATATGATATGATATGGCATTTATAACATGCCTATACACAAGTGTTTCAAGGCGCGACGAGGCAAGGGAGGGGGTACAGAGGGAAGACAGAGACAGTGATCTTACTAGGCCAGGTGACATTGAGAACGCGCAAGTGCAGGGGACGGGGAAGGGAGGAGTGTGGGGGGGAGGTGGAGGGGGCAGTGCAGTACATAAGATAACCGTAAAATAAATAAAGATAAATAATAAATAAAAATAAATAAAGACAATAAATAAGAAGTGTGGCCAACTAGTGGCAAGTGCAAGGGTAGGGGCAGCCATCAGGTGTCAAGTGCTGGTAGAGGGCGTAGGGATACAGACACAGTCCCCGAGTGCAAGGGTTGGCAAGGGGGTAGTGCAGGTGTGCAACTGGAGGGGAGTTGACCTGCGCCCGAGATCAAAGGGTAGTCTGGTAAACCCGTGCAGTTTCAGTTTCAACCAGGAGATCAGTAGGGGAGCAGAGGAGAGAAAGCAGAAGCAAAGAGGAAAGTCTTGAGGTGCTTCCGAAACCGGACATGGTTCTTCTCAAGTTTCAGAGAGGCAGGAAGGCTATTCCAGCGGGAGGCCCCAGCAGAAGAAAGAGATCTACCACCAACTCGTTGCTTGGAGAAGCAACTGACCCTGAGGGAGTTGGAGGCGGATGAGCGAAGAGCTTGAGAAGGAAGATATTTAGGAAGAGAGAGTTTGAAGGTATTGAGGGCCCTGTCCTCAGAAGGCTTTATGGACAATGTAGAGGGCTTTGAACTTAATCCTAGCTGCCAATGGGAGCCAATGCAGGGATTTCAGTCCTGGAGAGATATAGTGCCTGGGCTTGAGGCCAAGGACAAGTCTCGCAGTCCTGTTTTGGATGAGCTTTAGAGGGCAGAGAGTAGAGGCAGGCCGATTTAGAAAGAGGTTGTTGTGGTAGTCCAGCCTAGAGAGAACCAGAGCTCTGGAGACAGCTTCTGGGGGAAAGAGAGGAAAGGAAGAATGTCTCTGAGGAGGTGCAGCTGGTAGTGTGCTTCTCAGAGACGTCGGAGATGTGAGGAGAGAAAGAGAGTGTGGAGTTGAAGATGACCCTGAGGTTTTTATCCTCACAGGTGGGAGCAGGAGAGGGCCAAGAGAGGCCGACCAGAGAGTGACAGGAAAGTAGGGAGCAGGTGTGCTGATGAGGAGAATCTCAGTCTTACTGGCATTAAGGCAGAGATCGTTGGCGGTACACCACTCCTGGATAGCAGACAGAGAGTCAGAGATGAGAGAAGGAGAAGAGGTGATTGAAGGAAGCCTGAAAATGAGTTGTCATCTGCATAGCACTGAAAGTTGGGGCAGAGAAGTGCTGGTGGGCTAGAAGTGCCGGGTATTGATTGAACAGCCAGGGAGAGAGGTTAGAGCCATGGGGAACACCACAAGTAGAGATAGAGGAGAGGAAGGACCCAAGTTGGACCTGGGAGGGTCGATCGGAGAGGAAAGAAGTAATCCAAGCCAGGGCCTGATCAGTGATACCCAGGTTATCACAGAGATGGTTGAGCAGGATGGCATGGTTGACCATGTCAAAGGCAGAAGAGACATCAAGTAAGATGAGGACACAGGGGCTGTTGGAGTCAAGGTTGGAGAGCAGATCTTCACGAAAGTTTCCATGCTTCTGGCAGCTCTGAAGCCAGACTGATGGTCATGGAGAAAGCCAACAGATTCAGTGTGAAGATTAAGCTGAGTGATGGGCAGCTTTTCCAGGAGTTTGCCCAGGAAAGGAGTGTTGGAGACTGGGTGATAGTTAGCTAGGCAGGAAGGGTTGGCAGAGGGTTTCTTAAGAAGATGGTGCACAAGGGAGTGCTTCAGGAGGTGGGGGGGGAGAAAGACTCCAGTGGCGAAGGAGTGGTTGCAGAAGTCAAGCAGACCAGGAGCCTGTGTGTCAATGTGGTCCTTGACGGTTTTAGAGGAACAAGGTTTTGATAACTTTCATAGATCGGACTTGTCTAGAAACAAACTTCATCTGGGGAGAACGGGGGAAAGGAAGAAAAAGGAGGAGAGGTGGCCAAAGAAGGGCCAGAGGAAGAGCAGGGAGCAGGGATTGGAGAGAGGAGGGGGAGAGGAAGAGAGAGAGGACAGGATGTCCTGAGTTTTTGAGATGAATTGAGAAGTCAGGGCCGTGCAGAGGGCCTCGGAGGGGACAGGAGAGGTAGATAATGCAGCGGGATTGGCCTGCTCCTTGCAGATTTTAAAGAGTTTGGCCGAGTTGTTAGATGCCGCAGAGACGCGGGCTTGGATGTGGGCTCTCTTGGTGCAGACAGAGAGCCAGTATTGCCTTTGGACCAGGCGGCAGGCCTGTTTGTCAGAGGATGTACCAGAAGTCCGCCATTTCCTCTCAGCCACCCTGTACTTGTGTTTAAGGGTGAAGAGGCCAGAGTCATACCAAGAGTTGCACTTGGCTTTGGGCTTCAAGCGGATCCTCATGACGGGAAAGAAAATCGAGAGTATCAGATATAGCAGAGTGGAGCATGGAGAGGGCTGTGTCAGGGTGTGAGTCAGCCAAGGAGGGAGGAGGGGGAGAAGGTGGCAGCGAAAGCCTCAACTGATACACGCTTCATGGGTCAGATAACCGAGAAAGTAGGTGGCAGCGCTGGAGTAGGCTTTGCCTGAGGGGTGGAGAGGGTGAGCTGGGAGGAAAGGAGAAAGTGATCACTCCAGGAGAGAGGAGTGGTTAGAGGGATCACAAGGGTAAGGTCTGAAGAGATCAGAACATCCAGGGTGTGCCCTGCAGAGTGAGTCGGGCCAGAGGGGAGAATGGAGAGTGAGAGAGTCGCAGAGGTCGCAGAAGAGTCCAGAGGAAGGACAGGAAGCATCCAGGTGGATGTTAAAGTCTCCAAGAAGGAGAGTTTTGATCCTTGTGTCTTAAAGTGATCAGTTCCAAACATATACTATTAAGGTAGCTTTACTATGTGATTGGAGGATGCCAGACATTGTGCTATCATTCAAAAAGTTAAAGTTCAGGTAAGTAACTCTCTCAATCCCCTTACACTAGTATAGGCCTAGGAAGGGATCATTGACCAGGTTACCACCAATTTAAATTAGGAAATGGCGAGATAGGGACGGGACTTTATTCCTATGTAACCCAATGGAGGACAGTGGGGGGGAAAGATAAAGGTATGTTAACTGACTCCAATTTCTCTAGCGAACACTGTTGAGGTTCCGGATTCCGTATGGGACACAGTCATCTGCGCTTGGTTTGGTTGAGGGTGGCCCATGGATTGCGGGTACAGAGGTCACTTTTGGATACTGGATTTACTTGCGGTCAGTCGCAGTGCTTGACTCTCTGTTCCAGCCACCTTCCAGCTGAACACCATAACTATGAAAAGATCAAGACTTCTGCAGAGCAGGCAACCTCGAGGACACCTCCAGGGAGTGAAAAAGACTGACCGCAACGGGAGTCTCCAGGTTCAGGCGGCGACAGGTGATCTTTAATTGATGAAGAAAGGAGCAGGCCCTGCACAGCTTCCGTTGGTGGAAGAAGACTGAAAATGCAGGAGCAGGGCACACGTGTTGGTTATGAATTTCATATTTGTGATAAATCTACCAGACCTGTGTCAACCCCAGAACTTTTTGCTTGGACTTGATTATTTTCCCCTAGGTGAAGGGGATTCCTTTTTCTCTATCTCCTAGTCTTTTACTCTTTTTATTGGGTGACCTTTCTATGTTTCTCCATAGTGTATAATTAAAGTTATAGTGTCCTATAACGTTTGGGCTTAGGCAGGCTTTCCCCTTTGGGGATTTGGGATTTCTCTTTAATGTACTTGTGTGAACTATTGTGCCCAAGGGTTAAAGAGGAATATTCAACCCCTTTACATTTTGTATAGTAAGCCAGAACACCCCACCTTATGTGGAGTGCTGGGGGATACAATGTATCCCCTTTCTTACTTACCTTGTAAAATTGTTGTTACAACTGCAAGTTTACTTGAATAACTGCTGCCAATGTAACAACTTTTATGACTGTCATTATTACTTGCAGGCTGCTAAATCAGCCTCTGTAATGCCTCGAAGGGCCACCATTCTGCTAGACTGGTGGGCGCCTTCTTTTTTCGCCATTTATTGTTTGCTTGTTGTTTTTGAGGTCTTCCCCTGCCATTCTAGGCATGAATGCCCTCAGTGGAAGTTTTGTCTCCAGAATGTCAGAAGTGTGAGAAGGCAGAAAGCGACAGAGGAGTCCAAAACTCTGCAGCCCTTTGTCTTCAACTGGGCCTGAAAGTAACCAAATCCCATTGGGGGGCTGGCTGCCCTGATTGGACAGCCAGACTACCCCTTTCTGTAAACTGCCAGAAAAGTTTGCAGAATTTGTGTTGTAGTTCCTGATAAATACTCCGAACCTGGAAGCTGCTGACAAGTCGACCACTGGAGCTGAATCCGAAGAGGAAGGTGAACAAAAGATGTCTGTAGATATTTCCAGCGACCAGACAACTTGCAGTGTACCCGGAGCTTGATGCAACCCTTTCTTCCAATTGACCTTGTGCTCTGAAAACAAAGGCTCCTACCCAGAGGTTGGTGGGAACCACTAGTCTCAAGAAGGCCTGCATTTTGAGCTGTCCCACGACGTGCTGCGACCTTGCTGGGCTGCAAACAGTCAATACCCTGGGACCTCAAGCTTGAGTGTGGTGCATGGTCTTCTGAAGTCCGAATCATTCCGAAACTTTGGTGAACACCTGCTGGATCCCCAGAGACACGATTCGAATCCCTGAGGTCCCCTCAGCAGACTGCAGAACCGAGAGAGTGAAGAGAATCCGACCGGCAATATTCGTTCTTTACCTGGCTGCTGTAAAAAGGCGCCACATCCACAGAGCCATGGGAATCTGTGCAGAAACCTTTGCTGGAAGCCTTCTCTGATGACTGCTGCTGCAAGTTCTCATCCAGTGTCCAGTTCTTTCGTTTCCAGACCAAGAATCCAGGGACCGGGTCCTGTGCTCCTGCATCCTGAAGGCATCCACCCAGAACCTCTGCTTTTCTCCTAAGGTACTGTGTGGTCTTGGGTAATACCTTAAGTCTGGTGTGCATCCTGTGAGGCTGAGTGGGTGATTTCTGTGGTTGGGAGTTTACCCATACCACTTGCCCAGGCCTAGTGCTGGAACGCATATAAGAAGCCTTCTGTGAAGTCCCTGAACACATCTAAATGACTCTGAAGCTGCTGTTTAAGGAGATATCCTGTGGAACTTTGATTTTCCTGCAACTGAACCCTATCTCAACCTGCCTACAGCTGGTTCCTAGACCACTACGGTCCCTCTTCTCTACTGAGATAACTAATGCAGTAGACTAGGGAAGGACCGGATAAGAAAAGGATTTTGTCTTGAGAGTATAACATGTGTTAAAGGTACTTACTTGCTAAAGACGTTAGTTTGGTAACTGTATCTCTGTGAAAGAAGTTACAAAGTTTCATTAAGTATATGCTTACCTCTGAGTTACATTCTGCCCCTCTAAAAAGTGTATACATTGCTTTACTAACTTTGATTGGTGTTTTCCCCCTCCTAAAAAGTAAGCAAGTGTTGGTACTGTTTTAGTATTCTTAACTGAATGAGTGTAAAAGCTCATCAATAGGGTCAATCTACCTTGAAATTCATTGTGTCTTTCTTAAAGTGTATCATTGGGTTTTGCTTTCTCTGGTCTTCTTTATACAGATCTAAAACAGTCTGGAATTGAATACTTGTTTCTGAGTTGCTGATAGTCCCTCTTAAAAGTGTATAGGTCTTAATCACCTTGATTAGCTGCTGCTCCTCTTCTAAACTTGTAATCCTGGGTTGTGTTTCCCTGAATTGCATTAGTACTATTCTAAAATAGTTTCAGAAAGTTCTTATCTTAGAAACTGTATTATACACTTCTTAAAAGTATACTGGGCATAACTAGCTATTAGGTAGTGAATAGCTATCGACCAATAGGTCAATTACTTACCGTCAAATGCATTGTGGCTTTCTTAAAGTGTAATAGGGGTTTAATTTTCCTGATTTGCTTAGTGCATTCTAAAATAGTTATTGTGTGTTCATACTCGTCATTGAGAAGCTTAAGGCCCCTGCAGAAAATATGAGTTCTTTTACTAGCTCTGAACTGAGTTCTAAAAAGTAATGTTGCAAGGAGTACACTTGTTACAGGGTTGGTTTATTATGTGATTTCATAACTGAGTGTCACTGCATGACTGACAGGGTTAACTACCCTTGAAATACTGATTGTATTCTAAAAGTATATCTAACCTGGTCTTATTCCCCAGGAATAGTATATTACTATCCTGAATGTATAACCTTAGGTTTGACTCACCTTGACTTGCTTCTTGCTCCTCTAAATAAGGTTATACCTTGGTTTGCATACAATAGGTATTGAGTTGGTTTTTATGATTGTGTTTAAATGATGTTATACTACTTACTTACCCAAGATTTATCTTGGCCTACTTGTATTTATGTAAACCCTTTATTTTTACAATACATAGTGAGTGTCTCAATGTTTCTTAGGACCATATGTATGCTACAATTTCTTAGTACCAAGCTACAGCCCTCACTCCATCCATGCTACCACATTCCAGATGGTATAGCCTTATACTAAGAGTGTACTGCCTCAGATATGGTTAAGTCTTGGTAGGACTTTAGAAAAACTGTCCTAACACAATCTTCCATCTTTGGTTTGGGTGAGGGGTGCCCAGATTGGGTCCAACTGCAAGATGCAATACCAGAACATTGAAGAATGCAGACTCGCTGTGCAAATACCTTCAGAACACTTCACAGGATAGATGAAGATGAGTTCCATCAATGATCACCATTTGCAGGCGGCAACATGCGATCTCCCCTGCATGGTCACAGCAGCAGCTCCAGCTCAGCCACCTTTGATGCTAGGGCGCTGACATTTCAGGAAAAGGCAACGTATGGCACAAGCTGGCGACCACCAAAATTCAAAGTCTTAACGTGGAACGGCGACGACTGCAGCAAGGTGTTGAGATGGATTTCTAGAATCGGGTTGGGTGGACAGAATTTGGGAGGCCATCCTAGTTACAGTGAACAGGACAACTAGGAGAGGTTAGGCTAACACAATCAAGGCAAGCATGGAGTAGAGGTAAAGGCTTAGTCTCACGAGAAAGTGAATGGGCTTAGGGGTCCATAATGAGTCTGTTCCGTTAAGCACACAATAATTCAATTTAGACGATAAGTACAAGGATACTCTATTATAGGCCCAAAAAAATGAAATAAGCAGGTAGTAATATTTCACAATACTCAGTTATCAAACATATATACAGTCACCTTTGGTTCATAGAAATGCATTCAGTAACTTAGACAACAAAATGAAGGTAAAAGTCACAAAGCTGCTTTTTAGGAGAGGGGACTGATGTAGGGAGAGTTATTGTGGTGGCAAAATGTTCCAGAAGATTTTCAACAATGTTATAGGTCAGTAAAATTATATTACTTTCTTTTAGATACAATCTTTTAGATCTGACTATCAAAAAGCAATGGAATGGAAACACCAAAGTTTTTTCTAAGACAAACAGGGGGAGGAGAAGGTGTTGCAATTACTTACCCGCCCTGACTCTGATTTTCCCAGATGACTAGATGGGTCAACTGGTGGTCGCTTGAAGTAGGTTTTCCTGCTGTTTGTACCAGTGTGGTATGTCTACGGGTTGCGGGTACAAGAATTTCTCTGGTCGGCCACTGGTACTGAATGCATTCCCTGGCGAAGAAGTCAAGCAGGATTCTCTGATGCAGGACTCTTTTGGACACCTCACAGGACACAGGAAAGCGACTTCCGCTTAGTCACTGCACAGCAACAATGGCAGGCGTCTCTCCAGTCATGGTCAAAGAAGACCTTCGAGAGCAAGATTCCTTGAAGCTGGGAAGGCGAATTGTGGCATGAGCTGGCGACCACCGAAGCTCTGGTGACAAACACGGAACAGCGACGATTTTACCAAGTTAACCCACTGGAGAGCTGGTCAGTCCACCGGATGGTCCTGGCACACTCCCGAACGCTCAGGAGTTTCTGGATACTCGAGAATGCATTGAGACTGGTTGGTCCCACCATTCCAAGGGATGAAGCACTGCTCAGTGCTTTTGCAGATCAGGTAGTACAGCAGGGCTTCACCGGGCCAATTACAGGAAAGGATTCCAGGCCTCTATGGGAGTCATCTATGGACCTTCAGTTATCTGTTCGTCTGCACAGGATATTTGGCTCCAGCATTGGTATGAAGAAATTGATGCAGGGTTCCTCATCTTGTCCTAAGTCTTGTCTGGAAGCAAGTCCAAGCCCACCAATGGTAAGGATCTGCACCAATCAAACAGCCTGCAGTGGTCCTATCAGCTTCAAAAACACAATGTTTCAAAAGAGCTCAGGGGGCCCCTCCCCAAACTTCAAGCATTGGTTCACAAAAACAAGCCCACACTCATCTTGTTTCTGGGTGGCTTTCACACTTCTCTTGGATTTGTTAGGGCTTCCTGGTCCAGGAGCAGTTCACAAGCCGCATGGCCCACCCATTACAGGTCATGCAACCGGTTGCCCTTGTCCAGCTTTCTGTCGCCCTGGAGGTTTGCAAAGACTAACAAGTTCATAGTTTGATGATTTGCCTTTTTGCTACTTCTTCAGCTCTCATTTCCAAAAATGTACTTTGTTGGCTTTCATTTACAGCCTTCATTTTTGTCCAGCTTACTTTTGCCCGTTCAGTATTTTGCTCACACTTCACTGGCTCCCCTCGGCTGCTCATCTGCTTTCATTCACTTGTATGTATGTCTATTTATTGTTCATTTCGGTAAAACAAAGCATACCCTAAAAACACAACAGAAAATAGGCAAGAAACAATATTAGCCAAAAATTAAAATGATTGGGATCAAACATGTCCCCCATAATAAAACCCTTAGAAACAAAGTCACAAAGTTCACAGTCCACCAAACCTTAATAGAAATGTTCTCAGAGACAAAGCATGTTTTGAAAAAGTCAATACAGCCCACCCCACCTGTACAGATTCCACCCGTAGCAGATAATGCATCGAAGGCTTAAACCCTGCAAAACAGGTTTCTAAGGGTGTTCTCCCTTATTGCTGAAAAAGCGGGCCAAAAGAAAAAAGTGTGCCAAGTCTTCTCTAGGTGCCCACAGAGCACACGTGTTTGGTCCACGTTTGCCTTAGACCAAGCCGCCACCACATTTCTGAAATAAATCCAATTAAAGCGTGCCCTAGAAAGAAGAATGCACTGAGATGACTGCTGAGCCCAGCTCAGATACTTCTGCAAATCAGTGGACGTGATGATTGAATGATTCCTATTGGCTGGTCTCTAAAACTCAGGGACTCTCTCTTATCCCAGATAAACTGGAGTATATTTATCTTTACAGATTTTGAAGCCCTAATAAATGGAAAAGCAGTAGTAGGAAAACGGTGACCCACATCCATAAACAAAGCTTTTACATACCTAAGCCAAGGGATCTTCAGATAGGGGTCTCTAAGCACAACATGGCTAATTAATTCCTGTGTCAAGATCGCTTTAGTATTCCCCCAAATTCTAAACCAGTGTCCGACATGCAACCAGATCGCCAAGAAACCAGCAACCCAATGCTCGGTGAACTGCGAAATTGGGAACAGACCTAGGTAGCCCCAAATGTCTGGATAGGTTCCGTTTTGCCAGATCCCACAGCCCCAGACCATATCTTGCCACAGAAGAGGCTTTGCCATGAAAAACTTTGAGCACCTCAATTGTCTTTGTTTTAAACGACCCCAAAGCTCTGGCTACCCCTGCCCCCAATCACATGTTTGAATCTTCGGGTCTGCTTCTCAACATGAGCCTCAGCCCCAATGTTCGATGAAAATTTCACTGCAAGGTAATCAAAATGATCCACTCAAGGGAATAACTCCTCCTTATAGAAGATAGCTGAAAACCACAGCAAAATGCTTCCCTCTAAAGCACGCCATGACAGCCGATTGCTGGACGTTGATCTTCAGCCCCAGAATATCCATAAATCGGGCATACTCATCAACAAGGCACTGTAGGGATCTGGGAATGTGAGCTAATAAAACTGTATCATTTGCAAAGGCAAGTAAAGGCAAGCACCTATTATCCAGTCTGGGAAAATCAGAGTTGAATTTAAGTAAATGGCCATATAGGCCATTTACATAGAGGCAGAAAAGCAGAGGAGCCAAGACACAGCCTTGCTGCACCCCACATTCAACCTGAAAAAAGAGGTACTGTGTCCTGCAGGTCTGCTCCTCAAACAGGCCACTGTCGAGAGATGTAATCTCTCAAAGAGATCCACCAAGGCACTGGGGCAATTCATGGATCTGAGGACGTTCCACAACCTGGCACGATTTACCTTGTCAAACGCAGTGCTCAGATCCATGAAAGCCAAGAAGATAGGTTCATCCTTGATGAATAATGAATGTGCCACCACCAAGTGAAGATTCAAGACGCTCTGCGGTTTCCAGACCAGGTCTAAAACCCAGCTGGATAGGGAGGGGAGAGGATGTTTGTACTCTCCACCCAGGACTCCAATCTCCCAAGCAGGGCCCTCCGTAGGATCTTAAATACAGAATCTAAAAGCGAGATTTGTCTATATGACACTGGTAGTGCCCTTGCCCCTTTCTCATAAATTGGATGAATCACAGTGTGGGACCAGGAAGCAGGGTGGGCACCTCCATCACATACAACATTAAACCCCAGTGCCAGAATAGGGGCTCACAGAACTGGTTCTGCCAAAAAGAAGTCTGCAGGGACATTATCCAGACCGTGGGACCTAATTCTTACCTTGACTCTTGATAGCTAGCACAATTTCCTCAACTGTGAAAATAATTCTGTCTTCCATAGTGCATGATAACCGATTAGAATCCAAAACAGGGGGCCAATCAATAGTTCCATCCCCCGGACCGTTACTATATAAATAGGAGGAGTGGGCTACGCAGTCCCGATCAGAAACCATTACAGAAGAGCCACCAAGCTTAAATGTATAAAAGGGCCTGTTATTAAAAATGTCCCAAAAATGTTTAACATCATTGGTGACAGAAGAGTTAACCCATTCCTCCCAAGACTCTTTCAATTTCATGCTTTCTATGAGCTATGGCTTTCATAGAAATAGTTTGAGCCACGATAATGTCAGACCTGGTAGACGAGGAATTCTTCAAAGTCATCAGCAGGCAAGACTTTATTTTGCACACACTGCGTTAAACCACCTAGGATGAGGACTGATCTTCCTTCGACCCACCCTTAAAGTAAATGAGGTTGAAAGATTTGTTGGGAGTAGCGAAAAGTCAGACCAAACGTCAAGCTGATTTAAATTGTGAGAAAAAAGACATTAAAAAAACCTGCCAATTATTTAAGACAATATCCCTCTGTAGGCTCACATGGTTCTGTGACTGCCATTTTAGCTGACGCTTCAAGCCACCAGGGGCCACATTGGACAAACCTGGGGAAAAAGACCTACCCTTGAGCTCAAGCTCCATTCGAATAGGAAAATGTTCGCTACATATATCATCCAGGACCCTATACCCGATAACACTATCCCAGAATTTTACTGGGAACCAAAAATAATCAATTGAAGAGCGACCCAACATTGAAAGAAAAGTAAAGTTCCCTGAAACATTTTCAGAGAAGCGACCATTAATCGCCGCATCCCCGAAGAGAAGAGGAACTTCCATAGCTTAGGCCGCTCCCGGCACATTCTAACATCTCTCATAGTGGGGGGCAAGATGCCAGCCAAATCATCTTCAATGGGGTCAAACAAAGTCAGACCCAACCCACTGCCCAACTTGACATTAAAGCCCCCCGAATAAGAAATAAATCATTTGCCGCCACTCAACAGACCAAACCCTCCATCACGGTGGCTAAAATAGGGCATGGGGGGGCTATTATGAAACTTGACCACCAAAATGTCGTGGCCACCCACCCTGCAGATTATTACTGCCTTCAAAAAAGGGCAGGAAAACTCCAGCATGAAGGATTCACTCACATTGAGGGACTTTACCAAGATACTCAACCCTCTTAGTATAGATATTGGCATCTACATTTATAAGTGCAATGGGCCTATAGGAAGTACACTCCATTGGGTCTTTCTTGGGCTTCGGAATGAGCGCCACTTTGTCTCAGGAGGATAGCTCAGGGGCAACGTGCTCATCTTGGAAACAAGAGGGCATGGTGCACCACAGGTTCGATCCCCGGGTCCGCGCTTAGAAACCTCTGGGTATTAAGCGCGTTATAAATAACCTATCATATCACTTTCACCTCCTCCATTGACTCTGTAATTGAGCCAGTGGCCTTAAACGTGTTGAACTGGTGCGAGCACAGTAAATTCGAATATGTTTTATAGAAGAGGGCTGTGAAGCTGTCTGGGCCCGGGGCCTTTTTCGGGGGAAGTGTCGCTATCGTGGTCCTCACTTTATCTGCTGTAATTTCCCTGCTGAGGAGCTCTTGCTCCTCTTTAGAAACTTGGGAGAGTTGCACCTTTTCTAGGAAGCACCTTTGCTTCTGTGTTTGTGGATTCTGGGAGGTGTACAAAGCACCATAGAATCTTGCTAGTCTTTCCTGAATTTCCTCTGTCTTCGTGAGTTTGTGCCCCTTTTCATCGTTTACTGCCATTATTGTGTTCTGGCCCTGTGACTCTCTCAGCAATCTCGCTAGTAGGGTATCGGCTTTGTTGGCCTTGGCGTAGTATTTCTGTTTCATGAATAGCAGTGCGTTTTCAGCCTTTTTGGTTCTCAATATCTGGAGTTGTCCCACTGCGCTTCTGTATGCCATCATCTTATTCCTAGTTGGGGAGGTCGCCGCCTTCACTTTCCCTTTAGTTGTACTTCTAAAGCCTTCATCCGTTTCTCTCTGTGCTTTTTCAGCAATAAGCTCGCCCCTTATGGTAGCCTTTAATGAATCCCACCCTGTGTTCTCACTCGTCTCGAGTTATTGTTCTCCTCAAAGAACAGTTTGATTTTTCCCCAAATTTCCTCCCTCGTCACTGGATCCCTAAGTATCTCCCCAGGAGCCTCCATTTCCAGACCCCCTGGCAACGGGACGGAGTATTCAGTGTCATTGTGGCAACTCTATGGTCTGCTATTCCCAGTGGGCCCACCTCCACCTCCTTTTTTTTCTCCCCACTAGTCTGACTGAGGTCCAAATATAATCAATCCTATATTGTGTTCCATGGACGCCTGAGACAAATGTATATCCTTTGCGTTGCCCTTCTAGTGCCTTCCAGGTATCCGCGAGACCCAGTGCCTCGAATTTTCTTCTCATCTGTGGGGAGGCTACTGCTCCCCTCCCTTGCCCTCTCTCGCCATCCTGTGTGCTCTCTTGTCCCAGACTAGATTGAAGTCCCCCATCAGAATATGTCCTTTTGCTGTGTTCTCCAGCACCCTCAGATCTCTCAAGAAACAGTCCAGCCCCGTATTGGGTGCGTAGACCGATACTATGGTATATTCAGACCCTCTCTGTTCCCCTTTGACCATTATGTACCTTCCCCCTTTGTCCCTCAGGGTGTCCCTAACTCTGAAATCCAGCCCATTCCTGAAGGCTAGTGCCACTGCTCCGGTTTTGGTAGGCCCTGATGCGTGGAACACCTGGGCGTAGCCTCTGAGTTTGAGGTGGTCCTGGTCTTTTTTCAGCAGGTGGGTCTCCTGCAAGGCTAATATATCTGGGCCCCAAGTTTTGGTGAAAAGTGGGGAGTTGAGTCCCCTCACATTATGAGTCATGCATTTGAATTTATTCTGGGACTCTCTCTGTGCCTTTTCCCCCCTTCCGCTGCCCTCCCCACCTTGTGGTAATTCATAATTTCCTTGTGTGCCCTTGGGTGTGGTCTCCGTCCTTTCCCTGGCCCTCCTACCCTGTAACCCCCTCCCCTTTCCCAACCATGTGTCTGAACTCCTGTTTGCCGAACTGCCGAGACCCCTCCCCTCCCCTTCCCCCTCACCTCACCTTCCACCCCAACTTGTGTGAACCCCCCTTACCCTCTCCTCCCCTTGTCCCACCCCCTTTCCCTCAGGTGTCTTCACCCTTGCTGGTTCCAATATGTTTTATGTTTCCCGGCCCTATCCCCAACTTATTATGGCCACCACCCCCTTTTCTTGTTAAATGCTGACTATGATGGGCTCTTCTCCCCCTCGTTTCTCCTTGGATGTTCTTCTTCCGACCCCCCCCTCCTTTTGGGGGCGGCCCCCTCAGTGCTGCTCTTCTTCTGTCTCTCTCCCACTTGCAACCATTCCCATGGGCGGGGGTCCATCTTCTTCCCCGACGGTCTGGGGTCCTCTTCAGGAATGTATTCCGGTATGTCAAAACGTATATCTGCCGCCTCTTGTAGGGAGTGCAGACGTTTTGAGGTTCCCTTCCCATTCAAAGACCAGACCGAACGGGTAGGCCCATCTGTACCCAATACCTTTTTAAGATGGGGTGTGCACTGTCAAATTGTTACCAAAAGGTAAAAAGACAAAAGGGAAACAGTTTCCCAGTAATGATAGTCTGAAGGACTGACCAGTTTCCACATAACAAAATGAGCAAATGGCCAGGGGAGTGAAGCTGAAGGAATCGCTCTCCTGTGAAAAGTCAGGACAAGTTCAAAAACAAAAGCAATGTTTTTTGGGTCCATAGAATATGGAGGGAAAGTTGCAAAAAGAGAAATCTTTCCTAACACTGAGTTAGCCAATGAGGGAGCTGGTCAGTTCACTGGGCAGTTCAGGGACACTTCCAAAGGCTCTTGGTGCATAAATCCTCGAGTCAACGTTACTTTTTATATGTGCCTGAGACAAACTGGTGGAAGCAGTAACATTTTTACCATACTTAATTTCTTTACTTGTGCACTTTTGTGTTTATTGCAAATGAGTGCTCAAGGTGGCTATTAGTTTGGCCTTCTTCCTCCCATAGCTGCTGCTTTTGTGGCCTAGTGTGGATGAGCGGATGTGTGGGTTCTGGGACTGTCTGGTCCAAGTCCACATCTCTTGATGTCAGAGAGTCTGCTTGTGAGCTGATGTGAAACCAGTAGTTGTTGCTTATTGAACAACTATTGATTGTCTGAAAGGGGCAGATCCTTACCATATATTTCTTCCAGCTCCAAGTCTGGATAAGAGGAGGCCTTTGCAACCATTCTTCAGATCTACGTTGGACCCAAGAGCCACCCGTTGATTGAATCCGAGTGATTTGCCCACGGTTGAAAGTACCGCAGGCAAATCGTTCGCATGAGAAAGGTGCGAACTACCAAATGTTCGCACCTTTCTCATGCGAACACACATACAAACTCACACCCACACACACAACACACCCATAACACTCCCCCACCCACACCCTCAGCACACTCCCACCCCCAACATAAACAAACCCCACTTACCTTGTCTTCACGCTGGTTCCCTGCAGCACCAGTTCCCTTTCACTTCTGTGATCGGGAACCGGCGCTGCAGGGACCTTTTCTTCTTTTTTTTTAACAGAGGCTGCGGGGGTGTCCCCCGCAGCCCCCGCTCACTATACCATAAAGTATAGTGAGCGGGGAGATGCGGGGGACACCCCCGCAGCCCCCGTTTCTTTTTATAATGCTACCACCAAAGGTTCGAACTTTTGGAGTTCGCACCTTTGGTGGTAGCATTTTTAGAACAAAAGGGTCATGCAAACCTTTTGATGCGGGAAAATCTACTGAAACCCCGTTGATGACCCAAGGACTACTACAGTGGACCAGCATCCTGCCCAGTGACCAGCCGGGTGAAGCCCCTGCTCCTCTGCCTGATCTCTGAAGACCCTCATCAGTGTTTGAGCCCTTGAACTAGTGGGGCCTGTTACAAAAGATTTCTTTTCTGGAACTTTTTCTCCATAGTTTCTATCAACCCCCATTCTTTTAGCTCTGTTGTTAAACCTAATCTGACTTTTTGAAGGTAAGCAAAACCTTCAGTTTCACTTCCCCATATAAATGAGCAAAGACAAGGGAACTGATCAGTCCTTCAGACTATGGGGTTCACTAGGAGTTCCCGGTCTGAAAAAATGCTGGTAATTCCAGCAGCTGGATTTTTTCAGACTGGGAAAACACAGGTTTGGTGGTGGGGGCTCAGATCTACTGGCAGGCCTGACCTGCCGGGAGATCTGGCCACTACCGGCATGTAGTTCTGGCAATTCCATCCCATGGAGTCCTATCAGACTCAGTAGAATGGGACCTTACATTATCAGGTGGCAGAGACGTTACAGGCAGTTTTCCATTATACCGGGAAACTTGTAATGAGGCCCAATCTGTTTCCCTTTTAAATTCTTGTACTTTTTAACATTGCACAAAGCACCTTACAATGCAATGGGGATGCTTTCGGACCACTCTAGCTTTTGACACTTGGGATTTTTGGTTACTATTATATGTACCTAAAGCCAAACTGGTGGTAGTAGATAGATGTTTACAATTTTTGCATTCATTTTAGCGTGCTCATTCACGTTTACAGCGTATGGCTACTAAATGTGGCTAGTGCCCTAAAATTACCTTGCCACAGAAGCCTTCTCGTGTGTGCGTGTGTGCGTGTGTGTGCGTGTGTGTGTGTGTGTGTGTGTGTGTGTGTGTGTGTGTATGTGTCCCAGGAAGGGTGTGTGACTGCCTAGCTTCACATCAGTGGTTGCAGAAAGTCTAGGTGTGGGGCAAATGTGAAACCAGTAGTTGTCCTTGATTCAACAACTACTGGCTGTTTGAATGGTGCA
Organism: Ambystoma mexicanum; assembly: GCF_040938575.1. Lineage (NCBI taxonomy): Eukaryota > Metazoa > Chordata > Amphibia > Caudata > Ambystomatidae > Ambystoma > Ambystoma mexicanum. The sequence goes on from NC_090929.1 coordinate 293,584,723, forward strand.
GATCCTTACCATTGGTGGGCTTACACTTTCTCGGATATTGGATAAGAGGACTTCTGTAGCCATTTTGTCAGATCATTGTTGGAGCCAAGAATCCTTTGAAGAAGCAGAGCCTGCTGAAGATCCGAAAGAGGACTCCTGGAGTGGCTTAGCATCCCTTTCTGTGTCGGGGAGTGACGGGCCGTTGAAACCCTGTGTGCCTACCTGATCTCAAAAGACCCTGAGTGGTACTTCAGCCATTGGACAAGTGGAACCAACTAGTCTCGATGCCTTCAAGAGGATCCTGCCCTACTGGGCCTTCGGAAGTGCCCCTGTACTGCCCGGGGGCCTGACGGAGCAGGGTGGGCACATGGATGCTTGCTTACCCACCTAACTCGAATTTTCCCAGGGATCGCGATGTGTCGACTGGGGTTGGGGAGGGGTTGCTGGGAGCACCGGCTTCCTTTATTTGTTCCAGTGAGAAATGCCCAGAAGTTGCACGTTCAAGGATAATTCAGCTCAGGTGCAACTGCAAAGTGCAATCCCGTTCGATAACGAAGTGCGGATTATAATGATGCAGATTTTTTCAGGACACTTCACAGGATGAGGGAAGGAGAGTTTCAACAGTGACAGGTGCCCTTCCAGTCAATGTCACAGAAGCTGCTCCAGGAAAAGGTTGCCTTGAAGATAAGAAGCTGGAATTTCAGGAGAAGGTGACTTGTGGCACAAGCTGGCGACCACCATAGTTCCGGATTTGAATGTGGAACGTTGACGGTTCTCACAAGGTAGACCACAAGGGAGCTGGTCAGCACATGGGGCAGTCCAGGGACTATTCCAAAGGCTCTAAAAGGCTGGATCCTCAAGAAGGCGTCTAGACTAGTTGGTCCTGTTGAGATGAATTTCTAGAATCTGCCCTGTGGACAGATTTTAGGAGACCTCCATAGTTGTAGTGAACAGGGAACTCTGAGAGGTTTGCCAAAACCCAATCAAGGTACATGAATGAGCAGTCAAGGATTATTTTTAGGAGAATGTGAGTGAGTTCTGGGACCCTCAATGAGTACACACAGTATGGCACACAATAATTCAATTTAGACTGGAAATATAAAGCATAATTATGTACTATAGGTCTTCTGAACACGCTGACAAATTCATCTAACAGATAGTACTACCGCACAACACTACAAGATACAAACATACATTCACCATGGGTTCATAAATGCATTAAAAGTAACTTACTCAGCAAGCAGGTAACTAGATTAAATCCAATTAATGATGGAACCAGGTCACAAGTGTATTCCCTTACTTCAGCAGTCCATAACCCAAGAAGTAGGGGGACGTGTGCCCAAAAGTCACAGAAGCCACAATCCTCCTCTCCTGAAGGGAGGAGTCTCTATAGGTACGTTCTAGTTCACTTGTGTTGGTGATAATTCAAAACGTTCTTCCACAATTTTACTAAACGTAAGCACATTTTCTTATTACTCTACCCAGGTTCAACGACCAAAGGTTGAGTAGAATAGAATGTCGGAGACAAAGGGACTTGTTCCCAATGCTATCCTATGTAGGACCTGGGGAAACAAATACAGTGCATTTACTTACCCACCTGACTCTGATTGTCCCAGATGTCGTGGATCGTTTACGGGCTTGAACTTCCACTGTTGGTTCTGGTGTGTGATGCCCAGGATTTGTGGGTATGAGGAGTCTTGTGGTTGGGTGCAACTGCAAGTTGCAACCTCTGGTGGTGATGAAATGCAAGAAATACTGATACAGACCTCCTCAGGACACTTCACAGGCTGTAGAAATGAGAGTTCCAGCTACGGTCTCCGCACACAGGCGACGGCAGGCATCCCTTCCAGTCGAGGTCACAGAAGCTGCTCCAGGATGGGATCCCTTGATGCGGGGACCATGACATTTGGGGAAAAGGTGACCTGCGGCATGTGCTGGCAACCACCAAATTCCCGGGCTTGAACGCAGAATGGCAATGCTTCTGGCGAGGTAGGTTCATTGCCCTATACTTTAGAAGTCCAACCACTACGATGTATGCGGTCTGGTGCCCGAAAGTCACAGGTTTCAACACAAGGTTTCTCACTGATATGTATTCCCTAAAGGGATGCAAAGGACTTGTGGAGGTAATGCATCTGCATTACTTAACAGTTCTACATGGTTAGTCATTTTCGTTTTTTATATTTATTTTTTTTTTAATCGGTTGGTGCAAGAGTTAACAATTGGTTTCACTTAAAGCACGTTGCATAACAATTACAGTATTCAATATGAGTCATCATGGTTATACTTGGTTGGACGGATTATACACCAAGGCAAACAATCTCTCCCTCCCCAAATATCCGCATAGCTCCAATAGTGTGTTCCCTTCATGGGTTCCACTTTGCTATGTTTCCCCCGGATACAAGTAAAGTTTTGCTAGGTAGGGTTTAAAAGTCAGAGCTGGTTATTTAGGTCATATTCCAGTACAGGGGCCCATGGAGACAGAAATTGGTGAATGTTTCCCTCCTTTGCAGCCGTTACCTTTTCTGCCACCAGCACGTCCCATATCTTAATCCACCATAGGGAGAGGTCTGGTCCTTCCATCGTCTTCCAGCAACGGGCGATTGTGATGCGAGCTGCCAACAACAAATGTGTCAGTAACTTCGCCCGTCTCCCCGATTTAGGGTATACCTCCTCGTATGGGGCCCCCAAGAGCAGTGTCTTGGGACACATTGGGAGTTTGCTGCCCGTGATAGATTCTGTGGTCCTCACAATGGTATCCCAAAAGGACTGGATCAAGGGCCATTTCCACCACATATGCTAGTAAGAGCCTAACGCCCCACAATTATGCCAGCAAGTGGGGGGAATCACGGCTTGGAAGTGATGTATTTGCACTGGGGGATAGCACCAGTGAAATAGGAGCTTCAAGGCACACTCGTTGTTGCTTACGCATCTGGAGGAAGAGTGTCCCCTGGGCCCAAATAACCAACCACTCTTGATCCTCCAAATGTAGGCCCTGATCCGTCTCCCAGCGGTTCATGTAGTCCGGACAGGCAGTCAGGAGGTCTACCCTCAGAAGTTTATACAATTTAGAGATCTCCCCCTGTCCCCAGACCCTCAGAGATGTGGGCTCAGGGTTCATGTAGCCCTCTGCCTTATTACTGTTTGTGTGATCCAATCGCGTAACTGGACATATGAAAATCTGTCTGTTTGCGAAAGGTGGAACTCCTTTTTGCATTCCTCAAATGAGCGATGTTGGCCTTCTTCGAATAGCTCCGCTAGTGTTCGTAACCCCCCGCCTCCAGTTCCCAAAAGCCTCTAGTTGCATCGTTGAGGAGAAAGCTGGTTGCCAAAGACTGGGAATAACGTGCCTATACCCCTGAGAATCTTTTTCCCATTTAAAGCCTCATTCAGTGACTTTATTGTGACTTTTGTCGACGACAGTAGATTTTGCCATTGCTTCCGTGTTGCATGAGGAATAAACGGTAAGAAGCGAAGGGGAGAGGGAGTTTGGATTGTTCCATCTCAACCCATTTTGGTGGGGAGACGTGGACATCCATGTCAGTAAGTGCGATACTTGTGCTGCCTCTGCATATTTGCGTAGGTCGGGAACCCCGCATCCCCCTATCCTGGTGTTAGGAAAGATTTCATAAATGTATGTAATTTTCCCTCCATGTGTCAACCCCCAAACTTTTTGCTGCTGTTTAGACACCATTGACTGACTTTGCCAGAGAAGCACAGCCTTCAGCTGCACTCCTCTCGGCTTTCGCTCTCTTTTTATGGGGAAATTGACATGCCCTTAAGACAGTCCGTACTGGGAGACTTTGTTTCCCTTAGTCCTTTCCTCATTTTGGAGCTTTTGTGCAACATGTAACAAGTGTGCAATGTATCTTACCAAACAGCAAACTTCGGTCTATAGTCATTTCCAAAGGCCCTAGATACTCTCGCTGGACTTTTTATGAACTGTGCAGATTTGTCATGGACAGGACTGGTGGCATCTATCTTTTTGCATTATTTTTAAACCTTTCCTGCCACGTTAACCGCATTTGGCATGAATAGGTGGCTTGGAGGGCGCTAGAGGGCCGACCAAGATGGCCGCTCCCCTGTGAGCTCCCGGCTACCTCCCGCATGAATCCTGATTAATCGTGGCAATCCTGTGGCGAAACCACTAAATCCGCAACAAATACTCTATCCTAGCACAGCACCTCATCCCTGTCGAAAATTCGGAGTGAATCGGACTCGCCTTCCGTGAGAAATCCACTGCGTAGTGCGGCCTACACAACCACGAACTGCGTGGGGCCTGGAAAACCCGACCCGCCTGGCCAAAATCCTTCATAGACGGACAAGAGCCACCTCCAGTAGAAAGCGGCACGGTGGGAATCTTGTTCGGAATCGGGGCGCCGCCCCGCCGGCCCTGAGGAACGGCTCCACGGCTCTCAGCCAGCAGTAGGACAGTGGCAGAGCGAACCACCCGCAGGTGAGGGGCGGGAGGCGCGCCGAGACCCACAGAAGCACGCAAAACAGGCGGGACTGCGAGGCTACGCTTCGCCAACAAACCGGGGTCGCTCTGCAGCACCCCCGCCATTTCGGCCCATAGCGCCTACCCGCGCGGCAGGGTCTCGGCCCCTCGCATGGGAAAAAGCGGCCAAATCTGGTCGCCTCGACCGCGCTTTTGCTACACCCGAAAATCAGGCGCTCCAACACCGTAGCCAAGTTCAAGATGGGGAAGCCGGACAAGTCCCAGAAAAGACTCCATTTTGATGCAGGGACAGCGCCTAAAACACCCAGGCTGGAACACCGCCCAGAATCCCCGAACAATCAGTCGGAGGCAGAGCTGCAGCAGCAAGCAGACATTGGGGAATTCCTGATGGAACTAAAAGCTGGGATAGGCGGCCTGGACAGCAAGATAGACTCGCTCTCGTCCAAGGTGGACCTGTTACAGCACCGGCTCGACAAACACAGCGACAGGCTCGACTCCGTCGAACAGAGAGTGTCTGATCTGGACGACGGCACATCAGCACTCACTTCCAGTGTCTCCACGCTTGAAGGCCAAATGAAAACCATACTCGCCAAAAACGAGGACTTGGAAGGCCGCTCCAGACGAAATAACATCAGGATAGTCGGAGTCAGAGAAAGACAACTACCAGTCAGAATGGAAGAACACATCGAAAAACTATGCACGGAGCTATTTGGTCCCGCAGTCCTGTCGCAAATGTTCGTAGTGGAAAGAGCCCACAGAATCCCTGCAACAAACCCTCTTCCGGGTGCCCCTGCCCGCCCGATCATTGCCAAGCTCCTAAGCTACAAGGACAGGGACTCCATCCTCAGAATGGCAAGGAAAAAGGGCAAACTATCCTTCGACTGGGACGACATCCAGTTTTACCCGGACTTTTCGCCGTTAGTCCAAGCCCAAAGGAGATCGTTCACCCATGTGAAACACAGACTACGCGCCAACCAGATTACGTACTCAATGCTCTTCCCGGCGAGGCTTCGCATTCAACTGGAGGGAAATACCCACTTCTTCAACTCCCCGGAAGAAGCCACACTATACCTCGACCGGCGGTGATGTAAATCCGCAAACCAAATGCCCGGAGCCTCAAACAGAGAAAGAGCGGAGAGAGTCCCGCCGTGATACACACCCGCGACACTGATCCAAAGCAAGCAGGAATCAAGCCATCAGGACAATCTTCGCAAACGGGAGGTTGGGGACTGTGGAGATGTGAGGGTGGACGGAGAGGGAGAGCGGAACGCACGGCCAGAAGAGCCGGCTGTGCCGCGGGCGTGTGCGGCGCCGTACGCGGGCACCGGGAAGGCGTCCCTGTTAAAGGGAGAGCCTTGTCGGCGTCCCGCGACGGTGCCGACGTTGCAGCCGCGGCGCCGCGGGTGCTCACAGCCGCAGCGCCGCGTGTGCCCACGAGGACCGGGTTCACTGGTGCTGCGGCTGGGAGACCCGCGAGCACAACGCACCTCAGCGGCCTCCGGCGGTGAGCGGCGGCGAGGCTCGGGAACTAGAGAGCCCGACTCGTGCCGACCGCTCGGCGTCGGAGGTGCGCCAGACAGCTGGGCAAGGACCCATAGGGGGCAGCCAACCAGAACCCCCTCCTTACCTCATGCAGGGCAGACCCAGAACGGCAGCATGGGGCCTCAAGCAGGACGGGCCTCCGGGAGACATGCCTTGAGGGAGACACAATGTTGGGGGGGCAGGGCCAATGGAGAGGGTGTGGCTGACAGCAGGGAGGGGAAGCTAGAGCCAGGCAGCCAGAATAAGGGAGGAGGTGGGGAGGAGGCAGCACTATTCATAGAGGGTGGGTGCCTAGGGTCCCCACCAATCAGACATGGGGGGAGGGAAGTTGTCCCCGATTGGCCCTTTTTCCCTCCAAACCCCAGGTATAAAAGGGACTGGCCTAATGGCGTTTTTGTTGCTTTTTGCAGGGGGAAGGAGAGGAGAGTGAGAGCAACTGGTGGGCCTATCCGGGTCCGTGAGAGTAGGAGACACTCAAAGAGAAGAGGAACTCCTGGTGCCTTTTACTCACAGTGAAGTAACTGTGGGGTCAACCTGGAGTCCAACTACCTTGGTTAAGACATTGTGTAATAAAGGTCTACAAAACTCCACTTCGCCTACTGTCCTGAATTCTACAAGTGGCGTAGTCGGCAGGATTAAGGAGAACGCAATGGAGAAAATAATACAGACACTGTCAGAAGGGCAACAACAGTTACAACAGCTCTTCCAACTTCAGGCCCAGCAGGCGGCCGCTGATCGCCAAGCCTTTCAGCAGGCCATACAATTGCAAGGTACCCTGCAGTCCACTTCTCAAGACAAACACCAAGAGACGATAAAACACCTGACGGATGCTGTCACCGGCACCCGAAACCAGCCCATGGTCCCTTCCGCAGTGTTGCAAAAATTCAAGGAAGGTGAAGACCCGGCTTTCTTTTTCACCACATTCGAGAGAATCGCCCGAAACGCTCAGTGGCCGGTGGACCGCTGGGGCCAGTATGTTGCTCCCCTTTTGTCTGGCATCATGCAAGGTGCCTACCAGGCCGTTAACCCAAACGGAACCACGCCTTACGCTGAACTCAAAAAAGCAGTATTAGACCGGTTGGGACTTGACGAAGAGGCCTACAGAATGAGGCTGCGCGACACTAAACTCAAACCGGGTGAGAACCCCCGACAACTCTTCTACCGAGTTAAGGACCTCACCGAGAAATGGTTACAAGTACCGGGAACAGGTCTCCAAGATGTCTTAGATAAAGTCACCCTCGAGCAGTTCATTGAGGCCCTACCCCCTCCGATGCAAAGATGGGTCCGACAACATCACAGGCCCACCTTATCTGAGGCGGTCGACATAGCGTCGGCCTACCAAAAGGCAGGGGGAGCAGGTAAACCCTTTGGAGTCGGATCTCCCATTCGCAATCCAATGCCACCATTGGAACCCCTCCCAACCAAGAGCCTGCGAGGAGGGCTTCCCAAATGGAGAGCAACGGAAGGACGCCCTTCTGGATCCGAGGAGAAGAGGAGCGGTCCCGACCCACGATCCACCCAGTTGTCCACGGGATACCGACAACCGCAATGTTATGACTGTGGCGAGTGGGGCCATATCGCCCGGTTTTGTCCCCGGAAGAGAGGCACCGAGCCGATGGAGATCGGATTCATGAGGACCGAGCAAGGACCAAGATGCCAAGGTCTCTACGAGATGGACGTCCGGGTAGACGGGAACCAAGCCAGGGCCCTACTCGACAGTGGAAGTCGACAGACGGCGGTACTACCAACAGTAAGTGATTCTCCTTACCTCGCCAATGTTAGTATCCCGATTCGGGGTATACATGGGGATGTAAGGACCTACCCCATGAAATCCATAACAGTAGAGGTGGGCCCTAACATTGCAGAGATGAGAGCTGCCGTCCTCCCCTCCTTACCCGCCCCAGTGGTGATTGGGACCGATCTACCCCACTTCCACCAGACTATCAAGGCCCTAGAGCAGGGATGGTGGGAAGAAGCACCCTTTGCCAGGGAGCCCATCCCCCCGAACACCCAGGGACGAGAGAGACCCACCAGGAAAAGAAGGGAAGCTCGCCTTGCTCAGTGCGCATCCATGTATGCCACCCAACGGATAGCCTGGAACCCGGAGGACCATGAGGGTTCCATCCGGGGAGAAACCCTGACAGACCTACCTTAACATTGGCCTGCGAAAGGGCCATCACTAATGGGGACCCAGACCTGACCAAGGGAGCCGGTTTTATATCTAGACAGGGCCTACTCTATCGGGTTTACCAAGAAGAGGGAGGTACACGGAGGGAACAACTACTCCTACCCAAAAAACACAGGGGCATTGTCCTCCAGTTGGCACATAATCACCCTTGTGGCGGCCACATGGCCTCCCTAAAGACACAGCAAAACATTCTAAAACGCTTCTATTGGCCGGGGGTCTATGGGGAGGTGGCGAAATTCTGTAAGGAATGCAAAGTCTGCCAGTTGACGAGTGGGGAAAAGCCAGCCAAAGCGCCTCTGCAGCGGATGCCATTGATCACCATACCCTTTCAAAGGATAGGTATAGATCTGGTAGGCCCGCTCGAGCCAGTCAGTCGTGGATATCGATACCTGCTGGTCGTTGTGGATTATGCCACCCGGTACCCCGAGGCCTTCCCCCTAAAGGGGACGTCGGCTAACCAAATATGTGACCAGCTCATCCCCTACTTCGCACGGGTAGGCCTACCCACCGAAATCCTCACCGATCAGGGTACCAACTTCATGTCAGCTGTCATGCGACAAGTCTGTGAAAGACTACAGATCAGACGTCTACGTACCTCAGTCTACCACCCCCAGACGGATGGGTTGGTGGAAAGGTACAACCAAACAAGAAAATGATGAAGAGGGTAACAGGCCCAGAGGGGAAGGACTGGGATAGAGTCATACCCCTGATCCTTATGGTATTAATGGACACCCCCCAGTCCTCGACAGGATTCTCCCCATTCGAGCTACTGTTTGGAAGACAGCCCAGAACAATCCTAGACCTGGTTAAAGAGGATTGGGAAAACATTAAGGAAACATCCCTCACCAAGTACGCTGAGGACCTTAAGAACCATCTATCTACTTTAAGGGGACTAGCGGAATCCCATCTAAGTATAGCCCAAGACTGACAGGAGAAGACATACAACAAGTGCTGTCGCCTAAGAAAGCTAGAACCAGGGGATAAGGTACTGGTGTTACTACCCACCAGTACGAACAAAATGTTGGCTCGGTGGAGAGGTCCTTATGTGGTGAAGGACGTGGTGGGACCAGTGAATTACCGGATATACCAACCTGACCGAAGCCCATCATATAAGGTTTACCATATAAACCTACTAAAGAAATGGAACGAGCCTGCACCGGTCGATATTCTGACCACCCAGGATACAGGGTTGTTACACGCAACCGGCCAATTGGATGCGGTGCAGTGGGGTGAAACACTCACTGAACACATGAAGAACGAGATCCTGGAGACGCTCAAACCACACCGCAACACCTTCTCCCATTTACCTGGAAGGACCGACCTAATGGAGAATCGTATCGAAACCCTAAATGGACAGATAGTCCGGCTGAGACCCTACAGGATCCCAGAGGCCCGAAGGTTGACCATTAAGAAAGAGATCGAAGAAATGATTAGGTTGGATATCATTGAACCCTCAACCAGTGCATGGTGTTCTCCAATCGTGCTCGTACCCAAGCCAGACGGGGCTGTACGATTTTGTATGGACTTTAGGCAGCTCAACCTGATATCCCAATACGAAGCCTATCCCATGGCCAGGATGGATGACTTGTTGGAAAGGTTGGGTGCTGCCCGGTACCTCCGTACCCTGGACCTCACAAAGGGATACTGGCAGATCCCACTACGGGAATCTGACAAAGAAAAAAACTCATTTGCTACACCACAGGGGCTCTTTCAATATAAAGTGCTACCATTCGGGTTGCATGGGGCTCCGGCCACCTTTCCGAGGCTGATGGACGTCCTCCTACAGCCCCACGACCAATACGCTGCAGCCTACCTGGACGACATCGTGATATACAGCGCATCATGGAATGACCATCTAACCCATCTACGCAAGGTGGTCGGCACCCTGACCCAGGCCGGACTCCACATCAACCCAGTGAAATCAGTACTAGGGACCCAGGAAACCAAGTACCTCGGACATATAGTCGGTGGCGGCGTGATTCGGCCACAGGTGTCCAAAATCGAGGCTATTCAGGGGATCCCAGTACCAACTAACAGAAAACAAATTAGGGCCTTCTTGGGGTTTATAGGGTACTATAGGCGCTTTATTCCCTGTTTTTCTTCCCTGGCTGCACCACTGACCGAGGCGTTGAAAATCGGGGGTTCCCCAGACCTGTCAACCAATCACGCCGCCATACTGGCCGTTGAGGGACTGAAGCACAGTATATCATCCCACCCGGTGTTGGTATGCCCGGACTTCCGGAAGCATTTTTTTCTGCAGACGGATGCCTCTGGCATGGGGTTGGGGGCGGTCCTGACGCAAGAGGTAGACGGGTTCCTGCGACCGATCTGTTTTGTCAGTCGGAAGCTCCTTCCGCATGAGTTAGCGTATTCCACTATCGAAAAGGAATGTCTCGCCATTAAATGGGCGGTGGATTCATTGCGATACTACCTACTGGGGAGGAAGTTTACGTTATATACCGACCATGCACCCCTGCAGTGGTTGGCAAGACACAAGGACACCAACCAACGTGTTCTGCGGTGGTTCCTGTCCCTCCAGCCCTTCGACTTTGTTACCTTGCATAGACCTGCCAGCTTTCAGCTGGTGGCGGATTACTTGTCCAGGAGTTCGATCCGGCCCGACCGGCCTGGATCTGTGGTGGGGGTATGTGGGGATGTGAGGGTGGACGGAGATGGAGAGCGGGACGCACGGCCTGAAGAGCCCACTGTGCCGCGGGCATGTGCGGCGCCGATCGCGGGCGCCGGGAAGGCGTCCCTGTTAAAGGGAGAGCCTTGTCGGCATCCCGCGACGGTGCCGACGTTGCAGCCGCGGCGCCGCGGGTGCTCACAGCCGCAGCGCCGCGTGTGCCCACGAGGACCGGGTTCACTGGCGCTGCGGCTGGGAGACCCGCGAGCACAACGCACCTCGGCGGCCTCCGGCGGCGAGCGGCGGCGAGGCTCGGGAACAAGAGAGCCCGACTCGTGCCGACCGCTCGGCGTCGGAGGTGCGCCAGACAGCTGGGCAAGGACCCATAGGGGGCAGCCAACCAGAACCCCCTCCTTAGCTCATGCAGGGCAGACCCAGAACGGCAGCATGGGGCTTCAAGCAGGGCGGGCCTCCGGGAGACATGCCTCGAGGGAGACACAATGTTGGGGGGGCGGGGCCAATGGAGAGGGTGTGGCTGACAGCAGGGAGGGGAAGCTAGAGCCAGGCAGCCAGAATAAGGGAGGAGGTGGGGAGGAGGCAGCACTATTCATAGAGGGTGGGTGCCTAGGGTCCCCACCAATCAGACAGGGGGGGAGGGAAGTTGTCCCCGATTGGCCCTTTTTCCCTCCAAACCCCAGGTATAAAAGGGACTGGCCTAATGGCGTTTTTGTTGCTTTTTGCAGGGGGAAGGAGAGGAGAGTGAGAGCAACTGGTGGGCCTATCCGGGTCCGTGAGAGTAGGAGACACTCAAAGAGAAGAGGAACTCCTGGTGCCTTTTACTCACAGTGGAGTAACTGTGGGGTCAACCTGGAGTCCAACTACCTTGGTTAAGACATTGTGTAATAAAGGTCTACAAAACTCCACTTCGCCTACTGTCCTGAATTCTACAGGGACTAAGCCTCGGAAGGCCACCCGCGCCCCGTGCACAGCACGTCTTATGTTCCAGTTGGGGGGGGTTCCAAATGGACGAGTTGGGGGTTGTCCGTGTAAGGAAAATTGTTTTATTGTTTTCGAAACGCGCACAATGCGCCACCGCCTAACCGCGGGCCTCACCCAGAGCCCCGCCGCCGCCCCTCACAAACCCTCCCGCCTGCCGCTGCTCCCATGCAATCCAGCTGTCCCATGTGTCGGGACTCCGACTCCGGTCTTGCTGCAATCGGGTGTCATATAAATCATCACCGGTACATTCAATTTAGCAACCTGGAACATTAGAAGGGGCAACATCCCGGCCAAGACAAGTAAGATCCTGCAATTACTCAGACGCCACAAGGTCGAGGTGACAATGATTCAGGAAACCCACCTTTTACCGCAAAACGAGCAGCTGTGGGCCCGCGGCTGGGGATGCCATCCTACTCTTCTTCATATTCATCCTTAAGCCAGGGGAGTCGCAATTCTTCTTCTCTCTTCACTGGGGTTTCGCCTGATCCAAACAGAAAGAGATAACGAGGGAAGGGCTCTTCTGGTTCGGGGCATAGTGGAGGGAGAGGAGGTGGTTTTCGTCAACTCCTACGCCCCCAACACAGAGGTGCAAACAACTTTGACTGGGTGCTGTCCCGCCTCTCGTAAGTGCGAAACGCTACCATAATCTGGGGAGGCGACCTGAATACTCATCTCGACCCACAGAAAGATAAATCAAAGCTAACAACCGCACATCCATCCAATGCCAGCCTACAAGTGCAGGAGATCTGCAAAGCGTTTGACCTATCGGACATATGGAGGATCCAGAATTGGGAAGCCAGAGACTACACATACCACTCAAGTGTTCATAATACGAACTCCCGCATCGATTATCTGCTAGTCTCCGCTCGCAGCAACTGGCAATGGGGCACATGTCAAATACTCCCCAAAACCTTCTAAGACTGCGCCACGGTAATACTCGAATGCCACTTGCCGACCACCAGACCACGACCTCCCCAATGGCGTTTCAAACCCAGATCTCTCGCTGATCCGACATTCGCCACTGAGCTAAGCGAGGAAATCAACACCTTTCTTGACATTAACCAAGGCACTGTCACCTCCGCCGGAGTGCTATGGGAATCTCTCAAATGCTATGTAAGAGGCGCCTAGCCAAAGAAAACGGAATCCTGAAACTTATCAGACGCGAACTAGGGACCAGCGAAACACACCTGAAGGAATTGGAAAAGCAGCAAGCCGCCCACAACTCAGACCACATCCAGGCGAGGTTGAAAGAAGAACTTCTGAACTTTAGGAATCTGGCTGAACAGGAGATTACATTTTTGGGTCACAATCACAGAATTAGACAATACGGCGAAGGCCAGAAGCCTGGAGCCATTCTTGCTCGTCTTATAGCGGCAGACAGGAGGCCAACAAGGGTGGACAGCATCCAGACACCGCAGGGAAATATGCTGCACAAAGAAGAAGACATAGTCGAAGTATTCAGGGCATTCTACCAAGATCTATACAGCGCCGGGGGCCCAGCAGATTCTGATGCGATCCGGAACTACCTCAACGACACAGAACTGTACTGGGTGGAAGGGGAACTCTGTGAGCCACTGAATTCACCCATAACGCTGGAAGAGATCCAAGAAGCCATCAAAAGTCTACCGCCATCCAAAGCCCCGGGGCCCGACGGGCTAACTGGTGAGTTTTATAAACACTTTGCCCCTCTCCTGTTAAATGTCTTCGAAGAAGCGATCGAATCCTGCATTCTCCCACAGACATTAAGAGAAGCCAACGTAATACTACTACACAAAAAAGACAAGCCTCCCGAAGATTGTAAATCCTACCGCCCCATATCACTAATTAATCTGGACAACAAAATCCTGGCCAAGATACTCGCTAATAGGCTTCTCCCGCTAATGTCTGCACTGGTACTCGCTGACCAAGCGGGATTCGTACCTGGCCGAAACACCACATTTGGGATATGCAGAATGCTCGGGGTTCTGGCAGCACTCGACCCCGAACAGCAGGCAGTGGCGGCGCTGCTGGATGCCGAAAAGGCGCTCGACTCCGATGAGTGGCCCTTTATGTTTGCCGTGCTACAGCAGCTCGGACTTGGGAAACAGTTTATCATGCTGGTCTCACGCCTCTATAATCAACCCCTATCAGCAGTCACGCTCGGGTCGACTCGCTCAGCACATATCAACCTCCAGCGCGGCACTAGGCAGGGATGCCCACTATCCGCCATGATATTCGCCCTTGTGATGGAGCCCTTAGCAGCGGGCCTAAGGGTAAGCCAAATCCAGAGAGGGCTTAAAGTAGGACCTCACCGTCTAATAATATCCCTCTATGCCGACGACATAGTCCTGTTCATGCAAAACCTCAGCAAAAACCTTAACCCGATCGTGCGAGAAATAATTAAGTTTGGGCTGGTATCAGGGTTGAAAATTAACCAATCTAAATCAATCATCTATCCCTTAAACACAAAGACCAAAATAGTTCAAGACGATTTTAACTTCCATTGGGAGAAAGCCCACGTCCGATACCTAGGAATTAGAGTTTCCCTGAACCACCAAGACATTTTCAAAGACAATTACGAAAGCACATTGAAATCATTAAGAGGCAAGGTGAACAGGTCGAAATCCCTACCGCTCACCCTCTGGGGAAGAGCCTCATTGGTAAAAATGGTAATCTTACCCAAACTCCTGTACCTTTTCGCCAACATCCCCATCCTGCTGTCCCGGCGCTTCCTGGGTAATCTGAGAAACCTAGTTCTGGACCTCATGTGGTCGGGCAAACCCGCAAGGGTGGCATACTCATCCCTCGTGCTTCCTGACACTAAGGGTGGCCTAGCTCTACCCGATTTAGAACGTTACTACTGGGCAGCACAAACCCAGTTTCTCAGTCACTGGTACGAGCCCTAATTCGTAAGACCGCACGTGCAGGTCGAACGGGCACTAGCCTCACCCAACTTGCTAAGGGCCGTGATTATCAGCAATCAGGCTGTGCCACATACGACGCTGAACATAGTGCAGTCCACTTACACAATATGGTGGAAAATGGCCCAAAAGTACAAGATTCAGCTTAGATACTCTCCTCTCCGAAATTCATTCCCGGGATCCCACTCACCGCCGAGAAAGTGTAACTGATGGGCGGACAAGTGCAAAATAAAAACACTTGGTGAACTCTTCATACAAGACACCTTCATAACACCCCAGCAGGTGAAGGAGAGGGGTGGCACCTCCTCCCTTGACATCTTTTTGTACTTCAGAGTGCGGTACACCTTGCAGGCCCTCATCCCATCATTCCCACAACAACCTCCCACCTGGCAACTGCTGCATGGAACCATTCAGGCGCAAGGGGAGGGTAAACTGGTCTCATCTATCTACAAAGCCCTGCTCACGGACACTCTTCCCTTGAACCCCAAAACAAAGGCAAGATGGGAAGAAGACTGGAGCTATATCTTACAACAGACTCAAAAAGTGGCCCTCAACTCCCGCTTCAAACAAATCCACTTTAACTTTCTGCACCAAACCTATTATACCCCTAAAAAAAGAAACCAACATCACCCCGGGTCTAATGCATCTTGCGACCGATGCGGGACCCCGGATGCTGACTTCCTGCACCTAGCTTGGAGCTGCCCACCAGTGTCTAAATTCTGGTCAGATGTGCTTGACGAAACTGACGCAATAATCAGTGAGAGAGTGGGGCACTCACCACTGGTGGCACTCCTCGGCCTAACAAGACCCCTGTCCCACACGTTAGGAAACTGGCAAGCATGCTATTGGTTCTGGCACGTAGAAGAGTAGCCATGGCGTGGGGACGAGGCACACCCCCCACTCTTGCGAACTGGAGGAGAGACATTACATACTGCCAAGAAACGGAAGCAGAATTTATAAAGACACTTCCTCACCACGCAAGACCCCCAGATATTTGGGGCCTGTACATCTTGCACCTCCTCTCCAGCGCAGCACCAACCGAGACAACTGATCAGCCACCACAGACCTCACCTGTGTAAATGCAAATGCGTTAACTGCTTGTTGTGTGATGGGACTGTCGGAGGGTGGAGGGGGGCGGGCGTGAGGGGGGGCAACGGCGGCATGTTAGTAGCCCACTGTTTGGGCTTGTTGGTACACATGTTTACTAAAATGCAAAAAAGAATGTTTTAAAAAAAAAATGAATAGGTGGCTTGGCTCCAAAATGGCCATGCCACGAGGTTCTTTGTCCTGTCCTTTGGCCATCTTGCCCCTTCACCTTCCCCAGGTCGAGCCGACCTGGGTCAGTCCTTGTTTGGTCATGAACTTTCCTGCGACTCCCAATGCTTTTGCGGGCTTCTGCATGCCTTGTGTGTGTGCCTCCAGGATCAGCATATGGGCTGGAACGTCTGTTTCCAATACACATCCTGGGTGCCAGAGAGTCTGTAGTGCCATGAATACCTGGGACCACCGTGGTCCATGATTAGTCCACATATGGAGTGTGTGTTTGTGAGCAGATCTCCCATTGGGTCCTCTCCATTTTGGCGCGAAGGGAACTTTGGATAAGAGGAGGCTGAAAACACCACTACCATGTCGATCTCCTGAGTTCTCACTTAACAAAGGATAGAATCCAAGTATCTTGCAACTACAAAGATGGGTCGAGGAACCGCTGGTGGCCCGCTGGAAGGTTTGGCACCCTGAGCCCGCTGTTGTCCAGTGGGACCCCTCTGCATCTGGTCGTCCTAGAAGGTCTGCGAAGACGCTTCAACCCATTGGAATAGTGGGACCAACTATTCTCGGCACCTTCATCAAACCCTGCAAGTAAACTCTCTCGGAATTGTCCCTGGCCCAACCAGTGGACTGACCATCTTACCCAGTTGCTTTGCTCTGTCACCGCCGCCGTTTCGAGGAGGCCCTCGAAACTTGGTATACTGCTAGCTCTGTGTCCACGGCACCCCCACACCGAATTTCGTACACTTGGCGTTCCCAAGTCTGAAGTGAGACGAGTGCGCCAGGACCAGAGTAAACACGGTTACCGTGTTGCCCTGCCGCGGCAACGTTGTTTGCAAGTCCGTTGCATTTGGGACCCTCTTGCCCCTGAAGCCTGTTGCAGTGAAACTGGGTCGATTCATCCACCTGGAGCAGAGAAATCACCACTGTCCCGTTTGGGAATCATCGTATCTCAGCAACTAAAACTGCCGAGGCGTCCTTTTTGCCGCATTCGAACCTGCAAGCGAAGTCGGCTGACCTGCCGAAGTTTGGGTCTGCTTGCGTCGGGGACCGGTGAGTACTCAATACCCTAACCGGTGGCCCCTAGCGCAAGGGCCATTTTTACGCACAAATGGGCCCTGAGGGTCCCTCTCCTTTCCACTGCT
Organism: Ambystoma mexicanum; assembly: GCF_040938575.1. Classification (NCBI taxonomy): domain Eukaryota; kingdom Metazoa; phylum Chordata; class Amphibia; order Caudata; family Ambystomatidae; genus Ambystoma; species Ambystoma mexicanum. The sequence goes on from NC_090929.1 coordinate 293,601,824, forward strand.
ATTGCGAAATAGCAACTCCATCCCGAACTGTCGAACTGCCTCTGCCTTTAAATGGAGCTCCTTCTTGAATAGTGGGAACTTATTCTGCATCGCCTCATCCACCTTCCCGAGCTGCTAGAGACCCCTGAAGAGACCCTGTTCTGCCCATTGAAACAACCGCGTGCGTTTGCTTTGCATGTACTATTGAGCACAAGGCTCCTCTCTTCTTAGGGCTTGGACTGCCTCTTAGTTAGGTGTATTGTCGATGTCGAACAGAGCCTAGAGACAATCTGCACTGCTTGTTTCCTTCCTATCTTGGTTGTCGACATATTTCGTGCATTTCTCCCTTTACACCCCAATGGTCTTGTGTATATATATTGTAATGCTTGTGATGTGTTGGGTTACTTAGTGTTACTGTGATTCTTTTGCTATGGTCTATGTTACAAAGGCCTTGTAATAAATGTGTATATATTTTTGATATAACACCTGTCTGGAGTAATTTGTAAGTGTCCTTGCTCTGTGTGTTCATTGAGGTCCTTCAGTCACCCTCACCCCTCCTGAGACTTAGTCTTGTCCGCATGCCATAGCTACCCTGATTGGTCTGGCTTGTCCATAGGTTACCCCGTTCCAAGAAACTAGGCTGGCCTTCTGAACCTCTGCCCCTCCAGGTCAGAGTTCAGAAATCCATCTTAACACCTGGTACCACCCATCATCCCTTTCTTGGAGATCGTCGATTTTTTTGCCCCGCCATATGAACTCTAGGAGTTTACTTTGGAGGCGATCAAACATAGATGTTGGGATTTCAACCGGGAGGGATGAGCAAAGGTAAAGGAGGCAAGGGAGTAGGTGCATTTTGACTGCTGTGATGCGGCCCATCAATGAAATCTCCTGGCCTGTCCCAGGCCTGTCCCTCTCTCTAGACCTTTCTCTAGGGATTTGAAGAGAGGGGGGAAGTCGGCTGTGTAAAGTTCCCTCGGGGAAGCCGTGAGCCAAACGCTTAAATATTCAACGTAATTAGTGTCCCAGTGAATTGGGCAGAGGGATTGGAGGGAGGTGATGTCCCCTGCAGTTAACCCCACCCCTAGTACCACTGATTTCCCAAAATTTATTTTGAAGCCTGGATCGGAGTTCCTGAAGGACAGCTCGGATGGAAGGCCAGATGTTGGTAATGGAGAGAAGCACATCATCGGCATTAAAGGGATACCTTATGGGGAGCGTCCCGGACCATAACCCCTTGAATTGATGCATTCGAGGGGATTGGGTCCTCCGACGTATTCCATATCTATGACATGTAATCACCACAGCTGTGCTGCTTCTGAAACTTTTTTCGGCGTCTGCGTCCTGCGTCGATGCGCCGTCGTCGAGGACCTCCTCCGACGTCCGACGTCATCCGATGTGATAAGTAGGACGCACGACGCCCGTAGCCTCAGTTCCGTTTTTTCCGCGAACGTGTTGCTTCGTGAATCTCGGTTAACGCCTCGACTCTTTGGAGTTCTGTTCTTCTCGGTTCTTCGAACCTGTTCGTTTTTGTGAAAATCCTTCGTGTGAAGATGTCTTCTACTTCGTCTTTGACCCCGCGTCCGGGCTTCAAGAAGTGCGGGGAGTGTGGGTCCAAGATGTCGGTGACAGACTCGCACGACGCCTGCCTCTGGTGCCTCAGGGAGGCCCACGACACATATGACTGTATCGACTGCCAGTCGCTCACGTCCAAAGCCTTACGTGAACGTAAGAAGAAGTTGTCGGTAGGTCGGGTGTCCAAGCCCCGGAAGTCGAAGTCTGTGGGGCTTTCGACGGATGATTCGAAAGGAGACTCTCCGCGTCATCGTCGGAAGTCTCGTGGGTCTCCTTCTAGGAGTCGGTCTCGCCACTCCTCAGCCTCTTCGAGGCATTCTCTGAAGCGCCGACACCGGTCGTCTTCCAGGTCCTCTTCGGAGGACTCTGCCCGGCACGTTGCTTACCCCACCAGCCGTGCGACGCCGGAGGATGGGCTTCCTTCGGGAAGAAAATGCTGGCGATTCTCGAGTCGCATGGTACTAAGCCGTCCGCGCCCCCGAGTGGGGTCGGTCGTGAGAGGTCGAGAGACACCGCTCGCAAGAGTGGTCGGCACGAGTCACGGGAGAGGTCCCGTTCGGACAAGGGGACTCGTTCTTGACGTACCCGTTCCAGGTCCAGGTCCCGGTCCTCGACGCGTTCCAGACCGTGTGCACCTGTGATGTCTTCGAGGAAGACATCGACATCTGAGGCGTCGAGGGCGTCGACAGGCTTTCTCGAGGCTCCGGCTCCGAGGAAGTCGTCGAAGCCGTCGACGCTCAGGTCGTCGAAGGACACGCTCGGAGCTCCGGCTTCGAGGACTGTGTCGACGCCGCCGATGCTGGCGGCGCTGCATCTGACGTCGACACCGATTTCGTCGACGCCGATCCTCTCGGCGCCGATGCCTGTTCTCTCGACGCCGGCGCCGATTCGCTCGACGCCCTCAACGCCTTTCGTGTCGGAGGTACCCCGTGGCACGGGGGAACCCCCTAGGAAGGCTCTGGTTAAGAGCAAGCACTCTCGGGTGCCTTCTTTTCGCCACCTGGAATATATTTCAGAGGCGGATGAGGATTCTGATGGTCTGGTTCCTAGTCAGGTTCCAGATGAAATTGTCTCGGGCCATAGTCAGTTTGACGATTTGAGGCAGTCACTGCATGATGCCAGTGGACTGGACACCTCTCCGGAGGTGGAGTTTTGTCGGCCTGAGCCTGGCTCTCATGCCGATTTCTCGTACCGACGCCTTATGGCTAGGGTTTCTGAGTACTTGGGATGGTCTGCTCCCCCAGGGGAGTTTGTGCAGGATGATCTCACGGACATCCTTGATGTTGGTCCCCCAACTGACCCGGTACTGCCGTTCCATATGGCTTTATAGAGAAGGGTGGCGGCGGCTTGGACTGCTCCGGAGAGTCTCCCGGCAGTGGGCAGGTCCTTGTCGCGAAAATACCGTCCAGCCAGTAGCGACCCCTGCTACTTGACCAGGCACCCCACTCCGGAGATTTTGGTGGTGCAGGCGGCCACGGCCCCGGCAAAGCAGGCGTCGTACCCTACCATCCCTCCTGATAGGGACGACAAACGTTTTGATGGCTGGGCGAAGAAAGTGTTTTCTTCTGGTGGTATGGCGCTTCAGGCGGCCAACTCCATTTGTACCTTGTCTCGTTTCACTCACACTCTGTGGAACTGTGTTGCGTTAGCGGCTGAACATATTCCCGAAGGGGACGAACGGGATGGTTTCCTTGCTATGGTCCAGGATGGTAAGGATGCCATGTGTGAGTCCGTTCAGTCGGGTTTGGACTTGGCTGAATGCGTCATGGCGGCGAGCACCGTGATACGCAGGTTTGCGTGGTTGCGGAAGTCGGGGTTTACTCCTGATGTGCAGTCCCGGCTCCTCAACATGTCCTTTGACGGTGAACACCTTTTTGGCAGCAAGGCTGACGAGAGCCTTGAGAGGTTGCAGACCTCAAAAGCTGCAGCGAAGTCGTTGGGCGCTGCAGTTCGCCAACCTCCGCCTTTTCGTCCTAGGGGACAGCAATGGAGGGGTGGTTCCTTTCGCTATTACTCGTCCTTCAGTAAAGCGAGAGGAGCTGGCAGTCAAAGAGGCCAACGCAGGGGTACCAGAGGTGGACGACAGGGTACCCGTGGTGCCAAGGCCACTCGGGCAGTTGCCTCTTTGCCCTCAGGTAACGCCGCAGCCGCTACCACTCAGTCATGAGGCCATGCCCCATGGTTCGCCGGTTGGGGGAAGGCTGGTGCAGCATCTTGTAGAGTGGCGTGCCATTACTTCAGATGTGTGGGTTCTGGAGATCATAACCCACGGCTACTGTCTTCCCTTTCGGCACAGGCCTCGCGACAATCCACCGGGGAACCTCTCTTTGCAGAGTCCGGATCCGCTCCTTGCGCAGGAAATTCAAGCCCTGCTAGAGAAAGGCGCCATAGAACTGGTGCCTGTAGTGGAGAGGAACAAGGCATGGTATTCCCCTTATTTTTTGATTTCGAAGAAAGACGGGGGATTGAGACCCATCATGAACTTGCGCGGTTTGAACAAACTCCTAAGGAAGGACAAGTTCAAGATGGTTACTCTCTCTCAAGTCCTCCAGGCCCTTCAGCTTCAGGACTGGTTGGTGTCTCTCGACCTCAAGGATGCTTACTTCCATGTGCCGATCCATCCCAAGCACAAGAAGTACCTGTTGGCGACTCGCACTTTCATTTTCGGGTCCTGCCGGTCCTGCCGTTCGGATTGACCTCCGCCCTGAGGGTTTTCACCAAGCTCATGGTGGTGGTGGCAGCGCATCTCAGGCAAGGGGGGATTCACGTCTACCCCTACCTGGACGATTGGTGATCAGGGGGAGCTCTCCCGAGCAGGTCCTGGATCATCTGTCCGTCACCTGCCACTCCCTTCACAGGCTGGGCTTCTCCCTCAATTTAAAGAAGTCCCATTTGACGCCAACACAGCGGCTCCAGTACATCGGAGCAGTGCTCGACACTTCCCTGGGGCAGTGTTTTCCTCCCCAGGTGAGGGCTCTTCACATTCAGCAGATGGTGCACAAGTTTCAGCATGCCCAGACGCTCCCAGCGTTCGAGTTCTTGAGGTTGCTCGGCCTCATGGCATCCTGCATTCTTCTGGTGCCAGAGGCTCGCCTGCGGATGAGATCTTTCCAGTGGGCACTCAAGATGCAATGGTCGCAGTCCTCCGGCAGGATGTCGGACCCGGTTCAGGTGCCGCCCTCGGTCGCCCGGGACCTTCTGTGGTGGGCCGTCGAAGGCAACTTGATGAAGGGGGCTCCATTTTGGCTTCCCTGGCCGGAGGTGACGATCGTGACGGATGCATCCCTCACGGGATGGGGAGCTCATGCCAACGGGCTGACAGTCAGCGGTCGTTTGTCTCCGTCGGAGTCCAGACTCCAGATCAATCTGTTGGAGCTGAGGGCCGTCAGGCTAGCCCTGAAGGCTTTTCTGCCGACTGTGCGAGGAAAGAGTGTCCTGATCCTGACGGACAACACAGTGGCCATGCACTACCTCAACAAAAAGTGGGGGGCAGGGTCACTTCCTCTGTGCAGGGAGGCGATGCAGCTCGAGTTCTGGGCCATCCAGCAGGAAGTTTCTATCTCGGCAGTTCATCTGGCCGGAGACGACAACGTGACGGCGGACGCTCTGAGAAGGCAGAGCACGATCTCTCACGAGTGGGAGTTGGCTCAGGAGATTCTCCTGGAGATCTTCGCCCTTTGGGGGACCCCTCAAGTGGATCTCTTCGCCTCCAGTGTCAACCGGAAGTGCGAAAGGTTTTGCTCGCGGGAATTTCCTCCAAAAGGAGCCTTAGGAAACGCGTTTGTGGTGGAGTGGTCATTCCCGCTGCTGTACGCGTTTCCTCCAGTCCCCGTCATCCCGCAAGTGCTGCGGAGGTTACGGAAGTTTGGTTCCCGGATGATCCTCATTGCTCCGGCGTGGGCTCGGAGGACGTGGTACCTGGACCTTCTCGACTTGTCCATCTGCCCTCCACGTCGTCTTCCCTACCGAGACGATCTGCTCTCACTGGAGGGGGGGTCAGGTTCTCCATCCAGAGGTCAGATCCCTCAATCTTCACGCTTAGCTTCTGAAAGGTTGAGGTATAAGGATTGGGACCTCCCTGAAGACGTGATGGAGGTGTTGCTTTCGGCCCGAAGGCCAGCAACAAAGTCTCTGTACCGTTGCCGTTGGCGTAAGTTCTGCGACTGGTGCAGAGTTCAGAATGTGGATCCTTTTGCATGTGACATCACCAAGGTTCTGTCCTTTTTACTTTCTTTGGCCCACAAGGGCTTGCAAGTGGGTACCATTAAAGGTTACCTGGCGGCGCTGTCCATCTTTAAGCGCTCGTCTGAAGAGTGTTCTTACTTCAAAATCCCTTTAATTTCACAGTTTCTGAAAGGGCTCACTAATGTGTTCCCTCCGTCACCTTTCCTGGTGCCCGGTTGGGATTTAAACCTTGTTCTTAAGTTTCTTATGGGTGCTCCGTTTGAGCCTTTACATTCTTGCCCTTTGAGGCTGTTAACTCTGAAAACTGTGTTTTCAGTTGCGGTTACTTCCGCTCGCAGAGTGAGTGAGTTACAGGCACTTTCAGGTAAACCACCCTTCACTGTATTTCACAAGGACAGGGTTGTCCTTAGAGTTCGTCCTTCTTTTCTCCCGAAGGTAGTGACGGAATTTCATTTGGCCCAGAAGGTTGTTCTTCCGGCATTATATCCTCCTCCGCATCCTGGTAAGGAAGAGGAGAGGCTCCATAGGCTTGATCCTAGGAGAGCTTTAAGCTTTTATGTTTCACGCATGTCCCGGGTCAGAGTGGACGATCAACTCTTTATTGGTTACGCTGGAAAGCGTTTGGGGCAAGCTGTGACAAAACAGACTTTGTCTCGCTGGATTATTTTGGCCATCTCGGAGTGTTACCGCTTGGCGGGTAAGGACCCACCGGCTGGCTTGCTGGCCCATTCTACCAGGGGTATGGCTGCATCTACTGCCCTGCAGAGGGGTGTTTCTATTCGCAACATCTGTGATGCAGCCACCTGGGCTTCAGTACATACATTTGTACGTCACTATTCCCTCGATTCCATCCGAGGACAGGATCTGGCCTTTGGCAAGGCGGTCCTTTGCTCTGCTATTTGATTGGCAATTCTAAATTTTGATTCTAAATTCTTTCCCTCCTCCTTGCTCTGGTACTGCTTTGGGAATCTGTCATAGATATGGAATTTGTCGGAGGACCCAATCCCCTCGAAGAACAAGTTACTTTCTTACCTGGTAACGTTCTTTCGATGGGATGGTCCGACGACGTATTCCATATCGCTCCCTCCCTGCCTTCCCCGCTGCAGAATTTCTTTTGCGATTGCAGCTTACGTTCTGCAAGGCTTTGTGTCTGACTGGCAGTTGACTAATGTCACACGTTCTGGGGGAAAAAACTACAACTGAGGCTATGGGCGTCGTGCGTCCTACTTATCACATCGGATGACGTCGGACGTCGGAGGAGGTCCTCGACGACGGCGCATCGACGTCATCGACGCAGGACGCAGACGCCGAAAAAAGTTTCCGAAGCAGCACAGCTGTGTCGGACCATCCCATCGAAAGAACGTTACCAGGTAAGAAAGTAACTTGTTCTTCTTAAGTATATGTTGCGCCAGTGGCACCATAATTAAGGTGAACAAGAGGGGGGGAAAGGGGCAGCCTTGTCTGGTTCCACAGGTGAGGGGAATCGGAGATGATTGTTCCCGATTACCCTGGAGTAGAGTATTCGGGGAGGCATAATTGGCCGCGATCATTTTCCTGACTTGGGGACCAAAATGAAAGGCCTCCAAGGTTAGATGCATGAAGGGACAATCAACCTTGTCAAATGCCTTAGTAGCATTGAGGGCCAGTAGGGCCATTTTTCCCTTGTCCATAGTCGTAATATCTATTAGGTTCAGGGCTCGCCTAATATTGTCACCCATTTTTCTCCCCAGTACGAATCCCGTTTGTTCTGCATTAATAAGTGAGGGAGTAGGGGGGGGCTAAGCAGTTTGCCAAAACCTTCTAATAAATATTTGCATTGATATTCAGCAGAGATATTGGCCTATAAAAGGCACAATCCCTCGGGTCCTTACCAGGCTTTGGCAATAACATTGTGGTGGAGGTTTGCATGGAGGGAGTCACGCTACCCGCTTCTCTGGAAGAGTTAAAGCTGGTCGTTAGATGGGGGAGCAATTGGCTACTGAAAAGTTTATAAAATTTAGGTGAATACCATCAGGGCCGGGGGATCTAGGTTTCAGGGATCAGATTACTGCCTCCAACTGAATAAGAGCTTCTAGTGCCTCCATCTCCTCCCGCGATAGGCCCGGCAGAGCAGCTGCCTCGATGTATCTCCTTTGGGCCAATGTTGATCTCGCTGGAGCTAATTTTGTCTTCAGCAGGTGGGCTTCCGCTAATTGTAGTTTTCTTCGTTCCCCATACTGGATTACCCCCCCCCCCCCCCCACCCCCGATGATCCTTAAGGCCTACAATAAAATTGCATTTTCTGGACTGAGCCAATTTTCTCACCAAGAGTTGGTTGACCTTATTGCCTTTAGCACAGTATCCCTGTTTAATGGAAACCAGTAACGGGCCATGTCTTACTTATATAGGGCCTCTAATGTATTGCGGGTGATGCAGAGAGCTGAGTGAAGCTTGGGGGACCAACCCTTCTTATATTTAGCCTCAATGTCTGAGATTTCTCGTTCCAGTTGGACTCGGGTTTGTTTTTTCCACTTGTAATAGGCCGCTTTGGGTGCTATTAAAATGCCCCTCACAACTGCTTTCATGGCATCCCATGTCATAGCAAGGGACGTCAGTTCCGTGGGGTTCTCACTAAAATTGTCTCTAATGACTTTCGCTACCCCATCAATCATGGCCATTTCGTTTAAGATTGGGTCATATAGCCTTAATTTTTTTCCAGGAAGGGGGGGGGGGGGGCTGGATCCCAGGCCCTGACTTGCAGAAGAAACGGGGCATGATCTGAGAGAACCCTAGGGGCAATAGCCACTTTACCTATAAATGGCATGAGCTGGGGTGACACCAAGATTAATTCTATGTGGGTGGAGGAACGATGAACCTGTGAGAACAAACTAAAGTCCTTCTCTTCCGGGTGAAGCACTCTCCAAGAGTCTACCACTCCCAGGGATTTGAACATCTGGAGAATGCTCAGGGCAATTTTGAAATCTTTGGGGGTGGGGGGGAGCATGTGCCTTGTCCTTGTTCGGGTCAGGGACGCCGTTGAAATCTCCCCCGATAACAATTTGGCCCTCCAGAAAGGGAAGGAGAGACGATTCCAGTCCTCTAAAGAAGTGTCCTTGCCCTTTGTTCTGGGCATATACTGAAACTAGCAAATATAGTTGGCCCAAGAGCATGCCTTTCATACCAATATATCGGCCTCCCGGGTCTCGGATAGTATCCAGCTCTACAAACTACATGCCTTTTGCCATCAGGATCGCCGTCCCCCTGTTTTGGATCCCCCAGAAGTCAGGAATTGCTTTGGAAAGTCCCTGTTCCGAAGGCGGGTGCAGTCTTCTGGGAGAAGATGAGTTTCTTGTAAAAAAAAAAAAAAAGTCACTATTCCCTCCAGGTCTCTTAATCGCTTCAGGATGGATTTGCTTTTTACTGGATAATTCAGGCATTTCACGTTAAGCGGGCTTTCTTCCCCAGCAGAGGAGGGGGCCGGGTAGATTTCAACCCCTATCCAGCATAAGAACAATTGTGGTATCCTGCTCCAACCGAGTTTTTAATTGAAGGAACAAAAAATAACAAAAATAGAGTCCCAACATTGAACTCCGAAATTTTGAATTGCCAAAAACCTCAGGCAAAACACCCCAAGAAATTTTAGGTGACATCTTCCTTAGGGTTGTGCGTGGGCCGCATGAAGCCCATCTTTAGTTCTGTATTGTCCACCGTCTCGTGGTGCCAGTTGCTCGGACTCTAGGTGTCCAAAATAGGGAATTAATTGACCTTTTCAGCAAGCGCGTCATTCTGGGTTAGGTGTGAGAGGGACGTTTTCCTTAGTTGTGGCCTTTCTGGACCTTTGACCAATCAGATCATTGCGTCTTTGGTTGAAGGTCTTGGGCTCCCATGAGCGGGCCCAGCGACGAGCCCTCCCTCTTATCCGGGGACGAGTAGTTAAGTATCCCCTCTGCGTCCTCCATGCATGAAATCAAACGGGACACCCCCTTAAATGCGAATTGCATGGAGGTGGATACAGCGAACGATATCTGATCTTCTGGTTCCGCAGGAAGAGGGCTAAGGGCCCAGAGCGTTCTACGCTTCTGTATCGTGGCTGTCGCCAGATCGTGAAAAAACAGTAGGGGAGCCCTGAAACATCATCTCATCTCGGGTGCGTCCCACTGCCAGAATCTCTTGTTTTATCATATAGAAGTGAACCCGGGTAATCACGCCCAGAGGGTATTCCGATTCCAGCCCCCTGCGAGAACGCAGTCTATGCGTGCAGTCCAGTAGAAGTAGGGGTTTGTCGATGTGTGGTAGGAGAGATTGAAACAGGTCCCCCACATACTCAGTCAGATCTTGGTCTTGGACTGACAGGGACACCCCTCTAATCCATAGATTATTTCTTCGGGCCCTGTTCTACAGTCCTCTTGTTTGTATTCCAGGATTTAATTTCTGTCTTCCAAAGTATGGATTTTCTACTGCACCGCCAGCAAGGCAGCCGCGTGATCCTGGGTTTGCTACTCGGTGTCCCCCAGTCTTTGTTCCATTTCCACCACCCTTTGGTCGGTGTGCTCCAGTTTGGTAGATTATTCTGCCATGCAACTGCGGAACTCTGTTTTGATATCGAGCATGAAAGATTGAATGTCCTCCTTGGTAGTCAATTGCCATGAGGGGCCAGCTGGAGCCTGAGGTGGGGATTTTGCCACCCCTGGCTTCTTTCCTTTCTCCGCCGGGGTTAACATGGTCGATATATCCATATTTTTTGGGCCTTTGGATGTTTAGACATGGTGGAGTTTCTTAATGTGGGAACCCACTATGAACGGGTTAGCCTTGATCCTGGTCTGTTGGAATCCCCAGGTGGCTTGTTAGTGTTCAGGTGCCCCAGAGGAGGCAGGGGTTGTCTCGCTTCTGCGTGGCACAGTGGGTAGTTAGTTGAGGATTGCTTGCCTCAGTGAACATAGCTGGGAGGGCATCGGCTTACAGGAATATCTTTTCTTGGGTCTTCGTGAAGGTTCCAGATGCAACAATGGAGGGGGTGCTGGGTTCCAGGTATCCACAAAGTGGGGGTGTGGGAGTCACAAATACCCAGTTGTCTCCAGCACCTGCTAAGCTGGGGAGAAGTGCCCCGAGATGGAGATGTCACTGCTACTGGGAAGAGAGTCGGGGGAGGAGCCGGTGTTGCCGCAATCGTTATCTGCAGTTTAGAGAAGGCTTCCACCTGTCACGTATTGCCGTTCCCCTCCGCAGCAAGAGTTCCGTGTGGGGGAGAATATGTGCCGCCAGCCTGGTTTTATGGAGTCTCTGTGCTCTGGATCGATGCAGGTAAGGAGGCGCGTGGGTCGTCCCTCACCCTGTGGTACCCCAAGTACTTGCTTCCATTCCACTGTCTGGCTCGAGTGCAGGGCCAGCGTAGGACATGAGCTGACGGTGTCTCAGAGGGCATAGAGGAAGGGTAGGGGGTTGAGGGAGCTGATGCTGCTACTCTGGGTTTCGGTTCCTCTCCGGGAACGTTCTCCACACCGGGGTATGGTGCGTGCCCCACACTCAGAGCTGCGCGCTCACCATGGCTCCGGCGCGGGAGAGAGGGTGTGCAGATCATTCTGTTGTTGCTCCCCTCGTTGCGTTACTTTTTACTGAGCTTCCGCTTGCTTCCTGGTCACCTATGGCTGTGCGTCCTCGGCGGGTGTTGAGGATTGCGCTGCAGCGCCATCTTGGCAGAGTGGAGATGCCAGTCCCGGGTTGAGAGCTTTAGTGCTTGTTCTGATCTCAGGTCCATTCCCGGCCCCAAAAAGCTGTCAGAAATCGCCTCCACTGCTTTGACACATACACATATATGTTTGACACATATAGCAAAGTGAGAAACTGATTTGCATAGGTTCACACACCTTATGGAAGAGCTGAAGCCTGCATTTCAGCCCAGTCTGCACTTATTCAAACACAAATGCTCTCACATCTACCTATTACAAATATGTCGTTTATTTCATGGAGATAACACTAAAAGTACAAAAATCACACTATAAACCAACCTGACAAGTATATATTAATTCTTCTTATAAAATCTTAGGTTGTGCAAACTGAATGCAAAAGTAGTTTATGTTCACCTATCTGAGTTGAATACTACAAGTTTGAGAATGCAAAGTAATGCCACTGCTTACTCCTTCATTGCTGAGGGTGCGTTTCATGGCACCTAACGAGAAATGCTTTTTTCTCGTTGTTTCGATGGGTTTCACACAGAGGCCATCAACAGAGCAGCCACATCGGTGGTGCTGCTGGCCACGCTCCCCCATGGTTAGTTATTTGATGATGTATTATGAATGAACATACTGGTGATTGTATATATTTGTATTAGAGTATTGAGTGATAATACCTGCTAGCTTCATTTTTCAGTGTGTTCCAAAGGACTAAATAAATACCTGTATTTTTTATAACGAACTGTCTAAGCTGAATTGTTGTGTTACTCTATGTGGACTCATTGAGGGCCCCTGACCCGGCTCACAGTCTCCTGAGGTTGCTCTCACTCTACTTTAAATGAGTTTTGACTAAACTCTCAAAGCTCCCTTTTCACCATAACTAGGGTAGCCTCCTAAAATCCATCCACCTTGGCTGATTTTTAGAAAACCATGTTAACACCAGAGTGCTGATGTTGGGTGCAAGAGTGATTTCCACCCATGCAGTCTGTTTTATGTTTGTATTTGTCTTCCTAGGAGTGAGTTTCCCATCACAGTTCCTACTAGTTTATACTTTGTTTCAGCTTTCACCCTGTTACTTTGGTTTGCAGGTTCCACTTTATCCCACTCTTCCTTCCAAAGTCTGCTCCCCTCACTTCCCATCTGCAATTTCCTCATGACTTCCCCTCATTTGGTAACTTTTTATTTTTTTACCTCATTCTCAATTTTCCCCACTACCATTCTCTTTACTTTGTATATTCCACCCATCCTCACTGCCTTTTTGTATTACAGCGGCCTGCTGGGCGGGCATGTGATGGCACAGATGTTGAAGGAGCGTGGCCATCATATGCAGTGGTATGAAGAGGAGCTTCTTCACCTTGCCACAGATTTAGGATACCGGCTCTTACCAGCTTTCAACACCACAAGTGGTCTTCCATATCCTAGGGTAAATTATTTGACTTGATACGTAGCAGTATGTAGCTTCCTCATTAAAAGCATTTAATCGTTGTCCTCAATCAAATGACCTACGCTGGTAACACAATATTAAACACAAATTGACCTTTTCCCTTCCCCAACTCTAGGACAGGTGCTGGCAAGATCATTCACCACTGTGGGCATTATGTATCCACAAATGGCTCTGTCAAGTGTTCCTCTGGTGAATGTGGTGCCCATGATACGGATGTATTTATAATTTGTTAATAGAGATAGTATCTTAGTGAACAAGTGGATCATGAGGAGATGGGATTCAGGGTTGTCATTACAGAGGACATTCAGAAATGTAATGATTTACAATTGGCATACATTGAAATGAACAACAAACCGTGTATTGTCTTCCCCAGGTGAACCTGAAGCATGGTGTTCTTGGCCCGAACTCCCGCACTGGAACAGAATCTGACACCTGTACAGCTTGTGCTGGCACTATGATTCTGGAGTTTGCTGCTCTCAGCCGCCTAACACAGGACTCAGTATTTGAGGTGAGATATTGTCCCCAGTTGGCTGAGGGCTCTTTTGAGATTCGACTAGTGGCGCTACAATGCGGTTATTCTCTCAGGTTACGTGCATGTGCAACCCTACTCTCTGGGCCCCTAAAAGTGGGGGAAGATGCTCTGAGTACCCTACAGTTGAGTTTGTGCTACGAGATGTACAGTTTAGAGACCAGATAACAACTGCAAGTAAAAGAATGCTAATCAAGCTGTTTTAGGTTGGATGACACTTTTGTAGCACTTGTGCAGGTGCCACTGCAGCCAACTCTTGGATGATTAAAAAGAAATGTTGCCTCAACTCTGAATTCTCAAATTTAGAGTTGAGGCAACACTCTTAATATCCGCCAATGAAGGGGATGCTCCAAGAGCTCCTTCATTTGGGGGTGAGCTCTTGCACCACTTGTATTATAGTGAGAGCTTGTACAACTTGTCTGGCAATCTCCAAGATACTATATGTCAGTCAAATTAGCTTTTAATCGATGTAAATCTCATAGGTGTAATACAAGACATATCACAATATACTTTTTTCGGTACATTAGTCCTTTCTCCCTCTATCCAGGTGTCCAAAATGTAGGCGTCCTGGTGTCCCAAATGTAGGTGCCACTAATACATCTAGAGTTATTGTATTTACTGTTCTCCCCCTGTGTTAGGCCTTTTGAATGGATTGTGTCGTATTCCTCATCTTTGACATGTAATGTCCATGGCTGTGCTGCTTTGGAATTTTTTTGGCAAGGGGCACCCTGCGTCGATGGCGTTGGGTCGATGTCCCTCGAAGGCCTCCGTCGAGGGAGACGCCATCAGATGTTATAAGTAGCATGCACGCCGCCCGTAGCCTCAGTTCTGTTTTTTTCTGCAAATGTGTTTGCTTTGTTGAAATCGCTGTGCGCCTTGTGCTTTCTGTGAATTGCAATTATGTCTTCGTCTTCAACCCTGATAACCCCGAAATCTGGCTTTAAGAAGTGTTGGGATTGTGGCTCCAAGATGTCGATCACGGATCTGCATCAGATTTGTCTGTGGTGTCTCCACGAGAGCTGCGATACAGACTGTTCGAAGTGTCAGTCGTTGACTGCTGAAGCCTTGTGGGAACAAAAGGGGAAACTGAAGGTAGGCAAGGTGTCCAAGCCGAGTAAATCCCAGCCTACTGGACTTTCGACCAATGAGTCTAGAGGTGACTCTCCTCTGAGGAAGAAGTCCAAGCGGTCACATTCTAGGAGTGGTTCCCGCTACTCGTCCTCATCGAGGCATTCTAGGAAGCGGCACCTTCGGTCGCCTTCCTCGTCTTAGTCGGACGTCTCCCCAAAAAGGATGGTATGCCCGTCCAAGTCATCGACCCTGGCGGAGTGGGATGCTTTCCGGGTAGCGATGATGAAAATGTTTGATGAACATGGCACTGTTCTGCCCGCGCCTTCTGATGAAGCTGGCAAGGAACGTTCTCGCCCGGATACTTGCGTGCCTTCGAGCCCGGGTAAATGGTGTGATAAACACCGGGAGCCTTTGCGGCCCTGTTCGGACAAGGCATCGAAAGATCATTCGAGATGTGCCAAGCCAAGGTCAAGGTCTTCGTCTCAGGCAAAACCGGCGAAACCTTCAAAGACCTCGAAGCCCTTGAAGGCATCGACGCCATTCATTGGGTGTGCCTGTCGGGTCTTCAACCCTGATCGGGCCCTCGATGCTGTCGACGCCGTCTGAGCCATCGGTGCCGTCTGGGCCAATTTTGCCAGTGAATGGCCCTGTGCAAGTGGATACTCTGAGGAAGGCTACTGCTTACGTCATGTAGTTGAAAAAAGATTCACTCCTCTCCCGAGGAAGGATTTTTTAAAGTCCCTCACTGACATTTATGAGGAAGAGGAACACTCTGATGAGGATGTTGTCCCTTTTGGTCTTCAGTATGGGACCCCTAATGTTCCTGATTGCCTCATTTCAGAGGAGAGTCGGATGGAGGATCTTTGTCAGACCTTGCACAATGCCAGTGGGATTGACACTTCCCCTGAGATGGAGTTCGGCAAGCCTGACCCAGAGGAGCATGCCAACTCCTCATCTCGCAGACTCATGTCTAAAGTTGTGGAGTATCTGGGCTGGTTCAGGCCTCCTGTGCACTTTGAGGAAGATGATCTTACAGATATTTTGGATCAGTGTCCGTCTACCGACCCCGTGTTGCCATTTCACAGGGTTCTGCAGAAAAGGGTGGCTGCAAATTGGAGCGCCCCAGAGGCTAATCCGGCTGTGAATAAGTCTCTGTTGAAGAAATACCGCCCATCCAGTAGTGACCCCGGCTACCTATCTGCTCAACCCACTCCAGAGAGTTTGGTGGTCCAGGCAGCCACGGCTACCTCGAAGCAGGCGGCGTACCCTACAATCCCTCCTGAGAGAGACGATAAGCGTATGGATAGATGGGCACGCAAGGTGTTTTCTTCTGGGAGTATGGTGTTAAAATTGGCTAACTGTACTTGTGCCTTGGCAAAGTTGCGCACACTCTGTGGAATTGCATTTTGTTAGCAGCTGAGCATATTCCCTGAAGGGGACGAAAAAGGGATGGCTTTCTGGCTATTGTTCAGGATGGCAAGGATGCCATGTGTGAATCCCTTCAGTCTGGGTTCGATACTGTGGATAGTTTCAGCAGGTCTATGGCTACGAGCACTGTGATGCGCAGGTTTGCGTGGTTGCGGAAGTCAGGATTTGCCCCAGATGTGCAGGCTTATCTTCTCAACATGCCCTTTGATGGGTCTTATCTGTTTGGCAGCAAGGCTGACAAGAGCCTTGAGACGGTGCAGACCTCCAAAGCGGCTGCCAAATCTTTGGCCGCAGCTGTTAGACATCCTAATCCTTTTCGTCCTAGGGGACAACAATGGCGGGATGGATCCTTTCGCTTCTACTCCTCATTTGGAAGGGCGAGAGGAATGGCCAGTCAAAGAGGCCAACGTAAATTTCCTCGTGGTGGATGAGGTAGAGGTGCCAAAGCCGCTCAAGCAGCAGCCTCTTTGCCATCAGGCGCTGCCGCAGCCACTTCAGAACCGCTCTGAGGCCTTGAGTCATTGTTCGCCGGTTGGTGGCAGGCTGTCTCAGCATCTAGAAGAGTGGCAAGCCATTACTTCAGATGTCTGGGCTCTGGAAACAATAGCTATAGCTACTGCCTACCTTTTCTACAACGGCCTCACGACAATCCACCGGGGAAGCACTCTTTGAAGATTCCAGATCCGCTCCTTGTGCAGTAGATATTGACCCTGCTAGAGAAAAGTGCTATAGAACCAGTGCCTTTGGAGCAGAGGAACAAGGGTTAGTATTCCCCGTATTTTTTGATTCCCAAGAAGGACTGAGGACTGAGACCCATCTTGGACTTATGATGCTTGAACAAGTTCCTCAGGAAGGACAAGCTCAAGATGGTCCCTCTTTCTCAGACCTTTCAGGCCCTCCAGCTTCAGGATTGGCTGGTGTAATTGGACCTGCAGGATGCTTATTTTCATGTCCCGATTCATCTCCAGCACAGGAAATATCTGAGGTTCGCAGTTGGCGGCTCATCAGTTTCGGGTCCTGCCATTCTGGTTGACCTCCGCCCCGAGGGTCTTCACCAAGCTCATGGTGGTGGTGGCAACTTATCTCGGGAGAGGAGGGATTCACGTCTACCCCTACCTGGACGATTGGCTGATCAGGGTGCGTTCTCCCGAACACGCCTTGGATAATCTCAACGTCACCTACCATTCCCTTCACAAACTGGGCTTCTCACTCAATTTCAAGAACCCACATATGACACCTTCCCAACAGCTCCAGTACATCGGGCTGAGTTGGACACATCCTTGGGGATGTGCTCGCCACCCAAGGTGAGGGCCGAACACATTCTCCAGATGGTCACCAAATTTCAACAGACCCAGAGTCTTCCAGCTTTCGAATTCTTAAGGTTGCTCGGCCTCACGGCATCCTGCATTTTTCTGGTGCCAGAGGCCTCACTGAGGATGAGATCACTTCAATGGGCTCTCAGGATGCAATGTTCTCAATTCTCAGGCAAGATGTCGGATCTCCTTCGGATTCCGATCCGGATCTCACAGGATCTTCTGTGGTGGACCTGCGAAGGGAACCTCATGAAAGGAGAACCTTTTTGGCAGCCGTGGTCGGAAGTAACTGTAGTGACGGACCCTTCCCTCAAGGGTGGGGAAGCTCACGCTAACGATGTGACCATCAGCGGTCGTTTGTCTCCATCGGAGTCCAAACTACTCATCAGTCTTTTGGAGCTCAGAGCAATCAGGCTGGCACTGAAGGCTTGTCTGCCGTCTGTACGGGGGAAGACTGTCCTGATAATGACGAACAACACGGTGGCCATGCATTACCTCAACAAAAGAGGAGGTGTAGGGTCGCTTCCACTTTGCAGAGAGGCTATGCAGCTCTGGTTCTGGACAATCCAAGAAGGAATCTCCCTAGTGGCGGTGCATCTAGCCGGGGAGGAGAACACGGCGGCGGAAGTTCTGAGCAGGCAGAGCGCAGTCTCTCACAAGTGGGAGATAGCTCAGGAAGTCCTTCAAGAGGTCTTTGCCCATTGGGGAACCCCGCAGGTGGATCTGTTCGCAACCGGTGCCAAACGGAAGTGCGAGAGGTACTGCTCAAGGGAATTTCCTCAGAGAGGAGCTCTAGGAGACGCGTTAATCATGGATTGGTTATTCCCGCTTCTGTATGCGCTTCCTCCAATCCCCGTTATTCCTCAAGTTCTGAGGAGGTTACAGAGGTTCCCCACATGATCCTCATTGCTCTGGATTGGGCCAGGAGAGCGTGGTACCCATACCTTCAAGAAATGTCTATCTGTCCTCCAATGCGTCTTCCCCAAAGGGAGGATCTTCTCTCCCGAGAGGAAGGTCGGGTTCTCCATCCGAGGTCAAGACTCAACCTTCACGCATGTTTTCTGAAAGGTTGTGATAAAAGTATTGGGACCTCCCGGATGACGTAATAGAGGTGTTGCTTTCGGCCAGACCTCCAGCAAAAAAGTCCCTGTACCGTTGGTGTAAGTTTTGCGACTGGTGCAGAGGACAGAATGTTGGTCCTTTTCAGTGTTCGATTCTGGAGGTTTTTGCTTTCTTTAGCACACAGGGGTCTTCAGGTGGGAACCATTAAAGGTTACATAGCAGCGCTGTCCATATTTAGGCACTCATCCGAAGAATGTTCTTATTTTAAGACCCCATTGATCACTCAGTTTCTAAAAGGACTCACAAATCTGTACCCGCCGTCACCTTTTCAGGAGCCGGTTTGGGACCTTAAACTGGTATTAAAGTTTTTGATGGGTGCTCCGTTTGAACCTTTGAACTCCTGTCCATTGGGATTGTTAACCTTTAAGACTGTTTTCTTGGTTGCGATAACATCTGCTCGAAAAGTGAGCGAGATGCAGGCACTTTCTTCTAAGCCACCCTTTACTATTTTCCACAAGGACAGAGTTGTGTTGAGGGTACGTCCTTCATTCCTTCCTAAGGTAGTTTCTGACTTTGATTTAAGTAAAAAGGTTGTGCTACCCACCTTCTGTCCTCCTCCGCATCCTAGTAAGGAAGAGGAACAGCTCCATAGGTTCGATCCGAGGAGAGCGTTAAGCTTCTACCTTTCCAGACTGTCGAAAGTCAGAGTGGACAACCAGCTCTTTGTGGGGTACACGGGTCACAGATTTGGCCAGGCTATTTCTAAGCAGACCTTGTCTAAGTGGATCATCCTCACTATTTCTGAATGCTATAGACTGGCTGGCAAAGACCCTCCTGATGGCTTGAGGGCTCATTCCACCAGGGACATTGCTACATCGACAGCCCTACAGAGGGGTGTTTTGGTAAAGAACATCTGTGATGCTGCTACGTGGTCTTCCATACACACATTTGTTAAGTATTATTCCCTGGATGCTTCCCATATTCAGGATGTTGCCTTTGGGAAGGCTGTCCTTTACTCTGCCATTTAATTGGGTATATCTAAATTCTTTTCCCTTCTCCACTATTGGATACTGCTTTGGGAGTCTGTCAAAGATGAGGAATACGTTGGAGGACACAATCCATTTGAAGAACAAGTTACTTACCAACTGGTAACGTTCTTTCGACTGGATGTTCCTCCAACGTATTCCTCATCTCCCTCCCAGCCTACCCCTCTGAAGAATGTCCCATGCTAGTGCAGCTTTTGTTCCAACAAGGTATAAAGGCAATCAGAGCTGTATTGTGGCACATGGCCTTCACAATGAGAGGGAGAAAAAACATGAACTGAGGCTGCGGGCGCCGTGCGTGCTACTTCTAACATCTGATGACATCACCCTCAACGGAGGCCTTCGAGGGACATCGACCCGACGCCATCGACGCAGGGCGCCCTCTGCCGAAAAGATTTCTGATGCAGCACAGCTGCGGACATTACATCATGTCAAAGATGAGGGATACGTTGGAGGAACATCCAGTCGAAAGAACGTTACCAGTTGGTAAGTAAATTGTTCTTCTCCCTCTAGCCAGGTGTCCCAAATGTAGGTGTACAAGTGTCACAAATCTAGGTGCCGCTATTACATATAAGGTTTTTTTAAAAAACATTTTTTTATCTTCCTATTACATATAAGGTTATTGTATTTACTGTTGTCCCCCGTTTTAGGCCTTTCTCCCTCTATCCAGGTGTCCCAAATTTAGTTGCCACTATTACATCTAGGGTTACTGCATTTACTGTCCCCCCCCCCGTGTTTGAACCTTTGTATTTCTGTTACTACATTTACTGTTGTCTTCCTGTTTTAGGCCTTTCTCCCTCTATCCAGGTGCCCCAAATTTAGGCGCTGTAATTAAATCTAGTGTTTCTGCCTCTACCGTTTCCCCAGTGTTTGGCTCTCTGCATCTTCTGTTCTACATTTACTACTCTCCCCGTGTTAGGCTTTCTCCCTCTATCCAGGTGTCCCAAATTTAGGTGCCGCTTTTACATCTTGGGTTACTGTATTTACTGGTTTCCCCCGTGTTCCAACCTGTGCATTTCTTTTACTACATCGACTGTTGTCCCCTGTGTAGGGCACTTTGCCCTCTATCCTGGTGTCTCACATTTAGGCACTGCTAATACATCTAGGGTTACTGCACTTACTGCTGTCCCCTGTGTTAGGCCTGTTAGGCGCTGCTACTACATCCTGGGCCATTCCAATTTCTGTTACTACATTTACTGTTGTCTCGTATTTGGCCTTTTTCTCTCTACCCAGGTGTCCCACATCCAGGCGCCACCTAGGCATTTTACTCCTAGGGTTACTGCATTTACTGTTGTCCTCTTGTTAAGCCCTCCACCTTCCATAAAGGTGTCCAAATCTAGGCGCTGCTATTTCTTCTAGAGTCACTGCATTCACTGCTGTCATCTATTCTATCTATGGCGTCCCCTCTATCCAAGTGTATTAGACTCTAGGTCCTGGTCCGGACCTCTCTCCCCACCCCCTTGGATGGAGATACCACATCAACAAAGACCACCTCTTGGACCCCTCCTCATTCCCGGCCTTTCTCCAGCATTCCCACCCCCTATAACACACACCCCCGGCGCATAACCTCCGCTCTAGCACCTAACTTCATGAACCCCCGATAGCTCACATCAGGCCGCCACCCATGACCATTGCCCCCGAACAGCGATTCAATCTGACCCCCCTCTCCCACCTCCCAACCATCATTCCACCTCTAATTCCAAGATCAGAGAAGCACTCTGGTGCGCAAAACACCCCCGGCCCCAAATGATCATCCCCTCACACCTCATCCCTCCCCAATACATCATCATCATCATCCATCCTTCCCCTAGCATTTGTTGAGAACAACCCCACACTCCCCATCCATCCACTCAGCGCAATATCAAACTCACAAGACAGAGGAGCGCTCTGGCGCTCCAAACTTCACAAATCCTCCGCCACTACCACGCCATCCTTGTGCCCACTGAGGAACTCCTCTCCCTCTCACCCCACCTTCCATACCGCCCTCTCCCCCACCCTCTGCCCCTACTTGACCCCCGTCCCCAGACCTACCCCTTCATACCCGTTCCCTTCTCTGAAAATAGCACGTCTCACCCTTTCTAGAACTGTCACCTCATCCTCCTCTCCCTCTGACCCTTGAACCCTATCTTACACTCCTCTGGCACCAAAACCAACAAAACCCGGAATGATCGACCGGCCCGCTCCCTCGACGCTCCATACCTCACCACTTCTCCATTGGTTCAACTTCCCTTCCTATCCCACCCCTAGCTTCAGACCCTCCGCGCCCCCCTCTCCCCGCCTCTACCTTCTTGCTCTCGACTTCTCACCCAGTACACCCAAACTCCCAACCCCCTCCAGACTCAAACTTCAAACAACTCGTCAAAATCCCCACACCACATGTGCTCCTCCCTCCCCACTGCGTCTCTCTCTCTTACCTACCACCGCCCGCCTACTCTTTGACTCCATTGATCTAACCCTCTCACCCGACCCTCATAGTGCACATGCATCCAGACCCCCCTCTAGCCTCCCTGAGTCAGTCTCAACCACCCAGACTGATCCTACAAAACCCCTCATCTCACTGGGCACCCACCCATATCCACCGAGTACTCCCAGCAATGAGCGTCACTAAAATCTCCTCCCCTCATGAAGTCACATGCATCCTTTTCAATGCCCGCTCCATAGCAAGGAACAGGTGCAGCATCTTTGACGTACTATCCACTGACAATTTCAACCTGTTTCTCAGATGATTTTGCACCAGTTGCGCACAAGGCCTCCCCTGGCTACTCGCTTATTGCCCACAACAGATCTTCCAGAGGAGGTGGTGGCAATCCTCTACAAACCTAGTTTCTCTGTCTCACTCGTCGAAAACCCAGACATGCAACGCTTCCTGTGAATCCCTTCTAGTAAAACTCTCGCTACCAGCTTCACTCGACCACAGCGTCCTACTCATCTACAGACCCCCGAGATATGACAGAAATTTTGACAGCAATCTCTGTGACTAAATAGCTACCATTCAGGTACTCTTACACTATTGGGAGATTTCAATATCTGGTTCGATATGCCCAACAACCCCATGACCCAACCTCTGGTCGACAGTCTTAATGCACTCAACCTCTCCCGACATACCACTGTTCCAACTCACTCAGGTGGCCACACCCTTGAGGCGATCTTCAGCTCCTATGACCTTGTCTCTATATCCAGACCCAAACCACTAATCTGGACAGACCACTCTGCCATCCCTTTCTCTATCGACACACCTGCCCCTCCTCCCACTACTTTTGATCACAAATGCTCGAACAAAGTCAAGGTACTCCCTGACCTAGCCAAAGCCCTGCTTCTCTACCCCCCCAGCAACGCTGTCCTGTGGTAGACCTTTAACCATTGAATCCTTTGACTCGTGGCTTACAGAATCTCCAATTCCTCCAAACCCCCCCCTCCCGCGCCCTTCGCCCGGCAGCCTCACGCCAAGGACTGTCCCCCAAATGGTTCATGCCCCACTTGAAGATATTCAAAAAACAAATAACTCTCTTGAACGCAAATGGCGAGCATCTAAAGCCGATCTCAGCAGATCCTTGTTCGCCCTCCACTACCGTAACTACAAATCCGAGATCCGAAAAGCCAAAAAAGCCTATTACAATAAACAAATTCTGAACTGTGGCAGCAGCAGCAAAGAACTGCACAAGATCATCTCTGAATTCGTGAAACCTACCTGCACATCTGCCCAAACTGCTCCCACACAAACACTCTACAACTCCCTCTGGCTACATTTCTACACTCGACAGGATGGCAACCCTAAACACCAAACTCTCCAACCTCACCCCCATCCTACTTCCTGATCCTGTTGCCCCAACGCCCACTATGCCAACCTTCGACTCCTTCCAACCCATCTCGAGAGATGTGTTCCTAGACCTGCTATACGGCAGCAGACCCTCCGGATACCCCCTCGACCCCTGCTCCGCCGCTCTTCTGAAAGAAATATTCTCCTCTACATGCGCAGCAGAACATGCAAGATCCATACTAAATGACTTCCTCACCTCTGGCACCTTTCCTGAAGACTTTAAAATAGCGCACCCCAGACTGCTTATGAAAAAAGGTATCCCTCAATCCCCTTGATCCCCAGAATTACACGCTGATCTCCAACTCCAGATTTCTCGCGAAACTCATTGACCGGACTGCTTACTCCCAGCTCAACTGCTTCTCCTTGACTCCGCACAATCAGGCTTCAGACCGCACCATGGAACAGAAACCACTCTGATCTTGATGTGGGATGATCTCAAGGTTGCGACATACGCTGAGGGTTGTGAAGCACTGATTCTCCATGATCTGTCAGCAGTCTTTGACACCGTAAACCATTCAATACTCGTTGACCGCCTCCTCTCCCTAGAAATCCCTGCCTCAGCACTCAAATGGATTGCCTCCTTTCTCAGCAACAGGAAACAAAACACCTTCCTCTCCCCTTTTCTTTCAACTGCTTGCCCTGTGAACACTAGAGTACCCCAAGGCACCTGCCTCTCTGGTCTCCTTTTTAACTTCTATCTGACCACTCTAACAGGAATCATCCGCGCACGCAACCTTTTGGTTTACAACTGCGCTGATGATACCCAAATTATCCCTAAGAATTCACAAAACATTCACCAACCCTCGCCAGACCTTGAAGCATTTCTCAGTGATATTGACCGGTGGATGGCAAGAAACCAGGTGGCCTCTCCACTGTGTACCTAATACGCATTTACTGTTGTTTCTGAAATGTGGTAAACTAGGGTTTTTTCTCCCCTCGCAGGATTCTCAAATTTAGGTGGCCTCTCCACTGTGTACCTAATACGCATTTACTGTTGTTTCTGAAATGTGGTAAACTAGGGTTTTTTCTCCCCTCGCAGGATTCTCAAATTTAGGTGGCCTCTCCACTGTGTACCTAATCCGCATTTTACTGTTGTTTCTGAAATGTGGTAAACTTGGGCTTGCCGCTCACTTCCTGTCTGCGTGCTCTCGTATCGTCTGTCTCCCCCCCACTCCCTCCTACTCCATGGTGCTCTCTATCTCGCCTATCTTCTCTAACTGCTTCTCTATTGACTATCCTGCTCTCCTCACTAAATCTGGTAGGAAAAAGTTTAAAAAGGACATCCTGGTCTCCAACCCAGGCCTCCCTATCGCTGACACCTACACTAGTGCCTGCTCCAAGGAAACTCTCACTGACATCCTCTTTTTCGTGCCTTTGCCTGACCTATGGACCCTTCATATGGTCTCTGTGCTCTCTCCTTTCTCCTCTTCTCCCATTAATGGTGGCACCGTTGGGATGTCCTCTTGGCCCCCTTCCGCTCCTCTGAGGCCATCATTAATGTCTATGCTAATGGAACCGTCTTGGTCCAAGGCCCTCAGGCCATCCTTCACCTCTTTGATAGACGCTTCCCACGCCTCATCAACTTCCTTTCCTCTCCTGCTGTCCCCCCTCCTCTGTCCTCGGCTACCTTGCCTCTACCCTCCCTCCCTGCCCCCTCTCGTGCTCATTCTTCACCTCCCTCTTCTACACCTCCGCAGGGCGTACCTCTGATCTGTACCCCTCCCTGGAAGTCCTTCAAGGATGGCAACCTTCTCCACATTGCCACTCTTAACTCTCGCTCTGCCATCAAGCATTCCTCTGATATCTGTCGCCTTCTTGAGGAACTGGACCTTGACGTCCTCGAGACATGGTTCACGGCCAGCTCTGTCACCAGCTTTGACACACTCCTACCTGACGGTTACAAGATCCTTTCCGTGCCCAGGCCCAACCGTGCAGGGGGGGGGGCATTGCCCTTATCTTCCCTGAGTGGATTCCTGCCACTGTCACTCCTACCCAGACCTATTCCTCTTTTGAATGTCTTGCCTGCCGACTCTCTCCCTCTCCTAGCCATTCCCTTACCGTGGCTACTATCTATCGGCCACCTGGTCAAATTTCCTCCTTCCTCTCTGAGTGGGCTGACCTCTCTTCCTCACTCATGTCCTCAACCACTCGACTCCTCATTCTTGGTGACTTCAACATCCACCTGGATGCCTCCTGTCCCACGACTGGACTCTTTCGTGACCTATGCGACTCTCACTCACTCTCTATTCTCCCGTCTGGGCCTACTCATTCTGCAGGGCACACTCTTGATGCTCTGATCTCTTCTGACCTTCCCCTCTCCGTCCCTCTCTCCTGGAGTGATCACTTTCTCCTATCCTCCCACCTCACCCTCCCTACCCCACAGGCAAAGTCACCCTCATCACTGCCACCCACCTTCTCGGTCATTCGACCCATGAAGCGCGTGTCAGTTGAGGCTTTCGCTGCAACCTTCTCGCACCCCCCTCCCCCTTCGGCTGACTCCCATCCTGACACAGCCCTCTCCATGCTCCACTCTGCTATATCTGACACTCTTGATATCCTTGCCCCCGTCATGAGAATCCGCCTGAAGCCCAAAGCCAAATGTAACTCCTGGTATGACTCGGATCTCGTCACCCTAAAACGCAAGTGCAGGGTGGCAGAGAGGAAATGGCGTGCTTCTTGTTCATCCTCTGACAAACTGGCCTGCCGCCTGCTCCAAAGGCAATACCGTCTCTCCGTTCTCACCAAGAAGAGAGCCCTTTATCCAAGCCCGCATCTCTGCGGCATCTAACAATTCGCCGAACTCTTCAAAATCTGCAAGGAGCTTGCCAACCCTGCTGCAGTCTCTACCTCTCCTGTCCCCTCCCAGGCCCTCTGTACTGCACTGGCCTCTCACTTCATCTCTAAAACTCAGGACATCCTGTCCTTACTCTCCTCCTATCACCTCCCTCCCTCTCTTTCCGGCTCTTCCCCTGGCCCTTCTGCAGCCACCCCTCCTCCCTCCTTCTCTGCCTTACCTCTTTTTTCTGCTGACGATGTTTCCAGACAAGTCCGATCTATGAAAGTCTCGTCTAAACAGGTTCACCCCTGTTCCTCCAAAACTATCAAGGACCACATCGACTCCCTGGCTCCTGCCCTGGCTGACTTTTGCAACCACTCCTTCGCCTCTGGAGTCTTCCCTTCCCCCCTCTAGCACTCCCTTGTGCACCCTCTTCTTAAGAAACCCTCTTCGACCCCTCCTGCCCAGCTAACTATCGCCCAATCTCCATCACTCCCTTTCTGGGCAAGCTCCTGGAGAAACTGGCCATCTCCCAGCTTAACCTCCATGCTGAATCTGTTGGTAGTCTTCATGACCATTAATCTGGCTTCAGAGCTGCCAGAAGCACGGAAACTGCTCTCCTGAACATCCGTAAGGACCTGCTCTTGAACCTCGACTCCAACACTCTGTGTGTTCTCATTCTGCTCGATCTCTCTTCTGCCTTTGACACTGTCAACCATGCCATCCTGCTCAACCATCTCCGTGATAACCTGGGTATCACTGGTCAGGCTCTTGCGTTGCTGACCTCTTTCCTTTCCAATCGACCCTCCCAGGTCCAACTGGGGTCCTTCCTCTCTGACATCTTTTTCTCCACCTGTGGTGTCCCCCAGGGATCTAATCTCTCTCCCTGGCTGTTCAACCAGTATCTGGCACTCCTTGCCCACCGCATCGCCGCTCTCTGCCCCAACTTTCAGTGCTATGCGGACAATACCCAGCTCATTTTCAGGCTACCCTCGGCCTCCTCCTCTCCTTCCCTCATCTCTGACTGTTTGTCCGCTATCCAGGAATGGTGTGCCGCCAATGACCTCTGCCTTAATGCCAGTAAGATTGAGATTCTACTCATCGGCACACCCACTCCCTCCTTCCCTGCAGCCCTCTGGCCAGCCTCTCTTGGCCCTCTTCCTGCTCCTACCTGCAAGGCAAAAAACCTCGGGGTCATCTTCGACTCCACACTCTCCTTCTCTCCTCATATATCTGACGTCTCTAAGAAGTCACACTACCAGCTGCACCTCCTCAGAGGTATTCTTCCCTTCTTCTCCTTCCCCCAGAAGCTCACCGTCTCCCGAGCCCTGGTTCTCTCGAAGCTGGACTACTGTAACAGCCTCTATCGTAATCTGCCTGCCTCCACTCTCCGCCCTCTGCAACTCATCCAGAACAGAACTGCGAGACTTGTCCTTGGCCTCAAGCCCAGGGACCGTATCTCTCCAGGACTGAAATCTCTACACTGGCTCCCAGTGGCTGCGAGGATTAAGTTCAAAACCCTCTGCATTGTCCACAAGGCCTTCTGGGGCCTGGGGCCTAAATACCTTCAACTCTCTCTTCCTAAATATCTTCCTCCCCGAGCCCTTCGCTCATCCGTCTCCAACTCCCTCAGGGTCAGCCGCTTCTCGAAGCAACGAGCTGGGGGTAGATCTCTCTCCGCGGCAGGGGCCTCCCTCCTCCCTCTGGAACAGCCTTCCTGCCTCCCTGAAACTTGAGGAGAACCATCTCCGGTTCCGGAAGCTCCTCAAAACCTTCCTCTTTGCTTCTGCTTTCTCTCTCCCTCTCCCCTGCTAAATTCTTCACTGAAACTGCTCTGAATCTGCAACTGGGCCACTCTCACCGACCTCGGTCCTGGGCCCAGCCACTCTCCACTTGCACTGCCTCCCTGGCAACACCTGCACTGCGGGACTGTCTCTGTATCCCTACAGCCCCCCCTTCCCAGCACTTGTGTGCACTTACCTTGCACTTGCCACCAGCTGGCCCTATTTATTTATTTATTTTTTATTCTACTTACTTTGTACTGCACTTCCCCCCGTCCCCCTCCCCTTGCACTTTCTCCCTTCCTCCTACCCCTGCACTTGCACGATCTGAATGACACCTGGCCTAGTAGGATCGTTGTCTGTCTTCCCCTTGTTCCCCCCCTCCCTGCCTCGTCGCGCCTTGAAACACTTGTGTATAGGCGCGTTACAAATGCCATATCATATCATATCATATCATATCACCTCCTTTCGAACCCTGATAAAACTGAAATCGTGGTGTGCTGCAATACTGCCCTTCTCCCACAACCACTCCCATGCCCTACCCCCTCCCTTCCCCCGCCTCTTCCAAAATAGTCAAAAACCTTGGCTGCACTATGGACTCTCACCTAACCCTCTCCCGTCAGATCAATGATGTATCAACATCCTGCCACTACCACCTTAAACTCCTTGCTGCACTATGGACTCTCACCTAACCCTCTCCCGTCAGATCAATGATGTATCAACATCCTGCCACTACCACCTTAAACTCCTTGAATGCATTTGTCCTTACCTCACCTATCCCAACGGACTCACCTCTGTTATGTCGAGACTGGACTATGCCAACTCCTTATACCTGGGAGCACCGGCATACCAACTCAACAAACTCCACACAGCTCAAAACGCTGCCGTCAAACTCCTTCTCACCCTGGTATAAAGAGACCACAGCTCCCCCGCTCTTCGCACCCTCCACTGGCTCCCTGTCGGACAAAGGGCCACCTTCAAAACCTTATGCATTGCTCACCGAGCAGTGCACGAGAGAAGATAAAACCCTACTTCCCATCCATCACGCACCCTAAAATCAAGCAATGCCCTCTTACTAGTGATTCCAACCTCCAATTTCGCGAGGATTAGAGGATCCGCCTTCTCAACTTTGGCTCCAACTCTGTTGAACTCCCTCCCCTCACACATTCTTCACACCCATGACTACATGGCCTTCTGCAAAGCACTAAAAACCTGGCTCTTTCCATAATGCCGATAAGACCTTCTAAGGCCACTGAGAACCTGCAGACAAACGTTCAAGGAGATAATGACCAATGACACCACTGAAAGTGACTGGTAAATCACTAATAAGGTCACTCAGCGCAGCAATCGCAAAACACGTGATTGAAATCGGGAACAGCAGGCTCATAAGATTAAAACCTCCACCCAGACACTCACCTCTCCTATCACTATGCTCATTCTCTACTCTATACCAACACACATAAGAGCGCAGCTACACCCCTCGATCAATTTTGGCCTAGCTGCTCACATACGAACAATACTCCATGAACACCTCAACACCCTACTTGAACTCAGCTATACCCACAGAAAATCGGCCTAGCTGCACACACACGCTTCCTACTCAGGCCTAACACAGCCAGAACCCAGTCTTGGAGTCCAGCCTCCAGACTGCACACATTCAACTGATCTCGATACCACCACACCTAATGCTAGGATGCAGCTACCATCAAGCAATCACATCAGCTGCACACATGAGTGCACCCAAGCACACTATGATGCCCTACTCTCTCAACTGACTGGACTTCGGTCCCCCAGGGCGTTCAACCCACAAGCGCTTTGAGGTGATACGAATGATATATAGAGCGCTATATAAATTTAAAATAACATAACACCCATAGTAAAATATCTTCTACATCAATATAATTAATGCAAAACAATGATAAAATCCTGACATTATTAGAACCATCAAAGATCAAATCTATTGCTCATAGCAAAGCAAAAACCCCCATATAATAGTCTTGCATATGCATAGTTGTTGATAGAACTCAAATCCACTTACCTCCACACCCCCCCATCATTACCAATCTGTTCATATTAGTCCTAATACAATGGTAGCATGCCTCCGGCCCCTAACTTGAGATACCGCTTCTGATGGATTTTATAATATTATTTCTACATATCCAAGTACAGTGTATATATTTTGTCACAAGTTCAAGGATGTTTATTGAACTTCAAAAAGGGTTTGAAAAATGACTATCTAATCCTATATCTAAAGATGGGAGCAAGCTATGACCATCAAATAATATTAACGCAGTCCTAGTGGTGTCTTGCCAAAATAAAAAGGCCTTTACTAATAAGCCTATTTGCAATCCTTACTTCTAAATACAAATAGTGTGGGAAATAATGTTATGAAAAAGAATATTGTTCAGGAAATGATATGTCAGGATATTCAGGCCGTTGGCCTCCCTTCCCCACGTTTTCAGCTCAGGACAAGGTGACACACTGGCTTCTCTGGCACCAGGGTGCAGTTCAAACATTACTATCCGGGCCTTCCATGCCCAAGTCTCTTTGCCTCTCAAAGTGTCTTCTTGCAGAGGGCCTGATCCGACAAACAAACAATACGTTATTTTCCTCTCAGGATTTCACACAGTCTCAATTTCTCAGGTGATTTCCTATTCACCTTGGATCCACCTCACTGGGCTCAGAACCTCTTTAACAAAATGCTCATAGGATTTTCATGTATCCAATTTATGTATCCAATTTCTCGGGTGATTCATGGTTCACCCTGGATTCCCCTCCGCCGGGCTCACATCTGTTTCAACACAATGTTCAATCAGTCTCCCTCCGGCGGGCTCAGACACATTTTAATTTACTTTAACACAAACTTGCTTTAACCAAAAGCTCTCAGCCGATCTCCCTCGTTCGTGCTCGGACCAACTTTATCTACTTTGTCATCAACTTTCTTTGCTCTGTTAACATCGAAGACTTTCGATTGTGCACAGGATTTTGCTTGACCTGTGAATTTCCAAGCGGTTACATGCTTTATCTGCATGAGCTGTCCATAAATCATTTTCAGCTAATCTGATGCCCAAGTAATCGTAGAACTGAACGTGCTCCAGCCTATGGTCACTGTGGCATGTTGGAGGGAGGAGTCGGAGACAGAGGTTGCATTTCAGTATGATTTTTATTTAAAGATAGAAGAAAACACTTAACTTTCCCTAGTTCTAAATGGTTGCCCCTACCTAACCAAGGAATAACTGGGTGTTCGTCGTCAGGGCAAAAGTCCAAGCGAATATCCGTCCTCTGTCCAAAAATATCCTCTACCCTAGCCCTGCCACTAAACAGAAAATAAACCTAAATAGTACTAGGAGAATAACCCCTTCTGGTTCTGTGGGGGATCAGTGATAGGGGCAGTATTCAAGAGTGTTAATTTCAGTTCAGTTATTCTTCTTGAAGAGAAAATGCAAGGAGAATGACTCCCCTCTCCTGGCTCCACCAGTTCAGTCTTATCCTGACTGTCCTTTACAACCTTTAGCTTCTGATTCAACAAATGCAACCCAGGTGAATTACTCCCTTATCCTGGTTCTGTGACTCAAAGTGCTCTTCTATCTGATTTTCACAACCGTTCTTATGATCCCTTTTGCTTCTCTCCAGGCTTCTCTGCAGGCTCTCTTGAATGTGTCACACTTTCTATCTCTGATTTTAACAGTCTTGTATAACTTATTGGGACGAGGGATACTTTTTCAGAGGCTCTGTTCACTTTGGTTATTGTTGGCACACTTATTGAAATAAATTGAGATTTCCTTCCAAGCGTTCTTCCCAACTGTTATTATCCTTAATGCAATTATTGGAATGAGGGAGATCACTCCTGAGGCTTTCTTTACACGCCCCCACTTCCCTACTGGGTCTCTGTTATTTGGTCCGAGCACAATGTTGGTTCTTCCTTGGGTGTCGGGCTTCTATGTTCCTAGGGAACACTTGTTCGGCTTCGCTCTTCTCTCTCTGCGGTCCCGCTGTGCCTTTGCAGGCATTCTGGGTAGGTGGTATCAGCATAGCTGTTGGGCCACTCTGTCCACCTCCTCGAGGTCACGCCACTGTCTCCCGGATTCGAGCTTGGCTTGCTCTCATTCGGCCATGGGACTCTTCCTGTATGCGGCCAGCTTCCTCCTAGCATCTGAGTTGCTCCTGCAACATCCCGTCTTCTCTCCCATTTTGAATCTCTTGGACTGACCAGGCTTTGCACCTGTTGCTCTCTTTGAGTCCTGCTTTGCTTTTTATCTTGTGGAGCTGGGACCTCACCAGCAGAGTGCCATAGTCCGCTGTTGGGATTAATTGTGTACTCCTTTTACCTCTGTGGGGGCCATCTCTTCATAGTAAAAATCCTGTTAGACTGAGT
The DNA here is from genome assembly GCF_040938575.1 of Ambystoma mexicanum. Taxonomy (NCBI): domain Eukaryota; kingdom Metazoa; phylum Chordata; class Amphibia; order Caudata; family Ambystomatidae; genus Ambystoma; species Ambystoma mexicanum. The sequence continues at coordinate 293,633,847 of NC_090929.1, forward strand.
GCTCATATGTCTAATCTTATATGATGAAGAGGAGTATCACAATAGTATGCAGTAGTACTGCAAGCCTGAACCTTGGCAGATCTTAAGGGTTTCATAGTTTTTAGGGATGGAGGATTAGGGTGTTCTGTCATAGAACGGTAGTCCTTGTCCCCGTAGGGGGAGTCTCTCCCTGTGAGGCCCTTCCACATTTTACCACCCCTAAGGGGACTATTGGGTAGCGGCCTCACCTACTTAGGCTCGCAGGGAAGGGCTCTGCCTTGGGCAGAAGGGACTTGATCTCATGAATCATCACACCAACCCACCCACTTTGACTTTCAGTTTGAGTTCCTGTTTAGAAAACTGGGGCCTAAAGACCCGGATCTTGGTTTTTCCTACATTTAGTGTGAGATGCAATTCCTTACATTTGCCTGGGAAACATTCCATTGTGAACCTAATGCCCATGGGACAGGTAGACAGGAGAACTGCATCATCTGCAAAAAACAGCGCTGAAATCCTGTCAAAACCCAGTTTTGGTGGATGTAAGCTGTTTATGATAAGCACCTCTGTGACTGACTCCATATAACAAGAGTGGAGCGAGTACACAACCCAGTCCAACGCCTCTGGTGACTTCAAATGAAAGTGAAAGGTCTCCCGCCAAACCATAGTAGACCACTGCCCGGTTCTCAATGTGCAATGATTGAATTTTGGTCAGTAGATGGTGAAGAACTTTTCTCTTTACTAAGGCCTGCCATAGCAGACTATGCGGTACCCCACTGAATGCTGTCTTTATATCGACAAACCGCACATATAAGTTGGTTTTCAAAATCACAGCATATGTTTGTACCAAAGTAAATAAACTAAATCTTTGGTTAATGGTACTTTTGTCAGATTGAAAGCAAGCTTGCAAGTTGTTAATAACTAAGTTAGAATTTGCCCATTCAAGGTATTTCAATATTGCCTTTGTGAATAACTTTCCTGAACTATCGATAAGGATATTGGCCTATAGTTCCCCGGAGGATCCCTACCACCTTTTTTTATACATGGGTACTGCCTCTGCATAATGCCAAGATTCAGGAACCTTGTTTATGTTAATTGCTGCATTGAAAAGGCACACATTTAAGGGTTCATTCTTAAAAAGGCAGATGGGGATTTGATCTGGTCCTGGTGCTTTAACACCCAGGTGTTAATAGTCTCTAGGATTTCACCAAAAATGAATTGGAATCCAGTTTGCCCTTCGTTATAACTCTAAATTTGTAAAGCATGGGGGTTAGATCTGTGAACTGTCGTCTGTAATGGACCCATACAGCTCTTCAAAGTGTTTACACCAGTTGTTAGAGCTTCTGCTACAATGTAGCATGGGAAGATTCACCAGGTCTCGTCATTCCTCTCCAAGGGGGAGCCCTTTCCTATGAGGCTATGGAGGTGAGGCTGCTGACGAATGGTCCCCATAGGGGTGGTAATATGTGGGAGGACCACATATGGAGGGGACTCCCCTCCTGGGGATAATGATGTCCACCTGGGTAAAAGCCTCCATACCACCACCACTGCCCATACACCCCACCTTCATGATCATCCTTCTCATCCACCCCTGATAGTAGAACCATATGCTGCTGTAAACCCATGACTGTGAGCATAAGACCTGCTGAGATGAAGAATGTGAGGGGCATATGGAGTAACCAGATGAAGAGTCAGCCAAGTACTGTAAAAAGGTGTCTCACTAGAGGCATGAAGAGTGCCAAAGAGACTTTCATAGATGGTGTTGACATAACGCGAGGGCAGCGTTAACAGTATAAGCGGGAAAGCGAGAATGGACAAAGGAGAGAGGATCGCAAAAGCCAGGACTACGTGAACGAAACCCAGAAGTTCAAAGTCAGAACACTGCAGCCGGAGCAATCTCGTCTCTCCAGTAGCGAGATAGGAAAGGCAGGACTTTGCTGAAGCGTGCTGAGAGCCGGCAGGGAGTTGGCTCTCTTGGTGGTGGCGAGACCGCTGGAAGTTGGACCATCGGGTACAGAAACTACGCAGAGACCATGAGCATGTTGCGGAGCTGTGCAGGAAGCGAGGGGGAAGAGGAAAGGGCCCTGCAAACCCTGAGAAGAACCAGCGCCCTGTCCCCAAGGCATCACATGTAACTGGATCGGCGGGAAGACTGGTAAGAGGCCCAGCTCACTCAGAGTGCATCAGCAGTTCTCCCTCATCGCATTGGCCAAACCCCTACCACTGCTCCAGCAGAGTGCAACAGGAGCTATCTCCCCAGTCCCACTGTCAAAGCTATTCTCCAGCATTGGATCTTTCATGGATTCACATGCTTAGAATATTCCCCGTCGTCAGACTGGGACCCCTCGGTACACATATATAGCCTTTTCCTATAGGAAAACTTCTGACACTTTTGTGTCCTATCTATGTCCTTTTAGGACCCGCCTACGCATGCTTCGTAGGCCGTCACGGTATAAGAGGCCCGCCCCCGCGGCTCCCCTTCAGATTTCAACCGTCTCCAAAGTAGTGGGATCTCCTCGCGTCGTCTTACTATTTTGTACAAGGTTGTGTACTTGGAGTTGGAGTTAGGTGAATTTTTCCTCCATGTCAGGAAAAGCCCTGTTCCGTCTGTGCGCGACGTGCGGCTTGAAAAAAGTTTACGAGGGGGACGGACATATGGATTGTATATACTGTCTCCACCCTCATCATTCGGCTGATAACTGTGACATATGCAAAGGGTTTTCTCAAAAGACCCTCAAAGACCGAAATCGTCGGCTGGTGGCATAGTTGAATGATGGAGCGGGGGCATACCCCCCTTCAGAGGTAGGCTCCACACAATCGGCGAAAACATCACACCGCGCTGTGTCGTCGGAACCACCGGCGAAGAAATCTCGACCGACGGAAAAAGAGTCATCTCGGAGTCATTCAGCTAGAGAATCTTCGTCGAGAAAATCGTCATCTTCTTCAAAAAAGCATGACAAGGAAAGGCCGAAATCCTCCTCAGGCGATCACAATAGATCGACCACGAGTCGATAGTCGAGTAAAAGCAGGCCAAGTGTGGAAAAGGCGGGACCGCCTAAACCACCTGCTAAGCCACCGTCGTCGACGGCGGTCCAGTCATCGGCCTCCACCCTACCACTGACGCATGTGGTATCCACCGTCCCACCGACAACGACTGCGACGGTGGCCTCGTCAACGGAGGTTCTACAGGAAGCCTGGAGGCCTGAAGTTTTTGATCCGATCCCTCCGGATACTTTACTGCAGGAACAGGCAGTGTCGCTGTCCTCGGGGGAGGACGAGAGCGGGAGAATAGCTGGCCCGGCAGACCTCGGGCTACGAGTGGTTGACAAGTCGTCGACGAGGGGATCCGGAATTCCGGTGTCTGCCCCTCTTCTCAATCCTCAATCTGTTTTGTCGTTGGAGATTCTGTCCACGCTTAAGTATTTAGTACAGTCGTTGGACCAGAGAGTACCTCAGGTAAACCTGCCACAGTCACCCGTCGACGAGCCGGCCCGTCCCGTCCACCGACTCACTTACGCACGCCAGTCTCAGCACCACAGGCACCCCAAGAGGAAGGTGAACTGCCAGATTCGGAGTCTGACAGAGGAGCCATGTCCGATATCTCAACATCCCCCTCCAGGGATCCAACCTGGGAGTCAGAGGTGGAGTTAGAAACCCCAAGAAGCCCGGCTCACCCGTCCCCCCCCGGACGATATTGCATCATTCCATTCTATGATGGAGAAGGCGTGTAAGGAATTTGGTTTGTCCCAGGAAGAACAGAAAAAGGACTGTTTTTTTGTTCGACCACATGGGTAAGAGAAGGAGGTCAGTGTTCTCAATACCCATACTAGATCACGTGTGGAAGGAGGGTTTGCAGACAATGCGTCACCCCTTTTCGGAGCCGGCGGTAAAAGGACGCCTTGAGAAAAAATGTAAGGCTCCAGAGTCTACCCCCAAGTGCTTATCCCCCCAACCAACGCCTGAATCGGTGGTGTCGGCGGCAGCGGCGAGGAAAGCGAAGGCCCAGCACAAGTGCACAACTCTGCCTGAAAACGAGGCAAGACGTCAGGATGCCTTCGGCAAAAAAGTGCTATCCGTGGGAGCAACTACAGTAAAGGCCGCAAACTCTCTGGCTATTGTAGCCAGATACGACAGAGAAATGTGGCACAGGCTGGCTCCGTTGCTGGATCATCTTCCGGAAGAGCATAGGAAGGCAGCGATGTTACTTGTCCGAGAGGGTGAGGAAGCCTCCAATCACGCAATAAACATCGCGGTTGACCTCGCTGAATCAGGCTTCAAGCAAGTCAATAATGGGGTCGTTTTACAACGACAGTCATGGCTTAAGTGTACCTACTTCAGACCAGAGGTACAATACAAAGTATTAGATATGCCCTTTGAGGGAGACCTTCTATTCGGAGAGAAAGTAGATGAGGCCCTAAAGGGAATGAAAGAGGACTCGGACACGGCACGTTCATTCGGTGCCCTCCAGAGTGGCCGAAGCTACAAGTCTTTTCGTCCCTTTAGAGGGGCTTCAGGTAATTCCAGATTCTCTGCGTCAGGAGACAGATCCTTTGGTAGGGCGGCTTACCCCTCCCAGGGATACAGGCTTGCTTCCCAAACTGCAAACCGACGCCGGAACTTCCAGACTTCCAGGAAGAGACCATCCTATCCGTCGTCGTCGAGAGAAAAGCAAAATAAAGATCAGCAATGACGAGCAACACACCGTTCTGGGGGGAAGAGTATCAGCCTATGTCGACAAATGGGAACGAATAACGACAGATCAATGGGTGCTGGACACAATAAGGAATGGGCATTCTCTACAATTCAAGCACAGCCCTCCGCACATTCCACCTGTGTTCACCGCTCATTCCCATCTGAGGGTACTGCAACAAGAGGTAACACTCATGTTAGCAAAGGGCGTGATAGAATTAGTTCCAACATCACAGAAAGGTCAAGGAGTCTACTCAAGATACTTTGTCGTAAAAAAGCCGAACGGAAAATGGCATCCCATTCTAGACTTACGCGATCTCAACAAGTCCTTAAAGAGCCTCAAATTCAAAATGCTCACGCTGCAAGAAGTGAGCCGAGCCGTTCAAGAAGGGGATTTTCTAGCGTCCCTAGATTTGCAGGACGCGTACTTCCATATCCCAATGTGTCGGAAACACAGGAAGTTCCTGAGGTTTGTGATAGGGCGGACTCACTACCAGTTCACGGTTCTTCCCTTTGGGCTCAAAACCTCCCCCAGAACATTCACGAAATGCCTGGCCCCAGTAGCGGCCTGGCTAAGGAAGCAAGGCCACCATGTATACCCATACCTCGACGACTGGCTGGTAAGGGGATCCTCCCCAGCGTCGACCAACACAAGTTTGCAAGCCACCATCCAACTTCTACAACAGCTGGGATTTGCCATAAACTTCGAAAAATCCTCTCTGCGGCCATCGAGAACTTTGGTGTTCCTGGGGGCACAGTTCGAGACCCAGTCAGGGCTAGTGAAGCCTTCCCTCGACAGAACCTCAAAACTCAATCAACTGGCGAGCCGACTACGGCGAAACACCAAGCTCTCAGTGAGGAAGTACGTTTCGGTCCTAGGGGCCATGGCATCCTGCATCCATCTGGTGGCAAACTGTCACCTATTCATGAGGCCAGTTCAGGAGTTCCTCGCGGACCGGTGGACACAGGCCCAAGGATCGTGGTCAGACAAGATAACCATCGACGACGACAAACTGCTTCGGACCCTTCAGTGGTGGCAGAGTTTCCATAATCTGAACAACAGTGTACCCCTACAGGAACCGGAGTTCCAGCGAACCATAGTCACGGATGCGTCCCAAACTGGATGGGGAGCTCACATGGGCACTCTTCAAACGCAAGGTCGTTGGTCTCAAACGGAGTCACTCCTACACATCAACGTGTTAGAGCTCAGAGCAGTGCGATGGGCCTTGAAGGCGTTCCTACCACACATCAAGGGATCGAGAGTACGAGTGCTGACGGACAATACGACGGCCATGTTTTATTTGAGAAAACGAGGAGGGACGCGATCCAGGATTCTTTCCATGGAGGCCCAGAAAGTATGGCATTGGGCATTAAAGCGCGAGATTTCCATCGTGGCTCACCATCTCCCGGGAGTGAGGAATTTGCAAGCAGATTCCCTCAGCAGAAGGATGGCCCAGATACACGAATGGGAAATGGACACAGTTCAGCTGACGAAAGTTTTCGAGAAATGGGGTCACCACCCCACTGGACGTTTTCGCAACGAAGGAAAACAAGAGATGCGAACAATTCGCAAGCAGATGGCCTCAGGAGGGTTCCATGGGGGAGGCGTTTTCCTTCCCATGGACGGACAAGTTCCTTTATGCTTTTCTTCCATTTCCCCTCATATGGAGGACAGTGCAGTGGATACGCAGGTACAGTTGTCGGGTAATTCTAGTGGCACCGTACTGGCCGCGGCAACCGTGGTTTTCCGACCTGCTTCACCTATCGCTGGAACATCCAATAGCGTTTCCGAGAGTCACAAACCTACTGTCCCGGGACAAAGGTACGGTGTGGCATCACGACCCGGACAATCTCAACCTCACAGCCTGTCTCCTGACTTTTCGGAATTCGGTACCTTAGACGTTTCGGAGGATTGTCAGAATATTCTGCAAGCGGCTCGGGCCCCTTCTACCAACAAATTTTACACCTATAATCGGCGAAGGTTCTGTGAATGGTGTCGAGGACAACAAGGTCTACATCCGTTGAACGTGACTCCGGAGCAAGTTCTACCTTACCTGCTTCACTTGGCAGAGGGGGGTTTATCTTTCACATCGATAAAGGTGCACCTGGCGGCCATCTCTAGGTTCACGGGGAAGAGACAGTCGTCTCCTCTATTCAGCAACAGACTTGTGAAACACTTCTTGAGGGGCTTATTTCGAACTTTTCCCCCAGTAAAACGTTTCCCCACCAACATGGAGTCTCAACATAGTGTTGGCAGGCTTAATGAAACCACCCTTTGAGCCTATGGCCACGTTGGACATGAAATTCATATCGTGGAAGTTGGCATTCTTAATTGCTATCACGTCAGCTAGGAGAATCTCGGTACTGCAAGCGTTGGTCGTAGACCCTCCATACCTAAGATTATTTAAAGACAAGGTGCTTCTGGCAACTAATCCTATGTTCGTCCCGAAAGTTCCTACAGTGCATCACAAACACTCGTCCATTATTCTCCCTACTTTCTTCGCGACCCCATCATCGGCAGCAGAAAAAGCTCTTCATACCTTGGACGCTAAGAGGGCCCTAAAATTTTACCTACATTGTACACAAGAGCTCAGATCTACTCGACAACTGTTCATCGCGTATGGTCTGTCGACGAGAGGAAAGGCAATTTCTAAGCAAGGATTGGCTCGATGGGTCTCGTCGACGATTGCGTTTTGCCACTCCAAGGCCGGAAGGCCGCTGCAGGGGCATCCTAGAGCCCATTCTACAAGATCAACGTCCTCCTCAACAGCATTATGGGCAGGAATTCCGCTAACGGACATATGCCAGGCTGCGGCATGGTCAGTGCCCCACACGTTTACCCGCCACTACTGCCTTGTAAGGCAGCATGCGGACGAGGTGCAGATGGGAAGAGCAGTCCTGTGCCATCTTTTCAATAAGGTAAGCTCCACACTGTGGAGAGTTTTTCTACCTGTTGGTGACCGTATGCTTTATGGAGGTACAGTTATATGGGTAAACTTATTTCTGGTGTACCTGTGTATTGTGGTGAGGGTATATTACATTACATTCTCACCGCCGTCTTCAGGTTTACAGCTATACAATCTATTCTAAGCATGTGAATCCATGAAAGATCCAATGCTGGAGAAGGGAATAGTTTCTTACCTGTAACTCCATTTCTCCAGCATTGGTATCTTTCATGGATTCACATGCGCCCGCCAGCCACCCCGGAATGCAATGTATATGCTTGATAGGTTTAACCCTTCCTACTTTGGAGGGGCCGAAATCTGAAGGGGAGCCGCGGGGGCGGCCCTCTTATACCGTGACGGCCTACGGAGCATGCGTAGGTGGGTCCTAAAAGGACGTAGATAGGACACAAAAGTGTCGGAAGTTTTCCTGTAGGAAAAGGCTATATATGTGTACCAAGGGGTCCCAGTCTGACGACGGGGAATATTCTAAGCATGTGAATCCATGAAAGATACCAATGCTGGAGAAATGGAGTTACAGGTAAGAAACTATTCCCATATCACTACTCCAGCGGAAGGCATCAGGATTCATCTCCCTCATCACAGTGGCCCAACCATTCCCACTGTTTAAGTAGACCTGCAAAAAGTTTACAAGAAAAATACAGGGGAGCCTGGAAAAGATATTTATCATCCAGATGTTAAAGGGCAGCCAAATAATGCTGTTCGCTTTTCTACTTCCTGGAAAGAGTTGAAGGGACTGATAAAGCTTTCTGTAAAAGTGCAGAAGGATCACTGTGGAGAACTTTGATAAAGGAACCAGGGGAAGGAAGTCCTCCCTCTGGCCCTGCTTTGAAGGGTCACTGAAAGAATTACTATTACGAGAAGACTGAAGCAAGACACCAGGAGAAGGGAGTCATTCTCCCGGTGAAGGAATTTTACTTTTGTTAGACACTTAGGTTTTAAGTTTTAGGGTTAGATTGTTAGGTTTCTGATAGAGGACAGAGAACATATTATATTGGACGGACATTCTGACAAGTCACTAAAGTTTTCTAGGTTGAGGCAGGACAAGCCACTTAGAAGTAGGGAGAGAGAGGTTCTTTTCTTTCATAATAAGTTTGTATCCCCAAACATGACCCCTCCTTGTCAGTCTCCTTCTACACCCTCACAGGTGTTACAACCCCCCTAACCTCCTTGCCGGTGACCATTTTCCAAAAAGCTGCAGAATCACCCCTCTCTATAGTTGATAATAAATTATCCCATTTTAACTTTACAAAAGACTTTCTTTCCTTTTTATTAACGATTTATAACTCTGTCGACAGGCATGGGGGGTATCTTTGTCCACACGTGCATTTTCTTCTAAGCAGGAGACCAGCCTAGTCTTGGCTGCCCTGAATTCTGCGTCATACCAGCCTCCCTTGGTTATCGCTTAGTTCCTTACCATAGGCATGGAATGTGTTACGTATGGCAGGATGCTTCTGGCCATAGCGTCAAATTCCAGAATAATCCCCGATCTAGGCACCCTGACTTACAGATGTCATCAATATGCTGCAATACAGCCTGGTAGATCCCTGGCTTAATATGGAGCTCCTTTAGTTTTTCCCACTTAATTGAGTGGCGAACATGAACACACATGGCAATAGCCGTTGCTCTATGTCTAACGGCAGGGTCAACCATCTGCACCTGTGAAAAACAAGAAGGAAATACATAATGGTTTATGGTCGCTCTCATACCGATCCATCATTTAAAATGCAACACCTGACCAAGGGCTAATTCCAGTGGACGAACATACCGACGCACAGACCTCGCAGTACTGCGCTACTGTTAGAAGATGCCAGCCCAATTGCTGGTTACCCACACTCTATACAGCGCTCCGCTGCTCTCGAGTGAGTTCCACACTTTAAACAACATAAACCTTCCAAATGTAATACTTTATCCCAATCCCTCGCCAGAGTTAGATTATAATCTATGCCAGAGTTAGGATATAATCTATGTTTGAAGAACAATTCAAGCCAACAAAAGTCTTGCTAGCCGGTTGGTCTTTTGCAAACTGGCCATTGCATGCTCTCAGCTCAAGTCCGTAAAGGACCCAAACTGTATCAATATCTTGGCGATGTTTTCTTTTTGGATAGTCGTCAACAAGGACAGGTATTTCCCAGACCTTATATTGATCGTCCCGTAAACCATCCAGTTCCCTTAAGGGTTCGAATTGGAGGTTGGGATGTCCAACTACTTGGATGTGAGTTTTTTTTTAAATCATGGTCCTCCCCTTTATTAACTAGCTCCTGTACTTTTTCAATCATACTTATTGATGCTCTATCGTTTGGTATGTTGTATATATTAAATAAGAGATCATGGTGGCCATCAGATGTGTGAGCTACTACATTTTGGAGGTGTGGTGAACTGGTCTCTCGCACTTCTATGTGCCAATTTAAAGTTGCTTCCACCCAGGTAAGCAAGCCACCACTGGACCGTCACCTGGTGCCTTTCTGGGCTGGAATAAAGAAAGTCTGATACCTTTGCATCTCAACTGCCTCATGTGCCCAGGTTTCCTGGAAGCAGATCAATCCAAAGTCCCGAATAAAATCCCACCAACTGGTATCCACCACGTGTTTTTGTTTTTTTATTCACGCTATGTTCCAGGATATCATCTTACACAATCCATTGTGGTTAGATGTGTCCTGTCTAGTGCTTTGTACGAGTCAGTCCACGCCTTCAAGTCCTTCCCTGATTTGTATACATGTCATACTCCTCATCCCCAGTTGGTTTGGTGGCCTACTAATGGCAGGTCTTTCTCCTCTGCAGGTGCCTCCCTCTGAAATGGCCTCCCTGCCCCTTTCAAACTTGAGCCAGACCACCTGAAATTCCGGAAGCAGCTCAAGACCTTCTTTTTCGCTTCTGCTTTCTCTCTCTCCCCGGCTGACCTACCTATCTGCTGCGCTGACTGGTGGCCTGGCTACCCTCAGTCTCACTGGGTACCAGGCTCCTCCACGACCAGTAGCCCCTGCACTGCCGCTAGGCCTAGCCCGTACTTCGGGGCCGTATCTCGAACCCTACAGTCCCCTGCATCCTTGCACTTACCCAGAGCCGTGCTGCCCTGCCTGCACTTACTCAGAGCAATGTTGCACTGATGGCACTTCCCCCCCTTACCCCCCTTGCACTTCGCGTCCCCCTAGACCCCTGCACTTTGCGCATGATGCAAGTCCTAGTAAGATTGTTTTTTCCTCCCTCTGTCTTCCCTCCCTTGTCTTGTCGTGCCTAGAAACACGTGTGTACAGGCGCGTTATAAATGACTTGTATCACATTGGGTGTTACTTGGAGTGATAGCTCCCTCCCAGCTCCTGTCCCTTGTCCACCGACATAGGGGTTCATCTGTGGTAGAGAATCTCTTAATATAATCCGGGAACCAATGGGGGATATGCCCGGAACACAATGTCTAGGAGTCCTTCCATCAGGACTCGGTTGACCAAAAGATTTGTATTGAATCGTCCATTCTCCATCGCTCACACCGGACAAAGTCATCCCTGATGACTGACACATAACCCTTAACAAACCAAATCCAATGAATACTCTTATTTATCAGGGATTCTTGGTTCTCCAAAGCAGCCGGCGCTTGTCTTGGCACATTGTACATAGTAGCTGACACCTCCCCCTGTTAGGACCCATGTTAGATCTTTGTGATCCAGAAGGTGGCACTCTTATCGGGCAAGATTCTGCTCCGACCGGGCGCCAGATCATGAATGCAGTGGATTTTTAGTCAGATGCGTGTTGATAGCATCAGGTATCGATTTAGACCAAGCTGGGATACCGGAGTACTACTTATTTCATTATGGGATGGGACGGTGCAATTGTTTGCAGTGGATCAACCACCATATCAGTTAGAACACCTGTGGGTTGCCCGAAAACCTTGGTATGTGGATCCCCATCTTTTGCTTTGTCAGCTGGTTCATTAGGTTTGTCCCCAAGGCACAGAGGTCTCCCCTCACACGGTTGATCCACCTTAGTCTCCAAAGTACTGTTAGGACTGATTTTCTATACTCTGGCCTGGTGGACAGATATATAGAATGCCAACCTATATTGTGATGGGGACAACTCTGGGAAGCTGTAGCCAACCCAGTTTAGGTAACAGTGACTGGCAGTCTAGGCTAAGTTCTTCAGTGGTGGCGAGCTTGTAAAGGGTCCACAAATGAGGTCAAACAAAGGGAATCGCAGATTACACTTAGACAGAATGTATAAAAATACAGTTATTTATTTATCGCCAAAACACACTATAAAAAAATGACTACTAGCAGGTACACTTATCACACAACACTATCAAACTAAATACATATTTTAAAATATATATATATATAGATATCCTGGACGGCACTCTTCCTCAATCATAGAAATCATCCAGACACGTCAAAAAAGGATCTCCATCAAACGTCCTTTATTTGTAAAGTATAGTGGACAAGTTGCTCAGGAGAGAACACAAACAACTACGCGTTTCACCCGAAAGGGCTTCGTCTGGTTGTAAACATAAATGACAGGCTTTCCATTTAAACACTTGTGCATGCAAAAAAGAAGTCCTTCTTTACTTTCCCTTGAGTTTCCCTCTCCGACCCAATGCATGTTTGTCTGAGTGACATCTTGGAATGGTAAAAGGTATATGCATATATATCTTACATCCAATGTGTTACCTTTAAAGATGCTACAGAAATAGCCACTCAGATATTCATGGGCTAATGTATTATCCCCATATCCATAAAGTGCATTGTGCAATATGACAATGTGTGTTTCCACACTTTTCAAAACTTTCGTGCTGTCATAGGTCATGTATTACCAAGATCTCCAAAATATGACCAAACATTCTTTTGAGAGAAAGTCACTTCCATTTAAGTTACCACAGCATAAAATCTTAAATGCCATTTACCAAAGTGCAAAGTGCATTATAGTTGCCAATGTTTCCAATTTGTCAAGTTTCTAATATCTTGAATAAAGTGCTTAGTGCATGATAGCATCGATTAAAATGCTTTTGGCAACAAAATTGTGTCTCAGTATGACGGGGGGTAAAAAATGGTTATTTTTCATCCTTAAGAATATAATACAATAGGCATCATAATAATCAATATTTCATCCCCTCCACTGTTGCTTCAGTGCTGGATAAAGTGCATTATGCATGATAGAAGCAAATATTCTATATCATATAAATGACTAATGGTACAAATAAAGTGCTAGGTGCCACATAACAATCTTGCCAGGGTTTACACTGACTATAAAAATGGTGTTCCTATTTAGGTAAAGTGCTTAGTGCATTCAGTATATAACTTAACTAGGATGTTTATGAATATATTATGCTTAATCACAGCAAATATTCTGTGTCATATAAATGACAAAGGTTACAAATAAAGTGCTTAGTGCAACATTACAATTATGACAAGGTTTTCACTGATTATAAAAGAGTCTTCTCATCAGAATAGAAAGCTTAATATATTCAGTATATAACTTAACTATGATGTTTATAATTACCATGTATAATAAAACACAATATTCATGCCATAATTTTCCCTGATTAAGAAAAAGCGCTTCTTTGGCCAAATTAAGGTACTTAATGCTTTCATTATATATGGTCACTCCATAGCCGGAGGAAAGAAAGAGGCACGTAGGGCACAGGGGAGAGAGGAAACAACAGAAATGATGCATTTACCAAGTGTCTAAAAAAGAGGGCCTGTAACAAGTTGATAAAATACAACTGTATTTCAACAAATATATATGTGATGATTTTAAAAAGCCTCCTACATGTTAAGAAATGTAAGGACTGTTGTATAAAACAGTGCGTTAAAAGAAAGCATTTGTCAAGGAAAAGCAGACCTGCAGTGGCCTCATAGTCTGGGATAAAGCATTCATATACTTATGTACAGGCATAAAACAGATAAATCGAAAAACAACTGAAATTTCAAGGAACCACTTTTAGTTTCCCACGAATGTGTAGAGCTCCTCATCCTTGTTGTGGCCAACTGGGTATTTTGTTTGGTAATCGACAATATATTTGCATTCAGTTTGTCTCAATCTCAGTTCTCGATTACCCCCTCTTGGATTTGGTAAGATTTTATCTATGCCATAATATCTAAACAAGGAGACATCTCCATTGTGTTTTTCCTCAAAATGCTTGGCTAGGGGGTAGGTTGGATCTTTGTTTTTAATCGCACAAAGATGTTGCAGGATCCGTAATTTTACTTCTAATTTCGTACTGCCTATGTACCATAAATTACATCCACATGTTATCACATAAACCACATAAGTTGTTACACAGGTAATATGTTTCTTGATAGTCACTTCCTTCTTAGTTCGAGGATGTGTATAGTTCTTCAAAGACACCCCATATTTACAGGCCTTGCATTTGGTACATTTGTAAAAACCCCCCTGATTGCTTAATAGCCATTGATTTGATATCTGTGTCGGGGTCGAGAAAAGGTTTGGTAATAGTTCTGATTGAAGCGTTTTTGCTTTCCTGAAGGTCACACTAGCATTCTTCTGAATGTGTCCTGCGATGTCTGGATCTTTCTGTAATAGCGCCCATCGTTTGGCCAGAATTTTTTGAATGTCTTTAGCCCCATTATTGTAAGTTGTGATGAAGCGTATATTATCAGTTTTTGTTTCCAGTAGCTTCAATTCATTTTTCTCCTTATTTCTTCTGAAAATCTCAGCTCGTGTCTGTTTCGTGCATTGGTTAAATGCACTATTGATAGTCGATTTCTTGTAACCTCTTGCCAAAAAATTCTTTGCTGTGATTTTGGCATTTTTTTCAAAAGATTCATTTTCACTACAGTTCCTTTTCATTCTTAAGAATTCGCCGTAGGGTATACTATTTTTTAGGCATTTCGGATGTGCACTCTTGGCATGAAGCAGTGATTTGGTGCTTGTTGGTTTCCTATAAGTTTGTCGTCAGTGCTTCATTATTTACTGAGATCTTAATATCCAAAAATATCACCTCTAAACGATCATGATGTTCGGTAAATTTCAAATTGGTATCATGTGCATTCAAGATGTTAAAGAAAACCATCCATTCTTGTTCACTGCCATCCCATGGTATAAATAAGTCGTCAATATAACTGCGCCAAAGGATCACCTTGTTGGTGTGTATTGATAATGTTTCCTCTGAGAATAGTTTTGCTTCCCAGGCTCCCATAAATAGGTTCGCATATGTTGGTGCTACCGTTGTGCCCATTGCTGTACCACACAATTGTTTGTAATATTGGCCGTCAAACATAAAGGCATTATGTGTGAGACAAAAGAAAAGCATGTCCAATAACATTTGTGAATGATCTCTAAAGCTTAGTGATTTGCTAGATAGAAATTTTTTGATGGCTTCCATCCCTTCTTGATGTTTGATACATGTATATAGAGATATCACATCCAACGTTACTAGTAAATACCCCGGTCTCCATGGTATTAGATCGACTTGTTGGAGAAAATCAGATGTATCCTTGACGTATGATGGCAGTGTCTGGACAAATGGAAACAGGAATTGATCTATTTTGACGTGTTCTCCAATAGAGAATCAATAGATGCCACAATTGGTCTTCCCGGTGGTGTTCTTTTGCATTAGTGAATTTTTGGTAAAAAGGGTATTATTGGTAATATTGGAAACTCCTTTGTTAAAAAAGCCTTTTCTCGTGTATTCAAGAGGCCCATCTCATGCCATGTTTTAAGCTTTTGATCATATTCCATCTTGTAAGCTTTGTATGGATTTGCTGGTAACTTTTCATAATTATCCAGTTGTCTCAATTGACGTAATGCTTCTTGTTTATAATTTTCTGTTTTCAAAATCACAATATTTCCTCCCTTGTCTGATGACCATATAACAATTGTTCCATCTTGTTTTAAATTCTTTATGGCTATACATTCTTTTGAGGTTATGTTGTGATACATTTTCCTTTTGGCAGAGGCCAGTTTCTTCAAGTCGTCTATGATATATATATATATTTCTGAGGCTTGTGGAATCTGCTTAGATCACATGCTGTGCATAGGCCGACATCTAGTGGAAGCTGCGGAGTATTACAGTTTGTTTTTCGAAACTCGAAAATGGGCATCGACATAGGGCGTGCCAGTAATACTATCCCTAGTGTGACGTCCACTGTACCCATGATCCCTCACGAGTGTAGGACCCTCAGATTGTTTTTTTCCGCCATACTTGTCGGAAGCATTGTGCGGAGTTCCCTGGCTTTCAGCCATTTTGCAAAAAATCATATATATATTTTCCCGTTCTTTCACTCCCACGTCGAGATCCGAAGATGGACGCGGGTCCGAAGAACAAACAACCGTTGAGACTGCACGACGGACTTTGGGTCTCGGAAGGCCTCTGGCCTCGGCCCATGCCTCGGAAGGCCTCTGGCCTCGGCCCTGAAAGAAGTAGGGAGAGTGGGGGGTGGAAACATACTCACACTCGCTAATATTTACTACATACACTAGCCCTCTGCCTTTAGGTGACATATGGAGATTACTCCATTTAAATGTTGCCCCAAGTGCAACCGCAAGTACCCTTGGGTTGACAAACACGCCACCTGTAATCTGTTTGCCTAGGGACCACCCCGAAGCTAACTGCAGAGCGTGTAGCCTTTTTAAGGCTAAAACACTAAAGGACCGCTCCACTAAACGTTGGGCCCACCACGCCAGGCAGCTCGAGGCCATGGAAGCGGTGGGTGCCTTCAGTGATGGCAGCGACGCCGCCCTTTCGGATGGCGAGGGCACAGGGGCATCAAAAGACACCCAAGCGCTAGTCCCTGACCCTGGAGGATTGTCCGGCAGGGCAGTTATGGGGACCACACCTGGTGACACGAGCGGTACCCCAACTACTACACATAAACACACTAATCCCAACCGGGACTCGACACACGTGTCGAGTTCTCGGAAAAAGGAGGCACGTAGAGAGCGGTCCACGGAATCGGTGTTCTCTGGGCGTTCCAGGTCGAGATTGCCTCACGACACAAGGCAACTGTCCACAGTTGCGAAAAGTGCCTCGCTCCCCAAAGTCATGAAGGTACGATCGTCAGATGACGAGTCCGACCTCCACCCCCAAGCTGCACGCTTAGAATCGGCTCCGGCAGCCCGTTCGGTGTCTGCCTCCGAAGGTCGACGTGCACACTCGAAAGATTCAGACATTACCCTACACACACCCGAATCTCGACTCCAGGCGTTGAAAAGTGCAGAGAAGGTGAAAACATCAGGAAAACACTCTTCTACTCAAGGGGAAGGGGACAAACAGCAGAAAAAGTCATCACACTCTACTTCTGCACCCCAGACACACAAGGACATTCACAGGTCTTCGGATAAAGATACATCCAAGAACCCTGTCCCTGTCACTAAACCTAAAGTTACCCCTCCCACTCTAAAGGATATGGGAATAGGAGAGGAACCTCAGCAGGAGGTGGTCATCCCCAGCTCCAGGGAATGGAGCTCTCAGGACATCGACAGAGTGATGAGAAGAATGTCTTTTAGGGCTGACTTCTACAAAAAAAAAACCTGATTATTTTCTGCATCGAACTTCTGGAGCGCCCCCGCAACCACCGTCCACGACAAAAAATTCACTCCCTGGACCACCAGAAGATCCTCCTCGAGGAAATCGTCAATCTTCTTGCAAAGGAAGCGATAGAACTCGTCCCGGGCAAACAGGTAAACAAGGGTATTTATTCAACTTACTTCCTTGTACCAAAAAAAGATTTAACAATGTGCATGGTATTAGACTTACGCGCTGCAAACAAGTATGTCAAGCCCCAGAAATTTTGCATGACTACGCTGCGAGAGGTAATCCCCCTCCTAAAAGAGATTACATGGCAACATTGGACATGAAAGATGCCTATTTTCATATTTCCATGTTCCCAGTGCACAGAAGATTCTTGCGCTTCAAGGTGGACAGTCAGCACTACCAGTTCAAGGGGCTGCCCTTCGGTATAGCCTCGGCTCCAAGGGTATTCACCAAGGTACTGGCAGTGGTGGCGGCACACCTACGCACGGTGACTATCCCAATGTACCCTTACCTGGACGACTGGCTCATCACGGCTCATCACGGGGGAAACCCCAGTAATTTGCAGATCCAACATCCAAAGAATGATCGACCTCCTCTTCGAATTGGGTTTCTCAGTCAACGAGAAAAAATCAAGCCTGGTGCCAAGCACCTCCAAACAGTTCCTAGGAGCTATCCTAAACACCCAAGAGGGGTTGGCCTTTCCATCAGAGAAAAGAATTCGGAACTTACTACTGCAAATTCCTCAATATCAGTCCGGTCGCCAGTTAAGGGTGCGCAAAGCGATGTGTTTGCTAGGCATGATGGCGTCATGTATTTACCTGGTTCCCCACGCGCGCCTGCGCATGCGACCCATGCAGGAATGGTTGGCGAAACAGTGGTTTCAGGCAAGTGGTCAGTGGGACGATCTAGTGGTCATTTCGCCAACGCTAGTACAGAGTCTTCACTGGTGGACAAGAGAGAACCTGTCAAAGGGGAAACCCTTTTACGACCCGGAGATACAGGCCGTAGTCACTACAGACGCGTCCCTGTCGGGGTGGGGAGCACACCTCCTTCACCACACAGCTCATTGTCTCTGATTTCACATAGTGGCCAAGAATCACATTAATCTGCTAGAGCTTCTGGCAGTCTTTAGAGCGCAGAGCGCTACAAACGTTCGAATCCCACCTGTTGAACCTGTCAGTGCAGATCTTAACAGACAGCACGACAGCTATGTTTTACATAAACAAACAGGGAGCGACTTGTTTGCCAAATCTGTCCAAGCTTGCCCAGAAAATTTGGAAATGGGTACTCAGACGGAACATTTACCTGTCATCTCAACATGTTCCAGGGGATCTCAATTCACTAGCAGACGCCTTGAGCAGAGATCCCCTGCCAGAAGAACACGGATGGTGTCTACACGAGGAAGTCGTAGGAGACCTCTTCTCACAATGGGGTTTCCCCACTATAGACCTATTTGCCACAAGCGAAAACAGACAATGCCCAGACTTCGCATCCAGGTTCCCCCAACCAGACTTCAAGGGAAACACCCTGTGGATGAACTGGTCAGGGATGTTGGCTTACACTTTTCCACCCACTCCTCTGATGAGGAAGTTGGTCAACAAGATGCACAGGGAATCGACAACGCTCATCCTAGTTGCTCCCATGTGGGCGAGACAACCGTGGTTCCCGCACTTGCGCAGACTGGCAGTGTGCGAACCAATCAAACTCCCATGCTGGCACAACCTACTATCCCAGCACCAAGGACAAACAGTGCACCCTAAACCCAGTTTAATGAACTTGGCTGCATGGCTCCTGAAGTCATAGAGTTTCGCCATCTCAATCTACCTCTGAGATGCATGGATATCCTAAAGGAATCCAGGAAGCAAAACACAAGACACTGTTAATTTGATAAATAGAAAAGATTTGTTATCTGGTGCCAGAATAAACAAATCAACCTGGTTGGTTGCACTCCTTTCAATACTGTCACCTACATGCTCCACCTGCTGGACGCAGGATTGGTATTTAATTCACTCAAGGTACACCTGGCGGCGCTGTCAGCCTACACCACCTCCCATAACAAGGTGTCGTGGTGGAAAGTACCAGTGGTTAAAGCCTTCATGGAAGGGGTAAAGAGACTCCACCCTGCAATTTCAAACCCACCACCAGGATGGGACCTTAATGTGGTGCTTGCTAAACTCATGGGCCCACCCTTTGAACCCATGCATAAGGTTAGTCTCAAACACCTGACCTATAAAACTGCCTTCTAAGTAACCATTACATCTATAAGAAGGTTCAGTGAAATTCAGGCTCTGTCAGTGCAGGATCCTTTCTTTACTGTTCATAAGGATAAACTGGTTCTACGAACACATCCTAGGTTCTCACCTAAGTTCATTTCAAAATTCCACGTTAACCAGTCCATTGAGCTACCAGCCTTCTTCCAAGAACCCAAAAGCTCTGCTGAGGTGAAACTATACACGCTAGATGTGCGAAGAGCGGTCCTCTACTATGTACACAAGACCAGACCGCTGAGAAAAACAAACCAACTGTTTGTCTCCGCAGCTACAGGCAGAGAGGGAGATTGCGTCTCTAAAGGTGCCATCTCAAAATGGATAGTAAACTGTATCCAGCTGTGCTACTCCCTTTCTGAGAAAACGATGCCTTTTACGCCAAGAGCCCACTCTAGAAGAGGCACTGAGACATAGAGCAGGCATCCAGACATTTGTTTAAACCTCAGCAGCCCCGGCTAGGGGCTGTCTGGGTTCAGTCCTGGCGCCAGAGGCGCCAGGCTCATCATAGAAATCAGTCCTGGCACCATAGGTGCCAGGCTCATAGACTTTACTTACCTGATGCAGACCATGCTGCAAAAGAGTCCAAGACTACATGAGGCCTGGATGGGACTATTTTGTTACAGCGACTATTTCGGGCGTGGCTCTAGGGAACTTCTTACCTGGAACTACTTTGGAGGCTATTTAAACCACACCCGAACAGCAGCACATGCTTCGCGTTATTCTGCATCCAGCAGCGTGACGCTCACCGTGCCTGCAGCCAGCATCCAGTCTTCTGCCACGCCCGCGTGCCTGCAGCCAGCATCCAGTCTTCTGCCACGCCCGCTTCGAATCCGGAGCTCCTAGAATAAAGAAGAAGAAAAGGACAAGGTTAGAAAACAAACTTATTTCAAATTCCTCACCTAATTCCGGAACCATTTCATCTCCGGACCTGGAAAGTACATCAGTCCTGCACGCGTCGCTTCGCCAACTCCAGCACGGCACCATACTCACCAGTTCTCACAGCATCTTTCGATCTGGCACTGTCTCCATCATTTCTTCGCCATAATCCGGCACCTAGGGGACACAAGAAAAAACAAGGTGAGCCAAGGGAATCAACAAATACAACCTCTTACCACCATAGAGTTACCACCGGCGGTATTATTCCATAACTCTCCACATTTTCATATGCCGCATCTGTAAAGAGGGAGAAAAACAACATGTTAACGCATGCAATAGTTACCGGACAGCGTTGGGTAACACAGACTCTTACCTGAACGCCAGCAGCAGCTACGAGACAACCTTCTCACGAACTCAGTTGCAACTTAAGAAAGGAAGGGGACAAGAGTGAACAGCGGGCACATTGAACTCTTTGAACTTGATACTTACCAATCCCGCCAGGGACTTCAGAGTCAATACTTACCGGAACTCTCCCAACGCCTTCAAACCAGTGAAGTAACTGGTATCTACGCGCCCCTGCAAGACACGCAGGATGGAGAGCTCATCTTTTACGAACATAAGGTGAGGTTACTAAGGGGATATCGGAGGTGATTAGTGGGGGAGAGCGAGAACAGTTGGGAGGCCATCACTAAAATCCACAGGTGGTTAATCCCTGTCTCCACTTGCAGGAAAATACTTCTTCGGGTCCAGCAGACAAGACTAGGCGGGCCAGTCCAGACAGTCATCTCTGCACTATGCATCACGTTGAAGGAGACCGCAGCTGTCCGGGTCCGATCGACACCCCTGTGGGGTCCAGGTGAGCGTAACACTCTGGCTTTCATTACAAATGTACCCCTTGACACCATTTGCAAAGCAGCTACATGGAGCTCTATTCACACTTTTACTCAGCACTACTGTATTGACACTCATTCCAAGACAGATAACTCAAGTGGGAAAAGCGGTTCTAAGACAATTGTTTGCTCATGACCCTTCTCACATCCCACCTCCTTCTTCTAACACTACTCGCTAATCTATGTACAGCATCTGATCTAAGCAGATTCCACAAGCCTCAGATGGGATACATTACTCACCCTAATCGTATTTCTGATGCTTCTATCTGCGTAGATTCACATGCGCCCGCCCCTTCCTCCCCTCTGAGAGAAGGCGCATGGATGCTTGTAGTCTTATCTATCTATATATCTGCTTGGATAATCTGTACTCCCACTACTCCTCATGCTACCTCATGTCAGAAAAAATACAATGTGACAGTCCTACACGCGTGAGGGATCATGGGTACAGTGCACGTCACACTAGGGATAGTATTACTGGCACGCCCCATGTCGACGCACATTTTCGAGTTTCGAAAAACAAACTGTAATACTCCGCAGCTTCCACTAGATGTCGGCGTATGCACATCATGTGAATCTAAGCAGATACAAGCCTCAGATATACAATTACGATGAGTAATATATCCTATATATATATTATATATATATATATATTTTCACTTTGTTATAGGGCATAATACACATCAGAAACTCCTGCAAAGGAAAGGTTATACAAGTAGTATGCATTTATGGTCCACAGAGATAATCCCTAACTAAAAGGGTCCAGCCCTAAATTGCCTGGGGCCTTTTGCCCAATAGTTCAGGCTACAGTTCCACAGAAGTTAGGATGCAGGAAAAAATGCAGGTAGGGTCTCTGGGGTCCAGTGAAGGGTTCTTAGGGTTAGGGTTCAAGTTAGACTAATGCCCAAAAGTAGCCCCAACAGTCCGATGTCTTGCGCAAGCAAGCAATGGCAAAGCCAAAAGTGTTAGAAATAAGCTTTATTATTAGCCCACTGATTTATAATTGGAGTATAGGGGTAGGTTAGAAGCTCTGCAACTTACCCTGTACTCCAATTCTTCCCCAGGCTTGGCAGAACAAAGGAAGAGAGGAAGAGTGTCCAACGTTGCTTTTCCCGCAGAAAGTTGCAGTCCTCGATTCAAAGGGGTTGCAGGTTCGAGCTGATCTCTGGTTGGTGTCTTTTACTGTTGCAAGGACTCTTGATAGAAGAATGAAGAAAAACTCAATGCAGCACCCCTCTCAGGACTAGACTCTGGTCAGGTAAGCTATTTCGGATGGTGGTCACTGCAACAGGGCGATGCAAAAGGTCTCAGCAGCCGCGATCGGACTTTCCCCTCCTATCTCGGGTCCCCTCTATGCTAGGATGCCAAGATTTCGCAGGAGGTAGTCTCATAGGGCCAGCTGAGGATCCCCCAAGTTTCAGGCCGACACTCGGTACAGTGACGCGGCAGCACTTTAGCCCAAAAACAAAGCTGGTCATCCACAGGACAGTTCCAGAGCACTTCCGAAGGCTTGTTTTGGCAGGACACCAAGCAGACGTCAGGAATGGATGGTCCTTCCAAGGGCCGCAGCTCCTTAGCAGGACTACCAAAGATCACAAGCAAGATAGGGCTCTTCCAAGACAGTGGCAGAAGTTGGTTGCCAGGCCTCCTTCAGTCAGGTCTCCGGTTTCTTCGTGGGTCTCACAGCTGGACAGGATACAGGCTCCTTCAGGTTTCTCCAGGATATATATATTTCTGAGGCTTGTGGAATCTACTTAGATCACATGCTGTGCATAGGCCGACATCTAGTGGAAGCTGCGAGTATTACAGTTTGTTTTCCGAAACTCGAAAATGTCTCTCTCTCTCTCTCTCTCTCTCTCTCTCGCACACACACACACACACACACACACACACACACACACACACACACACACACACACACACACACACACACACACACACACACACACACACACACACACACACACACACACACACACACACACACACACACACACACACACACACACACACACACACACACACACACACACACACACACACACACACACACACACACACACACACACACACACACACACACACACACACACCCTCCCCCCCGCCCCCCTCCCCCGTGGTCGTTCATGCATACCACTCAGACTAACCTAAACCAGTTTGTGGATTGGGGTCAGACAGACCCAGCCCACATCCTGCCAGCAAACACACACAGCCCTCCATTAGCCAGCCAAAAGCTCCTGCTTTCATGGGCACTGGAAGTCCTTACAAGGATTTTCCTGGCCTTTCAGGCCAGGAAGAAAGCTAAAGAACTAGATGGCAAAAGAACAAGCAACAAATCTTGTGGGACGGCCATGTTTGAACAGTAGCCACAGTTAGTAGCCAATCACGGTAAAGCTGAAACGGAAATCCCCAAGAAGTGGGGAAAAGTCAGTGCTGCCACCAGCCTATCCTTTTAGCACACCTAGAGTATCCAAACATCCTGAGTGTTAGTCTAGGGTAAAACAAAAATGCACCCCATTGTAGTGCAGTGTAAACTGCTGTGTACAATGATAAAAAGTTAGCACAAATGATACAGAAGTAACTAAAAGTAGAAACACAGTAACGCAACTAAGGGAAACAGTTTCCCAGTACTGACAGCCTGAATGACATATCAGTTCCCCCATAACATATGAGCAAAGGCCAGTGCAGTGAAGCTTAAGGCTTCACTGTACTGCAAAAAGTTCAGGTCCGATTAAAAAATAAAAGCAACAAGTTTGGGGGTTCCATAAAGATGGAAGCAAATGTGCAGTAAAGAGAAATCTTTCCTAACATGTACCAATAACATCTTTTAAATACATGATTTTGTTACATTCAAACAGTTGCCCTCTGGGATAGTAACAGTCAATTGTTCAAACCTGTGCAGAAGCAATTTATACTGCAACTCTTTGGGTGGTTTGGGGGTATAACCCACTTTCCGTCCTTCATTAACTACTTCCTATGATATTGGTTAGGTTAGCCATCTCTTCTGGGGGTGTAATGATTCCTTCTGGTATCTGAATCAGAGAAGAAACCACTCTTGACTCCCTCAGACAAGGTTTCAAAATCCTCAGAGTCCTCTGATTCCGAGTTTGTCGAAGGAGTGGATTGGGATACATTGGTTTGTAACCCTGATGGTCCTGCCCCCGATGAAGACTTGAATACCTTGGAAAAATAGTTCAGAGGGAGGAAGATTCAGTGTACTAGGTCTAATGAAACAAAAGACCGGCCGAACTTTGAGAATTATCCGGTCCCAAGGATGTAGGTTATAATGAGAGAGGGGAAGGGTATCTAGTAAGACTTGAGTCATAGATCCTGTTGACCAGGTGGAATATTTAACTGAGTATAACACCTCTTTCAACGTGGACACACAGTCAGATTCTAGGAGATCGACAATCCTATTTTCCCCTTCTGGTTCGCACCACAATTATTAGCATGGGTTTTCATTTTATTTTTGTCAGTTGAATCGTATCCCACTCCTGACACCATATGTGAGGAAATCAAGGTGGTCAACAAGACAGACAGAGATGATCACAGTTCAAGGGTGTTTCTCCCGCATGGGGTCTGGCATGGATTCACATGCTCATGAATAGTCACTGTCGTAAGGCTGGGAATCCTCGGTAAAAGAAAGAATCAGTTTCAGTTTAATTTCTGAACTGTCTTTCTCCTAACAACCAATCACTGAGCTCTGGGTCATACTGCCCCCAGCCAACGCCTGCCCTATATCTAAGTCCCTTCTCTGGCTAGCCATTCTCAAATTATTTCCACACATTCAAGTGTTGGGAGTCCTCGTGCTATGCTCTTTTAACTTTTTGCTGCATTTTTTGCTTTTTGACAGTTAAACTCTATTTTTCGGTCAATGGAGCCTGTGTGCTCCATCGATCATCCTTCCGATTAACAGGAACACGTTTTTCAGATTTTTCAATGCCCCTCAAGGGTTGTTTTAATTGAGTGTTCATCTTGGAGGGTTCCAGAAGATTCTTCAGGCCTACACTGCGTGGATCATGTCGGACGAAAAGGGCAGCCCTTCCCTCTTCAAGCTGTGCTCTGACTGCGGTTTGCAGAATGTATACATGGACGACAAGCATTCCCAGTGTCTGTACTGCCTGCACCCGACGCAAAAGGAGGAAGATTGTGCATTTTGTGGTGGCTTCTCGAAGCGCACGTTGAAGGACAGACATCAACGGTTTGAAGCGTGGCTGCAGGCCAAGGCCTCTGCACCAGGTGGTACCCAGGGGCATGCCTCTCCCAGATCCGGGAAAGCTGAGCGGGCGTTCTAAGTCCTTTGAGGGTGACCCACCTGTGGGGGCCCAACACAAGGCCAAACACCGCAAGTCCACTTCTGTCTGGGTCGCCGCTGCTGCCGATCCCGCAACGGTCAGGGCGCGGGCCATCATCCTTATCTGCGTCGATCTCCAGTCAATGCTTTGGTTCCTCTTCCAAGAGAAAGTCTGATAACCCGGGTAGACTAAGGGAGAACTCGGAGAAGACCAGACATGAGAAGGCCAAGCAGGGTGCGGTGTGCGACGCAGAAGGCCAAAGGAGACAAAGGGTCCGATCCGGCCCTGCAGGAGATGGCCAAGCAGAACAAGACCTCGGATCCGGCAGTGTAGGGCAAGGCCAAGAAAGACAAGGGGCCTGGCCTCTCCGTGAATGTCCCGGTGCACCAGGCAAAATCTTCACCCTCCCTCATGATGGCGTTGCTTTCAAAGGGCGTAGGGGCAGTCCCGCATGGGGCCCCAGCGACGGCAAGGGTCACCCTTCTTCCCAGGAGGGAGGCTTCGAACAAGCCTGCTGAAAAGACTCGGGAGAAGAGGATGCTGGACCTCAGCCTGAGACCGACCCCTCTGGACCAGAAGAAGGGGGTGGGGGGCGTTGAAGGCCTTCAGGGAACTGACATTTCTTCAGCTGATGGGGATGATATCATTTCTGTCAGTCATTGCGTGCTGGACGTTCTCCCCACAGACACACACTGTAGTTCCAACAAAAGTGTCCCCAAATAACACTGGTGGCCCGGCAGAAAAACCACGTCCCTCAGCTACTGCTGGAGGTTTGGGCCATGTTAAAGAAAGGGGCGATAGAGCTAGTTCCAAAGCGGCTTTGGGGCTCCGGAGCTTACTCAAGGTACTTCCTCGTACGAAAGAAGACGGGGGCTGGAGGCCCATCTCGACCTACGACGACTGAACAAATACATAAAGTCCCAGAAGTTCAGAATGGTCGCTCTTCAACTCGTTTTCGGACAACTGGAAGAGGGGGACTTTCTGACATCGTTGGACCTGTAGGATGCATACTTCCACATCCCCATTCACAAAGGACACCGCAAGTTTCTGCGCCTAGTAGTTCAGGGGAAGCATTACCAATTCAAGGCCCTTCCTTTCGGACTGAATTCGGCGCCCAGTGTCTTCACCAAGTGCCGCTGGCGGCCCATCTACGACTGCAAGGGATCCACGTCTACCCCTACTTGGCCGACTGGCTCATTCGGGCCAGATCAAGAGACATCGCCGTTGACCTCATGGCGAGGACCGTCTGCCTACTGATGGATCTGGGGTTCTCAGTGAATTATGCAAAGTCCTGCTTGACTCCATTGCAGGACGCTCTGTTCCTGGGATCCTGACTCAACAGTGTCATGCCTGGTGTCACCGTCGGAGGACAGGATAGCGGCCATCTTGGGCAAGGTGCAGCGGGTTTTAGCATCGAAGATCGCCTCAGTGAGGGCTATCGAGTCTATTCTCTGCATGATTTCGTCATGCATTTACCTCATCTGACTGTGCAGGTTGCGGATGCGCCAGCTAAAGGAGTTCCTCGACGGCCATTGGGTCCAGGTGTCTGGAAGCTTCCAGGACAGGATCGCGCTCGAAGAGGAGTTCCGTTCAGCGATCAGGTAGTGGGGCATGCACTCCCATCTACCCGGAGGCAGGGATTTCAAGACCCCCCCGTACCAGGAGACGGTCACAACGAACGCATCCCTGGAAGGTTGGGGAGCCCACACAGGCCTTTTTCACGCCAGAGGCCTGTGGTTACCGGAGAAGATGTTACACATCAATGTTCTGGAACTACGGGTGTTATTTTGGGTCCTCAATTTGTTTCTGCAGTCCCTGAGGGTCTTCACGGACAATACCACCACAATGTTTAACATCCGGAAACAGGGGGGCACCAGATCCCCCGCGTTATCCAGAGAGTAGCAGGACTTGTGGCACCGGGCTGTCACCCAGGGGATGGTCCTCATTCCTTTTCACCTAGTAGGAGTAAAGAACACCATTGCGACTCCCTCAACAGGGAACTACTCTCTTTCCACGAGTGGGAGCTTCGGCAGGATCAAGTGGACTACCTTTCCCTCAAATGGGGCCATCCCCAGATCGATCTGTTTGCGATGGCCATTAACACCAAGTGCCGGAGGTTCGCCAGCAGGTTTCCCCAGCCGGGGAGCATGGGGGATGCATTCTCATTCCCTTGGGAAGGCCTGTTTCTGTATGCGTTCCTCAGTTGCTGTTGCTTCTTCGAGTCATCAATCAACTCGGATGGTACCGGTGCAGGATAATCCTCATCGCACCAGCGTGGCGAGGCAGATCTGGTACCCGGACCTTCTCAGCATGTCGGTGTCGCTGCAAGTCAAGCTACCAGTGGTCGCAGATCTTCTCGGCAGGGAAGGAGGCACGATTCGTCACCACGACCCGGGGTCCCTGAACCTGAAGGCCTGGCTCCTGCAACATTAGAGTTTGGTGGCTATGATCTTCCGGCGGACTGCAAAGAGATTCTCGCCAAGGCCAGGGCGTCATCTACTTTAAATTGCTACAGACACAAACGGAAGCGCTTTACAATTTGTTGCCGTTCTCAGCAGATCAACCCTCCATGGGTCACGGCCCCTCAAGTACTTCCGTATTTACTGTCATTGGCTAAATCAGGACTGGCGCATGCCTCTATTAAGGTACCAGCTATTTCCTGCTACACCAGATCTCGGGGTCGGTCTTCTCTGTGGTCGCACCGTCTAATTACAGACTGTTCCGCTCGTTCCCGCCGGTGAACTCAATGTGGTGCTAACTAGGCTCATGGGGGGGGCCCCATTTGAACCTATGCACTCGGCTCCGCTCAAGTTTCTGTCATGGAATACCGCTTTTGGCGTGGCCATAACCTCGGCAAGACGAGGAGGTGAGATCCAAGCCGTGTCATGCAAGCGGCCTTACTTGACTTTTTACGAGACAGGGGTGGTGCTGCGGACACACACCTCCTTCATGCACAAGGTTCAGTCGGAAATTCCACCTCACCTAACCCTTGGTGTTACCTGTGTTTTTTCTGATGCCTTAGTCGCTGCTGAAAGGACTTTGCTCTTGCTGGATGTGGCTCGAGCGCTGAAGGTTTACGTGGCCTGCACGAAGAGTTACCGGAAAACTTCTCCGATTTTCCTGTCCAAGGCTTCAATTTCCAGGTGGCTTTCTGGCTGTATCACTCACTGTCACTGGTTGGCCAACCGACCGCTGCCGGGCCATCTGAGAGCCCATTCTACCAGAGTGTCTGGTGTGCCCCTGCTGGACATCTGCAGGGCTGCTACGTGTAGGTCGACGAACACCTTCACGGAATTCGACACGGATTCCAGAGAGGAGCCCAGAGTCAGTCAAGCAGTGCTGCGCAACCTGTTTGCTTGAAGGTGAGCCTGGTGAAGAGGTAAGAGATTGCTTCTGTTGAGCCTTTGCCACCTTGTGTGGCTGTGCATGTGTGTGCTGCTATATATTCTTTATTCATGAGCATGTGAATCCATGCCAGACTCCAGCATGGGTCTGGCATGAATTCACATGCAAACCCTCCTGCCTACCCCTCTGCAGCTCTTCTCTTGGTCCTACT
Source organism: Ambystoma mexicanum (assembly GCF_040938575.1). NCBI lineage: Eukaryota > Metazoa > Chordata > Amphibia > Caudata > Ambystomatidae > Ambystoma > Ambystoma mexicanum. The sequence goes on from NC_090929.1 coordinate 293,662,837, forward strand.
GCCACTTTTCGTGCTACCAAATCTGAGGATGGTTGCCAGAAGAGGGGCTTAAGTAGAGTGCAGTCATTGGCTGGCGCATTATGACCCAGATCTCAGTGATTGATTTTTAGGAGAAAGACAGTTCAGAAATGAAACTGAAACTGATTTTTTCTTTTACTGAGGATTCCCAGTCTGACGTCGGGGAATATTCTTGAGCATGTGAATCCATGCCAGACCCATGCTGGAGAACAACAGTTACAGTTAAGTAATGTGTCCCTTATTGAACAATGAATGCTGTATGCAGGTTGGAAAAACGCCTAATCTAAACCTAAATCTAAGATTGGAGCAAGCGTCAACCATCAAATGAAAATAAGGCAGTCCTAGTGGCGTTGTGTCAAAATAAAAGGGCCTATAGTAAGAAACCTATTGCCAAACCAGTCTCTTTTCCATGGGCTTTGGGTGATGACTTTCACCCCGTGATTCCCCTCTTCTGGGCGCATATCCCTAGAAAGTTCTTTAATGATATCAGGACCCCGGATAGCTATGTTTTCTCTCTTCCCAGGGTCTCGCTGGTTGCAAAATAAAGTTCCTTTAACAAAATGAAAGTTCATTTCCAATGTTCACTGGGTGATGGGTTCACCCGTGGGTCCCCTCTTCTGGGCGCAGACCCTTCTCAATTGTTTACAACAGTTTCTGGTAGGGGCATGGTTCATCCCTGGGCCCCCCTCTTCTGGGTGCTGACCCTTCTTTACTTTCAACCTCCCTTCTCTGGGTTCACTACGGCTTCTCCTTTGCTCACAAATTCTGATGTCTTTTCAAAACAGTTCTAGTGGACATACCTCCGCCGGGTTCACTCTTGTCAACACACTGTTTCCTGGGACTTTAGACTTGCCCCCTTCTCGTCGGCATCCTTGGGTCGGGCTCACTCTTGCCAACTTCACATTCACTCGTATTTGCGGGATCCACTTCCCTTGCTTTCTCCTATGGCGGGGTTCACTTCCCTTGCTTTCTCTCAATGCGGGATTTACTTCCCTTGCTTTCACATAGTTTGTCGATCAAAGTATTTCGATTGTACAGGGATTTTATTGGACCTCCTGTATGACCACTTTGACCTCTTTTAGCGATTCTCCTATGGCCTTCTGGTACCCGTAGTTTCGCTCGGGTGGGGATCAACCAGAGTCTCTTGAATTACCACCCAAATGGTGCCGGTTTTCCCTCTGCAGCTGGTCTCCCCTCAACACTTCTTATAGTTCTTTACACAGTTCATTAAACTTGGTTCAAACTTGCCACTTTGCGCTTCTCATTCAACACAGCCTGGTTCTTCTTGATTCTCCCCTTGACTCACCGGCTGTGATGAACCGCTTGGCTTTTGGCTTTTCTGGAGTCAAGGCCAGTACCACAGGTGCAGGAGTTTCCCTCGCTACTGCTTATCGGCATCGGCTTGCCCCGTGTACTGTTGACATCTGCTGCAAGACACTTGTGCTATTGTTTGCAGTCTTTGTTCCTCAAAGGTTCCGCTGGTCTGGGATGAAAAGGGTAAGGCCACTTCTATCCTTGCCACCCACTCAATTCCTGCCGCCTTTCTCCTTTGCTTGAACTGCCACGCCTGGTTAACAGTCGCATCGTGCTGTCTGCCATGCTCGCCTTGCTCGTCCTACGCTCTCTTGCTCCACCTTTTATCCCTGTAGGGAAAAGGAAGGACGATCGTCAGGTGTGTGATTTGAGTCAATTGCCTGACTTTGCTTGACCCTCGGGTTGGGACATGTCAGGTACACAGATTTATCATTAGTCTGTTGTCTATTGTGTGGTGCCAAGGTGTTCGTGTCAGAAAAGGGGGGAGAGGGGAAGCAGTGTTTTTGAATGTCCTATTTGAGAGGATGGGGGAAAGGTGTCAAAGGAAGGGGGATACCGCATCTCACCCGTTGGTGTCCCACTCTCACTACTCAAGGACCCTCCATCCAGGTGATCCTCCCTCACTGGTTCACCCCCAGGAACTGGATCCAATAGCTATGGCCGTGTATGGCCACCTGGATAGCGGATCCTCGAGGTTTAGACAGGGAGACACCTTCAGGTTTCTCACAGGTGGTTCCCCCTCTAATCCCCTATTAATCTAACACTATTCCCGCCCACCCCTTATATACTCTTGCCGACAGCTCCCTATTTTTTTGTGCTTTTTCGAGAGAAAAGAAATCGTCAAAAAAAACATTGAAAAAATGCATGCCGATGAATGGATGTCATACCCTGATACCACCACCCCCACTTTTGCTTAGCGGTCTTGCTGCCTTACGACCACGGCCACTGTACAAAAAAAGCTTCTCGCTCTTCCTGTGTTCCGTCACCAAAACAGTTACAGGTGAGGTGATGGTCTCATGCCACTCTCGGCCTTTACTGTTGAAAGTATGCTCAAGGTTCCTCCTTTGGAGGCGATTTATTCAGAAATTCCCACACCAAAAGCATCTTCTGAAGAAATTAAAAATAAAGCTCAGGGCACTCCTATGGGGAGGTTGATGCTCCTGGAGTTTGTACAGATGATGTGACGCTTTGACCTCCTACAGATTAGGTATTATGATTGTACAGTTGACATGACTATTAAAGCCTTCTGCAGGTCCAGGGATGTTTCAAGAGCACCTACAGATTACATAACACTAGTTATACAGGTCAGCTTGTGCTCTCGGGGAGATTATGATGATGCAATATTTGTTGGGGAGGAGGTTCTCTTTAGGTAATGTTCCTGAGGTCCTTGAAATTCCTTTAAGTAAGGGAGTTCAAAGGATATCAGTGAGCAAAAGGGTACATTTTCAGAGCTTCTACAGATTAAATGACACTTCATATCCCACATCCTGGAGGACTGAATCCCAGCACGATATCTGAGATCTGAGTAAATGATGCCTTTTCATCCACTGTAAAAAGTGAAGACTGAAGTGTGACATATCCATTGCATAATGTTGTCCAGTTCGTACAATGGAACATGAATTGGAATTGAGTGTTTGTGCTTAACTTGATAAACAGCTATTAGGTTTTTCTGAGCCACTACTGATCTATGGTTCTGAGAAGCCAACATTGACACACCTCAAAGGTTTACCACAAATGTTTGGCGCACAACTCTCATTTGTAACCAGGATGAGCAGTAAGGCTAAGACTAAGGAAATCGGGGACTTTGTGTCAAGTACAGTTAAAACGCACAAGAGATTGTCAAACTTTACATTGCCCACTCAAGTAAACATACACATTTATTTAACAGGACAAATGCATGAATTCAAAATGCTGAATAGTAAATAAAGCAATATATTTGCATAATAATAGCTATGAAAATAGGACAAATACCACATTTTATAATGAAAAACTATAGTTAAATACTGTCCCAATTACCTAAGGTTTGGGGCCTGTTGTTAAAATAACGCCTTATAAAATAAGCCATCACTAGTCCACAGTAACTAAACTTAATGAGTACATCTTTAGCCTCAGAATTATTATTATTGTATTTATTGGTCGTGGACCTAGCTTCGAGAAGCAACCAAGAACTTCACAGAGGTATACAACAAAACAGATACACAAAGGAGCACTTTACTGTGGTATACAACAGTACAGATGCATAATGGAGCACTTTTCAGAGGTAACAACAGAATAGATCTACAGCGGGGGTAGGATACAGAGGAGGGATACAGCTGTACAGGGTGGTGGTAAGGAGAGGGGCGGACGGCATGGTGATTCAGGTGAAGCGGGAAGGCGACGTGATGGCATAGGTGTTGAGAGACTACTTGAAGAGATGGGTCTTGAGTTCTTTTCTGAATTGTAGAAGCTTGGAGGTGAGTCTGCTGCTGATTGGGAGGAGGTCCCATAGTCTTGGGGCGTATACAGAGAATGCTTGTTTGCTCGTCCTTTCCTTTTTGCAGCAGCAGATTTCAAGTCGGCACATGCCCTGGCTTCTGCTGGTGAACTGTCCACCGGAGATGCTGAGTTTCTCTGCGAGGTAGCTGGGTGTCTTGAAGGTGACTGCCTTACAGATGGCGCTGCAAGACTTGAAGATGATTTGTGCGTGCACTGGGAGCCAGTGAAGGTCGATGTGGGCCGGGGTGATGTGGTCATATCTGCCCAGACCCTTGATGATGTGTGCAGTTGCGCATGAGACACCTCTTGGAGCAAGGGCTCCAAAGGTTCAAGGTCAGTAAACCAGTATTTGAATAGCATTCAAAACTCCCTCATTGTAGAAAAGTTCTCCCATCAGAATCAATGGGTTCAATTTGGTAGTTGGCACTTCAGTCAGTGGCACAATTTGCGATGTTTTGAAAGTAGGTTTCCTCCTAATGAAGAAGAAAGCAACCAATCCTGGATATCTAATGGGATCCTGGACAGCGTTCCTATGCCCAGGTTTCACCAGCCAAGGCAAGGGTAGCTGGAGGTAAAGACTTTAGTGTATGGACTTCTAGTAATTGGGGACCACGAGGGACTTCAAACTATGCATGAAAAGCAGCCCCTTGTACCTAGATAAGAATGGACAATGACAAGAGTACTTCATGTTTGTAGGGGCAACCGCTCTCACTGTATATTGTGGTGTTGGAGATTCTTTGCATTTGGGATGATCCCATATCTTTCCTATCACACAGGGTAGGCAGTGTTAGGAAAGATTTCTCTTTTAGACAACTTTCTCCTCCATGGACCTACACCCGTTTTGCTTTTGGTTAACACCTTGTCATGGATTGGAGCCTTCAGCTTTACTTTAATTCACTGGCCTTTGGCTCATTTGTTATAGGCAAACTGACTAGTCCTTCAGACTGTCAGTACTGGGAATCCATGTTTCCCCTTTGTCTTTTGATGTGCTATCTGTTTGGGTAACCTTCTCATATTGCACACAGCATCTTTCCATGCAGTGCAATGGGGATACTTTTGTATAACCCTAGTCTTACACCAAAACAATTTTTGGTTACTTTTAAATGTGCCTAAAGACCAGCTGGTAGCAGCAGTTAGATTTCTACAATTTTAACAATATTTTTTGCATTACCGCATTTGGCTACTAGCTGTGGCTAGTGTCCTAAGATGGCCATGCCACAAGAGCTTTCACTTGTTCTTTGGCCATTTTGTTCTTTGGCCTTCTTCCTGCCTTCTCTGGTCAGGAATTCCCTTTTATGGTCATGCATTTGCTCAGGAAAGTTGCTGTTTTCGCGGGCTAGTAGTGCATGCCATGTGTGTATGGGCTCAGGAAGTGGGCTGGCACTGTCGAGTCCCTATCTACATACTGGTGCCAGTATGTATAGTCTGCATGCATGAGTTGTCCCTGATTGGACCACTGCTGGTGTGCATGTGTGGGGCAGATCTTCCTATTCGAGGGCTGAGTTTGATCACTCGTCTCAATTTAGAATAAGACGAGGAGTCCTGCAGCCATTCCAGCAGATCTGAAGAGGAGCCAAGTATCCTGTGTAGCTGTGCAGACGACAGATGACCTGAAGGGGCCTGGTGACCATTCTTGCTGCTGTCCCGGTGAAACCCTGCTGGACTACCTGATCTCAGAAGAACCATCCAGTCTCGATGCCTTGTCACGATCTTGCAGCCTGCAGCCTTCGGAAGTGTCCCTGCACCACCCAGTGGATTTACCAGCTCCGTTTTCTAGGACCGTTCTAGAAGCGCCACGTTTCTGCATTTTGGCATACAACTTTGGTGTTCTCCAGTTAGTCCCACAAGTCTCCTCCCTGTCAAGTTTCAGCATCCCAGCATAGATAGGTCCTGTTCTGGGAGGTTTCCTTTGTTTGCAACTACTGAGTCACCTGTATGTGGTGACTGACACTGGAACCAGCCTTCCCCTATTTGGTACAGTGTCCTCAAGAGTCCTGCATCAGTGCCTGCTGCTTTTCTTCACTGGAAAGGGTTGCACTCAGCTCCTGGATCCGTCTGGAAGCTTGCTTGCATCCATAGCTCCTGGGCATCTTCTATTGGATCCAGCAGTGGGAAAACCTACCTCTAGCGACCCCACCCACACCCCCCCCTCCCATTCGCCCTGCCAAGTCCTTTGCGAAAGTCGGAGTAAGGCGGTGAGTAGTCGAAATACTTACTGGTGCCCCTATCTCCTCAATTATAAAGTTTGTGAAGAACTTTGATTTATATTCCATTCCATTGCTTTTTAAACGTTTGTTGAAAAAGTTGTCTAGGAAAAGTAATTTACTTGCCTGTAAATGCCTTTGCAAGACTTCAGGAACATTTCCTAACCTTGTCCCATCTTCTAAAGGTACTTTGTGAATTTTTGGCACAAAGCCCCATTCAAATTGGGGTTGGACTCGTAAAGGTAGGGCTTCTATTTGTATGGACTAGTTATACCATTGGTTAACTACTTTCCTTTCCTTTCAGGCATTGGAGTGAATTGTTTGCATTGTATTAACTAACTGACTGTTTATATGTTTTATATTTAGAGTGTATTGTGATCTTATCTGCTTGATTAATTTTTCTAGTTTGTTTTGGGGCCTATAATTAGAGAATTTCTGTACTTTCTGTCTAAGATTAATCATTGTGTCCATCACTGTGTGGACTCTTTGTGGATCCCTAACACCACTCACCTCTCTTGAGATTTAGCCTTCACCACTCTCCACGCTTACCTTGATTGGATTTGGCTAAACTCCCTTAGTGCCCTGTTAACTATAACTAGGGTGGCCTCCTAAAATTGGTCTATCAGGGCAGACTTTAGAAATCCATCTTAACAGCCGGCAGTGATTCGGGTCTCTAGCTCCAGTAGAACTATTTTTGAAAGCGCAGCACTCTCCAGGCCCCATGAGGAGGATGCCCTACGGATTCACAGTACCAGGCCGCGCGGCATTCAGGCAACCAGGGAAGTTACTTCATTGAGTGGTAGATGCCAGCTATAAGTGCACGGATATTCAGGGTTCCAGGAAGACAACCTTGGTGATTCATGACTCTGAACCAGTTAGACCCACCAGTTCAAAGGAGAGAGCCACCATCGAAGGTCTCTGCTGTCAACTTTGCCTTGTGGTACATGGCTTTTGGTTTTCCCAGCAGCAGTATCCCCACTTCGTTCTGCAGCATGAAGTGCTTTGAAACCTTGATCCTCTATATAAAATCCTGGGCTGCCGTTCGCCAGCCCACTTACTGGGGGTCTTGCAACATTCAAACTCTGTGCGGCAATCCAGTCATGGACAGCCAGCTGAAGTAGGGTTAGAAAATCACATAGGGTTTGGTATGTACAATGGTGATGTCTACTGCCCCTTACCCCAGCCAGAGCCTGCAAAAAGGATGCTAATAGATCCATTTTCGACCGCAGCCCAGGAAGAAGAGCTGCAAAAGGGCAGTGAAGCACAGTGACTGGATTTAAACAACATGACCACCCATTTTGAGCATTTTAGTGCGCTAAAGACTGCCATGCAGTAAAACTTAAAAGGTGCACAGAAGATCATGTAAAATAGTTCAAATAAAGGTACCACTGGCCCCCATCCTGCACGGTGTAAGAAAGGCATGGCATCAATAGTAAGACAGACACAAGTGACCACAGTTCAAGGGTGTTTATTGAACTTTAACAAGGGTGAGATAAGCGCCTATCTAATCCTAAATCTACAGATGCGAGCAAACTACGACCATCAAATAATAATAATAATAATAATAATAATGCAGTCCTAGTGGAGTCTCGTCAAAATAAAAGGGCCTACACTTAAAAAAAAAAAGATTGGCAATCTTTACTGCTAAATACAAATAGTGTAGGGTAGTGTTCATGAAAAAGAAGTGTTCACAAAATGTTATATGAGGAGGTTGAGGCCGTTGGCCTCCCTTCGCCATGTTTTCAGCATGGGACAAGGCGGTTCACTCGAGCATAGCACAGTCTCAGGCTTCCTCGGCATGAGGACACAGTTCCATTACTAGCATCAGGGCCCAAGTCTCTTAAGGTATCAAAGTCTCTTGATGCAGAGGGACGGATGTACCAAAACAAACAAAATGTTCCTTTCCTCTTAAAAGCACTCAAGTTAGGTGATTCACTCTTCACCACAGATCCCACTCAGCTCGGTTCAGATCCTTCCTCTTATATAACTAGTCTCCCTCAGCTGGGCTCGGACCAATTGCAGTTCGTATTGCCTTTCTCGAGTGACTCACGGTTCACCCAGGATCCCCCTCAGCCGGGCTCAGATCTTCCTCTTACACAACCAGCCTCCCTCAGCCGGCTCAGCCCAATTGCAGTTCGTATTACCTTTCTCGGGTGACTCACGGTTCACCCAGCATCCCCCTCAGTCGGGCTCAGATCTTTCCTCTTACTCCTCGTATTAAACTGCCATCTCGGAACTGCTGCTCCCTTGTGTGTTTTGCCTTGTTCAGAGTGTGCTTTCATGCTCTGCCTTTTATCCGTGTGTGGAAGTGTGATGGAAGTCAGGTGTGTGTAATTATCAGTAATTGCGTGACTCTTCCTGACCCTTGTGTCGGGACATGTCAGGTATACAGCTCAGGTGGTAGTCCGTTTTCTCTCACAGTGAGCAGTCCGTGAGAAAGTGTTTGTGTTGGTAAAAGGGGGGTGGGGAGGTGGTGATTGAGTTCCTAAGAATCCCCAGCCAGGTGATCATCCGCACTGGTCCACCCCCAGGAACTGGATCCAAAAGCGATGGCTGTGTCCTGGCCACCTGGATGACAGATCCCCACAGACTAGCGGGTGAGACACCTTCGGGTTTCTCACATCGCGCATCACTGAGGTAGGAGTGGGGGAAAATGCCCATATAGTCATAAAGAAGAAACTTCATTCCCCTTCACTGCTCTTTGTTAGAATGGATTTCTAAACTCTGGCCTGATGGACAGAAGTTTAGGAGGCCACCCTAGTTTAGTGAAACGGGGAACCGTCTGGACAAGCCTGACGAGTCCCAGTAGCTTGGCAGGCAGTCAAGCCTAAGTCTGAGAAGGGGTGAATGTGATCGGAAGCCCACAATGAGCACACACAGTAAAGATACCACAGAATAATACCTTTACATTTGTTTTAGGCCCAATAAAACAACATGCATATCCAGACAGTTACCACAAAAGCATTTCACTATTTAACATATGTACAACTACTGTAGCCTAATGCTATAAAGGGAGTAGAACATCCACAACCTATACCAGAAGGGGGGTTAACACAAATTATGGATTAGGCAGTCTTCAGGATAACTTATTCAGTCCAGCCCTACGAAGTGGGGATCCTTGTGCTCATTGTACAGTAGTGCGTAAAGCAAAGACAGTACCTCTTCAAGATGCTGGGACAGTTAGGTAAGGGTCCTGAGGGGGGTAGAAGTTGTTTCAATCGCTAGGGAAGTTTCTGCCCTTGCGGACAGTGCAGTATCTGACTTTCTGAACAGGCCAGGGAGCGCAGGCTATCCCAGCCAAAAAAAAGGGATCCAAAGGAACCCTTGTGCGTAAAAACAAATGGATGAGCCAGGGGCCACCGATAAGTTATGCAAATACACACCGCCCCTTGCTTCAATCCAGACCAAACTATGGCAGTTTAGTCGAGGTCGTTTGAGGTTGTGAATTCAACCTTTGCTAGCGGATCCGGCACTCAGTTTGCTGTGGAACGGGACAGTAGCCACAACTCTGCCAACAAAGGGAGGAAGAAGAATATTCCGGTGAAGCAGGACTCTGGCCACAGCAGAGAGGCCGGGAAAGTCACCCACGATGACCGTCACCACAAGGCAGTGACGCAGGGACCGCAAAGGCCCTCGGCATGACGCACTCTCCTAATTCGTGACCCATAGGAGCTAGGCCTATGACATTTGGCTGGAGATTGTCCAGAACCACAAGCTCAGGATTCCCCAGATTTCAAGTCTCAACTCGAAACGGCGGCGCTCCTATCCGATATCCCGGGACAGAGCTGGTCAGTTCACTGGATGGCCCAGGAACACTTCTGAGAAGGCTCTTTTGGTGGGAAATCAGGAGACTCCGAGAGTAGTTAATGGGTCAAAGCGCCCTCGCAGGCCTTCTAAGGTCAAGAACAAAGCAGGGGTCCGACGTGACAGCAGTGGGCTCGGGGTGCCAAACCTTCCAGCTCGTCTCTGGCGGGTCCTCTGGTCTGATTCAGCTCACAGGATACTTGGCTCCTTCTGTAGTTGAAGATGAACCACTGTAGATCGACCTGGAATGGATGCAGGCCCCCTTCTCTTATCCAAAGTTCTATGCATGATCAAATCTGGACAACCAAAAGAAGATTTGCTCCCTTGCATGCACACCAGCCGTGGTCCAATCATGGTCCATGGTGGTCGACATGTATTCATGCATACCAGACATCCTTGCACCAGTAGTGTGGATTGGGACCAGACAGTCCCATCCCTCTTCCTGGTAAATAGCAGACCTGGCATGCAGGAGCATGCGAAAGCTGCAGTTTTCGCAGGAGGCTGCATGCCCAAATAAGGAAGTCCCAGGTCAGCTCGACCTGGGGGAAGGCAAAGGGACAAGATGGCCAAAGGACATAACTAAAGACTTCGTGGCACAGCCATTTTTGCCAACACTGCCCACAGTCATGAGCCATCTGCCGTAAATGTTAACGTTAAAGGTATTTGTACCGCGCACCGTCACCAATGGAATTGGTCCCCAGGCGCTCAGGCGGATCTGCTAACAAGAAGGCGGGGGGTGTGTTAGTCGGGAGAAGAGGGAATCGGAAAGTGAGAAAAGTGGTGTGCTGTTGGCAGCTTCAGTTCAGTTTTCACTGTGCGCTGAGCTTAGGTGTGAATATTGGATCGATGCGAGTCCTCGTGTGCTGTTGGTGTGATATATGTGTTGTTGCAGTGTGGTGAAGTGCGTGCGGTTTGCTGAGCGAGAAGATGGTTTTGTGGATTTTCGTGTGAGTTAAGTATGCAGAGATTTGAGCTTTGGGTTAGTGGGTTATATGTCTCTTGGTCCTTATAATTCTTGTTCTATGTATACGGTCGTCCTATGGGTAGGCTTATTCTTTGACTTTTCTTTCCTGTCCGTCTAATAGTTCTGAGTGATTTCGTGGCACGTTCCCAGCTGTGTCATTTTCAAACGTGATGTACTAGGTAGGGGCGTGCATTGTCCCCCACTCTGGAAATGGTGCTGTACTTTTAACAATCACCTACTCCCTTCCTATCTATTTCCTCTTGGTGGTCCATTGCTGCCTGTGTGTACGTTGTAGGCCAAGGTTTTATTGATGTATCATCCTTACCCTTCCATCCCGATCTCTCTGTGATTGTTCTTTGGTATGGTTCTATCTTATCTATCTTTCAATTGGTAGGTTCATGTGCCGTAGATTGTTCTACCCTAACTTATGTTTATGGGCGATCACTTAGGGGGATAGGGAGGATCGGTTTCTTCTCTCAGCATCGTTTCAGCTGTCTATATGCCCCCTTGGGTGTTCTTTCTAGTTATGGGGTGAAGACCCAAGATTTGGGGAGTTTTCTGAATAGGTTATCTCTTGTGTGGTTTTTGGGGCGAGGTTAGAGAAAGAGGAACCTCTGAATTTTCTTTTGTTTTATGGTTTTGGTTCCAATCGGATGTTGCTGCTGGATCTGAGCATCCTTGTTGGGAGATGTAGGTTAATTATTTCTCTTAGGAACTTGGTTGTGGATTGCTCTGTGCGTTATGCAAATTGATTTGAAATTGATTCGCTGTTTTATTGGTAGCCAGTGTATCGTTTTCATCATTGGTGTGATGTGTTCTCTCCGGGGTAGTTTGATGAGTATTTTGGCTGCCGCGTTTTGTATGCGTTGTAGTTTATTTTTAGAAGGCGTTCAGGCATGCCCATATGTGGTATGGTTTGCTTAAAAATAGGTAAAATACCATTACAGTAATCTGCTGGCACCAGTTCATCCTAGGCACACGTGTACATTCACCAAACATTCCTTAGAGTGTGTCTAGGGCCATACAACAAAAGGACCCCAGTGCACGGTACAGTAATGTACTTTGCGCACTGATAAAAAGTTACCAAGAAATGGAAACAAAGTAAAAGACAAAGGGAAACCTAGTTTCCCAGTACTGACAGCCTGAAGGATGTGTCAGTTTCCCCATAGCAAATGAGCAAAAGCCCTGGGGAGTGAAGAAAAAGTCTCTGCTCCACTGGAAAAGGTCAGGTTAGGATAGCCAAACAAAAGCAAAAAGTTTGGGGGGGGTCCATAATATGGAGGGAAGATTGCATTCAGAGGTATCTTTTCTAACACTCTTGTTTTGGGAAGATGTAGTGCAGCACAATGATGTAGTGCAGCACCATTGACTTCATTGGGGGGACAGAGTCCTCCTTCACTGTGGTAGCCTTCTCGACTAACCGGTCCCCACACAGTGAATCAAGACACTGAAGTAAAGCGGAAATCCCTCAAACCTGTCACTGAATGGCTCTGTGAAAGGAAAATCACGTATCGCTGGGGGTTCCCTACAGCTTTGAACTTCACCTGGGAAGGTAGGCCCTGGCTCGTCCGATCCCTGGATTAAGTGGAGAGATTCTTAAACCCAGAGGACAATGAGGATATCATTGCCAAGGAAATGGCCTCCGAGCGTGGCTCTCAGAGAAACTTCACAAAACCATGGACCCGAGTTGGTAGATGACGCAGAATCAGGGGTCCTCCACTCAAAAACTGTCAAAATAACAAAATCTGAAGGAGGGTCATCTCTAGCTATTCTACTCCATAAATCCCAAAACAATGAATCTAAAGCCCTACCGGGACCCAGTGTCGCTCGCCTGCAATCCAGCCGGAGAACTAACAACTTGCAAGGCCCCTTGGCTCTAGCTACAGGCCTCCTCACGAACCGGAGGAGCCCACAGGTCAGACCCACGCCAAACACTAAGTGGATCAGGAGCTTACAGCAGTATGCTAACATGGAGCTTTACCTACAGTTGCAGGAGGCCCTGCTGCCTCTAGACAGAGCGGTTGCGAGGGCCTAGCCAGGAACCCTGTTGGTCGAGGGCTGGTCCCAACAACCTGTTTCACATGGGTTATTGGGGTGGGATGAGTTATAAGGGGGGAGCAGAAGCAAAGAGACCAGTCTGAACAAGGGCTCAGCAGGGGAGACTCAAAGGCAGCCAACAATTGCAAGCACACACTTAAGAAAGAAAAGCACCTTAGGACCAATGAAGCAGAACCACAGGAAGTGACCCCGATGACAGGCCCAAATACTGAGCTCACGTTGGTAACCTGGAATGTGCAAGGGCTGAACTTTCCGGACAAGCGTAAATCAGTTGAGCGCAGACTAGCCCAGCTATCCGTGGACGTGGTCTGCTTGCAAGAGACGCACCTCCTGAAAACAGATGAAAAGCAAATTAATTTCAAGCACTACCCCAAGCGATACTTCACCACCTCAGGCCAGAAGAAAAGTGGAGTGGCCCTACTAATTAGCCGCGAGGTCCCCCTCACACGGATCACAGTCAAGCACGACCCAGCCGGTAGATGCCTCCTGGTCAAGGGACACCTAAACGAGCAGCTAATTACAATTGGTCGATATACTGTCCAAACAACGCACAGGACCACTTCTGCTGGCACATCCATCCAACCATAACCACATTTGCTGAGGGCCACCTGCTAATTGGGGGTGAGTTTAATCTAACCCCAGCCCCACACAACAACAAAACGCTCCCTCCCTCTAGAGAATATTTCACCTGCTCTATTGACTTTTCAGAATTCCTAAGGGAAACTGGCACAGTAGACACATGGAGGCTCCCCAACGAGGGAGCTCGCAACTACACGTACTACTCACACATGCACAAGGGATTCTCCTGACTGGATCTACTACTAGCAACTAGCATCCTATTCCCATGCTTCGAAGAGGTGCAGATTGGTCACAGAATTCTATCGGATCATGCCCCAGTTATAGCTCGGCTGCGAGTTCAGGGCCAGCCAGAGCCCCATGAAAGGTACTGGACATTTCAAGACCACATCCTAGCGGACACAGCAACCTGCAGCAAACTATCCGAAGCAACCACTCGCTATTTCGAAGAAAACAGCGCAAGGTTCCCCTGATGCACTAGTTTGGGACGCAATGAAGCCAGTGATACAAGGGGTAGTGATGAGCTGCACTGCTGCACAAAGGAGAAGAAACCAATTACAACAGTCCAGATTAGAAGATGGGGGTCGCAGAGCTGGAGGGTAAATTCAAGAATCAGCAATCCACCAAAATAGGTAGAGAACTTAAGAAAGCGAAAACCGCTCTAGAGATGCACCTGGCAGATACATCAGCACGTGCGCTAGCATACACCAGGCAGTTTTACTATATAACCCGCAACAAGCCGAACCACCTACTAGCACACAAACCTAAAAAATGACACACCCGTTAAAGCCTTGAAATCTACGGCTCCCGGCCCTGATGGCCTATCTGCACTCTTTTATAAGAAATATTGCAGGTTCTGGTTCCCAATCTAGTGGATTTCTTTAATTCCTTCCCGTCATCTGGCTCTGTAACTGGGTGCATGGCGGAGTCGTTAACTGTCTTACTTCCCAAGCCTGGAAAGGCTCCAGAACTGACCACTTTGTACCGCCCGATCACGCTAATGAACAATGATGGTAAGATCTTTGCTAAAATATTGGCGGTCAGATTGGGAGAGGTATTGCCGGGTCTGAACGATAGCGATCAGACGGGATTTATACCAGGAAGAGGGACCCATGATAATATTCGGAGGACAATAGACATCATTGAACATGTTCACAGATCTGGGGGCGGGGCTGCAGTGATCTCTCTCGATGCTCATAAAGCATTTGATCTGGTGGACTGGGGGTATCTACGAGCAAAGCAATACCATTTCGGGTTTGGTCCTAATTTCATCACATGGGTAATGGCCAACTACCAAGCCCCCACGACACAGCTGCGAGTCAATGGCAGGAGATCCGAGGTAATACGGATCTCAAGGGGCACGAGACAGGGGTGCCCACTTTCGCCTCTGATTTTCGCTTTATCTATGGAGCCTCTGGCGGCCAGGATTAGGCAGAATGCTAGGATTGGGGGAGTTGAGATTGGAGGCAGGGAATACAAAATTGCGCTTTATGCGGATGACGTATTGATAACAGTATCAAATCTGACCTCCTCTCTAGAATCCCTATCAAAGGAAATCGAAGAATTTGGGGCATTCTCAGGGTTCAAAGTCAACCTAGACAAATCTTCAGCTCTGGCTATTAATATCTCCAAGCAAGATAGGTCCTTCCTAAACCGATTGTTGCCAATCCCATGGGTAACAGTCGCGATTGAATATCTGGGGGTGGGTATCACTAGAGATCCGACCCGGCTATATGCTGCGAACTTTGCACAATTTATCGCAGCTCTTAAGAGGGATTTAAAGAAGTGGGCCTCTGGGGAGGTTTCCTGGTTCGGGAGAATTGCGGCCATAAAAATGAACATAATTCTCAGATGGCCATATTTTTGTTCAGCGCTCCCGACCCGTATCCCGGGCCCAGTGCTGGTAGATATGCAAACAACATTGCAGGGTTTTGACTTGGGGGGGAGGGGGGTGGGGGGGGGAGAGACCTCGCATTGCTAAACGAATAATGTTGAGAGACAAGAACCAGGGTCGGCTGGGAGTCCCAGATATAGCTAGATACACCCTGGCGGCACAGCTATCGCATGCGTTCTCCTGGGTGCAAGAAGAGGATGTGCCGAGATGGACGCAGATTGAGGAGTTCTGGTGCCCGGTTAATCCTGCGGACCTGCCTCATTTGCCTGAAATTAAAGCGCAAACAAATAAATGCCCCATAAATGCCACACTTACAATTAGCTGTAGCTGGAAAGCAGCAGCAAGAAAATGGGGTATAAGGGGCACACTTGGCCCCCTCACGCCTATGTAGAACAACCCAGAATTCTCACTGGGCTGTTGTAACAATAGTTTTCGGGCTTGGGAGGAAGGTGGTCTGCGCAGATTAGGCGACTTTATGGAGGAGGGATCTCCTATCTCATTTGAAAGATGCAAAGAGAAATTCAGGATAGAAGAGCAGGAAAGATTCCGCTATGCCCAAATACGGCACTGGCTGTCGCACAAGGCGGTGCGTGAGAAATGCGCCAGAGAGCTGACAGCCCTAAAGGTTACTCTCACAACTCCAACCAAAAGAGGTAAAATCTCGGCGTTGTACCGCCTCCTGGACAGGGCTGACCCCAAGAAAAAAGAAAGGTACATGGATGAATGGGAGAAGGATCTGGGTCGGGAAATACAAATAGAGGAATGGGACAAAATATGGGCTAGATTGCACAAGAGCTCACAATGTACGACGGATAGGGAGGGAGGTTACAAGCTCTGTTATAGATATTACGTGACGCCAGTTCAGGTCAATAAAACGAATCCAAAGCTGTCTGACGGTTGCTGGCGTGGCTGCACCAACCCTGGCTCCCTATTTCACATGGTATGGGCCTGTCCAAAGGCGGAAGTATACTGGAGGGAGGTGATCAAACATATCAAGGACATCTCTGGGATCCGGGAATCATTCTCCTGGGTGAAACGGGTGGGGGGGCTCTACCAATCTCGGGGGCATATTCCACGTCTGTGTACGCATTTACTCCTTGCAGCAAAAATGGCCATGGCCCGATTGTGGAAGAATGCAGATGGTCCCTCAGTTGCATTATGGTGGTCCAAGTGTTGGGACATTGCGGTGGCGGAAAAAGTGACTGCAATTCGAACTAATACCTTCAATAAGGCTATGAACATTTGGGGTCCTTTCATGGATTATGCAACTAGATTTCCCGCGCTGTCCGAAGACTGCCGTTAACTAGATGGCTAACGCGAAGGCAAACAATAGAGTTCCTGCTGGCGTCCACTGATCCTTGGCTATCATAATATCCAATGCTACTAAAATATTGCAATTTGGTGTCTCTGTACTGTCATTGATAATATGTCGATTTAGAACTTAATAAAATGTTGTCATGAAAAAAAATGACACACCCGGAACAATATTCAGGTCCTCCGCACCCTGAATGGCAAACCCTGCTTCTCAGAGGGGGAAGCTAGAGCTCATGGTAGAACACCACAGGGAAGTAATGTCCGGGGCACCAGCAGATAAAGCAGCATAAACCATGTACCTACACTCGGCCCAAAAGGTGAACCCTCAACCCCACCTCGAGCGCCCAATAACGGCAACCAAAATATCCAAAGTAATAACCCTAAAGAATTCTGCCCCGGGTCCTGATGGATTCTCCACTTTGTTCTACAAAAAATGCGCACACATCCTGGCCCCCCACATCACATCCCTCTTTAACATGTTCCTCTCCACAGGCACCGTCACACCCTCAATGTAAGAGTCTCTAACAGCACTCATCCCAAAACCGGGGAAAGATCCTGAGCAATGTGCATCATACAGACCCATTACACTGATGAACAATGACGCCAAGATTTTCTCAAAGGTCCTAGCACATAGACTAGCTCCGGTTCTCCCAGACCTGATACACCCAGACCAAACGGGCTTCATTCCAGGCCGTAGACGCGTGACAATATTAGGCGCACCCTAAACATAATTGAAAACGCAAACAGAACGGGGCGGACTTAGTGGTGCTCTCTCTCGACGCACACAAAGCGTTCGATCTGTTGGACTGGGGATATATTCAGGAATCCTTAGCCCACTTCGGGTTTGGCCCAAAGTTCATAAAATGGTCTCTAGCCAACTAGCAATACCCAACCACGTGCCTTAGAATAAATGGCACTAGATCCCCAAAATTTCCATCACTAGAGGCACGCAACAGGGATGCCCCCTCACCTCTAATCTTCGCCCTCTCCATGGAGCCCTTCACCAGCAGAATTCGAAGGAATCCACTAATGCATGGGGCGGAGGTGAGGGGGACCACCTACAAAGCTTCCATGTACGCAGATGAGGTCTTCCTTACCGTGACGCAAGCCAACAAATCCATGAAAGCTCTATGACTAGAGATCGCGAAGCAGATAATGCTCCAGGGCACATCCACGTGTGGTATGGGGGTTCTGGACGTCACCCAATACAGCACAACTCTTGCAAGTCTTTGTGTGGTGCTCAACAACGAACCAACCCTGCTGGAAGAAAATGGAGGAGGACTGGAGCCAGCACACGCCGTCCGCACTCCTGCACATTACAAGGCACCGAGATCCTCCCAACTTGGGCCCTCTGACAGCCACCAGGAACACGGTAGACAGTTGGAAAAAGGCAGCCCGCAAATGGGGCTCCAAAAGCACTGTGGGCCTCCTATCCCCAATTTTGAACAACCGGGACTTCTCCCCGGGCTTACCCCTGAACGGATTTGGCAGGTGAAGAGAAGGGGGCCTGAAGCAGGTAGCGGACTTCTTTGCCAATCGTACCCTGCTAACGTTCGAAGTATGCAAAACTAAATTCCAAGTGCCGGAAACCGAACGATTCTGCTACACGCCACTTAGACACTGTCTATCCCACAATAATACAAAGACTCACGGGGGCAGAGACCTAACGGCACTGGAACACTCCCTAACAGCAAGGGAAAATCTCATTCTTATACAAACTCTTAGACAAAACAGATCCCAGTAAAAAGGAAGACTACATGCAGAAATGGGAAAAGGACATGCGTACAGAACTGGAACCGTAAGAATGGGACTGAATCTGGACACGAATGAACAAAAGCTCAAAATGCATCACAAATAAGGAAGGGGCCATCAAGGTGTGTTACAGGCGGTATCTGACTCCAGAAATCTTGGAACAAAAGCAACCCAACAATCCCATCCCAATGCTGGAGAGGCTGCGCAGCCGCAGGCACCCTCTTCCACCTTCTCTGGACCTGTCCGAAAGCAACGCAATTCTGATTAATCACAGGACTGACGATGCCTTGGGACCCGGGAATTATCCTACTGGGGGGCACGGGCGGAGTGCAGTTCGCAATGACTGGCCGCCTAGCGGACCTATGCTCTCACCTGCTCACAGCTACAAAAATATCCTTAGCCAGGCTGTGGAAACACCCCGAAGGCCTGGCGAATCCCATCTGGTGGGCCAAATTCTGGGAAATAGCTGTAGCATGGGAGAAAATCACAGCCATCCGCAACGGAAACAGGAGAAACTTTTACGGCATCTGGGCACCTTTCCTAGACTACACAGAACAATTTCCGGCAGTTTCCCGGCAACCTCCATCCCTCTGTTGGTTGGCGAAATTGGACTGAAGGGTCTTCACGGAGCTGATTCCCTGTTGTAACTTCAGAGAAACCAGGGTTACAGAACATTAGATGGAACCTACCTGGGCGTACCTCTATCCGGCCACAGCTCCACGGGCGCCATAACAGTTACTATAGACTGCCGTTCACCCATATGCTGAGCAATAACGCAAATGTGTACAGCTGCTTTGTCTCTTCCTCCAAGTCCCCCTTGTTCCCCTTCTCTTTTTCATTTTTCGTTCTCCTTGTGGTTCCTTCCCCCTTCCTGCCTTGGTTGTCTGTTATTTGTTGAAAAAAAAGTACCACCCTCAAAAGTTGGGCTAGGGTCGCAAGGAGCATGGCAATACATGCGGGGCTTCCATTGAAGTAGATAGGAAATATTTGTTTTTTTGCTGTTTTTCTAACACATGCCATCTTGTGTTTTATTTCTTTTCATTTTAAGGCCTGTTGATGGCTTCAAAACATCAGTTAGAGTAGAACCCCAAACTACCAACTGCCACAGGGCTTGAAAATTAGCATTTGGCATCAACATGGCTTATTATTGTGACATGCCAAGACCCAGGAATGGGCTTCCTTACAGTGCTCTTCGAAACGCTACACAGAGATGATCTGGATACACTAAACTGGCGCGATGGCTCTATACCAGCAGATGAGGTGACACTCCCCTAGATACTTGAGATGTACTGCTTGTGGTCTTTTCACAGTGATAAAACGACAGCAGCACCCTATAGCACTCAGAACTCTCAAGCAGTCTCCTGTAATCACAATGGGAAACCTTGAGCACATCTGTGCACGGTTGAACAATTAAAGGGCTTCTAAAAGTATGTTTGTGTAGTTAAGACATCAAAAACACCGTAAGCCCATTTTTACTTCCTTTATTGTGCTCTTTTCTAATTTAGGACTATGCAAGGAGAGCGCTTGATGTCCTCTGGGAAAAGCGTCAGAAGGGGAATAACTTGGTGGGAACAGTCATCAACATTCACAGTGGAGACTGGATACGAAGGGGTAAGTAAAGTATTCATGAGAATGAACAATATTTTGTTGTTGTATTTTTTCCAAAAGTTGGAGACCCACAGCACCATTCATCCTTGGGGAGATGGACATGGTGTCTCGTTGGGCAAAGATGCACAGAGTGTTTTTTGTATTTTCATTGGGCACTTTTTCTCAACATTCCTCATTTGCCAGTTTGTAAACCTATAATTACTTCAGCTGTGCTTGGCATGATAGTCCTAGAAAATTAAACCCTGTCATGCTGTGGTACAAGGATGTAGGTAATCTTTGGAGGGGTTTGTATCCTTTGAGTAGAGTTTGCAATACGTTTGTGCTGGTATGCGATTCTGACGTAGGAAGTAATGAGGAACCGGTTAGTGAGCAGGGACAGTGCTGACATTGGGCCGGATCTTTACGGATCTGGGAATGGGATCTGGCAAAAAAAGGTCTTGTCGGGTCTCTGATCCGGCTCCCCAATCAAGGGAACTCCATGTGCATTCTATATTTATTTTAGAATGTTGGAAAGTTCTTTAAACTTTGCAGCGAGGCTGGGATTTGAACGGTGGTCGCTTGGTTCAGAGGCAAGACACGTCCCCACAAGCCCGCTTGGAGGTCTTAGCAGAGCTCTGTGGAATTTCTTGTAGCTTAACATTTTCTTGTATGCAGCCCTGCAGCACTGATTACAGGTGTTGTGTTTATTGCAGTCCTGGCCCTCCTATTGACCCATGCATTGTAAATGTTTTGTTTTCCCAGGTATCCTGTTTAGTTAACAATGTTAGTGCTTGCTTTAACTTAGTTTTAAAAAGTGCTTGGAGGTTGTGTATGCAAACAGAGTGGTTATCGATGTTGTTGCTTAAAGTAGTTTTAAAGTAGGCCCTAGTGTGTGTCTAATGCATAATATAGTACCATTAAGTTTTTTTTTGCAGATACTGGGATGAGATCTCTCCGAGTGACCTATATCAATGAAATAGCACTTCAGGCCTGGCTGAAGATGTGTGGGGTGGCCATTTAAACAGGATGGGTGGGAGAGCAGGGGGGGTCACCTGCTTAGAGCAAAAACAGTGTGAGGTACCCCAGAGGTGCTTACATTACAATGGCGACAAAGATGAGGTTTATAGCCACTGATTATCACGAGACCGCCTGCAAGCAGGGATTTTAAACACTAAATGTCCACTGAAGAGCTATAACCCCTTCTTTGTCAACCAGTTGCTGATGTGGAGTAACCTGTGTTAGACGGCAATGAGGTGATAACACTTGTGTATGTCCTGTGGGATGTGACGGCCAGAAGGGTTCCAGAAAACGCAACTTGTAATGCAAGTGCACATTTTAAGCCCCAGGCTCAAACTATAGAAATGAATATATTGCTGTTACAAGACTGCTGACTGGCAACATGGGGGCAATGGCTGCCGCCCCCCCCAAATGCTTGAGGCCCCTTTAATTTGAAACAGTTGAAAGGCTCTCATGCCGTCCCTGTGGCTCTTATGATTTTAGGTAGGACAATGAGCAGAGAGAAAGAGGAGTACACTAAGGCAGAGAAGCAGATTAGGGTACTAAGGAAGGTCTGAGAAGGAAGCTTGAATGCAGATCTTTGAGAGGCGGGTAAAATACGCCACCCTCTGCCTGCCGATGCCACCCCCCACCCGCTGGGTGGGATCCTCCAATTAAAAAAGTCAATTTCCAGCACTGAGCAGGGATAGGATTTTTGATGCTTGGAGGTAGAGCAGAATAAAGAGGAGTGAAATTTGTTTTAATAATCTACCTGTCCAAGGGACAAGACTTCAAGAAATCTACTTGTCATGTAAACAAATCTACTTGTCACTCCTTGCTGGGTCACGTTTCGTAAAGCTGAAAGAAAGCATGATTTAGCGGCCTGCCACTCAACCTTTTCTGGTGTACATTGCCCTACTTTTTCGATGAAATTAACTTGTGTACCCACTGCAATCATGCAGTAATTACTAGTTTGAATTGGAGATGGGTCCTCATTTAAATAGAGTAAATTAATTGAGAGCTGTAACATCAATGAGTCTCGATTTATCAGGTACAGGAAATGAGCATGCCTGTACTTATTTAGAGATATGTACCAGTGTTTCAATCTTGAGTCAAGCAATCAGAAATATCTCATCCAGGAATCAAGTTTTCCTCAAAAAAAGCAAATATGCAGACAAGACAGAGTTGCAGTGGCAGTAGGAGGAATGCCAAATAAAGCTCAACTATAAGTAACTGTTTTACCAAGAAACAGCTCTGGACCTCAGAAATAGTGTCCCATAAGTGCATGTGGATCTTGGTCCTATTTCGTATCAATTTCATTACGCTGGGGTGGGGGAAGCAGTCAGGTAATTCCCAGAACATGAGATATTAGACTGTTGTCACAGGTTGTGAACTGGGAGCAGGAGTGACCGGAGCTTACAAACGATACAACCTTATTTTCTTAGCTTTATTTCTTCATACCTAAAAGTCTACTGGAGGCTTGTAGGCACAACGAAACCTAAAGGCAGGTGTAATTAAAAAATGTTATACAGCTTTTGGTGTAATACCACACTAGTTGATTACATCACATTTCCACTGCTTTATTTAAAATGTGATAATTATGATATTTACTTTTATGTTCTTCCTTTTTTTTAAGAATGATGCTTGCTATTCATATAATTTTTCTCTTTATTTTTCTTTTTTCTCTTTCTAAGTTCTGATTTTATATAATCATGTGAAAAGTTTAAATATAAACTGTAACACATTATTGAATAAATACAAATAGGAAGAGTAATTACATTTCACCTACAGGAAGAAGGCTTGTGCAGTCTCTCAAATTATAGCTTTTTTTTACACTGAATAAGCAAATAATTCAATGTTTGGCAGACAGCCTCCATTACAAGCACATTTCTGAATGATGTTAGTATTTTTCCATGAGAATGTGTTCTGCATCTTATGAATGGAAATTGAGCTATACAATGTGTCACTTTGTAAAAAGTACATGGAAGAAATACAACATGCACGTTTCCTAATCAGGCCCATGTAGGGTCTCATGAGCATGTTTCCTGTGTGCCCACAATAGAGGCCACACAGGAAATGCTGCCCACAGAAGACCTTTCACATGGAAAAGTAGGGTGCCGGAAGCTGCAGCCTGGACAGCCAAGCGTATCGGGCAACCTGGGGGACAGGAGGGAGAGGATCATGAAAAAAAAGAAGGGTATGCACAGGTGGGGGGCAATGGGTAGGACTAGAGAGAGCAGTTCAGTGGGTGGGGTTGGTGAGAAGAGGCCAGCAGTGGAAGGGATTTGGGGAGTGCTGGGGTGCAACACCCGCGTTGACAAGGATAAGGTTGTCTATTGTGTGAGGGGTACACAGTGGTGGCATGTTTTGGTGTATAACCTTATACGTATAAGAGGTTGGAAAATACCTAGCTTTCCCTAGGACTAAGGGGAATTTCCCTACCTCGAAATAATAAATGAAGGGGTCGATCAGGATCTGAAATAAATATAAGTCCACCGTTGTGTTCAAAACAACCTATTTTCTGCCCTTACACTTATGAACTCAAAATAAGGTGAGAGGTGA
Source organism: Ambystoma mexicanum (assembly GCF_040938575.1). NCBI lineage: Eukaryota > Metazoa > Chordata > Amphibia > Caudata > Ambystomatidae > Ambystoma > Ambystoma mexicanum. The sequence goes on from NC_090929.1 coordinate 293,686,355, forward strand.
ATCTCTTCAAAGTTTCTTAACAAAACAAAGTTCCAAAGGTGCACAAAGTAAAGTTAAACTTCGATTTGCCTTGCCTTCCAAGGTAGACTGTTTCACATCAGTTTCATATCTATAAATGGTTCACCAGGCTTGATATTATGGGAATGACTCCCTCCCCTAACCTTTCCAGGTCTGGAGTGCCAAGGAGGACAATGAAGATTTGCCAGAATAACTTTTGATTTATTTTTTTATTAAGCATTTGGTTTTACAGCTATTAAACCCTTAAGCTTGTTTCAAAATTTAAGATTTCGGAAAAGAAAAGAAAGAAAAAGGAGAGCGAAAAAGAGACAAGAAAAGGACAAAATAAAAAAGATTAAAAAACATCGTCATCTTTGTCATCATTGTCATCAGCTCACTTTAAGATATTTCAAAGGTTCATGCGTTAGTTATGTAATAGAGGAACTATTCCCAAAAGCGCCCTTCAACTGAATCAACAAAAAGTATTCATTACATATTTACTAGTCCAAGGTAAAGTGTTCGTTACATGTCTAGTAGGCTCATCCGTCTTGTCTATGCTAGGAAAGAGATCTTTCAAAAAACCGAGTACAGACTGCACCAAAGCAATGCTTTCCCCTTGAAGAAACGCGGACCACCAATGATCCGATGTTCTCGTTTCAAATTTCCCGACGAATCTGCCCATCCATCTGTTTCTCTTATTATTCAAACCGGGGCATTGCATAATCAAATGGCGCAAGGTGTCCTTTTGCCCTCCGCGCCACCTGCAAATATAGTCCCTCAGAGTCTTTTTGTTCCTGGCTTCCAAAATGTATTTCGTAGGCATTAAGTCCATCCGGAGTCTCATAAATTCCATTCTCTGTAGTCTGCAGGGGAATTTCTTCAGATAAAGTTGCGATTTTCCTCTTTTACTAGGTACTGGATTTTCCTGGCAGTAGAGTCTAAGTGCGGTTACGTTTTCTTTTGTATATATCCAGTTAATATCTAAGAGTTTTTGTTTGACTTGTGTTGCGTTGATCTTTAGTGCGGGCGGGGTGGCCATATCCTTTACAAGTATGCCTTTCCTCTTTCACCCTCTCTGCTCCCTGGGTTTTGTCATCGCTGTACCTGTCTTTCGCTATGGAAAAGGCGCCGTTTAGATTTTGTCCCTCGTGTAGGGCCATATATCCTTGGAAAGACGAGCACTCTCGGTGCAACAATTGTCTTCCACCCGACCACAAAGAAGCGGGTTGCGCGGCCTGAAGACTCCTGCGCCCTAAGATGCGTAAGGAGCACCGCTTGAAGCGGTGGGCGGCCTACGGCATGTCGCAGGCCGAATGTTCTTCCCCTGCCGCCGCAACCACCGATTTTGATGGGGGGACAAGCCATTGACCGGACGGCGGACTGCTTTCGGTCCGTGACGCCCGTCCCCGACCCCACCAGTTCCGATGCGAGTCACGCTATGGGGAAAACACTTGGTGATAGGGGCGCACGTGATCATAACACCAAACAGTCAACCCAAGGTTGTGCTTCGACGGCACTGTCAAAGGGTACCAAAGCGCCAACCGAACCGCCAAACTTCGACGGGATCCTCTGATCGGCATGATCGGCAGCCTTCTCCGCGACCGCAGCCGCGGCCTGAGAATTGGCAATCCAAAGTAAAGGGCGCTAACACTAAAGAATGCGCGGCCGTCGAAGTGCACCAGGAGGACGCGCAAACGCCGCTTAAGGCCCCGGTGGCACCAAAATACACGCTTAGCCTCCGGTTCAGCCGGTAGATCGACCAGATTCCCCGAGCATCGGCGAGAGCATTGCAAGGATTGCTTCTGCAGTTAGACTGAAGGAATGATCGAAGGAGGCGGCAAAGCATAAAGAATGGCCTAGTGACGTGCTGAAAGACACGCCAAACCGCCCTGAACCCCGCCAGGACTATGCTGAGAGTCCTGTGCTTGTGTCTAGTACATTAGGGGACAAATCTCGACGCAACAGAGAATAAAATGAACCCTTTCCTCCCCTGCATCTCTCTGGTTCATCCTCATGGACCAGGGAGAAATTTGAGGGATGTATGGACAGATTGCAAAATGTGTATCTTATTCTGAGACGCTTGCTCCCAAGAGACCTCGAGAAGACCTTCTTTTTACGCCTGTATCCAATGTTCCAGAGGACCTTGGAAGATCCACATGCAGAGCTTACCGGTGTCCTCACAGATGGTGATGTTATGGACACATATGATCAGGATGAGGATGCCACCTTTCTGGAAAACTACAATGTGGATGAGCAGGCGGATCTTATAGACAATTGGGAAGACAGTTGTCAGGTTGATGCTCAACCTTGGACGTCCCCTTTTCCCACCCAGGACCCTGATGTCCTGTGCATAGATTCCCCCCGCCCTCCACTCCGGCCCGCCAGGCCTCCCCAGTGGATGATTAAATGGCGTTCAACACCATCTTGAAAAAGGCTGCTGACCATTTTCAGATCGCCACTCAAGAAGCTTTACCAGATTCTGATTTTGTGGAGGATATACTCAGAGGAAAACCTCTGGCCAGCCAGGCCATCCCTTTGTTAAACTCCGTTTAGTAGAGATTGGCACCTTCCTTGTTGACGCCAGCCCAAACCAGGGCGGTGAACCGTAGAATTGAAAAGTTGTTTCGTCCTTCTCCGACCAACCCAGTCTACATCAAGGGTCATGGCACTCCAGATGTTTTGGTGGTTACCACAACTAGATAACAGGCTGGTGTTCCACTGTCTACAGGAGAGGCACCACCCGATAAGGAGTCCAAGAGACTGTATGCGTATGCACCGGGAAAGAGAGTTACAACTGCTGCTGCGTTTTCCACACGATTAGCTAATAACACCATGCTATTGGCCAGCTATGCAGATGCCCAGTGGAACCTTCTGCAAGAAGGTCTTCAGGAAGTGCCAGCACCTACACGGACCAAGTTGCTCGCCATCGTTTCGGAAGGCAGGCAAGTCAACCAGAATGTGCTCAAGAACACTGTGATCGCTGCAGAGACAACAGGAAGAACCCTGGCACAAGGTACCTTGCTCAAGTGACATGCATGGCTGAGGAACACGGGTTTCAAATCGGAGACCCAAGCAGTTCTGATTAACAAACCCGTTGAGGAGACCAACCTGTTTGGCAAGGCAGTGGACGATGCACTGGAAACAGCCAAGAAAGAACATGAAACACTCAAGTCCCTTCAACAGATTACCCAGAAACCCTCTCCGCCGGTCCGTTCGGGGGGAATCGCATTTCCCCCAAAACCAGTGTAATGCAGGAAACAACTGGAATTCGGGACAAGGGTCTAATGCCTCCACCACTTATCTACCCAGAGGAAAGCGGCATGGGAAAGGTAGAGGACGAGGTTCCAACCCCAGAGGCGCCCCGGCCTCTGGTTAGAAATGACCTTCAAATCCAGCTCCCCTCCCATGCCACCCTGGTCGGGGGACGTATAACATCTTTCCTTACTGCATGGGAGGGGATAACAACAGACCAGTGGGTACTCAAGACGGTTGCCCATGGGTACTGTATAGAATTTGCCTGACCACCCCTATTCAGACCACCAAAGTCAAGACGCCTGATGCCGGACCACCTGCGGATCCTGCTACAAGAGGTGGAGACCCTTCTAGGAAAGGACGCCATAGAAGTTGTCCCTATTCTACAGGTAAACAAAGGTATTTATTCAGTGTACTTGCTTGTACCCAAAAAAGATCTCACCATGCGCCCTGTGCTAGACTTGCACCCAGCAAACAAGTGTGTCAAACCTCAAAAGTTTCATATGGTAACTTTACAGCAAGTAATCCCGCTGTTGAAACAGGGGGATTACATGGCAACACTGGACATGAAAGATGCATACTTTCATATTTCAATGCTGCCAGCGCACAGGAAATACCTAAGGTTCATGATAGAGGACAAGCACTATCAGTTCAAGGTACTCCCCTTCGGCATTGCCTCGGCACTGAAGGTGTTTACAAAGGTACTGGCAGCAGCGGCAGCACACTTGCGCAGACTATCCGCTCCGGTTTACCCTTACCTCGACGACTGGCTCATAACAGGGGAGTCTTACGAAACATGCCTATTGAACACGCAGAAAACAATAGATCTCTTATTCAGTCTGGGATTCTCCATCAGCAAGAAGAAATCCAGCCTAGACCCCAGTCAAGTCAAACAGTTTCTAGGGGCTCTAATTCAGACAAAAGACAGCCTAGTCTTCCCCTCCAACCAGAGGGTTAAAAACATGCTGTTCCAGATCCCTCAGAATGTAGCCAGTCGGGAAGTGACGGTACGCAAAGCCATGGAACTGTTAGGAATGATGGCGTCCCGCATGTATTTAGTTCCTCACGTGCGTCTGTGCATGCATCCCATGCAAGAGTGGCTCAACAGCCAGTGGTGTCAGGCCAGCGGACAATGGGAAGATCTGGTAGTTGTCTCGCCAGCCCTCATTCTCTCTCTGCAGTGGTGGTCGATGGAAAACCTCTTGAAGGGGAAATCCTTCACCACCCCCACCGTAGAAGCCACTTTCACGACCGACGCATCTCACGGGGTGGGGGGCTCACCTGCTTCAGCAGACGGCGCTCAGCGTGTGGTCCCCACAAGTAGCGTCCAACCACAAAAATCTGTTGGAGGTATTAGCGGTATTCAAAGCACTGCAAGCCTTTCAAACACATTTACAGGGGAAGACAGTCCTGATCTTGACAGACAGCACCACAGCCATGTACTTCCTGAACAAACAGGGAGGCACACACTCTCCAGGGCTATCCAAGCTGTCCCAAAACATTTGGCTATGGACTCTCAAACACAGGATGTTCATGTTGTCCCAACACGTTCCAGGGGAACTCAATCTTCTGGCAGACGTGCTCAGCAGAGATTTCCCACTGCCCGTAGAGTACGAATGGCGACTACACGAAGACATCGTCTCCAACGTTTTCGCAGAATGGGGCTTCCCAGAGATCGACTTGTTCGCAACTCTGGAGAACGCTCAATGCCAAGATTACGCCTCAAGGTACTCACAGAACCGCTCCAAGGGGAATGGGCTCTGGATAGCATGGTCAGGGAGATTTGTTTACACTTTTCCACCCGACTCCCTTACTCAACATGATCGTGCACAAGATGCACCAGGAACCGGTCACCATGATATTGGTGGCCCCCATGTGGGCCTGCCAACCCTGGTTCTCTCATCTGATGGAGATGTCCCTCTCCCCTCCTATGAAACTGCCCTGCCCGTACAACATGTTATCTCGGGACAGGGGAGAAACACTGCACCCATGCCCACATCTGAACTTAGCAGCCTGGCTCCTGAGGTCATAGAGTTCGGACACCTTCAACTCCCTCAGAGATGTATAGACATACTCAGGGAAGCGAGGAAACCAACACCCGATACTGTTATTCTGGTAAATGGAAATGTTTCGTTATCTGGTGTAAGGCCAAGGGCGTCACTTCCATTGACTGCTCTCCTACTCACATTGTATTGTATCTGACTCAATTACTAGATTCAGGCCTGGTTTTTAATTGCCTGAAAGTGCACTTAGCTGCTCTCTCAGCCTACACTACGTCACAACAACAGGTGTTGTGGTAGAAAATACCATTTATCAAGGCTTTCATGGAAGGGGTTAAGAGGATTCATCCCCTCATTTCAAACCCAGCTCCCGGATGTGGTTTTGACTAGACTCATGGGGGTCTCCCTTTGAGCTTATGCACAAGGCAAGTCATAAAGACCTTACCTATAAGACCTTCCTAGTGGCCATCCCTTCTATAAGAAGGGTTAGTCAACTACAGGCCATTTCAGTACTAGACCCCTTTGTTACTGTTCACAAAGATAAGATGGTTCTGCGCACTCACGCTTGATTTGCGCCTACATTTATTTCCAAGTTCCACGTGAATCAGTCAATAGAACTGCCCACTTTCTTCCAGAACTGTCATGACCCTTGCCCCTGGCCCTCACTGGCAAGTCAGTTTTCCAGTTAGGGCCAGGTCAAAGGCCTTAAAACCTCATCCAAGACTCTCTTGGAGTCAGTCCTGGCGCCTTTGGCGCCAGGCTCATAACCATCATGAATACCAACATTAGAATGGGACTATTTACTTGGGACTATTTAACTTGGGTGGGGGGCGGGGGGTTAGCCAACTTGGAGGCACACACATAGCTCACTTACAAGGAACTGAGCTATGCGGTCTAGTCTTTTGGGTGTGGCAGGCCTGGGACTACTTTACCTGGACTACTTTGGGTGTGGCAGGCCTGGGACTATTTTACTTGGACTACTTTACCTGAGACTATTTAAACCACACCCAAACAGCAGAACATGCATTGCGTTATTCTGCTGTGGGCAGCGTAACGCTCACCGTGTCCAGTTCTTTGATGCCAGTTTACCTGAAACCAAGGACCTGCAGAGAGAGAAAGAACACTACGAAACTTACCTGGAACAGTATCCTGTCTTTAATCCATTGCTGACTTCAGTTCCACTCACCTGAAGGTATGAACTCCATCATCCGGCACCGCATGCATCCTGGAATGCCATAACCTGGAAAGAGGAGAAAGAAAGACAGCATTAGTAAGCGTTTACTCACATTTCCTCCAAAATTAAAGCCACACAATTCTTACCTGGGTAGTCATCTCCTGGTCAGTATCATTGCTGGAACATTACGGTTAGCAATATAAAAGGCGGAACAGCTGAGCGCATTACTCACCGGACAGCATCGTGCACACCGCGCTTTCGCCTACCGGCCCATGCTCATCTTCAAACTGCATGACAACATCAAAATACCTTTCCATACTTAAAAGGAAAGGAGCAAGACATTATTATTCGAACTAAACGGAACATAAGAACTGCATATAAAGACTGAAAAGCAGAAAACCTATGGAGTAGCAGCAGGCCTGGATTTTGCATCAGTGAAGTAACTTGGTCGCTGCTCACCCCCACATCTACGCGCCCCTGCCACGAGGAGCAGGACGGAGAATCCACCTTTTACAATATTAAGGTGAGGAGAAGGCCCAAGGGGGAGGAAGGAGTTGAGGCCAAGGGAGGTGGGAAAACATAAAGACAATCTGGTATTGAATCCAGCTCTCCTATATTGCAGACCCATCTTTAACCAAAGGCATTACCAAGGGACCGGGAGAGGGTTCGAGAGGGCAAATCATCCAACCAGGGCTGGGTGGCGTCCCTGTGGATACCAGGTGAGCGTAACAGAACCCCTCTAACATGGCCGAAAGAAGCTTACACACGTTAGATGTGACAAACCAATTTTTCATTTCAGTGGCGGATGGCAGAGAAGGAGATCCTGTCTCCAAGTCAGCAATCTCAAGGTGGATAGTCAAATGCATCACACTTTGTTACACTCTTGCTAAGAGAGAACTGCCCTTCAAGCCTAGAGCACATTCTACTCGAAGCACTGAGGCTTTCATAGCATTCATTGCAAATGCTTCCCTAGAGTCCATTTGCAAAGCGGCAACCTGGAGTTCTGTACACACCTTTACAAAACACTATTGCCTAGACACTCATTCTAGGTCTGATTTTCAGGTGGGACAAGCAGTACCAAGACATCTTTTCACTACTGTTCCTTCCCACAACCCACCTCCAACTCTGGGTACTGCTCGCTAGTCTATGATTGAGCATGTGATTCTGTGCAGATTAACAAGCATCAGAAGACATGCATTACTCACCGTAATAGCATTTCTGATGATTGTATCTGCTTAGCTACCTAAGCAGATCGTTGACCACTGCAAGTTGTGAGGCCCAGTAGTCGGTTTGGAGGCGGGGCACCCCTATCCCTGCCTCTCAGATCGATCTTTGGAGCGTGGTCAGCGCTATACATGGTTGGCCTCCACCCCATATGAGTTCCCTGAGGAGGGTCTCTACCCGGTCAAATTCAGAGCCTGGGATCCTGAGTGGGCGGTCTGTGAAACATATAGGAATCTTGGCAGAGTCATCATTTTAAAGAGTGCGGCTCTACCCATGAGTATCAGGGGGAGGAGTTTCCAGTGGTGTACGTCGCTAACAAAGCAGTCAATGATCGGGTGGAAATTGCGTGTTACATAATTAGTGAGGTCTCCGGATATCCAAATTCCTAGGTCCCGAAAGCCGTGCTGCTCCACTCGGTACGGGCAGTCCTGGGGGTTAACCAGTATTCCATCCTTCACCGGAAAGAGAACGGATGTCTCCCAGTTAATTCTCAGTCCGCTAAATTCACCAAAACGGTTGAGCATCTGTGTTACTATTGGGCAGGTCCGGGCTGGATCCCCCATCAGGAGATCGTCTGCATATAGAGAGATCCGATCTTCATGCCCCTCAGGCCATCTAAATCCCGTCCAGGCTGCGTTCTGGCAGAGCCATAGGGCGAGTGGCTCAATTGAGGGCGAATAGGATGGGGGAGAGGGCCGCGTACCACGACCGATTGGAAAGAACTGGGAGGGCCATCCATTCACCCTGTCCTCTGCTTGGGTATTTGTATAGAGTAGTTGTACCCATTTTAGGAAGTTATCCCCAAATCACATGCATTTCTGTAACGCTCATCTGGTATCCACAGGGACGTCACTCAGCCTGTTCCGACCTCCTATGACCTCAAACCCTTCCCTGGAGTCCACTCGACTGGAGACTGGGCCTGAAACACAGGATTGGTAGAGTTTAACTCCCTATTGTCTCTGTGTGCTTGAACCCCTTCTTCCCCGGGGTCCAACCCTTCCCTTTGATCCACAGCTCCCCTTGTTTTCTTGGAAAGTGTGCTCTCCGTCCTGCTTTCAGCGCAGGGGCGCGTTGATTGATGCGGGCTCGTTGCTGCCTAGTTACTTCACTGGCAAGAGTCCGACAGGTAAGTATAATGAGTCTTTTGAACAGTTCTCTAACTTCGTTCCTTTCCTTCCTTAGATGATGGCCGGCGTCCGGGGATGGCGACGTGCTGCTGAGATGAGTAGCGCTGAAGGTGAGTGGGAGCGTGATGCGACCCTTTTGTATTTGTATTGAACTAAGTTCTTTTTCTGTGTTTTTTAGGTGCCGCAACGTTTTCTTAAGAAGTTCCGGAGACACGGTTCCCCTAGAGCGGCTGGGATTCAGGTAAGCGTTTGAAGCTCGTACAGTCTTTAAAAATAAGAGAAGATTTGCTGAATGCTTACTAATGCCTTTTTTCTGTTCTTTTCCCTTTTCCTTAGGTAGCGGCGTGCCGGGATGGGAATGACACCGCCGAAGATTCCCGCAGAACAGAAGAAGTGATGAATCATGGGCAGAAGCGCCGCAAGGTATGGCTGTTCCTAACGGTGTTCTTGTTCTTGCAGGAGCTGAGCGCAGAAGAAAGATGCAGGCCTACTGGAGACCGATCCGAACACGGTGAGTGTCAGGCTGCAGGTGCAGAAAACACAAAGCATGTTTCTCAGCCTGGACGTGGCTTAAATAGACTCTGGGTATCCCAGGTGTCTCTGGGCTGAACCACACCCAAAAGACTAGACTGCACATGCAGTTCTGGGAACCAAAATATGTGGGGCATCCATATTGTCCCCATCAATGCACTACAAGTCCAATCCATAATGTTATCCTATGGGAGTGAGTGAGTCTGGTGCCACAAACGCTAAGTCTGACTCCAAGTGGGTCTTTGGAGGGATGGAGAGGCCCTTGAGGGCCATGTAGGTGATCGTGGCCTGACTCCAGCCTGATATCTTGGAGGGCTGGGGAAATGAGAGGCAGGAATCATGACAGCACTCCACCCCACCCCCCAAGGCCCCTCTCAAGGTGGCTCTTCTGTCTAGTCCTGGTTTGTGTGGATGGTTTTGATGGAATCGTCTAAGCAAGCGAGGTGCATGGATGTACTCACAAGGCTCCCATGTCCCGTCTTGTGGACCATACCCCTTCCAGTCTACTAAGTCTACCATTTGGATCTGATGTACTTTGAATCCAGGATGTCCTTGACTTCGAATTCTGGCTCCCCGGCGACTACTACTGGCTGCGGTGGCATTGCTACCCGGGTCCCAGGTTGAACAGGTTTAAGGAGAGACACGTGGAACACAGGATGAATCTGCATGTTTGACGGCAAAGCTAGTCTGAGTGCCACAGGTTTTATCACGGAGGTGACAGTGAATGGACCCAGGTATCTTGGATGGAAAGTTTGGGTTCCTTTAATGGACACGTGTTTAGACGCCAGCCAGACTTTGTCTCCCACTTGGTAGTTGGGGGCCTTTGCTCGGTGTTGATCAGCAAACTTCTTTTCGCGATTCTTAGCTTGAAGTAGGTGTTCAGCTGCCCTTTTAAAGGTTTGAGAAATGGTCGTGTGCAAGGTTTTGACTGCTGGCATTTCCAGGGTTGTAGGAACGTCCAACTCAGAAGTACGTGGGTGCCTGCTATACATGGTATAAAAGGGTGTCTGCCCAGTTCTGGTGTGTAGGGAATTATTATAAGCATATTCAGCTATCTATAATAGGTGGAACCAGCATCCTTCAGCTTGGTGTAACATGCAACGCAGATACTGCTCGAGCGTCTGATTTGTCCTCTCAGTTTGACCATCCATTTGGGGGTGGTGACTGGTGGATAGCTGGATGTCGATCTGGGCCATAGAGCAGCATTTTGTCCAGAAGTTAGATACGAATTGAGTACCTTGGTCTGAGACTAAAACTGAAGGAAACCCATGGAGCGGTACGATGCCTTCAAGAAATACCTTTGCCAAAGTGGAAGAATTTGGGAGCCCCTTAAGAGGAATGAAATGTGACATTTTTGTAAATAGGTCCACAACCAGAAGAATAGTGTTGAACCCTTGACTGGGTGGTAAGTCGGTAATAAAATCGAGGGACAACGTGTGCCAGGGTGCTGGTGGGATTTCCAATGGTTGTAATAGCCCAGCTGGTTTCTGTTTGGATGACTTGTTTTGAGCACACACTCCACAAGATAAGATGAATTGGATAATGTCTTTACGCCGCGTGGGCCAACAATAATTTCATTTTACCTTGGCTAGGGTTTTAGCGATTTTGGGGTGGCCCTCGATCAAGGAATCGTGATAACCGGACATGACTTGTTCTCATAGTTCTTGGTTTGGTAAGAATAAACGATTCCTGAAGTAGGGCAACTGATCTTTTATCATGTAATGTTCTCCTTGTGCACTCCATGCTTGTAATTGCTCCGGACTCATAAGGTTTTGGATTTCTTTATGTAATTCTTTCTTGGTTATGGTTGCTGTGATTCCTAGGAGCTTGTCACTCGGGATGATTGCTATTGGGTCAGGGGTCGGATACCCTTGCACTTCCACCCCCATACGGGAAAGGGCATCCGCCTTCCCGTTTTTCACCCCTGGTCGAAATGTAATGCCGTAGTCATATTCAGCAAAAAAAAGAGCCCAACGTAGTGGTCGTGAGGATTGGGCCTTTGCCGTTTTTAGGTACTGGAGGTTCCGGTGGTCAGTTATTACAGTGATTGTGTGTCTGGCGCCCAAGAGGTAGCGCCGCCATGCCTTAAAGGCTGATTTAATGGCCAGGAGTTCTTTGTCTGTGATAGCGTAATTGAGTTCAGGGGTGTGAATTTACGTGACCAGAAGGCAACAGGGTGTAACTGGCCCATTTCAGGGTCCTTTTGTGAGAGGACGGCTCACATAGCCATACTTGAGGCATCCGTTTCCACCAGGTATGGGAGATCAGGGCGAGGGTGGCGTAAGATTGGGACAGATGCGAATCTTGCTTTGAGTTCCTGGAAAGCTTCCTCGGCTTCTGTTGTCCACTGGAACTTTTTGTTGCTTTTCCTTAGCAATGACGTGATGGGATGCACGATTTGCGAAAATCCTGAGATGAACCGGCTGTAGAAGTTTGCAAAACCCATCATACTTTGAACCCCCTTGAATGAATTTGGGGATGGCCAGTTCAGGATAGCATCTACCTTGTGTACATCCATTCGGATTCCATTCGGGCTGAAAATAAAGTTCAGGAATTCCACCTCAGAGACGTGGAATGAGCATTTTTCGAGCTTGGCGTAGAGCTGTTGTTGACGGAGTTTCTCCAATACGCACCGGACATGTTTAACATGGTCCTGCATTGATTCGGAATATACTTGTCATGATGCTCGCTCCCGGGGAGCCGGTTCAAGCCCGGCGTCCCCGAAAGCGGACATCCAGTCCCCAAGGAAGGACCCAGCAACCCCATGTAGGGGCCCTTTGGACAGTGTCCTGGCGCCATAGGCGCCAGGCTCATTATGGGAATGCTTGGGTGCACTTACCTGATGCAGACCATGCTGCAGGATCCCGGCCTCCTTGAGGCCTGAAAGGAACTACTTTACCTGTGGGACTAATTTACCATCAGGGCGTGGTCGGGGAAGGATACATACCTGATTGGAGGAAGGATACATACCTGGAACTTCTTCCAAGGCTATTTAAACCCCACCCGAACAGCCACACCTGCTTCGCGTTATTCTGCATCTAGCAGCTGGACGCTCACCGTGTCTGCTCCTGCATCCTGACTTCTGCCACGCCTGCCAGCATCCTGGATCACCTGCAAAGGAAGAGAAGAAGAGAACAGAAGAAGGAAAAGTCCTTACCTGCTAAATCCCGCATCCCGGAGACATCTCGCCGACAATCCTGAAAAGGAAGACTTTAATTTAAAAGCTCATCGCGTCGATCGCTGCAGCGCCGCATTCCACTCACCTTCACAGGGTGCCTCCATGTTCAGCAGCGATCATCCAGATTCGCAGTCACGCCCCAGCGCCTAGGGAGAAAAACACCAGAACAAAAGGTGAGAGAGAGAAGGGAATAAGGAAAGCTAAATCTCCATGTTAAGACTTACCTGTTGATTCATTCCCTCTTCATTTCGGGTCCGCGCCGCATCCTGGCATTTCCGGCCCCGGCCCCAAAGGGGAAAAAGAGACATCAGCGTTAATGAGCGAATAAGGGGAACCTCTTAGCAAGTTTGGTTCTCACCAATCCGAAAATCCAGTGAAGTAACTGGATACCAACGCGCCCCTGCATCAGAAGCAGGATGGAGAGCTCGTCCTTCCAGACCTTAAGGTGAGACGCTACGAGAAATCACAGAAGGGTTTCAAGGAGGGTGAGAGGGGAAAGTGGGAGGCCGATTGCATTACCCCGCAGACAGTTAATCCCCTATTTTCGCCTACAGAAGGATACTTCTGCGAGCCAGACAAGCCAGATTTGGGGGCCCGGTCCAGTCCGTCTTTCGAACCCTGCGCATCACCTTAGAAGAGGTCACAGCAGCGCGAACCAGGCCAGCGCCTCGGTGGGAGTCAGGTGAAAGTAACAGAACGCGAAGCCTTCCTACAAATTCCCACCCAGGCGCTATGGAAAGTTCTGAGACTGATCAGTTGGCCCAATTACTGGGGGAATTACGGGCCGAAGTACATGCCGCTCGTCAAGAGACTAATGCCCTCAGGAGGGAATTAATAATATCAAAGGAAAGAACTGATGACCTGGCCAGACCGCTTTTGCAAGGTCAAGCTGGGCAAACTCCTCTACCCGGTTCCGGAGGGAACCCCGCTCCTGTGGTTTCCAGTAACCCTGTACAGATTAATCTACCTGGAAACATGCCGCTGGCCCCACCCGAACGCTTTGCTGGGGACCCCAAACAATTTGCGTATTCATGAATCAGTGTCGTTTGCACTTCCTATGCAGACCTGGGGCTTTCCCTAATGATCAGACCAAGGTAGCCTTTGTATTGTCATATCTCAGCGGCTGCGCTGCCGATTGGTCAGTTCCACTGGTTACTCAAGATGACCCGATTCTCCGTGATTTTCAAAGGTTTCAAGCAAGCATGGAAAGGTTATTTGCTCGACACTCTCAGGGGCAGGCGCTGGATGACGAACTTCTATCCCTGCGACAGGGCAATCAGGACCTCCTATCCTATATTGCAACCTTTAATAGACTAATTGTGGAAACTGGATGGCCAGAGGATAAAAGAGTCACGTTGTTTTATCGAGGCCTTCGCGGAGAACTTAAAGATGTCTTGGCCCAAGTTGTAAATCCGCCCCAAGAATGCACAGCGTATATAGACTTAGTGGTCCAATTGGATCACAGACTTCAAAACAGAAAAGCAGATCGGTCACGGTTTGAGACCCGGGTGTTGGTCAAGACCCATGCTAATCCCAAGGGAGTTGATGTCTCTGAGCCTATGCAAATTGGAGGGGTTAAAGGACCCTTAACTCAAAAGGAACGTGAAAGGAGGCGGCAGTTAAAATTATGTCTTTATTGTGGGAATTCTGGACACTTTCTACGAGATTGCCCGGCAAAACCGCCCCGAAAGGCGGTAGGAGCCGCTGATAAAAACCATGAAGACTCTGTTTCGGGAAACGACTCCACCCGACAAGTGTAGGGGTCCGCTTGCCGAGCTTGAAAACGAACTCTCAGACCTCGCATTTCATTGTGCCAATGGTTCTCGTAGATCCAGAACAGCCTAAGCGGTTGCATGCAATAAAGGCATACATCGATAGTGGGGCTATTGGAAGCTATGTGGATCGTGAATTGGTCTCTAGGATTAACCTCCCTCTCCGTCCTAAAACCAGCAACGTTTTCAGCGTGGATGCTGGTTATGAAGAAGAAATGCGGTGAGTAAGCGCGGTATGCGGCGCCTCTAGATGTTTCCACGCTAACCTGGAGTGTCTTTTCCCTCTTGCAGATGGATGAGAAGTTCCCCCAGAGCGGCTGGGATTCAGGTAAGCGTTTGAAGCTCGTACAGTCTTTAAAAATAAGCGAAGATTTGCTGAATGCTTACTAATGCCTTTTTTTCTGTTCTTTTCCATTTTCCTTAGGAAGCGGCGTGCCGGGATGGGAATGACACCGCTGAAGATGCCCGCAGAACAGAAGAAGCAATGAATGATGGGCAGAAGCGCCGCAAGGTAAGGCTGTTCCTAACGGTGTTCTTATTCTTGCAGGAACTGAGCGCAGTAGAAAGATGCAGGCCTACTGGAGACCGATCCGAACACGGTGAGTGTCACACTGGAGGTGCAGAAAACACAAAGCATGTTTCTCAGCCTGGGTGTGGCTTAAATAGTCTCTGGGTATCCCAGGTGTCTCTGGGCTGAACCACACCCAAAAGACTAGACTGCACATGCAGTTCTGGGAACCGAAATATGTGGGGGCATCTGTCCCCATCAATGCACTACAAGTCCAATCCCCAATGTTATCCTATGGGAGTGAGTGAGTCTGGTGCCACAAGCGCCAAGTCTGACACCAAGTGGGTCTTTGGAGGGATGGAGAGGCCCTTGAGGGCCATGTAGGTGATTGTGGCCTGGCTCCAGTCTGACATCTTGGAGGGCTGGGGACATGAGGGGCAGGAATCATGACAGTTTCATGGTTTCCCAGAGGCTGTCCCATCAGATTTGGTCGAAAGCCTTTTCAAAATCAATTGCCAATAGGGCTAGTGGAATATCTATAATAGGAGCGCGTACTATTGCTAGATGGAACCGTTGCAGATTCATTCGGGTTGACTTGTGTGGCATAAAGCCACATTGGTCCAGGTGGACCAGGGTGTGAACAACTGACTGTAGTCGGTTAGCCAGGAACTTGGCAAGGATCTTAGCCTCACCGTTAAGTAGCGAGATGGGCCTATTGGAGGCGCATCTCTCTGGGGGTTTGTCTGTTTTAGGAATGACTACGATTGTAGCCTTGCACAGGTATGGTGGAATGGTGCCCTGTTACCGGGCGCGAAGCAGCATTTTTTGAAAGGGGGGGGGCACAATTTTGTTCTCGCCTAGTTTTTGCCAGGTTTCAGTCGGGAACCCGTTGGGGCCTGGTGTTTTCCCTGCCTGCAGTTGTGTTAGGGCTTCAGCTATTTCTTTTTCAGAGAGATCGGAGTCTAATTGTTCTCTCTAACACGCTGAGAGAGATGGGAGTGTTATATGGCCTAACAGGGTTGGGTCAAATGAGGAAGTTAACGCTTGATATAATTCAGCATAGACTTGGGCAAAGGTTTCTGCTATTTCGGCATCCGATTGGCATCTCTTGTTTCGTGAGGTGACAATCTCTCGGACATGGCGTTGTCCCTCATCTCTCTTTTCCAGCCAGGCTAGCATTTTGCCTGCTTTGTCCCCAGATTCATATATTCTCGCTCTGGAGTCCCAATGGGCTTGTTTCGCGTTATCCAGCGCCATGTTTTGGAGGCGCTCATTGGCTCGCTTAAGGGACCCCTGAGTCTCCGGCGTCGGATCGAGAGAGTGCTTATTTTCCCACTGGGTCACTTCCCTTTTGGCTTCTATTATTTTTTGGAGTCTTTCTTTTTTTTTTTGTTCGCTGTCCAGGAGATTATCTCTCCCCGTAGCACTGTTTTATAGGGCTCCCATATTACTACTGGATCTTTCACTGCAGCTTCGTTGATCTCAAAGTATTCGTTGGATACTTCAACAAGGCGATCAACCAGTTCTGGGAACCCGAGAAAGTAGTTGTTCAATCTCCACATTATAGGGGGCATTATGCCGTGTATCCGCAGTTCCACCATCAGGGGTGAGTGGTCCGAGATACCACGGGGAAGCAAGTCTGCAGATAATACCCTATGTAGTTCTGTATTTGGAAGGAAGAGGTAATCCAGCTTGGGCAGGGAGCCGTGGGCTCCCGAGTGGAACGAGTAACCCCTAGTTCCCGGGTGTAGCTCCCGCCACACATCTCGAAGACGTAAGACAGATACAAAGTTGGCCAGTTTCGTGGGGGCATCTGGGTTACGCTGTCTGAGGTGGGTGCGATCCATGGTATTGCACATGACGTCATTGAAGTCTCCCCCCAGAATCCACCTATCGGGTTGATGTTTTCCCATGAGAGTGAGTGGTCAGTTTGTCTAACAATTCTTGCCCCAGTCCGGGTGGGGAGTACACCGACACAACAGCCAGTCTCTCGCCCCGGAACATTCCCAGGATTAGGACGTAACGACTGTGGGGGTCCCGTTCTACGATTTGTGAGGCAAATGCGACTTGTTTGTGTATGAGAATAAGAGCACCCCTGGATCCCATTGTGTATCCCGCATGATATGTGGCCCTATAGTTGGTTCTTTGGAAGAGGGTACAGTGTGACCCTGCTAGATGTGTCTCGGTCAACAGGGCCATATCGGGGGAGTGTCTGTTCAGCAGTTGCGTGATTAGACGTCTTTTTTTCCCAGAGCCTATTCCATTGACGTTCCAGGTGAGCAGTTTGAGAGATCTGGGGCGGTCAGCAGATAACAGATGGGATTGTACGAGTGCCATTTAGAACACGTATTGGCGGGTTACAGGATATCTTGGTCCTGGGGGGCGGACAGCTTCTCCTCGGTATGTGTTGCGGGGGTAGTTTTTCCCTGTATGGTAAAGTGGTGTGGCTTATGCCAAGGGTTGTGATTGGATTGTAATGTGAACATGTGATTGCCCCAAACTAACAAAAAATCGAATGATCTTTCCCTTCCCTCCCCCTCCCTATACTCCACCCCAACCTGAAGTACCTGTTGCACGAACATTGCTGACCCTCAAAACCCTAGGGAGCCAGCCCTACACTCCGTTGCTATTAGGAACAAACGGAAAGAAGAATAACTCAAACTATCCCAAGTCCTCTCAGGGTTTGGGGTCTTGGGTGGTGGCCCTGGGGCCTGCTACTTTCATTGTGTTTCTTGACAAACTTAAGGCAGAGTGTTGGCAAGGTCCTATGGCATCTGCAGGTGTGTCCCACATGTTCTTCCGGTGAACCCCTTCAGGGTCCTGCATTTACCTTCTCCGATCCAGTGCGTTAGTTGTCTCTCTCCTGAGCCGGCTCATTCCGTTCTGGTGGTGGGGGGAGTTGTGCTTGTCGGTCTCTGTTCCTCCGAGGTCTGGGTCCGCCTTCAGGGTCCGGGTTTCTTGGGTCCCAGTTCGCAGTGATATGGGTTTCAGCCCATTTCCAGGCCTCTCTCGGATCTGTAAAGTACACTGTGGTGCCGTTATGTTGGATCTTGACTCGTGCCGGAAAAACCAGTCCATATTTGACGTACATGGAGTGGAGTTTCCTTTTGAGATGTTCGAAGGATTGCCTAGCTTTTTGCACTTCCCGAGTGTAGTCGGGGAAGAAGGCAATTTTTGAGCCGTTATATGTAATGGAGCCTTTCGTTCGGGCCATCTGTAATATTGCATTTGCAATGACAGTTCTAGGTGGGGCACCTCTGGCACTGGGCGTCCCGTTCGTCCTCGGTGGGCTCTTTCTATTAAGAAAAAGTTAGAAAAGGATTTAGGTGCCACGAGATCCGCCAGCCAGTGCTCCAAGAAGAGTTCCATGCTGGGGCCTTCTGTGTTTTCTGGCAGGGCCAGGATGCGAATATTGTTGCGGCGTTATCTCCCCTCACCCTCCTCCACTCGTGCCTCCAAGGATTTTAGGCGTGTCATTGCCCGTGTTAGCTGCTGGTGGACCCCACCAAGGTCGTCCTCCACATTCGAAACCCACTATTCTACTTCTCCCGTGCAAGAGGATAACTTTTGGAGGTTGTGTAGAAGGAAGATACCTCCGCCGATATGCCATAATCTTTTTCTCCATTGAGGAGCAGGAGTTTGCAATGGCGGCCATCACGTCTTTTAATGTTAGAGTCTTAGCCGCGGGAGGGGAGGTCGCTGGTAATTCAGCATCCTTCGTCGCGGTGGGGGTGCTTGTTGTGAACTGGTCCATTGTGGATTGTGTGGCCACCCTTTTCATTTTATCTTTCCCCATAGTGTAAATTAGCGGTGCACTAGGGGTGAGATTCGCGCTGCGGTATTAGTTATGTCGCGCTTTGCTCCTTACTCGCTCTTTGTGTATAGCTGGTGGTGGGCACTGCTCTCCTCGGCCAGTCTGTTGAATGTCAGGCGTCCCGGCTCCGATGTGCACCCCGCCGGTTGGGTATTGGATGACAGAGTCCTGTACCTCTCCCCGTCCGGTCCGGGGCTCCCGGCTCTGGCTGCTCTGTGGGTATGACTGTATTTTCCCTGGATTATGGTTGCTATCTCCTCTTTAGCCAGTATCAGGTACGCCTTTGAGGTTTCTTGTGCGCGTGGGCACAGGGCCAGTGTGTACTATGGTGGGACTCGGGCCCTCCCACGCATGCAACATCCGATTGCTTCGGTCCTGGCAGAATCATAGGCCCTCTGGGTTGGACATCAGGAATGTGCCGCTCTTCAGTACACCTACAGTTTCGGTGGGGGATTGCCTCACAGGCGCGGTGCTCTTCGCGGCCCCAGTATTGGTGGTAATCCCCGGGCAAGGGGGGGGGCCCCGCCGGGGGTGTCGGCAATCCAGACTCTTCACTGTGCCCTGGTAAGCAGCGTCTGTTGTCTCCTCGCTCCGCAGTTGTCAGTTGCAGGAGAGGCCCGGCCGCCACTAAGGCAAGGAACAGTCTTCTGTGGCGCTCCCGACTCTCTCGGTTCCCCGGTGTGTCAGGTGGAGCAGGGGGGAGAAGGCAGATCCTCCAGGCCCCAGACCCAGCACGGGGAGGAGGGGGGTCACAGGACTCGCACAGCGCTGCAGCGCTTGTCCTACCTTGCGCTGCTGCAGCGGTCCGCGCCCCCTCCTGCCTCATGACCGCTGCCGTCTACGGCCGTTGTGATGCCGGCCCAGTCCGCCGCAGAGTGCCATGTATTTCCTGGGCCGGTGTCGGCCCATTGTGCTGCCTTGTGCCTCCGGTAGGCCAGCTTCCAGACGTAGGTTGGTGCCTCAGAGTCCCCCCTTCCGCCGTGTTTTGGACTTTCAGCGAGGGTAGCCCGCGGTGGCCATTTTGGTGGGCTCTTCCTCGCTCTCCGCCCGCATCAGCTTCTCTCGCGGATAGCTTCAGAAAGAATGGAGGCCGAGCGCTCATTTTTCGCCCAGGCGTGCTGCACCCGTATGTTCAGCAGCAGGTGCAATCTCAGGCGAGTGCGTTCCGTCCAAGAGGATGTTTGAGCAGGATATCGCGGGCGGCCAGAGGGAGCTCTCGGGACTCACGTCCTTACCGCTCTCATGCTTGCCACGCCCCCCAATTGTTTGCTCTTTCAATCTGCCTCTTGCCACTATGTGTCTCAAAAGTAAATTGACGAGGGGGCGCGTACCAGCATGGACACGTGAAGAAGTCACTCAGCTGTTGGGCCTACTGAGGTTTGCTCTCCCACCAGTTGAGAACAGGCTTGCAGATGCCCCTCAGGGCTCCTGTGGCCCTGGCAGTGTTGTGAACGGCGATTGTCCCTAAGCCAGAGTGGAGACGGAGGTCCGGAGGGCACTCCAGAGTCGCAAACCCGGAGCAACGTGAATCTCTCAGCCCCCGCGCCGGTGGCAGAGAGGACCCAGGCGCCCCCCAGGCGGAAACCTGACCTCACGGAGGTCCAAAACAGCCGGAGTATATCGGTACCCCCTAGCCCCCCCTCCTCAACCACCTGCGGGCAAGGGGGACTGGGGCTTGAAGCCTGGGCCCCATGACTTGTTAGTGCCACAGAAACCCTCACCAGAGACCTGGCTGAGCAACACGCCTGCAGGGCGTGCATGGAGGAGCCCCGCAATCGTAAGCCCACGGCGGGAGCAGGGATCGAGAACAGACTCCAGTCCACAGCAGAGAAGTAGCAGGTGACACCGTCCCAGCAACCGCAGCGGGACCACGATTCTCCCCGCGCGGACAAGCACAAGAAGAGGCTGAGTCAGGAAGAGGCACAGCCCCTATTCCCCTCTGAAAAACACCCCGAAAAGGTGAGGAGACCCGTGGAGACGGGATGGCAGGGACACAGTGATGCAGAGGACGGCTCCGGAGGATCGGCCAGACCACCACGTCGGGATGCGGCCAGGGGAGAGAACAGTGGGGCCCGTACCACGGGGTTCATAGCCCAGCGGATAATCTCATGAACAGAGGGAATATCATTTGAGGGGCGTCCCGGGTCCACTGGGTGAAATCGGAATTCAGCGAGAAAACGCATCCTTCCCGCCCGATTCCGAGTAACGATCCACACCCCGGGTTGAAGACCCGGCAAACATGCAGAGGCCTTAACTCCCGCCCAATCCAGGGAAGGCAACAACAGCGCTTCCTGAGGAAGGCCTCCCACAAGATCTGAGGAAGTACATTGGGGCCTACATCAACAGGCTTTTCAAAGAGGACAAGGAGGTGGGGGGGGAAACAAACTGTAATAGAGGATAATAGAGGAGAGAGGAACCACAGAATAACAAGGGACCACATACCCCACACAGTACTGGGGTGAAGGACCGCAAGGGCAAGTCCGACCATGGGAAGGTCCAGAGGCCCCCGTGCGGGCCCCTAGGAGCCTGAAGGGGACAAAGAGCGGCGACGGGAGTGCGGCCTGACCGGGAATGGGGGTGCAGTGCCCCCATAAGGAAGATACCACAGCACCAGCCTACCTCACACGAACGAGGTGAGAGGCCCCACAGGGTGAGACACGACACCGAGGTGCACAGTGGGGAATCAGAGGGTTGATTACTATAGAGATACCCTGCAACTCCGAACCAGAGACCAGCCCCCAGAAGCGGGAAAGTCCCAGGAACTGTAATGGACGTGGGGCTACCCTGGATGGATATCAGGACATCACCAAGTGGAGGGGAAGGGGCATCAAACTCGCACACCTGTCAAAAAGCCCCACTCCAGCACCACAGAAGGCTGTGGGGGAGAAACTGCCTGAGAAAGCTAATCTGCAGCGGTAGACAAGGCCCTTTAGGGAAAGGTCTTACTTCGGGCACGCAACTCAAGTACCCACCACGCAGTTGAGATGCCATGGACAGTGGTAGCCCAAACACCGGGGCAAGGCCCAACAGCAGCTTTGGACTCCGGAACAACTGGGAGGCAGACACTGGGAGGCAGACACTAAGACCAGGTCAGGATACTTGGCCCTTGCCAAGACATGGAGAACAAAGGACTGTGCCCCCCACGCTTGGTAGCACTGGACCCCAAAAGACAGGGAGCTATACCCCGGCGGAGCAGAAGGTAGTTGCCCTGGAGGATTTACGAGGACAGGCCATCACCAAGAGGTAGGCCTACTCAGGGATGCGGTCTTTGCAACCCTTCCGAAGAGCCTCGGGACCTGTCCGAGGGGTGACCTCCTCCACCTCCCATGAGATGGCGACAGGGGTAGGCACTCCCACACAGCTTTGACCAGGGAAGACCTGAAGGATATATTTCAAGAAATCAAAGCAATAAATACAGCCATTCTAGCTTCAATTTGTGAATTCAAGGGCAGGGTGGACAACCTGGAGGACAAAATGGAGGGGCTTGAGCACAACCATCTGCAAGTGGACGTCCTCGAAATTAAATATGAAGCGCGTCTTGCCGACCTAGAAATGAGGGAAGAACAAACTGTTGAAGCTGGACGATTTAGGAAACAGAGAGAGACGCAATAACCTACGAATCCTCAGAGTGAGTGAACAGAAAGGGGAATCGGCTATCGAAGTCGGACGAAAGTTATAGGGCCTGATGAACCAACTGTTCGCTCTTGAAGGGGGCAAAGAGGTGCAGCTGGAAAGGGTCCACAGAGGCGGAGGTGGAGGGGGCAGGGACCCGAGGTCCATAGTAGTTCTCTTCCTCAGGTACAGGGAGAAGATGGAAGTGTGTTAGGGAGAATTCTCTTTTTAGGCTGAATTTCCTAACCTAGTGAGTCCCCCAGCAGCTTTGCTGGATTTCTGGAGTTTGTTTTTTTCTCCTGCCAAGAATGAGACTCTTTTCCTCCCACTCTTGGACATGATTTATGGTGTGCCTTTGAATGTTCATGTGTTTCATGGGCTATGGGGTCTTTTACTCCATAGGGTCTCATATGTTTTGTTATGTGTGTTACACAGCACCCTCCATGCAGTAACACCGGGGTGTCATAGTGACCCCCCACCGTAGACTCCATACCCTGGGACTGACTACTGTCTCCCAGGGCATGTAAAGTCACCATTGGCTTTACTAGTCCCAAATTACTAACAGAACCAGTACAAACCATCGTATTGTGGACGTACTGGTAGGGGCAATTCGATTGCCCCCTGGTCTGTTATTCGAGGGGGCACTGTCCCATCCCCCCTCGTCGAGTTTTGGCTGGTGGCAGTGGATACTACTTTTTATATTCAACCGCGAATATATCTCTATGGGATTTTCCCATTGTTCGAGGCTAATACTTTTTAACATAGCCTCTAACATACCGCCGGTTTATTTATTTAATATTAATTTACCGGTTGGTATTTTCTGCCAGAACTCGGTTTTAAAATGGCGTTTGTGTTCGCCTCTGTAACTCCAAACCAAAGGTCGAGCCCTTTGTTCCACTTTTTGGCGGGCTTCTCCACAGAAGCCTCCAAAAGTGGTGCCACTCTGTCTGGGTACCACAGGGGGTGTGGAAGGGGGTTTAGGCACCCTGGACTGAGTTACCTTGGTAACTCAAGTCGCACTCTTGTGTGATTGGCCCAAGTGGTGAGCCGGCCGGCTCACCACTTAGCATGTTTGATTGACAGCTAGGCTCAGTGAATGGGGGTGTGCTGCATAAAAGCAGGGCTTTTGGGACTGGAACTTCAGAAGTCGCCACAGGACCTGAAAATCCGACGAGGGAGAAGCTGAGCCGACCTGCTACGACGACACCACTGGTGGAGCCCTGCTGAACCGACTCACCACTTCCCAACGACAGAGGAGATCTCCCTGCTGGAGACTCTTCTTCCCCTGACTGGTGGGCACAACCAGTTTACCTTCTTTTCCTCACATCCCAGGACGTCTTGTGGTCGAATTGCCCGTGCCAAGCACCCCGGCAACCGGATAGCCACTTACCACTGGACCGCGAATAAAAGGACTGCTCTTTTTAATTTAGAACTCCGCGGCTGGTCTCTTCCCTGGCAGTGCAACGGACTCCTTCTTTCCTCCCTCACGAGTTCCTCTCTTCCTCCGGACGAAGCACCGACTGCACCGCTGCGAGGAACAACTGCCCCCGCTGGAGCGTTCTCACCATTTTAAGGTACCGTGTCCGCCAGGCCTCCCTTTCTAAAGATTGCTACAAGGTAACAATAATCCCTTAACCTTCTGGACTGGGTTGGCAGCCTTGACCATCTAACTGGTCCCTTTCATTTTGGTCCAACTCTTTCTGAACTTATTGCAAGACTTTTGGGCACTTTGAACCGTGTGACCTTGGACACATTTCGACCGGAGCCTCTTAAAGTGGGTCCGGCCTTGTTAACTTTGACTTTACGGTTTTAACCTGCCTTCTTCTTCCACTGAGTTCTTCTGAAAGTGTTGGGATCTGTTTCTATCTTTGCTCTGCCTTTCTCTCCCTTTTAAACCGATTGATTATAGTGCCATCTTCGTTAAGTGCTCACCGCTGTCTGAAAATAAGTGTTGCTTTACTTAAGACTTGTCTAACTAATCGTTGAAGGGAGTGTATATCTTTTAGTGACCGTGTTTTTGAACTGCTTGATATTAGTGCCAGTTTGTTTTACTAGATGTGTTTTTAAATAAATAATTATATCTCTTTTACACCAAGCTCTGGTCAGTGTTTGCTTGCTCTACTGTGTTCTTTTCACCTATTGTGAATACTCTGTATACTGCCTAACTCTTCTTGAGAGAAGTCTGACTGCTCAGCCATAGCTACCAGCTAAATCTGGGTGGTACAGACTGCTACCAATTGGGTTTACTGCCAACCACCTGTAGTCTTAAATCTTTTGCAGTGGTCCCAGAGGGAACTGCACAGGTTTCTGCTTAACAAAGTTCTCGAAAAAGCAAAACGTCTGGGGAGCTTCCACTACTAAGCCGACACGATCAAGGTGTTTCAAGATCTCTCAGCCCTGACACTGGTCCGTCGCAGAGATTGCCGTCCACTCACGCAATGGCTCTCCGACAAGGACATCAGTTACCGCTGGTCCTTCCCCTTCGCACTAACTTTAGAATGCGGAGAAGTGGGCTACCGAGTGACCAGTGGACAAGAGGCCCTCCAGGTGCTCCAAGTCATCAAAGGTGAAGAGGGGACAGGGGATTTGGAGGGGACAGTGGCGGCACCCCTGGAACAACGGCGGGGGCCCATGGGCCCACAGGCTATAAAGAAAAAGGTGCAAGGCCGCTGGAAATTAGAGAAGTTGAATACCCCCTCTCAACCCCCCCCCGGTGAGGAGGGGGGAATGCGAAATGACAAACGGAAAGCGCTAAACTAACAGATAGGGAGTATCAAAAGTGCATAATTCCCACCGGGGGGAGGTGTGAGGATAATGGAACCAATGGTGGAGTGGCATATTCATCCTTAGTGGCACAGCTTAGGGTGGGCGTCTCAGAATATGAAATATTCACGGGGGCGGGCTGGGAGACGGAGGAAGGGGGGACAAAGGGGTTTGGGGTGGACCCAGCGATTTACGCTCGGAAAGGCACATGAGAGGTATAAAGGAGAGACACCGTACTTTACAGCACTGAGTGGCTGGGAGGGGAAACATGGCTCTGGATGGTGCTCCCTGACATTGAAGGCCGGTTGGAGGTCCTTAAGATAGGCTCCCTTAATGTGAAGGGCCTCAATTCCCCCATGAAATGCTCCTTAGTGGGGAAAGGACTGAGAAACTGCAATTTAGATGTACTTTTGGTACAAGAAACCAGAACAATACTCGTGGAAGAGACGCGCATCCCGGGGGCACATATTGGACAAGTCTTCTGGGACCTGTTATAAAGGGTGGATTGGGGATTGCATTGAACCAGAGGCTTAGGCTCACAGAACCAGTGCTCTGGGGTCGAACGGGTGTGAGGGTGCTGGTGGTCTCTGGATCCATAGAAAACACCAGGGTCACCATAGTGTCGATTTACTGCCCTAACGTTGGTCAAATGCAGTTCCTGAGGGAAGCCTTGGGAGAGATCATGGATAGAGTAGAGGGCCTTCTCATCATAGGGGGGGCTTTAACATCTGGGCAGACAGGGAAATGGACCACAGTGGTGGGCATAACCCCTCAGGGAGTAGGGGGGTTCTGCAAATAGGGGCTTCACAGACTACATGTGGGACCAGGGGCTAATTAATGTCTGGAGGGACTCCAACTGAACAGTGAGGGGCTACACTTTCTATTCACTGGTCCACGCCTCCAGCACAAGAATAGACTACCTCTTCATGGAGCAACAGTATATTAATAGGGCGGGTACCTGTGAACATATCCTGATCAGTTGGTCAGACCAAGACTTGGTAGAGATGGAAGTAGTCCTGTCAGGCTTGAAACCTACAGAATCCCTCTGGTGATGTAATGACCTCCTCCTCAGAGACACTGTCTTTGTGGAAGAAATGAGGGCAGCTATTGAAGAATTTCTTCTACACAATGACACGGGGGAAGTTGAAATTGGCATGCTATGGGAAGTCTTAAAGGCAACATGGAGGTGCCTCCTCATTAGGCAAGGGGCTGCCAAGAAAAGGATCAGAACCCTGTTGTCCAGAAATCTCAGAAGAGAAATTCACCTTTTAGAAAGGGTAGAGGGTAAGGAGGCTGAAAAGAGAAAGGAAGACCTCAAAGTGGCTAGAGGTAAGCGCCAGGAGCTGCAGGATATAGAGATGGGTAGAGTACTTGCCAGCCTGCAATATTTTGAAACAAAAATATTACGAGAAGGGGGATAAGGCAGATGCGCTATTGGTGGCGAAACTCAGAGAGGTCAGAGAGCGGAGAGGTGGGTATCAGGGATCCGAGGAGAAGGGGCTCAGAGATTCTCAGATGCAGGGGCTGTGGCATGGGAATTTGCTGCCTTCTATGAAATCCTATATGGAAAAGAAGGGTCTCCGATAAAGACAGGCTGGGGGAAACCTTGTGGGTGTGCCACTCCCGAAACTCTGGCCTGGGGAGAATCTCGAACTAGATAAGCCTATCACACAGGAGGAGGTGTTGAGAGCGACATCGGAATTAAAGCTGGGGAAAGCACCGGGAGAGTATGGCTACATGGCAGGGTTCTATAAAACCTTTGCAGGACCTCTGGCACAACACTTGGTTGTTCTCTTCACCCACATAATGGCTACTGGGAGGGCGTCCCGTCCTTTTGGAAGGCACTAATTACAGTCATTCTAAAGACAGACAAAGACCCTGAGGACTGTAAATCCTACAGACCCATCTCCTTGCTCAATGTGGACGCAAAATGTTTCACAAGAATATTGGCCACAAGAATGGAGGGCCTTATGCCGAGACTTATCCATTCGGACCAAGTGGGTTTCATGCCAGGCAGACAAGGAGCGAACACCCTGCGTAAGACACTCCACCTCATGAGAACTGCCACGGGGGAGGAGGGGAACCCAGTAATGGTGGCCATAGACGCAGAGAAGGCCTTTGACTGGGTGGACTGGGGCTTCCTCGACGGGTTACCTAGGAAATTTGGCTTCAGCAGGGGGATTCAACTGGGCATCCAGGTTTTATACAAAGGCCCGTCGGTCAGGGTCATGGTCAACAGGTGACTATCCCTGACATTCCCGCTACAGCGGGGGACCATACAGGGGTGTCCACTATCGCCCCTGCACTTTGCCTTGACGATGGAAATGTTTGCTGAATATCTCAGGAGATCCTCACAGGTAGAGGGCGTCAAAGTGGGTGACAGAGAGTACAAACTTAGGCTGTACGCGGATGATGTCATGCTCTACCTGAGGCGCCCCGCCCAGTCCATCCCAGCGGCCATGAAGGTGATTGGAGAGTTTGGGAGGTTATCAGGGTTCAAGGTGAAGCTAGGTAAATCTGTAGTCTTCCCTTTTGCCTCAGATTCAGCCAGACAGAAATATAGAGGAACTAGCGCCCCTGTGGTTGCCGATCCAGTTGGAGGGGGTGAGCTATCACAGGATTAACATTGTTTGTCCGGGCCAGGCCAACTACCCTCCCCTGTTCGATAGTTATTTTTGGAAATGGAGTTGTGGGGAAAGGGACACCTGTCGTGGATGGGGAGACTAAACGTGATAAAGATGAACCTGCTCCTGAGGGTACTATATTTATTTCAAATACTCCCAATCAGTGCACTGGATGCGCACCTGAAAGAGGCCAAGCAACGCATAACGAGGTTTCCATGGCAGGGTCAGAAGCCTAGGGTGAGCTATGAGAAACTCATCCTGCCGAAGGAAGGGAGGGTCGAGGGCCTGCCAGACCTGATGACATACTATAGGGCGGCACAACTTAGGGCACTGGTCCCACACTTGAGGGAGGACCCGGACAAACAGTGGGTGTTTCTGGAAAACCAACACCTGCTTCCGACAGCGGTGGGAGATTGATGCTGGGTCCCTAGGAGCAGACTCCCGAGACATATTGGAGATCACCCAATCTTGGGGGTAGACTGGGAAGTCCTGGCTATGGGGTGAAAGGGGGAGGGAATCACCACCTGGCCATCCCCCATTAGTCAAATCTGGGCACCACCGGTCAGAGATGACATACCTAAGGTCGAGCACTACCAGTCCTGGTTTGAGGCGAGCCTCACCAGGGTGGGCCAACTAGTACAAAAAGGGGAATTCATAAACATTCCAAAGTTTGAGGAGGCATTGGGTATTGGTAGTTTGTCAGTGCTGTTATACCTTAGGCTCAAGGGGATTTTCATGTCTGAAAAATGGAAGGAGTACATTCAGATGGAACTCACCCCAGTTGAGAAAGTCCTGGATGGGTACGCAGACCTGAAATACCTTATTTCACGCCTTTACATGGCCCTGTTGGAACACAAGGTGGGGGTCACCAGAGGACTCTGATCACTATGGGAGAGGGACCTGGGTGTCGAAATGGGAGGTAGCTTGTGGCAGCAGATGTGTAGGCGTGCCTTAAAGAGCTCTATCTCATGCCAGTATAAGTTGCATGCGATAAAACGACTCCACCAATGGCATTACGTCCCAGTACGACTATCCAGATTGTTTCCAACGTGGACCCCCACTGTTGGCAAGGGTGTGGAGCCAGGGCCGACTACTGGTACATGTGATGGGGTTGCCCCAGGGTGCAGGTGTTTGGGCTGAAGTTCTGGGGTGGATCAGGGACGCAGGGGGGGGGGACACACAATCTGGACCCCCTGTTTGTGCTATTTGGTTTGGAAACGTGTGACAATAGTAGGGGCGCGCCATCACCCCTAGTGCATCGGTGGAAACTGGTTACAGTTTCACAATATGTTTTAAAGAAGTAAGGGGGAGTACACAGTTCGAAGGGCGTGCCCGGCCCGATCACATAAAGTTTGGGTAAGGAGCGCCGATGCCTCTTGGGGGCAAGGACAATATCGTTACAGCCCGCCCGGCTAAGGACTTTTACATGAGAACACGGTTCGATCTGCTAACTGCCTAAAAAGAGTGTCCATTCGTAACATGGGGGGGTCGCAAGTAGGGGGGGGAACAGGGATATAGCATGATACATTGTCAATTTCATTGTTTGAGGGTTTCTCCCTCAGGTTGTCTTGTTTAATTACTGTATGACCTTGTGAAAATCTAATAAAGAAATTTACACCAAAAAAAGAAAAATCGACTTCACACTGCTCTAATCTCAATAATCTTGCTCCAATGTTCGTCCTCTCACTCTCCCTGCTAAATACTCGCTCTTTAGTAAGACCCGGAGTGGAAGTCGCCGACTATGTGAAGGAACACACCCCCGATGTATTTGGCCTTACAGAAACATCACTCACTTCACCTCTATCTACAAAAGCCACACTTTCTACACCTGATGGGTATGCGCTCTTTAGAGCCGATCCGGCTTACGGTAAAGGTGGGGGGGTGGCGCTCATGTGCAGGGAAACCTTGGATTGTCACATTATCCACCACACTTCTCCCGAAGAATGTGAATCCCTCTGGGTCAAAATAAAAACCTCACCCTATACCTCTTTCAATATAGTGACCATCTACAGACCTTCTATGGCAATGCCCCAGTTTGAAAAACAATTTCCAAATCCAGGAACCCTCTCATAATGGGGGACTTTAATTACTGGGCCAATGACCCCCTTGACAAGCAGGGAGGTGCACTCTTATACTCTCTCATAACCACAGAACTTAGACAATGGGTTGAATTTCCCACTCAAAAAGCGGGCATATTTTAGACTGACCCATTTCTCAAAACCTAGTAGTCTCTTAACTACATGTTGTCGCTTGTGCATGGTCAGATCATGCTTTTGATTCAGGCCACTATGACCATACCTGCTCCTCCATCTAAACTGTGTTCATTGCCTTGTATTCGCAAACTGACTCGCAATCAAAAAAATATCACTGTTGCAAATTTCTCAGCTCTACTATCCTCACGTCTACAGCCTCTTGCTAGTTTATCTGATTCGTCTTCTCTCGTTGAACATTTATCCGCCTCTATAAATGAAGCTATCTCCGACCTAGCTCCACTGATAGTGAAAAGGATTAAACCTGAAACGCATCAGAATACCTGGTTCTCAGAGGATATCATCTCTGCCAGGCAAGCCAAAAGAGCCTTGGAAAGAGCCTGACGCATAAACCCCAATGAAACTAGCTTACAAACAATCTATCCAGAAATTTAAGCATTTGATAATTTCCTCCAAATCCACCCACTATAATAAGAGAATTATAAATGCCCATTCAAATGTCTTTGAACTTTTCAAAATCTTGGCTGAATTCCAGGACTCTCCTCCAACTAATGGCAATCTTGTCAAAGACTCTGCCTGGTGTCAAGAGATTCATATTGGTTTCATGACCAAAATTGCCTCTCACAAAGAAACCATCAGGAATATTCAAACTTCCTCCCTTGAATCTGAAGCTTCAGTAAACCCTCCCCCACCCACACCCCTTCTTGGGTTCATTGGTAGTACTGATAATATCCCTTGCTTCTCTTTTTGCCACTACTCTGAAGAGCAAGTGGGTAAGACCGTTCTAGATTTAAAATCCAACTCTTGCCCCCGGGCATGATTGCTCTACTGATATTTTCAAGGATTTCCTCGACCTCCTGGTGCCCTGGTTGACGAAACTCATCAACCCGCCATTTGACGAGCGCGTTGTTCCATCCTCCCTAAAGGTTGCTTGGGTCACACCCTATCTCAAGAAGGCCAACTTGGATCCATTGGTTACTGACAACTACAGACCCTTCACGAATGTGCATTTTATCCTAAAATTTCTGGATAAACTGGCCTATCTTCAATTTCAAAAACACATTGAGAAACATAGGATCCTGGGCCTGCGACAGTCTGGCTATAGAGCACAGCACTGGACAGAAACTGCCATGCTTGACCTTAAATCTACCCTGGCCAGTGTGGCGGACAAAGGTAATCCCGCCCTGCTGATGCTTCTGGACATCTCAGCGGCCTTCGACCTAGTAGACCACGCTCTACTAGTGACTAGGATCGGGGAGGTCGCCCACTGTTCCATGTTCGCGTCCAGTTGAATATCATCCTTCTTGGGACCATGGACTGTCCAGGTATTCGCTGGTGATGATCATTCTGCACCTGTCATCTAAATATATGGTGTCCCCGAGGGTTCCTGCCTGTCTCCGATCCTATTTAACATATACATCTGGCCTCTGCTTGACCTGTTAAACGCCCTGGGTGTTTGGTATACCAACTGCGCCGATGACACTCAGGTTGTTCTTCAGCTCAGTGGTCATTATCAGCAGGACCTATGTGCTTTAAACAACATCTACAACGTTATCCAAGCCTGGATGGCAAGTAATTCATTAGCACTCAACTGTAAGAAAACAGAACGTTTGATTTGTCGCGTCTAAAGCAAGACTGAGCAAGTTGGTGCCTGAGTGTTCTAACTTTTGGATTGCGGGAAATGTTATTGCCGTTTCTAAGAAGGTCAAGACCTTGGGATGGTTCTTGATGAGGAACTTGCTATGAGGCCTCATGTTTCTTACATTTGCTCTGCATGTGGTCTCATCACCAAACGCATTAATTACATTTGTTCTTTTATCACTGCTGAAATGTGTGCCTTGCTAGCCACTGCTCTCATCAATTCAAGGCTGGACTATTGTAAAAGTCTTTTGGCAGGCACTACAGCCCTCAACATTCGGGCCTTGCAAGAAACCCAGAATAATACGGTACAAGTAACTCTGGGTCTGTCTCGACACGCACCCATTTCTGTTGCCGGAAAATAATTGCATTGGCTTCCTATTAAACAAAGGATTACTCCCAAAATCCTGACCCTTGCTTTTAAATGCCACACTCATTCATGCATGACCCATCTTGCAGATTGTGTAAAGCCCAATACTAGGAACCTTTGCTCCTCTATGGCACCCACTTTTTTCCAGCCTAGATTCAAACGGGACCGCTTTGGAGGGACTAGCTTTGACATTCAGGCTCCTTTATTGTGGAATCTTCTTCCTGCCTCCATGTGTCTAGCTGGCAATCTCACGTCTTTTAAGAAATCTATTAAAACTCATCCCTTCAACCTCTGCCCGGACTAACTCTTCATGAACCTTTTTCCTTTGCTTCTTTGGTGTTGTCTTGTTATGTTTTCTGTGCGCTCTGAGGCCTGCCGGCATGTGGCGCTCTACAAAAATTAAAACAAATAAAAAAATAAATCTTGCTGCTCGCCTCCGGTCTTGACATAGAATCCACTTCCCCTGGTCATTTCCACTTTAACATTGTCTAAGAAGATGCCTTCCTCCTCTTAACTGTCACAAAGTCCTCAGTCCACAACCCCGGTATACTATCCTGCCAGGGACTGTCTCTCCTTCCTTAGTGTGTAGGTCCCAGACCCATGTCTCAGTTCCTTCTTTGACAAACCTGGCTCACTTGTCTTCCAAGTACGGCGACTATGAAGATTAGTAGTACAGCTCTCTTGATATGGGTGTGAATCCCACATTCACTGTCTCCGTATTTTGGACAAGGTCTAATGCTTCTTCCACTTCTATTACTACTACTACTACTACTACTACCACCTTTACTTCCATAGACTTCAACAGGCCCTTGTCCCTTCTCAATATTACTGTGGCTTCCCCAGTTTCTTATGGGTCCCCGACCTCTGTCTTAGGTTTGTAATGCTGCACCTTGGTTGGGTGCTACCATAGACTTCATTGGGTGTTTGGGGTTCTCCCTGCATCTTCCTGGTCCCCCTCTGCGTACCTTGGTACTAGGTTCACTAGGGTCACTGTCCTCGGCTGCTCTGGTAAGCGTCTACGGCTTCTCCAGGGTTCTCTGGTCTTCGGTTGCTTCCCCCATTCTCTTCCAATGAGGATGTCTCCTGGTTCCCCGAGACCCTCAAAGACTGCAGCTGCTCCAGGATGTACCCAGAGAGAGATTCCAGGCTTCCTTATTTCCCCACAGACTGATGGGGACCAAGGGTTTCCTCTCTCTCTCTGGATAAGGAAGTGGTCCACAGCCCCTGCAGCTCCTGCACATGATTCCGGCTCCCTGCTCCTCCAGAAAAGGCTTGACAATACTGCATGGTTCTTTCATCTATTTCTATTGTGAGGGAACCAATAGGAAACCGGCAACCACTAAAATGTTTAAGTGGTTCCTGGAGGGAATCCTTGTTTCTTGGTTCTTCTCCCTCATGTCAGTACCTGCAAGGTAATCTTCAAAAAGGCAGGTTGCATTCTTCCTCTTACCAGTACTTTTTAGGGTAATGGCAGAATGACCACCACTTATCAGTCCATTCGGGAGGGGGTTTCTAGAATCAGGAGAAGGGTGGGGATATTGCGTCCTTTTTGGGACATCCCCACAGGAGGGGTTCCTCCCCATTTCGAAGTGACGACGCCCTGCGCCTTGTCACAGTTGACTTCCTATTAGAGGCCACTTGAAACTAAGAACAGCATTAAAAAGTTATTTTTTCGTCACAACCCCTAGCGATTAGCCCGGAGACCTACTACCAACAAATCTTCAGACAGAGGCTCTACCAACTGGACATATATACGTAAAATACTTTACTACTCTAAAGCTACAAGATTTGAATCTAACTCTCATTCCAGCTCCATTCATGTTACTTTCTGAAAATAACCCGAACTCTCATCTGCATGCTTCTCTCTAAAACTGCATGAACAGCTCACATTCAAGAATTTTATGTATGAAATGCATACAACGCAGTGGGCCAAAATACAAGGTTGGCGGTGTGAGGAAAATGTGGAAGTAATTCAGTTACCGCCACTTTTCCCACACCGACAAACTACCGCTAATACCGGCAATCCTTCCATGGACTCCATGGAATGGGGATTCATCTACCCATGCTGGCACCTGTAATCTGCCGGTAATTCCAGCAGATCAGGTGCCGGTAACGGTATAACCGTGTGGTGGTATCCCGCTGGATTTACCGGCAGGATAACACCAAATCTATAATGAGGCCCATATACTTATACATGGACTCTTCCTCACCTAAAAAAATATCCTGCTGCATTCCCAGCCCTAAACAGCTCTCCAGTTGAGCACTGAGAAATCATGTCCAGATTTCCAGCCTTGTGATTATGTGTTGCACATATGCTTGGACATTCAAATGTTTGCCTACACTCACCATTGCTGCAATAAAATGGGATTGTATACAACAGGCTGCGTTACTATCCTCTGACGATAAGAAAAATGTCACATGAGTAATGTTCAATAAACCAAATGTAATGTCAAGCGAAATGTGAATCACCAATGTAAACAATTGATCCGTACTGTATTTGTGAGCAACAAAGCCACTTAGTGGACACCTGAACCAGTGACATGCACTGATACCATAGCCGACTTGTCCATTGGACAAAATAGCTTAAAAACCTTGTTGTCCTGGTCAACAAATAACTTGTCTCGGTCATCGGGTAGTAGGATTTCCACACCCCAGAGAATATTAAGTGATAACTGGATGGAGAAGCGGAGGACGCTTTCCACCACCAGGATCTGAACAGCATGCTATTTAGATATTTGTTGGGGAGCTCAACTGGATGTTTGGTTGTATTGGGGAATCAGCATAAACTGTTAACTTCCATTAGGATGAACCCATTGTTAGGCATGTATATAGAGGGATGAAATAAATTGTGATGTATATTGTGTGCAAGGCAGCCTTAGACAGTTTGTGGGTCTTTGTGGCAAGGTTCTCAATGAGTCACACAACCAATCAAATAAGTTTCCAGTTTAATTTACAATAACGTTTTTCACCAAACAACCAGTTGGGGCTTGCAGGCTAAGTGTGGAGTTCCTGTACACCTTTCCCTCAACCTTTGAGAGGGCTACCACCTCCCCCCTAACCCATTCTCCACTCCAGTAGGCTTTATTGAAGTGCCAATTCGCTATAGCAAGGGCACTCCTACTCTCTTGTCTGTCCCTCTCCTAGGAAGGGCCCAAAGGTCTGCCTACCTTAGGGATTTTCTAGGTGACTTAACATGATAGTATGATTGCCCTGGCCCCCTTTTGCTCCAGACAAATCTATCTCAACCTTTCCTCACTCTCCTCGCCCTACACCTGTCTGATCTTGCAGTGACGTTCACCCCCCCCCACCCGCCATCGCTCATACTGCATTGAGTCACCCCCGCTCACATACAAACTGCCATATTGGTACGACTCCCCCAGTCCCAACACCTTACTTTCACTCTCTCCAAATACTCCTCTAAGTCCTCCACAAGCAACGCGTCCTTCTTTCTGGTCAGTCTCTCTCCGTCTCTGCTGACCTCACCCAGACACCTCTCACTGTCACCTGTTACTGCTGGCTTTTTATAGCCGTCCCCCCTTCCTGCCTAGAAGCTTCCCTCTGCTTCCATTGGTTACCTGAGTCAGCTGCTTCTTTGGAACATTCTCTGTCTGAGCTTATACCCTTGTGGGCCAGGACTTCAGAGGAAGTCTCCATAAGACCCTTAGCCCCATCCCCTTTTCATCCTCCGTTTTTTCCACGCAGTTATTTGTTTTTCTGTCCTTCAGTCCCTGGGTCTGTGGTCCAACATAGCTTGGGGAGTGTTCCTAGGTCTTGCATATTCTTGCACAGTCTCTTGCTAGTTTCTGCTTCGCTAGAGCTGCCCCATTGTTCTCTTGTAGCCAGGCTGTGGTTTGTGTGGTAAGTATTGGGTTCTTCATTTGGCACTTTAATGGGTAAAACTAGACCATTTCCATTTGAGCAACCAGTTTGTTTCAGGCCGGGCCTTGTCCATTGGGCCCAGGTGCATTTTTTTTTCTTTTTTTCTTTCTGTAACCTGTGATGCTTCCCAGGAATCTGTCCCAGGCACTGTAATTTCTAGAGAAAAACCTGGGTGTGAAGAGAATGACCTGGCAAGAACAGAAGCTGATATGCAAATGGTCAGAGAAAGGGGTGCCTATGGGTTGGGGTCTGGCTCTGGTAGGCCTCCTACCCCAGATTGAGGGGATCCCTTGCTCCCTCCTCCCCAACCCCGCTTGCATGACAGAATGTATTTTTAAATGGCCACCTTTTTAAGTTGGTGTTTACATTTTAGCAAGTTGTTAAGTTTTGCTGATTCAATCCTTTTGTTTTGCATTCTGTACATTCCTTGGTATATAAGCATTCGGAAGTAAGTTGAGCGAAAGACCCCTAGACAATATTACACACAGTAATGATGATAGTGTTCAGAATACCAATGTGCCAAACAGAATTTAGTGCAGACTTCCTATTGCCTTCTGCATAAAGTATTATACTTAATCTATAAGTGCTATACTGGGTTATAGGCTTATGTGTTGAGCACAGGGGAACACAATGTCCAACACAGCCAGAAGTCCACATTGTTTTTTTTAGATACAGTCCCTAGGTCCAGAAGGACATATTACACATCAAGGAGGGAAACAGTATCAACACACAAGGATACAATGTATAACCTATAGTTAAGACAGTTTTTTTGGAGTCCAACTAAGGGCTTAGTAAAACCATAACACTGAGAGTCTTAACTCCACTCTTAGTATACTGCTGTACCACCTGAGTATTTGGTAGCGTAGACTGAGCAGCCAGGCTTATTTTAGGAGGGAGAGAGGGCTGTAGGAAGGTACGAACAGCCTGTGACATACAAATGGTTCAAAAGAAACACTAACACCCAGAAGTATTATATAACAAATAAAGGTTTATTATAAATACAAATAGGCCAAGGTAAATCTTGGGTAAGTACTTTGTCATAGAATCATAAACGCGTTATAAAAACAAAGCACAATGCTTAAGGCACACAGACCAAAGCATAAACCTTGTTCAGAATATAACAGTATTTTTAGGCAAGTCAGACCTAATCGCACACATTTAGAATAGAACACACCTATTACAGGGCAGTAAAACCACTAGTTACTTTTAGATTACTTACAGTAATTCAAGGGTAGTAGACCCTGTCAGCCATGCAGTGACACTCGGCTAAGAAATCACTTAGTAAACCAACGCTGTTAAACTGATACATTTCTGAATAGTGGAATACAAATTCATGGAACAGTATAAACGTATAACTACATTCAGGATAACACTCAGTTATAACAGATGAGTACGACCTAATGGTGTAATAAACTATTACAGTTGCTTTTCAGATCAGTGCAACACAGATTAAGATAAGCAATAACTCTCTAACTTATTTTAAGATGGCACAAGGCGATCACGGTTAGTAAAACCCACAATACACTTATTAAGAATGGTACACAGCTATTCAAGGTAAGTAAAACCCATGGCAGCCTTATTCTAAACAGGGTACACAGCAAATTAGGGGAAGCAAGACAAAGTTGGTAAACCTGTACACTTATTTTCTGAAAGAAATAGTTAGGTGAAGCCAACCACTTTACTTTTGGGAAGTAGGGTCAATCAATTCACAGGTGAGTAAAATAACCTATGTACTTTTAAGAATGGTACAACTAATTCAAAGGAAAGTAAGAACTTTTGTAACTGCTCACAGTTACCAAACCAACTCTTTTAAAGTAAGTAACTTTTAGATACTTGTTACATTTTCTAGGCAAAAGGCCCAAACCTTTCCTATGCTTGGAGGGGGTCACTAGTCTGTAGTGGCCAACAGATATGTCATGATGGGCACAGATGTAGGAAAAGTCAGAGTTCCTGTGGAAAGCTGTTCAAGACAAGTAAGTATTTTACTTTAGAGTTGGAGAAAGGTTACAGGGACTTCAGAGAAGACACCGTAGATGCATTCCAGCAGTGGGTCTGGGTGGACTGGATGAGGGGACTCCCAATATCATTAATTGCCCCCAAAGCTTCACATGAATCACAAAAGGCGCTCAATGTAAGTAATACCCCAGCCAACATAGTACCACAACACAGAAGAGCAGTTTGCAGCAGAACATCTTCAGGATCTGCATCCAAAAACCTGGTCGATTAATTCCTTGTCAAGAAGACTGAAGGCAGGACAGTGGAAGGGAATTTGCAGCAGGGATCAACTGGGAAGACACCAGGCAACGATTTCCTCGCAGCTGTATGCAATTCTGTGGTTTTGGCCCCCTTTTCAGTAGCCAGGAGAAGACTGAATATCGCTGGTTGGATTCTTGTTGCTAATCCTATCCATCACTCTGGTGAAGAGACTTGGGGATTCAAATCAAGTCTCTGGAGGTCCAACGGGATGCCACTAAAGTTTTTAGCAGTCTTCGTGATTCGGAAGACAGTGCACCGCACAATGGCTTGAGGTCCCAGTGTATTGGGGTATTGCAGCCCAGTTAGGTCGCAGCACATCATGGGATGGCTCAACATGAAGGTCTTCTTTGGACTGGTGGATCTCACCAGGTCAATTGGAAGGAAGGGTTACAGCAGGCTCCGGTTACACAGCAGGCTCTCTGGTAGCTAAAATCGCTACAGCCGTCTTTTCTTCATCGTCCGCTTCGGTTTCAGCTCCAGTGGTCGACTTGTCAGCAGCTTCCAGGTTCAGAGATTCGTCAGGAACTACAGCACAACTTCTGCAATCTCTTCCTGCATTTTACAGCAGGGGGCGGTCTGGCTGTCAAATCAGGACAGCCAGCCCCCCTCTGCAAGTTGGTTCCTTTCAGGCAAGGTGAAAGACAAAGTGTTTCAGAGTTTTGGACCCCTCCCTCGCTTCCTGCCTTCTAAGACTCTGTAGCCTGGGCAGGGAATCCAAAGGATTCCTGCCGAAGACAAAACTTCCACTGAGGTCGGTCCGACCGAGAAGGGCAGGGGAAGACCTCAGAAACAGCAAGCACACAGGAAATGGTGAAAAAAGGAGCACACAATTTTAGCAACGTGGTGGCCCTTCTGTGCATTACTGAGGCTGAATTAACAGCCTGCGAGCAATAAAGACTAAAAATCATAAAGTTAAAAGCACTGCCACCAGCCATTCATGTAAACTCATAATTGTAACAAAAATGTTACCAGGTAAGTAAGAAAGGGGATACATTGTATCCCCCCAGCACTCCACATAAGGTGGGGTGTGCTGCCTCACTTATACAAAATGTAAAGGGGATGAAAATCCCTCTTTACTACTTGGGAACTGTAGTTCACCAAAGTACATTAAAGAGAAATGAACAGGGTTGCCCAAACGGGCAACCCAGCCTAAACCCAAAAGTTGTAGGAAACTATAACTTCAACCATACACTATAGAGAGACATAAAAAGGTCACCCATAAAAAGAGTAACAGACTAAGGATGAGGGGAAAAAGATTCCCCTTCACTTAGGGACGAGGTAAAATAGTTACCTAGTCCAAGCAAAACATTCTGTGGTTGACACAGGTCAGGCATATTTATGATAAATATGAAAATCTTACCTAACAACTTTGAATGAGTATAATGTACCAAATTGAATGTCCCAAGTACCTAATATCCAGGGCTTGGTAGGGAACTCCAGTGACCATATGAGGACCCTAGGAACAATTCACAGTACAGGTGAGTATCTTGCAGTGTCACTTCTTAAAGTTCCAGCGTTGAGAAGAGTGGCCCATAGGAAACAATAGGAAAAAAGATGGGCAAGTATATTTCTTTCCACAGGTACCAAGAAGACAGCAGTTGACCCCAGGTGACAACATTGGAGACCCAGAAGAAGAGATTCCGTGGAGGGTTCAAGACCCAGCAGCCCTATGAGCAAAGAAGCGGGATTCAGGCCCCAATGTTATCTAATAGGGAGATGCAGTAGGAGGGGACCTGCAGAACCCACCAACCACAGGGACCCCTGAGAGGATGTATCTGGAATAACCCATCAACCCAGGGCTCAGAGGTAAGTACTTAAAGTGGTTGGCTCCAGAAATTCGGTTCCCAGAAGTCGAAACAACGCAGTAAGTTGCAGCTTCTTTATGAAGGGCGAAATGAAGATTTCGGTCAGCTAGGGATTGGCACCCTGAGCAAACGATGAACCCAACGGCCCAAAAGAAGAACAATCGTCCTTCAGTGGAGTGAGAACAGCCATCCAGAAGTGGAGAACACAACAGAGATGGCTCCAGGAGGACAGAGGAACCTGCACACGGCAGAACCCAGCAACTCAGCAGGCAAACGTGGTCCGCAGACAAACGGCCCCTGTGGCAGGACAATGGTGGTGGCGACCAGTGATGACCCAAGCAAGCAAATCTGGCTGTTTTGGGGAGTCTCAATACCTCTCCAGGCGGTGGCAGCCTCCAAAATCAAGGTGGGGATGCCGTGGCAGGAAACGGCCGAAAAATGCAGTACAACTGCTCATAAAATAGCCTTAGGATATAGGGCCTGGCCCCAGCAGATGAACAGGACCAAGAGCAGGGTGGGGAAATCTCGGGAAGGGCACCCAGCAGCCAATGATCCAAACCTGAGCTAAGCCAAGGCCACTGCACCCAGTCATTATGGCCAGAAGAGAGCCTAAAAATGCAGCAGTGGCGGGAAACTGGTGAGAATCCTCAAGCAGTTAAGCAGATCTGCTTATCTTCTAAAAACCCAGCAGCTCTGAGATAGATCAGGAACAGGGTTAAACCCAGCAGCTCTGAGATCAGGATCAGGGTTTACCCTATGTTAGGCAGAAACCTGTGCAGTTCCCTTAGGGAACACTGCAAAAGATTTAGGACTACAAGTGTTAGCAGTAAACCCACTTGGTAGCAGTCTGTACCACCCAGATTTACCTGGTAGCTATGGCTGAGCAGTCGGACTTCTCTCAAGAAGAGTTAGGCAGTATGCAAAGTATACACAATAGGCACTCAGATACAATAATACAAGCAAACACTGACCAGAGCTTTGGTATCAAAGTATATCATTATTTATTTAAAAACACTGTTTGAAACACTCCAGCACTCTTATTGTAAAATACTCTAAACACAGTTACTATTGTAATATATACACACCCCTTTTTCCTTATCAGATAAGTCACTGTAAAACACCACTTATTTTCATACAGAGGTAAGCGCTTAACTAGATGGCACTCCAATAAGTTTGTGAGAAAGGGAGGGA
Source organism: Ambystoma mexicanum (assembly GCF_040938575.1). NCBI lineage: Eukaryota > Metazoa > Chordata > Amphibia > Caudata > Ambystomatidae > Ambystoma > Ambystoma mexicanum. Next base: position 293,727,280 of record NC_090929.1, read on the forward strand.
AAAAGACAGAATATGGAAAGGTACACCACTCTAAAATTCAGGAACACTGTTAGCAAGGCAGAAGAGCAAAAGTCACTGGTGAGCCAAAGTCCAAAGGCTGGGCCCACTCTTAGAGAGAGCAGAGCACAAATGCGCCCAAGATCACACAGTTACACTAGGCTTAGAAAGTCTTGCAGAGGGTTCCAAAAGAGTTTAGAGAGGCTTAGGAAAGTTTAGCCAGGGTGTCCCAGGCTAACCCAGGTTCGAAAGCCGGGGGCTAAATCTACTCCGTACAGTCGGTAGCAAGGGAAGCCAGGCAGGACACGATACCTTAAGTGGGAAGGATCCTCCAGAGGTGGCAGTTGTTCCTGGTAGTGGATGCAAGTTGCGTCGTCGTCCAGGGGAAGAGAAGATCTCGACTTGGAGGAAAGATGAAGGTCGTTGCACTACCAGGGAAGAAACCAGCTGTGGAGTTTTCCGGTTAAAGGTGGTACCTTTGTTCGCGGTCGTGGTAAAACGTGGTATCCCGGTTGCCGGGGTGCTTGGCACAGGCAAGGCGGCCACGAGGTACGTCGGGAAGGCGAAAAGACAGTGAAACTGGTTATCCCCACCAGTCAAAGGAAGAAGACTCTCCGGCGGGAGATCTCCTCTGTCGTTGGGAAAAGTGGTGAGACGGTCCAGCAGGGCTCCACTGGTGGTGGCGTCGTGGCAGGTCGGCTCAGCCTCTCCCTCGTCGGATTCTTAGGTCCTGTGGCGACTTCTGAAGTTCCAGTCCCCAAAGCCCTGATTTTATGCCGCAAACCCCCATTCACTTAGCCTAGCTGTCACTCAAGCATGCTAAGTGGTGAGCCGGCCGGCTCACCACTTGGGCCAATCAGGATGGAGTGCGACTTGAGTTGCCTAGGCAGCTCCGTCCAGGGTACCTAAATTCCCCTCCACCCCTCCTAAGTACCCCAGACAGAGTGGCACCACTTTGGAGGGCTTCTGTGGAGAAGCCCGCCAAAAAGTGGAACAAAGGGCTCGACTTGGGTTGGAGTCACAGAAGAGAACACAAATGCCATTTTAGAATCAAGTTCTGGCAAAAAATATGAACCAGAGAATTAATATTAATTAAATAAACCGGCGGTATGTTCGAGGCTACCGTAAATAATTAAATAAAGATAGTAGCCTAAAAAAATGGGAAATCCCATAGAAAAATATTCGCGGTTGAATATAAAAAGTAGTATCCACTGCCATCAGCCAAAACTCGATCGGGGGGACGGAGACGTGCCCCCTTGACTAACAGTCCCCGGGGCAATTGAATTGCCCCAGCCAGTACGTCCACAATATGATGGTTTGTACTGGTTCTGTTCAATGGTGACTTTACATGTTCTGGGAGACAGTAGTCAGTCCCAGGGTATGGAGTCTATACTGGGGGGGTCACTATGACACCCCTGTGTTACTGCACTGAGGGTGCTGTGTAACACACATCACAAAAACACATGAAGCCCTATGGAGTAAATGACCCCATAGCCCATTAAACACATCTAGATTCAAAGAAACACACTCAAATCATGCCCAAGAGTGAGGGTAAAAGAGTCTCACTCTTGGCAGGAGAAAAAAATAAACCCCAAAAATCCAGCAAAGCTGCTGGGGGACTCACTAGGATAGGAAATTCAGCCTAAACAGAGAATTCTCCCTAACACCATATATATTATTTCACTCAGAGTGGCTTCTTCTGCCAGCCCACCAATCCCATTAGGGGATTTTAAACAAAGCTATTGGCAGCCAGCCAATTAGGTTGGCCTTAAAAACTGCTAAACACTCAGCACAGGAAGTGTATTGACCTGCCCAGGGCCGGGAACTGGTCTAAACCAGTCCAAAGCAGCATGGAGGCTGCCACCTTGGGCTCACAAATGGCCCATGTGGCAAAAACTGTCATTTTAAGACCTGCCTCGTGGTTTCCCTGAACAAAGGAAGCCCCCTAAAAACAAGGGAGAGAGTAGGACTTAAACATACACATTAGTACCACAATGGCTGCCATAAAGGCACATTGGGCTACTAATACAGTACATTGATTTGCACCCCTGGTGAAGCCTAAACTAAATATTAGCTGCAACCAGCCTACCCCCTAAAACCAATCTAGGGTGATAAAATCACCCTAGGGCGGAAATTGGGTACCTGGGAGGCATCCCTGGGACTGGGCACCTGTTAGGGGAGTTTTCCTAAAGTCCTACTTGGAGGTAAAACATTAGTAAGCTATTCCATTGATTTGTAGATCCCTAACTCTTAATATCAGTCTATACTAGTTCAGGACCTTGGTACAGTGGTAGAGCAGTAAGGCTTATCTTAAGAGGAAGATGCAAGCTGTAGGTAAGTACACTGGACCCAGTAAGTCAAGCACTGCAAAGAAACACTTACACTTAAATGTATATTAAAATATATATTATAATTACACAAGAGTCACTTAGCACAATAAACCATCACACAGATATACTTTTCAATACTTTCAAATGGTCACTTCTTAGTTGGTAGTTGCTAATAGCATACAATTGTTATAGGAGTTGGACCGTTCTATTGGTAATACTGCGCACCCACAAAATAATACGGTAATTGTATTTAGTCTGCATACACATATCAGATAGTGATTTCTGGGGAGGAAATCACTATCTGTTGGTCAGTGTTATCCTAGTAGAGCTTCAGCTTCTAGAGGCAGTTTCCCTGCACAGCAAGTCTTGTAAAGGCAAAAACGCAACCCTAGCTAAAAGGCAGTTCGCATCGGTTTAAAGTCTTGCAAAGCGGAAGAAATCAAAAGTTCCTTTGGATACTTTCTAGTCTCTAGGAAGGAAGATACAAGAAGGTTAAACCAACATTGGAAAACCTGTTAAAGGACTCACTAAAGAGACACAAGCAGCGGCTTGAGTCAGAGTAAGAGAGGGTTGCCCTGGACACCTCTTCGTGCACTCCAAGGCTCTGGAGCGACTTTCTGGAATCAGGTAAACTACACCCTTTTCCCCACAGTACCTTTCGTAAGAAGAAAATGTTTGTGATGGATGCTCCGCGATGTTGCAGCTCTGGACCCGACCTCTGGATACCTTGGTCTGATGACTGAAGGCAGGAGAGTGCACGGGATGTCTAAGCAACATCTCCAGGGAGGACCTGGAACTTTTTGGTTCACTATGCGGTTTTGGCACCTCTTCTACAGCACCAACAAAGGAGGCGATTCGCCCAGTCAATCTTCTTCGCTTCTTGCCGTCCCACACTCTGATGAGGGGGTATGGGCAAGTTGGATCGGATCTCTGGAGTGTCCTTGCGGGCTTAGCAAAGATTTGGACGGATTCGGCCTTTCCACAACGATGCACTCGAAATGGGCAGCAGGTCTCCTGATATTGGGGTTCTGCAGCTCTGGAAACTCACAGGACCCTGGGAGATGGCTCAAATCAAATTTTCTCTTAGGACTGGTTGTTCCCACCAGCCAAAGGGAAGGAGTCGTCCTCTTCGGAGATCCCCTGTTGCACAGAAAACAGGTTCAGGACCGCAGTGGTCGCTTCAGTGTTGCAAAGGGTCTGCAGGTGTCTATGGTCGCCGTCTTTTGGTTACTTCATCTTCCAGTGGTCGACTTGCTTTTCACTGCAGGAGCCTCACCTTTTATACAGTTCTAGCACACACTCCTCTGCAATCTCTCTGCCTCTCTAGAATTTACAGAAAGGGGTGTTTGGCTGTCCAATCAGGACAGCCAGACCTCCAGTGGGAGCTGGTTCTATTCAGGCACACTGGCAGACAAAGGACAGTGGGGGGGGGAACCTTCTCCCCCACTTCCTGCTTGCCCAGACACAGTGGAGCCTAGGCAGGGTCACCCAAGGGTTCCCGCCAAAGGCAAAACACACACACACACACACACTGACCATCCCAGAATGGTAGAAGGGCTAACAAAGAACAGCCATGCTAGTAATGGCAAAATCATAAGAGGCCCCAAGTTGGTATTTGGGTGCCCCTATTGTACACTACCGAGGCAATGGACATAGCCTCTGGTACAAAAATTACACAATAGTTGGTAGAACACATCCACTTCCACCAGCCATAACTAGGAGGTTGTCTGTGCCACTAAAAAGTCACAGGAGCAGAGAGGAGGATACTAGGTTTCCCTTTGGCACTCCAGTGTGTGCCAATCTCTCAGACTACAATGTTTTTGGAGAGATACTAAGTATCTCTCTAGCCTTAAGAACTGTAATTACTCTAGGATAAAGAAAAGAATCTCATTGGAGGACCCTAACCTTGACCAGCAACACTGCCCGTAAGGAGCTGTGTGCTGCAGCAGTAAAATACAGATGCCTTTAAGAGTTATTGAGAAAATAGACTCCATAGTACAGGTAGAATACAAACAATAGAGTTCCAAAAGACAGAGCCCACAAGAATGAATGAGTGGAAAAGTTCCAGAAGTCCAGCAAAAAGTGCTGGGGGTATCACTAGGAGAGGGGATGAAGCATAAACATAAAAAACTCCCTAACAGGACTTATCAGTGACCCAATACCATATGTATAGCAAAAAGGGATGTAGTGGCAAGGGGACTTTGGCAGAAGTCCCTCTGACCACCATAGTAAATAAAATAAAAAAGTAAAGATGGAGGGAGAGCAAAACAAGTAGGGGTCCCATAGAATGAGACTATAGAACCTCAAACATTGAATTCATTTATTTATTCAAATTTGTAGAGCGCACGTCAGCCCGGGGGCATCAATTCTACCTTAACATTGGGAAACACTGCTCCATTCCTGTAAATTGGGCTATAAGTCAATTCAATTTAAATTATTATTAATTCTCCAATGTGCTTTAGAATGCACCATTCAGCATTACATTCCGCTAATGTTATCTAGATCGGACACTTAAACGTCTTTTCTTCATCCCAGTGGGAATCCAAAACATATTCTCCCACTCCACTTCTCAAAATATAAAATCTGGCACCCATGCATGACAGAATAGATGATGAACCTGCTAAGATGGGCTGTGATCTGAAATTTTGTAGGCAGTCAGGGGAACATATGTTGTGTGGCACAAGAAGGTAGAAGATGCAGTCTCTGAGGTTTGGTAGACTATTGGGTGAGAATGCAATAAAACACTAATGGAGGGCACATTGGATTGTCTTAGTGATGTGAAAATTAATTAACTTTGAAGGGATCTAGTCCGAATGTGCCATGACCTGGAGGGGTGACTTGCAGGCATTTAATTGGGTGTTTTCAAACAAAAAAAAAAGAAAAGAAATCGTGTAAGTGTAAACTGGGCCTTTCATTGCTTTGAGCCAAGCAGCTTTGTTAAATAAGGGATGGTTTCTTGGTTTGATTAAAGGAAGCATTGTTAAACTGATAGATCTGAAGAGAATGACAGACTGTACCATACTTTATTTTGGCTCTTGGCTTTCTGATCTTCCCTAGATAGCGGTGTTGGAGCAGGGATTGACTCCTACTATGAATACCTGATGAAAGCGTATATTCTGCTGGGTGACGATACGTACCTGGAGAGGTTTAATGCTGTAAGTGTGCTCTCTGGCCTTATCTATCGCGTATTTTAAAGGTAGCTGGACTTCTTTCCCCATCCCCTTTAAAGCTTTGCTTATAATTTTAAAACCTGCTTTTGCGAGCATGCCAGAAAGCTCTTGAAAAGTAAATGTGCTTTTCTTAATCTCTCCCTTTTCTTTTGTTTCCACCTAGCACTACACCTCCATCATGAAATACATCAGTCAGCCTCCGTTGTTACTCAATGTTCACATGCAAAATCCAACGGTCAGCGTTCGCAGCTGGATGGACTCACTCCTGGCTTTCTTTCCAGGTCTTCAGGTATAGCATTTGGAAACTACAGCCAACTTCTCACAGGGGAATACTAAATTCATAACTGCAACAGAGAAATCCCAATGGATGCCCTTCTCGGTGCAAGGGAGCCTGGGCACTGCCTTATTAATTTTGTTTTTCATAACTATAAAAGCCATCATGTTCCTTAATACTTTAGACAATTCCTTGACTTGTTGTGTGCGGACACATACTATTCAGTTTAGAAATGGGTTTGCTGTAATATGAAAATGGCAGTAAGAACAAAGAAAAACTGAAGGGTGATGGCTGGAAGATTTTGATTTGATCCTATCCACAGCCTTTGCTTTGGGCAACCCACCCGACCATTTTTCCCAGCCTGCCAACCATTACAGAAGGGGAGAGACCATATGCAAATCAGGTTTGTTGACACCCCAAATGGGACCGTCCAGTCTGAACTGCTAGGTCACATCCCTTCTGCACAAGACCACAGTCAACCCCAGACATGTTCTTATCTCTTTGGGGATCATCAGTGAGGAGTAGCTTGTCTTTAGGCCTAGAATCCACATCTGGGCATACCCATCCTACTATGGATGTATAAAACGAAACTGTAGGATGATGGCTGCAAGGCTTTGAATTATGGGCCTTGCTCTGCACTACATAAATAGATGGGTGATTAATCTGAATACCAAACACCAGGCTCAGTCTTGCACAAGATTTAACTGCAGTGTTCCTAACTCAGCATCAACAAGTCTCCTTACACATCTGTTAAAGTTCAGAGATGTAAGGCAAGCTCCTGCACTCCAGTAATCCAGTGGTTAATATTAGGAAAGATTTTCTTTTTGCACTTTCCTCTCATAGACTTCTATTGGACACCCTTTCTTTTTACTTTGTTTCGACACCTAACTTTTTGAATGGGAGTAAAGCCTTCTGCTTTACTTCCCTTGTGTTGTGCTCAAAGGACTATTAGTGCTGAGAGACTGTCTCTCTTAATGGATTTGTTACTATTTTTGCACACAACTCAAATCTTGTCACCTGATCTCACTACCTTTTGGACCTACCATTTATGCACTTGGAGACTCTGAATCTTTACCTCTCTGAATTTACCTGCTTACCGCAAACCCCTGTGCTGCAACCCTCAGAGCCTACTTTTTTCAACCCCTACCACATCTATTCCCACGGTCCTTACCAATCCTAACAACTCCACCACTGAGTTTTGTCAACTCAAACCCTCGACACCCGGAATTATACCTGCTCTATCTTAGCCGCGCTAACCACTATGTCCCGTAATTGGTTCACGATCACTGAATTTAGACACCTTGAATCTAAACGCCTTGGACTGTGTCCTTTGGACCTGTGCCCCTAGAAACCCAACCTTTCCCAATGCAAATCCAACAGCTTCCGAAGCATAGCTCTACGAACCTCAGAAAACTCCAGAGACCAAGAAACAACTCGCCACTAGAGGACTTTTATCCCTTGTTGGAGAGAATTCTCAGAAATGTGCTAATTCCTCTCTACCTTAGAGACCCCCAGCACTTTGGCTGGAATCTAGGACTTTTTAATTTTTAACCTGGAGAGAGTGAGACCCTTTTCCCACTCTCATGTATTTTAATGTGATTTGAACTGTGTTTCTTTTTGGTTGTGGAGTCTGGCAAACTCCATAGGCATCATCTTTACATTGTGACACACAGCTCCTTCGGTGCAGTGACACAGGGAAGTCTTTCAGATTTCCCCAAGGTTTAAATACCTTCTCTTGGATAAACTGCTGTTTCCAAGAGCAGTGAAGTGAAATTGACTTTACTTACATTGCAACTTTCTAGACCCAGCACACACTATCTTACAATAGGGTGCTGGAGGGGTTACTTAGTATCCCCTTTGTTTAGTTTCTCATGTAACAATTGTGTTACCCTTTCTACAATTAATGGCTGATGGCAGTGGTTTACCTTTAACTACCAGTTTTTACCGCAGGCTGCGTTCGCAGCTGCAGTAAAGCACCCTTGGGTGCCATTTTTGTCAAAATGGCCCCGGTCTTCTTTTTTCACCATGTATTGCTGGAAAGGTCCTTCTTGAGATTTACTATGCGTACCAAACCTGGTTTGGTCCCTTTGTTCGTTTTGTCTTTGGCGGGATTCACAAGTTAAGGCCGCCTCTGGCACCAGTATGTCTGGCAGGGGCAGGAAGTAAGGGAGGTGCCCGAAACTCCCTGTGCTTAATCCCCTTGGTTACAGGAATGCACTCGTAGGTGATTGGCCGGCTGGCTGTCTGGCGAGGACAGCCACCCTGCTGTGCGATTGACAGATAGGCTGGAATGAATGGGATAAACCTGCATAAAAGGCAAGGCTTTTTGGCTTGGAAGGCAGAGTCGACCACTGGACGAGGTAATCTGAAAGAAGAACTTGGAAGAGACACCTGCTGCAATTCCTGGACCATTGGTTTGCTCGGTGAAGCCCTGCTGCTGTGCTGAAGCGCCAAAATCGCCTCGACTAGAGAAGCCCTGCAAGGACGAATTCTCCCCTTGAGTTGGTGGGACCAAACAACTCCAAGGTGAACTCGTCTGGAAATCCTCTCTGAGCTGGCTGTACTTCCTTGCTGCTGCAGGAACAGAAGTGCCAGGGAGAGGAACACTAGATTGGAATGCATCACGTTTAAGTCGGACTCCTGCTGCTGGAAGATCCTCCGGACTCCTAGTAAGCAGGACTGACCAAGCCTGAACCACCTCAACAGAGTGCTGGACCCCATATGCAAGGAAAGTCCAAAGTGGTATCTGAGAGTCCGCGTGGTACTATTTGCTGAGACGCGAGGAGCTGAAACTGCAAAGTGCCACTGAATAGAAGTTTGCCATTTTCTGTCGCCTACCGTCCCGTTGTGTTGCAGGAGTCCCTAGACGTCCTCCCTCTTGTCCCCACGACTGAGGCACAGGAACACCAGGTTCTGCAGACCCACACAGGAACAGAAGCCAACTGGAACCATTTCTTCTAACCAAAGGTACTGTACAGTCTAAGAGAACTTACCTCTTGTGTAGCCTTACTTGATCTGAGTTGAGTCTTGTCTTGGTTGCTTCTGTAGAATTGATATAGCTTCTTTACCTCACAGGCCTAACCAGCTTGTGGCCCTACATTGATTCTACTTTTTCTACAAAGACTTCTAAAACATTGTACAAGTAGTGCTTCAGCTCACCTAGACTTTTGCCCAATTGACTTTGGCCTGGCCTGGCTCCCTGAATGACTCTTCTCTATTCTGATTGTGTGTTTTTACCTTTCTTCCAAGGGTTAACTTGCTCTGCATTGAAGGGTTCAAAAGTACTTACCTGCTCCCGAATATTTGTGTGATCTCTTGTTTTATTCTAAGAACCCTTTTCTTTGACATGTATTGCTCTAAATGCAACAGTGATACATTAATGTCCACAGTGTCCTAACTATTTAAGTCACCTGAGGGTGTAGTAAGTGCCTGTGTGCCATCCCAAACGTGTATTTGCTGATTTAGAGAAACTGAGAGTGTGTATTTTGGAGTGTATTTGTGTGTTACTATTATATTGCCCCTTCCAAAGAAAGCTTATTCAAACTGACTGTTAAATAAATTAATAATGGTTTAATCAAGAAACTTTGTGTATAAGAGTTTATTTGGATACTTGTCACTGTGAATCTCTGTGTAGCTTCCCTACTGCTCACATTGACTCCTCTTGAGATAAGCCTAGCTGCTCAATCACGCTACCAACCTGTGTAGTACAGATTTATACCAAAGGTTTGGTTCCCATTGCCAGGAGGTCAAGGTTGTTATAGTGCACCCAAAGGGTACTATTCCAAATCTTGCCTAACACCCCTGTAACCAAAAAGTATGAGGCTCTGCCAAACACGGGCCTCCCCCACCCTGTAACCACAGCAAGGTTTTCGCTATGGTGTTAAGCCAACAAACACAATAGAGTCCATTTTATATATTCCCAACAACACGTCCTAACCAGCTTAATTAGATCCAGCAGGACCTATCAACATCTGCAAAGCCCTCCCAACCAGGCAGCCTACCACGGAACAGCTTGATGCACAATCACAATATGAATAGACCACCGACCCGTAACAATCACAAAACAACCACAACTTGCTCTCGAATCTCGATTCCAGCTCCCCCTTCGTTCTCATTCTTCTTGACCTTTCCTCTGCCTTTGATACGGTCAATCATACCACCCTGATAAATCGACTACGTGATACCCATGTCATCACAGACCTGGCTCTGGATTGGTTGACCTCCTTCCTCTTAGTTGGGCCCTTTTCTCTCTGCCATCTCACTCTGACTCTTCACCTGTGGTGTCCCTCAGGGTTCCATTCTCTCACCGTGGCTCTTCAATATCTACCTGCCCCCACTAACCCATCTGATCTCCCCTCCTGTCCTAACTTTCAGTGTTATGCTGATGAAACACAGCTTTCTTTCAAGCGTCCATCCTCCCATTCTTCCTCTCTCATTTCTGACTGCCTGTCTGCTATTCAGGCATGGTGCACTACTAACGATCTCTGCCTTATTGCTGATCTTTCTCATTGCGACCCCTGCTCCCTCTTCCATCCTACACTCTGGCCACCCTCCTTGGGCCGCATCCCCTCACCCTCGTGTGAAGCAAAAAAGCTTGGCGTCATCTTCAACTCCTTCCTCTCCTTCCTCTCTCACATCATGGACCTGGCCAAGAAGGCCTATTTTAAGGTCCATCTCCTCAGAGGCATTGTCCCATTCTTTATCTTCACCCAGAAACATAATATATCCAGAGTTCATGTTCTCTTCAGGCATGACTGCTGCACCAGCCTCTTCCTCAATCTCCCCAACTCTTCCCTTTACCCCCTTCAACTAATCCAGAATAAGACTGCAAGACTTTTCTTTGGACTCAAGCCCAGGGACTGCATCTCTCCAGCCCTTAAATCTCCCCGTTGGCTCCCAGTTGCTGCAAGGATCAAATTCAAGACCCTCTGCATAATCCACAAGGCTTATTGGGGTCTCGGACCATGCTATATCCAACTCTCTCTCCCTAAGTACCTCCCGACTAGAGTCCTTCGTACGTAGATCTCACTTCCACACGCGCCTCCCTCTGGAATGGCCTCCCTGCCCCTCTCAGACTTGAGCCGGATCACCTTAATTTCCAGAAACTCCCCAAAACCTTCCTTTTCTCTTCTTTCTCCCCCTTCTCATCCCCTCGAATATCCCATCTGCCTGAGACTGGTGGCATGGCTCCTTCGGAGTCTCACAGGGTGCCAGGCCCTCCCCTTCCCAGTCTATCTCTGCAATTATTTATTCTCAATGCCCCTCCCAGCTCTTATCCTGCACTTGCCCTCACAGGACCCACCGCCCACACTTAGCTGATCGGCGTGCACACTGTAGCCATCCAGCCCCTTTACTTGCACTTAGTTGTGGACCCCCCTGCCTTATTTCTTCCCCCTGGCCCTGTCCTTGGCCCTGTCCCCTGGCCCTGTCCACCTGGCCTCCCTGGCAGATTAGTAAGGTGGATGGGAAGTATGGCACATATTCCATCTTACCAGCCCTAACATTTTTTGAAGGCAAAATAGTGCCAAAGTCAGTTTATGGTATTGAGTTACAAGATCTCTTGACTCTGAATCTGTTACCATCATTGGCGGCACTTATCTTGAGAAGAGTGTTAAAACTCCCCAAATCATTGGCAGGTGCATTAATAAGTGTTAGGGTGATTTATCATTTGTATGCTTCATTCCCTCCCCTAGTGAGGCCATCAGAACTTTTTGCTGGACTTCTGGACCTTTTTCTTTAATCCTGAATGAGTGGAGCCTTTTTCCACTCATTCATTCTTAGGGGCTCTGTCTTTTGGAACTCTATTCTTTGTATTTTACCTGTACTATGGAGTCCATTTACTCCATAACTCTTAAAGGCATCTGTATTTTACCATTTCAGCACACAGCTCCTTATGGACAGTGTTGCAGGGGACACTTGTGGTCCTCCTTTGAGATTATTTTCTTTATCCTAGAGTAACTACAGCTAAGGATAGAGAGATACTTAGTATCTCTCCAAAAACGTTATAGTCAGAAAGATTGACACACACCACCTTATGTGGAGTGCCAAGGGATACCTAGTTTCCCCCTTCTCTCTGCTCCTGTGACTTTAGTCACATAGACAATCGCCTAGTTATGGCTGTTGTCAGTGGACGTGTTCTACCAACTGTTGTGTAATTTTTATACTGCAGTCTATGTTCATAGCCCCGGTAGTGCACAATAGGGGCAACCAAGTACCAACTTGGGGCTTCCCTTATTTTTTCGCCATTACTAGTGTGGTTGTTTTTTGTTTGCCCTTCTACCATTCTGAGAGGGGGAGACCTGTGTGTGTGTTTTGCCTTTGGCGGGAACCCTTGGGTGTACCCGCCTAGGCCCAAGAGTGTCTGGGCAAGTAGGAAGTGGGGGAGGAGTTTTTCACCCCCCTGTCCTTTGTCTGCCAGAGTGCCTGAATAGAACCAGCTCGCACTGGGGGGGGGGGGAGGTCTGGTTGTCCTGATTGGACAGCTAAACACCCCTTTCTATAAATTGTTGAGAGAGATTGCAGAGGAGTGTGTGCTGGAACTGTATGAAAGGTGAGGCTCCTGGTGTAAAAAGCAAGTCGACCACTGGAAGCTGAAGTAACCGAAGAAGAACAAGACGACCAGAGATGCCTGCAGACCCTTTGCAACATCGTGAAGCGACCATTGCTCACCCCGTTTTCTGATCGACAGAGGAGCTCCGAAGAGGACTCCTTCCCTTTGGTTGGTGGGAACAACTAGTCCCAAGACAAACTTTGATTTGAGCCATCTCCTGAGGTCATGTGAGTTTCCAGAGCTACAGAACACCAATACCAGGAGACCTTCTGCCCATATCGAGTGCATCATTGTGTAAAGGCCAAATCCGTCCAAATGTTTGCTGAACCCTCAAGGACACTCCAGAGATCCGATCCAACTCACCAGGACCCCCTCATCAGAGTGAGGGACTGCAGGAAGCGAAGAAGATTGCCCAGGCGAATCGTGTTCTGTGTTTGTGCTGCAGGCCAAAACCACAGAGTGAACAGAGAAGTTGCTGAAAGTCGTGCCACAGATCCTCCCTCGAGACTGCTTCTGAGAGATCCTATCCATTGTCCTGCCTTCAGTCATCAGACCAAGGAATCCGGAGGTCGGGTCCAGAGCTGCAACATCGCTTAGCCTCCACCATAAACATTGTCTTCTAACTAAAAGTACTGTGGGGAAAAAGGTATTGCTTACCCGATTCCAGAAAGTCACTCCAGAGCCTTGGAGTGCATGTAGAGGTGTCCAGGGCAACCCCCTCTTATCTCTGACTGAAGCAGCTGCTTGTGTCTCCTTAGAGTCCTTTAATAGGGTCTCCAACATTGGTTAAACCTTCTTGTATGATATGATATGATGTCATTTATAACGCGCCTGTACACAAGTGTTTCTAGGCGCGACATGACTAGGAAGGGAGACAGAGGGAGGACAAGACAATTGAACTTACTAGGCCTTGTGTCATTCAGATCGTGCAAGTGCGACAATGCGCAAAGTGTGTAGGAAGGGAGAGGGGTGAGTGGTAGGGAGAGGGGAAGTGCAATCAGGGAAACATTGCTCAGAGTAAGTTCAGCCAGGGCAGCGCGGCTCTGGGTAGTGCAAGGAGACAGGGGGCTGTAGCGGTAGCAGATACAGCCCCTAACTGTGCAGAGGGCATGGGGCGGTGCAAGGGACACTGATCAGGAGGAGCCTGGTACCCAGTGAGACTCTGAGGGTATCACGCAACATGTCGGTACAGCAGACAGGTAAGTCAGCAGGGGAGAGAGATAGATAGAAAGCAGAGGACAAAACGAAGGTCTTGAGCTGCTTTCGGACCTTCAGGCGGTCCAGCTCAAGTTTGAGAGGGGCAGGGAGGCCATTTCACGAGGGAGTCACCTGCAGAGAAGAGAGATCTACCCCAACCCATACTCTCTGCCTGCAGACTAGAAAGTGTCCACAGGAACCTTTGATGTCTACTGCTTTGCAAGACTTTAAACCGTAAGAAACAACCTTTTAGCTAGGGCTGCATTTTCAACTTTGAAAGACTTGCTGTGCCATGAAACCTCTTCTAGAACCTGAAGCTCTACTAGGATAACACTAACCAACAGTTTTTCTTCCCTAAAAACACTATCTTATATGTGTATGCAGACTGAATGAAATTACTGTATTATTTTTGTGGGTGCGTGGTATTACCGAATATAACTGTCAAACTTCTGCAACAATAGTATGCGTTCAGCAACTACCAACTAAGAAGGGACCATTTGCAACTATTGAAAAATATACCTATGTGTGTTAGTTTATTGTGTTAAGTATTCAACAGTGACTCTTGTGTAAATATAATAAATATATATTTTAATATAAATGTATGTGGAAGTGTTTCTTTCGGTGTACTTACCTACAGCTCATATCTTCCTCCTAAGGTAATCCTGACTGCCCTGCCACTCTGCCAAGATCCTTGAGTAGTACCGACTGATACTAAGAGTTTGGGATCTACAAACCACTGTTCCACTTACTTCCAAGTGGGACTTTAGGAAAACTCCCCTAACAATAAGCTATGAACTAGGTATTTGGTTCCCTGTTGAGCAGCGGGATGTGGAATTTTCTAATCTTATTCCGAAGAATCCTGAATGCTGAATGTAAGGAACTCATGGTGGCAACAATAAAGACAGACACAAGTGATCACAGTTCAAGGGTGTTTATTAAACTGTATAAATAGGTTGGAAAAACACCTAAACTAAACCTAAATCTAAGATGGGAGAAAGCTAGGACCATCAATAATAATAAGGCAGTCCTAGTGGCGTCTTTTCAAATAAAAGGGCCTATACTAAAAATAAACTATTGCCAATCCTTACACCTAAATACAAACGGAGTGTGGGATAAGGTTCACAAGAAAGAAAGAAAGTTTTCTCAAATGATAAATCCGGAAGTGGTTTTGAGCACGGGACAAGGCGGGACTCCTGAGCACACCACACACTCGAGCTTTCCCAGCACGAGACAACAGTTCCACTCTCAGCTTTCTGGACCTTCGGTGGGCAAGTCTCTTTCCTACAAAAAGTCTCTTGCCTCCGAGGACCTGGGGTGTTCAAAATATTAAACACAAAGTTCCTTTCTGTATGTACGTTGGGTGGTAATCTTTCACCCTTCGACCCCCCCTCTTCCAGGCTCAGATCTACAACATGTTCTCAGCGATATCAGGACCTTTGGTAAATCTCTTGCTTCCGAGGGCCTGATAGGTTCAAAATAACAAACAAAAGTTTCTTTCTTATTGCATTTTAGGATGATTCTTCACCCCTGGGTCCTGGGCTCAAACCCCTCTCGAATATCAGCCTCCCTCCGTCGGATTCACTCTGGCTTGTATTCAAAAGATTTTATCTGTTGCATTCACGTGTCGATGGGTGATGGCTTTTCACCCTTGGATCCCCCTCTTCCGGGTTCAGACCCTTCTTGGATATTTGCCTCCCTCCGTCGGGTTCACTACGACTTTCCACCTCAATTTCACTTATGGCTTTCAAAAATCTTAATGTCTTTTTAAATAGTTCACAGTGGATGTCCCTCAGCCGGGTTCACTCTTGTCAACACACTGTTCATTGGGACTTCAGGCTTTGCCCCATTATCACGGCATCCCTCGGTTGGGTTCACTCTTGCCAATTATTTGTCAATCATACAGTTCTTTCTCTTGCACTCATGATGTGGGATTCATCTCCCTTAGCTTTCCAATAACATGCAGGTCAAAGACTTTCGACTGTACAGGGGGTTTTGCTAGACTCCTTTATGACCACTTTGACCTTTTCCTTGCGGCTCTCCTAGGACCTTTTGGTTTCGGTAGTTTCAACAAACGCAGGATTAACCAGAGCCTCTCGGGTGAGCACCCACGTGGTGCTGGACCCCTCTGCAGCTGGTGTCCCTTAATGTTCAGTTCTTTGAACTTTTCTTAATTTGCCACTTTGCGACTTTCATTCAACACTGTTCGGTTTCTCTATCGGTTCTCCCCTCGACTCACTGGCTGTGATGAACCGCTTGGCTTTCCTCTTATCTGGAGACAAGGCCACTACCACGGTAGCAGGCATCTTTTTCAGCCCCGTTTATCAGCGTAGGCATGCTCTGTGTACTGTTGACATCTGCTGCAACACACTCTGGCTATTGTTTGCTTACGATTCCTTCCACGGAGGCTTTGCGGGTCTGGGTCGGAAAGGGCAAGGTTGCTTCTCTCCTTGTTACCCTTTCGATTCTCGACGCCTTTCTCCTCTTGAACTGCTGTGTTTGGATAGCTGTCTCATGCCATCTGCTTTGCTCATATTGTGCTCTCGTACTCCACCTTTTATCCATGTGGGGAAGAGAAAGGGCTGTCAGGTGTGTGTGATTCTGGTCAATTGCCTGACACTTGTGTCTATTTGGAAGCGCTTGCACAGGCGTTATCACACCGCGCGGCAGAGCCTATGGGAAATCCACCTCGGGAGACCTCGAGGAAACATTGACACCTTGAATGCACAGACCCATCATTGGGAGGAGCTGCCCATAGGGGCACTAAACACAGATCCACCAGTGACATTCTTGTGGAACACACCTGCGGATTGACTCAGTCCTTCTGGTTCTAAGCTATGTGGGACCTGCATGCCAGGACAATTCGATGCGAAATCGGCAACAATAAAGAGTGATTGGGTCGTCTTTACATCCCATGAAAGCTTGATGGGGCCCTGAGATAGAGAGAAGTAATTTACCCGTTAAAGACAGTGCCTCGTCACAGAAGATTGCATAATCAAATATTTCAGGAATACACAGAGAAAAGAATAAATAACTCAACGAACAAAACCATGACTACAAACATCCAAAATGTTTTTGTTGTCCTGATGAGGGCCGTGGCAGGAGATTTTTCTCAAGCCTGCCCCGAAACTCAAGTCGACATGACAACAGTCTAAAATCCTTTCAGGAAGTAAAATGTGTGGTTCTTTCTTGTATTATATATATAGATGTGGCAATTCAATATATTAGAACGATTTGAAGATATGCTAACATTACAAAATAAGAGTGATGTATTTTTTAGGGCAATGAATAACGTCTAACATCAAGGGCCTAAAAGTTAGGTCCGTCGGTTTATTTTAACCAAAAGCTCATTACTGCGTTCCTTGCACATGTATGAATGGTTTTTGTTGAATGAGGATGTAAGTGATTGAGATGAACGGGTTTATACGAGATCACAGTATGATGAGGTGTTTTTAGGCAATGAAATTGTACCAAACCAGTTTTTAGGTTTAATTGCTCTTCACTCAGGTTTTTTATGTAATGTCAATGAGTGACTGTCAATTGTGTATTTTTGTATTACTGTGTTATTGTGACAATAATGTTTATAAAAGAAAAAAAGACTAACTAAATAATCAATAAATAAACATGTTATGAAAAAATTTAATTTTCTAAATTAAATTTCTTTGAAGGTATTGTATCCAATCTACCTACAAACAATTTAAATGCAAAGAGAGTCAGTACATGCCTATCAGCATTTGTACCTTTTGTATTGACCCTTGTGTTGGGACATGCCAGGTAAACAGATCTGGTGTTAGTCAGTCGTATTTCGTGGTGTGCGAATGTCGGAAAAGGGGGGGGAGGGTAGAGTGTTTGAGTATCCTACGTGGTAGGCTGGGGAAAAGGTAATTGTAATTGGCTATTTATAACGCACTTAATATCCAGAGGTTCTCCAGCATGGGGGTCTGCCATGGATTTACATGGCCATGAATATTCCCTGTCGTCGGGCTGGAAATCCTAGGCAAAGAAAAAATAAGTTTCAGTTTCGTTTCTGAACTGTCTTTCTACTAATAACCAATCACTGGTCTCTGGGTCATACTGCCCCCGGCCAATGGCTGCCCTCTACCTAAGCGCCTCCTCTGGCAGCCATCTTAAGATTTGTACTGCCCGTTCAAGTGTTGGGATTCCTCGTGCTATAGCTCTCAAGCTTTTACTGCGTATTGCGTTTTTTCTCTCATTTTTTCAGGAACAGATCTCCTGTCGCCGGTACCCAGGGCTTCTCCCCATGATGAGATCGGATCCTACCACGCCATGATCTCTAGGGCCTCGGAGCTGTTTCAGCTGAACCCCTGAGGAAAAGGGTTTCCTTTATCAGCGACGAGGGGCCAAGAAACACTTGTGCACGAGCGCGATAGAAATAAAGTATCAATATCAAAGAGGAAGACCATGCTCTCGGTCCCGCTGTTTGACGACATTTGGGACGAAGGGCTGGCCCTCCTGAAGAACCCATCCTCGACCCTGGCGAAGAGAGACCGGTACGAGAAGAAATACTGGGTTCCAGACTCTGCACCGATGTGCCTCAGGGCGCAGCCGTCCCCGGACTCAGTGATCTCGGCAGCAGCCAGGATGAAATCTGCAGGGTCAGCGGCATCGACGTCAACTTCCCCACCGGACGGCGAGGGAAAGAAGCCATGGGACGACGGGTCATCTCGTCGGCGGCGACGACCATTAAGGCGGCCATCGCTCTCGCCATCGTGGCCCGCTATGACTGGGAGCTCTGGTTTAAAATCGCCCGTCTCCTGGTCTTCTTTCCAGACGACAAGAGGGCAGAGGCCATTGAAATCCTGCAAGAAGGCGAGGTGGCTTTGAACCGGCCGTGACGTCGGGCCCCCACACGAGTACCCCGGTGGGAGGCCGGCTGGTGAACTTCGTCGGCACGCGGAAGTCCATCTCCGCAGACCGTTGGGTGCTGGATGTCCTGGCCCACGGACACACCCTGTGGTTCCAAAGGAAGTGTCCCTGTTTTCCACCTGTGGTCAGGAAAGAAAACCACATTCCACAACTGCTTCTAGAGGTACGAGCGATGCTGAAAAAGGGCGCGATAGAACTCGTCTCGAAGAGGCTCCGGGGCTCCAGAGCTCCGGAGTATACTTGCGGTACTTCCTCGTCCGAAAGAAGACAGGCGGTTGGCGACCCGTTCTAGATCTCTGCTGCCTCAACAAATGCATCAAATCCCAGAAGTTCCGGTGGTCACCCTTCAGCACGTGCTGGGACAGCTGGAGGAAGGAGATTTCCTGTCGTCGCTGGACTTGGAGGATGCGTATTTCCACATCCCCATACACAAGGGGCATCGAAAGTTTCTGCGCTTCGTGGTCTAAGGGCAGCACTACCAATTCAATGCCCTTCCCTTCGGTTTGAAGTCGGCCCCAAGGGTCTTCACCAAGCACCTGGCACCGGTGGTGGCGCGGCTGCGCCTGCAGGGGATACACGTCTACCCCCATCTGGATGATTGGCTCATCCGAGCGAAGTCAAGGGAACTCACTGTTGGGCACACAGCGAGGACCGTCCGCCTGCTCACGGAACTGGGGTTCTCGATAAACTATGCGAAGTCCTGCTTGGCGCCATCGCAGGACGCTCGGTTCCTGGGAGCCAGACTCAACACGGTGGCGCGCCTGCCGTCACCGTCGGAGGACAGGATAAAGGCAATCGTGGCAAGGTACAACGGCTGTTGACCATGGAAGTTGCCAGGGTGAGGTCCATCAAGTCCCTGCTCGTCATGATGTCCTGCATCTACTTCGTTCGGCAGTGCAGGCTGCTGATGCGGCCGCTGCAGGAGTTCCTCGACACTCGTTGGATACAAGTGTCGGGAAGCTTCGAAGACAAGATTGCCCTCAATGAGACATTCCGGCGAACGATTCGGTGGTGGGGCGTCCGGGCGCATCTTGCGGCAGGCACAGACTTTCAAACCCCAGCGCATCAGGAGACAGTGACAATGGGCGCCTCCCTGGAGGGAAGGGGCGCACATACCGGAAATCTCCACACAAGAGGCCTTTGGCTCCTGTAGGAGAAGTCATTGCACATCAATGTCCCGGAGCTCTGGGCCGTGTTTTGGGGCCTCAAGTAATTCCTTCCGTCTCTCAAGGGCAAGGTGGTGCGGGTATTCACCGACAACACCACCACGATGTTCTACATTCTGAAGCAGGTGGGCACCAGATCCCCAGCTCTCTCCAAGGAAGCGCAGGATCTTTGACACTGGGTCGTCGCCCAGAGGATGTTCCTGGTACTCTTTCATCTGGCAGGAGTGAAGGACACTGTCACCGATTCACTCAGCAGGAAGGCCACGAGTAGGAGCTTTGGCAGGATCAGGTGGACCTACTGTTTCGACGATGGGGCAATCCCCAGATTGATTTGTTTATGACAAAGTCGCTGAACACCAAGTGCCGGAGGTTCGCCAGCAGGTTTCCCCAGCCGGGGAGCATGGGGGATGTGTTCTCATTCACCTGGGACGGCCTGTTCCTCTATGCGTTTCCACAGTTGCCATTGCTTCTGCGACTCATCAGTCAACTCAGATGGTCCTGGTGCAGGATGATCCTCGTCGCACCGGCGTGGCCGAGGCAGATATGGTACCCGGACCTTCTGGACATGCCAGCATCCCCTCCAGTCACGCTTCCGGCAGACGCAGATCTTCTCGCCAGGGAAGGAGGCGAGATTCTGCACCAAGACCACGGGTCGCTGAACCCACAGGCCTGGCTCCTGCAGCGCTAGAGTTTGGAGGATACGTGATCCCGGCTGACTGCAAGGAGGTACTTGCCAAGGCCAGGGCTTCTTCGACTCTTAAGTGCTACGGACATAAATGGAAGAGGTTCACAGTCTGGTGCCGTGCACAGAAGATAAACCCACTACAGATTACGGCCTTTGAACTGATTCTTTCTTTACCGAGGATTCCCAGCCTGACGACGGGGAATATTCATGAGCATGTGAATCCATGCCAGGCCCATGCTGGAGAACAACAGTTACAGGTAAACAACTTGCTCCTTTGTAAGCGCGGGCCCGGGGATCGAACCTGTGTTGCTCTGTGTCATCTTGCTTCCAAGCTATAGCCCCTGAGCTATCCTCCTGAGACAAGAAGGGGGATACCACATCTCACCCGTCTGTGTCCCGTTTCCACTCCTGAGGACCCCCCATCCAGGTGATCTTCCCTCACTGGTCCACTGCAAGAAACTGTATCCAATAGCGATGGCCGTGTACTGGCTACCTGGATGACAGATCCCTGGGGACTAGTCAGAGAGACACGTTCAGGTTTTTCACAAGAAGCAGATACTCTTTATGGTGACCTTAGTGAAATGATGACCCCTGAGCAAAATGAAGGTTTTCCGTGTGCCATTAAATTGTGTGATGGTATGCTACAGGTCAGTGGGTCCAGCTTCAGTGTAGACCAGAAAGTACTAAAATGAGTTTGGGAACATGGGACTGGATTAATACAACAGTAAAAATGCATAGTTATTCTTGTTCATTCATTTAGTGTGAGATCACAAAAAGTTGATTGTCTTAGCTCCTTTTCTCTCCATTTATCCCAGTCGGTTGGTAAGGGGTGAATTGCTGAGATTCCTATGGAATCTAATTCTCCTTAGACACAAGAAGATTAGAATTGATGAGACCATCTGTAGATTCTGTGAGGGTGGGTTACTGGAATGTCCTGTGCACCACCCTATGCGATAAAAATACTTTAAAAAACGGTTTCACTCCCTAGATCGTATTGACTTGGAATATTTATGGGACAGATGATTGGGAGGCTGGGTTAGCTCAGACATGATTTCTTTTGTAGTTTTTTTTTAGGTCATTTAATCTTGCTGTATAGGGAAAATAGTGAAAATATTTTTTTTAAGAGATTGTTCTAAAGAAATATATTTCTCTTATTGGAACGGTTTGTTTGAATTTTGATCATTTTTGTTTTTATTTGGGTAGTAGAATATAAAGGATTTTTTTCTATTAAGGAATGTTGATTTTCCGTTTTTTTGTATAAAAAATGAATTCTACATGAATCTATTCTGTAGTATATTAAAGGTTGATTTAATTAATGAAGTAGCAAAGAAAAGAGAAAAAGAAACAGTTTGGATAAATTTCAATTGTATGCTAAATCTCCCTCACATGTGAGACCCCCAGCACTTTTTGCTGGACTTGTGGATTATTTTTTAATGTTCCTGACTGAGCGGGAACCTTTTTCCCCACTCACCCTTTTTTTTACTCTTTCCATGGAAGTTATTTTTGTGTCTCTCCATACTTTATTTTTGGAATCGTACTTTCCAACAACTTTTTGGGCATCTACATTTTACTATTGCAGCACTCAGCACTTTCTATGTAGTGTTGCTGGCGAACCCCTTGGGCTTCCCTTTTTGTTTTCTCTTGGGATCTTTGTGTGAACTAATGTTCCCAAGTGTAGAAGGATACTCTTTATCCTTTCTACAATCCCCATTGCGAGATCGGCACACCGTACCTTATGTGTGGAGTGCTGAAGGGTTACATAGTTCCCTCTTTCTCACTGGTGCTGTAACATTTCTGTTACAGTCCTTTACTTGCCTTGCAGAACACATGCTCTCGAGGGTAGAGAGAGAGAGATTTTTATCCTCTCTACATTTTATATTGTGAGATCAGCACACAACGCCTTATGTGGAGTGCTGAGGGGATCCACTGCATCCACTTTCTCACTGCTCCTGTAACCTTTCTGTTATATTGACAAGCATACCTTTATGGCTGGTGGCAGTGGAAGTGTTCTACTGACTTTTCTGTAATTTCTACTTGCAGGTAGTCAACCCAGCCGCGGTAATGCACAGGATGGTCACCATTCATTTTGAATGGTGGCTGTATTCTTTTTTCACAATTTTTGTTCTGGTTTTCCTTTTCTGGTCCTGATTCTGCCGTCCTGGGACAGGGAGGTCCTGCTTTGATTGTTGTCTAAGGCGCAAATCCTTTGTGAAGCCCGCCGAGGCTCCACAGTTTCTGTGAGGACAGGAAACGAGGGAGGAGTCTGAAACTCTGCAGCCCTTTATCTTCTGGCATGCCTGCCTGGAACCAGTCCTAATTGGGAGGGTGGCTGTGAATTTAGCATGGGTGCCGATTGGCTGGGTTCCTGGATAAATGGCCTGGATCTGGAAGCTGAAGATAAGTCGACCGCTGGAGCTAAACCCGATGTGGAAGAAGACAAGATGGCTGTAGCTGATTCAGGTGACCGGAGATGCCTCCTCTTTAACTGCTGACTGTGTTGACCCCTTCTTCCATGCGACAGAGGAGTCCGAAGATGACTCCGACCCATAGACTGGTGGGACCAATCTTAAGAAGACCCGCATTTCAAGCCATACCATGACAAGCTTGGACCTTCCTGGCCAGCAAACTGCCAATACTCTGGGACCTCGAGGCTGAGTGCTGTATGACGTCTTCCCATGAACGAATCTCACTAAAACTTTGGTGGACTCCTGCTGGACCTCCAGAAGCAAGATTCCACTCCTTGAAGTCCCCTCACCAGAGTGCTGGACCGAGATAGGGAGATGAATCGATCAACCGACAACCATTGTTCATCTGGTACCTTGAAAAGGGTGCCAAATCCACAAAAAGCACTGAATAATCCTCTGCTGGGAGCCTTTGCTCTCAACTGCTGCTGCATTTTCCCACCCAGTGTCCTTTCTTTCGTCACTGTGACCAAGAATCGACAGACCAGGACCTGTGCTGCTGCATCGTGCAGACATCCGTCTGCAAACTCTTCTTCACTGTTGAGGTACTGTGTGGCTTGAGCTAATACTTAATGTGATGAAGTAGTCCTCATAGGGATCCTGCCTAAAGTCTCCTCCCAGGTGGCCAGGGAAAGGCAGACTCTTTCTGATCCTGACCTTGCGGGTGGTGTTCTGCGGGCAGATCGCCTGGGAGGAGAAAGGACCCAGGGGAATACAAGGACTCTGTTGGGTGAGACACAGTATTTGCCTTCTTCTAGGGAGGGCATCTCCTCAATACCAAAGTATGTAATCACTTGTTGTCACAACATTCTTTTTGTTCCCCAAGTTGAACATCTTAATATGGGTAAAGGCAGTCAGAAACCTTTGGGTGTTGGGCGAAATGAAAACCCTTCTCAACCCATGGAGAGTTAGAGCTAGAAGCTCCCCATATTCCCAAATTTATAGTGAAAATGATTCTGTGAGTAAACGACGTAAACTCTAAAAACCCTTATTTCTCTATAAAATAAAGTCCTGTGGTTGACCCATATGATATTGCTTTAAAAAATATTATTCGGAACAGAAATAAGCCAGAGTTCAAAAATCGAGTTAGAAAAACTAATCTTTGCATTAGGGACTTGACGTCCCATAATCCCAGAAGGACTGGGATGAAGAAGAGGGCTAAAGAGGAGGAGACTGCAAAGTGCACCTTATTAATGGGAATGACCCACACCTGAAGGAGACTGGGAGGCTTAAAAGGCCCCCTCAAGTGCAAGCCATTAGATTGCAGAAGGAGCTGAGACTGGAGGTGGGAGAAGACGCCGGGACCACTGTTGAGCAGAGAGCAGTCGCCGGTCCTGACAGGGTCTTTGCCTCCCGAAGTCTTAACTGCAGAGGCTGCGCAGCGGGAAGCAAAAGTGTGGAAAGCTTTCTTCCCCACCAGACTGTCTACGGTGGCAGGTGTGCACGGCGCCTGACTCCGGAACACCTGTGCATCCTTCTGCAAGCGGTGGATATCCTTCAAGTAAAGGGCGCCATAGAAGTCTTCCCGATTCTACAGTTAAACAAGGTTATTTATTCAGTGTACTTCCTTGTACCAAAAAAGTATCTCCCCATGCGCCCTGTACTAGACTTGCGCCCAGTGAACAAATTTATCAAACCTCAAAAGTTCCGTATTGTCACTTTACAAGAAGTAATCCCGCTGCTGAAACGGGGAGATTACATGACAACACTGGATATGAAAGAGGCACACTTTCATATTTCAATGTTGCCAGCGCACAGAAAGTACCTAAGATTCATGATAGAGGACAAGCACTATCAGTTCAAAGTACTCCCCTTTGGCATTGCCTCGGCACCAAGGGTGTTTACAAAGGTACTGGCATTGGCAGCAGCTCACCTGCGCAGACAATATGCCCCGGTTTACCCTTAACTCGACGACTGGCTCATAACGGGAATCCTACGAAACATGCCTATTGAAGACTCTGAAGACAATAGGCCTCTTATTCAGTCTGGGTTTCTCCATCAACAAGAAGAAATCAGGCTTAGACTCCAGTCAAGTTAAACAGTTTCTAGGGGCTCTAATTCGAACAAGGATGTGCGTAGAGCAGTCATGTTTTACCTGGAAAAGACTAAACCACTGAGAAAGACTAACCAGTTTTTTGTTTCTGTGGCAGCTGGTAGAGAAGGGGATCCTGTATCTAAATCAGCCATCTCATGGTTGATTGTCAAATGCATCACACTCTGTTACACTCTTGCGAAGAGAGAACTGCCCTTCAAGCCTAGAGCACATTCTACTCGAGGCACTGGGGCTTCCATAGCTTTCATTGCAAATGTTCCCCTAGAGTCCATTTGCAAAGCGGCAACCTGGAGTTCTGTACACACCTTTACAAAACACTATTGCCTAGACACTCATTCTAGGTCTGATTCTGAAGTGGGACAAGCAGCACTAAGACATCTTTTCACTACTGTTCCTTCTCACAACCCTCCTCGAACTCCGGGTACTGCTTGCTAGTCTATGCACAGCATGTGATTATAAGCAGATTAACAAGCATCAGAAGACATGCATTACTCACCGTAATAGCATTTCTGATGATTGTATCTTCCTAGATTCACATGCGCCCACCCTTCCTCCCCGCTTGGGTGGAAGGAACATAGACTTCTTACTACTTTCTCTCTTTTATGTACTCACTCACGGTATTCATTAGGCTCAATAATGGCAGAAAAAATACAATCGGAGGGACATCGACACGTGAGTGATTTTGGGTACACTACACGTCACGTTAGGGATAGTGTTACAGGCACGCCCATGTCGACGTCCCCTTTGAATCCTCGAAAGACAATATGCAATACTCTGCGGTTACCACTGGATGCCGGACTATATGCACAGCATGTGAATCTAAACAGATACAATCATCAGAAAAGCTATTACGGTGAGTAAAGCATGTCTTCTGGGGTTCCGCTACCATTTTGCAGTGAGCCCTATCTGCAGCCATTCTTCAAGTGCCTACTGCTTCTGGATTTTTTACTAAATTACAGAACTGAATCCTCCCTTTATCCAGTGCCGATTTCTTCTGACTCATCTACTGGATTACAGAACTAATAAATCCTTCTGTTAGGCAGAAACCTGTGCAGTTCCCTTAGGGACCACTGCAAAAGATTTAAGACTACAGGCGTTTGGCAGTAAACCCACTTGGTAGCAGTCTGTACCACACAGATTCACTTGGTAGCTGTGGCTGAGCAGTCAGACTTCCCTCAAGAAGAGTTAGGCAGTATACAGAGCATACAAAATAGGTACAGAAATACAGTAGCACAAGCAAACACTGACCAGAGCTTTGGTGTAAAAGTATATAATTATTTATTTAACACACACTTATAAAACACACTAGCTCTAAATTGGTAAGATAAGTTCAAAACACAATCACTACTATCATATGTACATCCCTGATTACTTGTTGGACAAGTCTTAGTTAACACCACTTATTTCCAGACAGAGGTGAGCGCTTAACGTTCGATGGCACCCCAACAAGTTAAATAAAAAGGGAGGGAAAAGCAGAATTATGGAAGCATACACACTAAACACTTTTTGAAGAACCACAGCAAGTTAGGAAGGCACAGTCTACTGGTGAGCGAGGAAGTTTAGGTGCCAGGCCCACTTTCAAGGGAGCCAGGCGGAAGGTGCCCAAGATCAGACAGTTACACAGAGTCCTCGAAGTTTGTAGAGGTAGTTTGAAAAAGGTTTAGTTCAGTTCAGAAAAGTTAGCTAAGGTGTCCCAGGCTAACCCAGGTTCGAGAGATGAGGATTTAATACACCCCGTTCAATCGGTTGCAAGGGAAGCCAGGCGGAACACGGTACCTTAAATGGAGAGGATCCTCCAGCGGGGGCAGTTGTTCCTGGCAGCGGATGCAAGTCGCAGCATCGTCCAGAGGAAGAGAAGATGTCGTTGTGGAGGAAAGATGAAGGTCGTTGCACTGCTATGGAAGAAACCAGCCGCGGAGTTCTCCGGTACAAAGGTACTACCCTTTCGGTTCGCGGTAATGGTGAAAACGTGGTATCCCGGTTGCCGGGGTGCTTGGCACAGGCAAGGCGGCCACGAGATGCTCCAGGAAGGCGAAAAGAAAATAGACTGGTTATCCCCACCAGTCGAAGGAAGAAGACTCTCCGGGCTGGAGATCTCCTCTGCCGTTGGGAAAAGTGGTGAGACGGTTCAGCAGGGCTCCACCGGTGGTGTCGTCGTTGCAGGCCGGCCCAGCTTCTCCCTCCTCGGATTCTTAGGTCCTGTGGCGACTTCTGAAGTTCCAGTCCCCAAAGCCCTGCTTTTATGCAGCATACCCCCATTCACTCAGCCTAGCTGTCAATCAAACATGCTAAGTGGTGAGCCGGCAAGCTCAGCACTTGGGCCAATCACACAAGAGTGCGACTTGAGTTACCAAGGTAACTCAGTGCAGGGTGCCTAAACCCCTCCCACACCCCCTGTGGGACCCAGACAGAGTGGCACCACTTTTGGAGGCTTCTGTGGAGAAGCCCGCCAAAAAGTGGAACAAAGGGCTCGACTTGGGTTGGAGTCACAGAAGAGAACACAAACGCCATTTTAGAATCGAGTTCTGGCAAAAAATACCAACCAGTGAATTAATATTAAATAAATAAACCGGCGGTATGTTCGAGGCTATAAGAATTAAATAATTAAAGTTGGTAGCCTCGAACAATGGGAAAATCCCATAGAGATATATTCACGGTCGAATATAAAAAGTAGTATCCACTGCCACCAGCCAAAACTCGATCAGGGGGGGCGGAGACGTGCCCCCTCGAACAACAGACCCCGGGGCAATCGAATTGCCCCGACCAGTACGTCCACAATATGATGGTTTGTACTGGTTTCTGTTCATAATTTGGGACTAGCAAAGCCAATGGTGACTTTACATGCCCTGGGAGACAGTAGTCAGTCCCAGGGTATGGAGTCTATGTTGGGGGGTCGCTACGACACCCCTGGGTTACGGCACGGAGGGTGCTGTGTAACCCACATAAAAAAAACACATGAGACCCTATGGAGTAAAAGACCCCATAGGCCATAAAACACATGCAAAGTTAAAGGAACACCTCAAATCATGCCTACGAGTGGGAGCAAAAAGAATCTCACTCTTAGCAGGAGAGAAAAAAATAAACCCTAAAAATCCAGCAAAGCTGCTGGGGGACTCACTAGGTTTGGGAAATTAGCCTTACAGAGAATTCTCCCTAACACCTTCTACCAGTGCCTATTTCTTCAGACTCATTTCTGGATTCTGGACTTAACCTCGTTCCACTTTGAAACAGCTTTTTCCCCTTTTCAGGGCTGCACAGGGAGTACGCCTTTCGTGTTGGTGCTTTTCACGGTCCAACAAAAGTGGCGAGCTCTCGGAACAGACCCTATTTCTTCAAGAATAAGGGATCACCAGAGGAATTTACCACTGCCCTATCCGAATCCGAGGTTTCCACCAGCGAAAGCGATGGCGCGACACAGGTGAGACCCCCTAACGTTGACACCTTGTCAAAGGCTTCCATCTCCAGGTGGCTCTCCGGCTGCATCATGCACTGTCATTGACTGGCTAGCAGGCCGTTTCGCTCTGGTGTGCCTCTGCTCGACCTCTGCAGGGCTGCTACGTGAAGGTCATGCACACCTTCACAAGGTTCTACTGTGTCGACGGGGATTCCAGGGAGGAGTCCTGAGTCGGCCAGGCAGTGCTGCTCAATCTGTTTGTTTGAGGGAAGTCTGTTCCACAGGTGAGTGTTTATTGCTTCTGTTGAGCCTTGCCACCTCACGTGGTTGTGTATATGTACTGCTGTGTAATCGTTATTCATGAGCATGTGAATCCATGCCAGACCCCATGCTGGAGAAGGTTTAAGTTGCTTACCTGTAACTATTTTTCTCCAGCATGGGTCTGGCATGGATTCAAATGCGAACCTTCCCTCCTTCCCCTCTGTGGCTCTTCTTGGTTCATACTGCCACTTTAGGTGCTTGATGGCCAGGGGTGAAGCTTAGGGAGAGGACTGTCATTGGATGGGGACAGTATGACTCAGAGGACAGTGATTGGTTTAGGGAAGAAATACAGTTTTAAAGTCAAACAGAAACTGTTTTTTCTTTTAACAAGGATTTCCCAGCCTGACGATGGGGAATAATCATGAGCATTTGAATCCTTGCCAGACCCATGCTAGAGAACAATAGTTACTGGTTCTTCCTGCTTGCCCAGACATTCTGGAGCCTAAGCGTGGACACCCACGGGTTCCCGGCGATGGTAAAACACACACACAGGCCCCCCTCCCAGAATGGTTGAAGAAGGGCTGACAAAGAACAACCAAGCTAGTAATGGCTAAAAAAGAAGGGAGCCTCTGAGTTGGTACTCAGGTGCCCCTATTGTGCACCACTGAGGCTATGGACATAGCCTGCGGTAGAAAAATCACACAATAGTTGGTAGGATCACCAGCCATAACTAGCTGTTTGTCTATGTGACATGAAAGTCACAGGAGCAGAGGGAGCAGAGAGAAGGGGGATACTAAGTATCCCTTTGGCACTCCACATAAGGTGGTGTGTGTCAATCTCTCAGACTACTATCCTTAAGAACTGCAGTTTCTCCAGGATATAGAATATGAATCTCAAAGGTGGACCCTAAGGGTCCCCAGCAACAAAGGAGCTTTCTGCACCAATAGTAAAATACAAATGCCTTTAACTGTTTTGGGACGAAACATACACTCCATAGGACAGTAAAATATAAAGGAAAGTGTTCTAAAAGACAGAGCCCATAAGAATGAATGAGTGGAAAAAGGCTCCACTCATTCAGGATTAAAGAAAGAGGTCCAGAAGTCCAGCAAAACGTGCTGGGGCGTCTCACTATGAAAGGGGATGAAGCATATAAATTATACATCTCCCTAAAAAAGTGGTGTTGGCAAATTATCCTGCCAAACTTTTATTGCTGAAGCAACAACTATATAAAATTGCTGCAGAAGTGTTACATAAATTCAGAAGTAAGTTGTTACAGAAGCATCATGACAAAGACTATTTATGTTAACACTGGTGAACTAAGGAAATATTCTTTATGTGAAGAAGAATACTTTCAGTCTTCTTATTGCAAGAGGAAGACCTTTTTGTTCAACCACTAGAGTATTGGAACTTTTTGATGTCAAGTTGGAGTCACAAAGAACTGTGTTTGAATGTTAACAGAACAGGATTTCCTTATTTCTTTTTTGAACTGTGAAACAGAATCTTGTTTGAATCTGGGGAAGGGAAATTTACTGAGATCATAAGTATAGACTGTTATTATATGGTGAATTTAGCTGTTATATTATATTGCATTTGAATTGCCATACATTACCTTGTTGAGTTACTGTATGTACAAGTGTGAGGGACAGAGACCTTTTGTTAAAGAGTTTCCTTTAGTTTATTTTAGGCAGGGAAATTCTTATCAGGGTAGGGATAGTGTGGCGTTTATCCAACCTTTTGAGTTGATAAATTGGCATCTTTTGAAAAATCTTCACAAGGTTGTCCCCCTCACATTTCCGACCCTTCACATTACCTGAAGTCTTTGTGTCACTCCTGTGTGGCTAGGTGTTAGAACAGTTTTTCCGAGGTACAACTAATGGCTTAGTAAAACCATTCAACTGAGACAGTACAAGACTCCACTCTTAGTATAAGGCTGTACCACCTGAGTACATGGTAGCGTAGACAGAGCAGCCAGGCTTATTTTAGGAGGGAGAGAGGGCTATAGAATCAGTACAAAGAAATTATAGTACACATATGGTCCAAAGAAACAAAAACACTATGTATTGTAAACATAAAGGGTTTAATTAAATACAAGTAGACCAGGGTACATCCTGGGTAAATGAGTACTATGACATTATATATAATCACAATTATAAAATCACAACACTATGCTTTAAAGTACACAGACCAGAGCATACACCTTTTTCAGAACACTAACAGTTTTTCTAGGTAAGTCGGAGCTTAGTATACACATTTAGTATACGGCACACTTATTCATGGGGAGTAATAACCATTAGTTACTTTTAGATTACTTTCTGTAATACAAGGGTAGTCAACCCTGTCATTTATACAGTGACACTCGACAAAGAAATCACATAATCAACCAACCCTGTTACCAGGATACATTTCTGAATAGCGGAACACTAATTCAAGGAACAATATATACCTATAACTAACTTTGATAACATAGTTATACTAGGTGAGTAAGACATTTTTGTGTAATATAACATTGCAATTGCTTTTCATCTCAGTGGAACACAGTCCAAGATAAGCAGGAACTCTTTACACTAATTCAGGATGCAACAGGCAGGCCAAGGTCAGCTGCACCTACAGAACATTTTCATGAATGGCACAGCTATTCTAGGCAGGTAAAACCTAATGTTGTAATATACTTTTAAAAGGATCTATCAGCAACCTAGAGGTAGCTATAAACCCAAGACTGTTTTAGCAACTATATAAAACAGACCAGGGAAAGCAAAACCCAATATTAAACTTTGTGAATGACTCAAGGTTATTCTAGGTAGGTAAAATCTAAGGCAGACTTATTCTAAACAGGTTATACAGCAGTGTAGGGGAAACAAGAGACCCAACCCAGTTGGTGAACTTGGGCACCTGTTCTCTGAAAGAAATAGTGAAGCCAACAGCATTACTTTTGGGAAAATATCATAACACACATTCAAGGTAAGTAGGAACTTTTGTAGCTGTTCAATGTCAGAGTTACAGTTATTAACCAACTCTTTCACAAGTACTTTTAAACACGTTTTATTCTTTTCAAGACAACATCCTTTACTTATCCAGTCCTTCCCTAGTCTATTGCAGGAGTTCACTCAGAGGCAGAAGAGGGACCCATGTGGTCTAGGTGCAAGCTGTAGGCAGGGTGTGATAGGGTTCTGTTGCAGGTAAAAGTCAGAGTTCCTGTGGAAGACTGTTAAAACAGGCAAGTGTTAACTTTAACGTTAGTTAGGGTCCAGGGACTTCAGAGAATACAACCTAGGAAGATTCCAGAAGTGGGCCTGGGTGAACTGGATGAGAGGACTCGTCACAGAAAGCACCCCAAAAGGTTTACAGAAATCACACAGGCTTAAGGTAAGTAAATAACCCATCCAACACTGTAACTCAGCACAGAAGAAGAGTTTCAGCAGGAAGACTTCAGGATCTGCAGCCAAAAACCCAGTCGATGGTTTACTTTGTCATGAAGACGGAAGGGAATTTGCAGCAGGGATCAACAGATTCTGCTTCAGGCAACAGGTTCCTTGTGGTTTGATGCGGCTCTGTGGTTTTCGGCACCCTTTTCTGGAGCCAGAAGAAGACTGAATATCGCTGGTCGGATTCCTGAAGGTCCAGCACTCTGATGAGGGGACTTTCAGGCCTCAAATCATGTCTCTGGAGTTTCAGCAGGATGCCACCAATGTTTCAGCTCTTTTCAGAATTTGGAAGACTGTGCACCGCACAATGGCTCGAGGTCCCAAGGTATTGGGGTATTGCAGGCCCGCAAGGTTGCAGCACAATGTGGGATGGCTCAAAATGCAAGTCTTCTTGACTCTAGTGGATCTCACCAAGCTCTTGGTCAGGGTCATTGTTTCCGCAGTCCCCAGGTCGTTTGGAAGGAAGGGCTACAGCAGGCTCCGGTTACACAGCATGCTCTCCAGCCATTGGAAATCGCTACGTTCAGAGTTTTTATGTGGAACTACAGCACAACCTTTGCATTCTCTCCCTGCATTTTACAGGATTCCTGTTGAAGACAAAAAAGCCACTGAGGTTGTTTCCACCTAGAATGGCAGCGGAAGACCTCAGAAACAGCCACCACACAGGAAATGGCAAAGAAAGAAAGAGCCCACCATTTTAGCAAAAGGGTGGCCCTTCTGTGCATTACTGAGGCTGAAATAACAGCCTGCGAGTAATGCAGACTAAAATGTCATAAAGGTAGTTACACTGCCACCAGCCATTCAAGGAAATTGCAACAAAAGTTTACCAGGTAAGTAAAAAGGGGATACATTGTATCCACCCAGCACTCCACAAAAGGTGGGGTGTGCTGGCTCACCATATAAAATGTAAAGGGGGATGAAAATCCCTCTTTAGAACTTGGGAACTGTAGTTCACCCAGGTACATGACAGAGAAATTAACAGGGGAGCCCATAGGGGCAACCCAGCCTAAGCCCAAAAGTTGTAGGAAATGATAACTTCAGCCATACACTATGGAGAGACATTAAAAGGTCATCAATAAGAAGAGTAAAAGACTAGGTGACAGAGGAACACGATTCATCTTCACCTACAGACAAGGTTAAATAGTTACCTAGTCAAAGCAAAAAAGTTCTGGGGTTGACACAGGTCAGGAAGATTTATCATTGACATGAAAATCTTACCCAACACTATGGTGGTGATTCGTGTAGTTGGGAGTTTGCCCATACCTTTTGCCCAGGTCTAACACTGGAACACATCTAGGGGAGTCTTATACTAAGTCCCTGAACCCTTTTGCCGATTTAAAGCACTATACTTACTTTTTCTAAGAGGATATCCTCTGTAACTCTGATTTCCTACAGTTTGCCTGTTCCTGTTCTGCCTACTGTTGGCCACTGGACCATTCTGCATCCAGTCAAGCCCTAGATTAGGGAAGGACTGCTAAAGCATAAATTATCTGTGGAGGAATTCTTTAAGTGTTGCAAAGTACTTACCTTCTATGTCTTGGTGTTGTAACTGTATATTCCTGAAATAGAATAGGTTACAAAGTTATTACATGCCTTAGAAGTGCATACTGCCATTCTGAAAAGTATAGCAGTTATTGCTTACCTTTGAATTGCATTTCACTATTATAGAAAGTAACATTGTTGGTATAACTGTATTATTGCTTGAAACAGAATAAGTGTAACAGTTACTACCGATAGGGTCTGATTACCTTGAATTGCATACTGCTATTTTAAAAGTCTAATAATGTGGTTTTACTCGCCTTGAATTGCATACTGCTATTCTAAATATTTGATATACTTTGGTTTACTTGCCATTAATATTGTGTTGGTTTTTATATTGTGTTTGACTTATAAAGGTTCTTAACATTCTAACAAATTCTCTTTGCCTGTGTATATATCAAATAGACCATTATTTTTACAATATATCAGTGTATAAGTGTTTCTTTGGACCATATGTATACTACAAGTTATTTTCACCTTCCTACAGCCTTCTCCCACCCCCCCCCAGATAAGCCTGGCTGCTCTGTCATAGTTAACTCTACTGTGAGTAGTACATACTTATACTAAGAGTTAGAGTTTCTGTATTGCCCAAGGTATAGTTTTATAAAGTCCCTTTGGGCGGACTTTAGAAAAACTGTCATTACACCTTCCCAAGAAACAGTGGAGGTCAACCCCCTTCTGGACCTAGCGTTTTCACAGAAGAATGACCCTATCCTCCTAGATGCCTTTGCCAAAATAATTACAGAAGATCGACACAATCAAGCTGATCCTTTCTCCTTCCTAAGAAAGGCATTGTTGTATTGGGGGAATATAACTCCAGAAGGAGTACCTTGTGCCCAACTAGTAGTTGTACAATGCCACACAAGGATTGTTTTAGAACTAGCCCACTCTCATTTGACCGTAGCCCATCAAGGAGTGGGAAAACCCCAAAGCCAAATAACACCTACATTCTATTGGCCTGGGGTATTTGCGGATATAAAGAACTTTGTGTTGACATGTGAGATATGTAAAATGACCACTACCCCAGTTCTCACCGCCCCCTTACAGCCACTACCCATCATTGATGTCCCGTGGGGCCACTAGAAACATCCAAACTGGGAAATTGATTCATCCTAGTGATTGTGGACTATGCTACTTGCTACCCTGAAGTCTTCTATTTGTGAACAACACCACACACCAAATAATAAAGCATGTATTACCGTTCCTCTCAAGGGTGGGATTTCCAAGAGAAATCCTCATGGATCCAGGTAATCCCTTCATGTCCAAGTTATTGCAAGAGGTGAAGGAAATGCTTAACATTAAAACACTCAGAACCTTGGTGTACCACCCCCAATCCGACGGCTTAGTGGAACGTTTCAACCTAACGTTGAAAATAATACTGTGTATGTTGGTAAAGGCTGATGGGAAGGATTGAGGGCCTTATTTGCAGTAAGGAAAATCCCTCATTCTTCTCTGTGATAGTCTCCGTTTGAACTTTTCTATGGGAGAGAACCCCGGAATGTATTAGATACGTGGAGGGAGAACTGAGAGGAGACCAGAGAAGCCATCCTACCAATTTCTCAGACCGCCCAGAAGCTACGATCTGATATGGCAACATTAAGTGAAATTGTAAGGAAACATCTGTGACAAGCCCAAGAGCATCAACAGGCTAGTTATAACAAACATTTGGTGCCTTGTACCATCTCAGTTGGACAATTAGTACTAGTGCAATAACCCACTTTGGAAAACAAGATCGTCTCCAAGTGGTTTGGACCTTATAAAATACTAGAAAGGAAAGGCCCTCTGAACTACCATCTTGTATCGCAACCAGACAAAAGACAGAAAACACAGGTGTATCACGTTAATTTACTCAAGGAGTGGAGAGTAGATCAGAGTGAGGGCACCACTGTGACTATGGCTGCTCTCCTTGTAGACCACAATACCCTAGTTACCCTACCACTACAGAATCTAAACGCACCCGAGGGCACACTAAAGTCATCTCTGGGGGACTGGTCTTGGCTGGAGGCGGCTGTTTAAATGTTCACGAATGTTCAGTCAGCCAGTAAAACCCTCTAGGATGGGGAATAAACAGGTGCAATATGGAACGTGTTTAGCTAGGGGTACAGAAAGCTGGGTAAATGATGCAAACATAGTTTTTATTCAGGTGTCCATGGCCACTAGTGCCTTTCAGTTGGACGGTTTCTTTACCAACTGTAAAAACACGATCAGAGGCAACAAGGGCCTACCGATGGAGGGTGTGGGGGGGCGGTTGGCCTTAGCAATAGACTTGAATCTGGCTCCCTCAGATAGTAAGGTGGCCACGAAATGTAATGATCTATTGACTGTAAGAGCTTTGTTTGAGGGAAGGCTGGAGGAGGTGCTGCTTGTGAATATATATTGGAACCCTGTAAGATATACACTGACTGTCTTTCATAAGATCTTGGACGGCTTGTTGGAGGGGTGGCTGCAGGAAAACACGCCACAAACTGTCATCTTGGGTGGTGACCTTAACGCTCGTTGAGCTGATGTCTTCTTTAACAAGGATCATGATGTAGAGTGTTTTAACACGTTTATCTCAGAAGCAGGTCTTGCCATTATGTGGGACAACTACTTGCGTAACTGGGATTTGGAAATATGCCTGCCTGGGGGAGGAGACCTCGTTCAGGGGTTCTACACCTGGTGTAGGGGGTCGAGGCACACATGGATCGACCACTTCTAGTTTCCTCGTCCCTGACTTCCAGGTGTGGTCCTCTGCGGCGCAGCCCCTTCCTGGGCAGCAATCATTATCCCCTAACGCTTACCTTGTGGGGGCTGCTGTCGATATGCATGGTTACACCTTTAGCCTCTTTGGTTACACCAGCAAGAAACGGCTGGTCGGTAAATTGGAGTGTAGCCACCTGTAAAAACGTTCTAGACATCTGGGGAAAAGTGGCATGGAGGGAGTTCACCTTGACTAAAGATTTCTCAGTGGCAACGTTTAGTGAATCCCTCAACAAATGTCTCACCCTATTGGTCAAAAAGGGTAATTTTACCAGTACAAAAAACACCTACATTTGTATAATGACAGGGTGGTGCTGGCAAGGAGAAAGAAAAGGCAAGACCTTAGGGCCCTTAGGGCGTTGAACCTGCCAATTTCACAGTACACTTCCTTAAAGAACATCATTTTGTCTCGATGCAAGGGAATTGTTAAACATCTAAAAGTTAACGCACACATTGAGGAAAATCAGGAAATCTTACAGGCCTTGGTGGGGGGAAACCAATGCCAATTGTTGGTCCCTAATGAAGGCTAAAACAAAGGGCCATGGTACACAGGTGGGATGCTCTATAATGGAGCAGACATGGGTAGCCTACTTCAGGGAGAAATGTGCACGCCCTGCAGGCGATGTTGACTGTCCAATCCCCCTGACCGGTGTGGGTGACCTGGGGTTGTTCCTTGGGGATGGGTTAGGGGGGGCGACGATATGTTTTGGGCGATAGGACGTACGAAGACCTCTAGTGCGCCGGGCTCAGATGACATCCCACCCATGCTCCTAAAGAAAGATCCTCAGGTCTGTGTGGACCTCCTGTTGACACTTTTCAAGAGTGCCTTTGAAACGCATAAAATACCTTCCACGTGGCACCAGTCCATAATCACACCCATTCATAAACAAGGGGACATTACTGACCTTAGCAATTTTAGGCCAATTGCCTTGCTGGACTCAACTAGCAAGATCTTTGCCACACTGTTTCTTAGAGATCTCAAACACCAGCTGGAACCTTTAGACCATTCATCGCATTACCAGGTGAGTTTCCGTTCTGGTATGGGGACCACCCTGAACGCAACAGTACTTTCGCATGTGTTGGCAGCAGTAAAAAGGGGTGGTGGGTCCGGTTTACATTGCATCAGTAGATATGTCAAACGCATTTGACACTGTGAGCCGGAACACGCTTTGGAGGTAACTTCTTGCAAGACAGTCCAACGTTTGGCGCTGTTACACAGTGATACAGTGCTGAGGGTTAGGCTGACCAGGGTGTGGGGGCATTGCAGGTCCAGTTACTACATTTGTGGGTCTCAGGGAGGGCTTTGATGTGGCCTCTTCTACCCTCTTCAATCAGTACATGGCGGACTTGAACACAGTGTGGGAGTCATGTTTCCTCTGAAAATTGGCACTATAATACTAAATTGGCTAGCCTTTACCAATGACATTATTCTGTTCGACAAAACACCACTAGGCCTTCACAGGAAGCTGACTCGCTTCCATCAATACCCTGTTACTAATAACTTGAAGGTAAATGGGAAAAAAATTTGAAATCATAAATTTCTCTATAAAACGGCACCCTAAGGGCTTCACGTGGAAGGTGGCTGAACAGCCCCTGAAGCAAGAACAGTCTATGAGACACCTGGGCTTTAGCCTGACCAATAGCTACTCCAGGGAAGCCTGGAAAACATTCTTGAAGGCAGGGTTCACTCCACTGCTCGCCCAAATGAAAAGTGTATTCCCAAATTGTGCCGCTACTCCCTTCTTCCTTAGGTGAGGTTCTACCTGCATGAGGTTGAGCCGACAATTTTGTACGGGTTGGCTATTGTGCTATTTGACATGGGGCCATGGTTGAACACATTGCAGGGGCAGTTATGGAGAAAAAACCTTGGTCTGGCTAATTCCTTGCTGAACGTGGTATTAAGGAACAAGCTGGGACTGGTTTCTCTAGCGGGAAGGGCTGTGTGGAAGGAATTGTCAGAGTGTGCTAAGTTCCTAACCCCTCCAAATTCCTCCCTTCACCAAAATTTGGGGGAGAAGTCTGCCCTGAAGTCAGCAAATTCAATCAACATTTTCAGGGAAAGAATGCGCAACATTCTGCATTTAAGAGGTCCTTCGATTGAGAAGTTGAAGATCACTCCAAACTTGGTGAAGAAAAAGCGATTTGTGATTGATTGGTGTGAAACTTGTGACTTGCTGGCCACGTACTTCCTTTATGAAGAGTACGGCAAATTCAGAAGACATAGATGGGAAACCCTACAATATCTGTGTTTATTCCCTTGCCCAAATGTCCGTAGGGTGTATATGCGCTTCCGACTGAACCAATTCTTTACTCTTGAGAGGAGGAACACATGGGACAAATCCATTACCAACAGCAACTATGCCTGGAGTATCCAGTAAAAGAAACGTTAAAACAACTTGTTCTGAGTTGCACGGCTTGGGGGAGGTAAGGTTGCGCTACTTGGGCTTGATTGAACCTTCTGAGATGCTTTGGGTCAGACCTATGTGGGGAAACTGGGAGAGACCGATCCCCTTTATCCACGCACTGCTGTGTGTTGTTACGAAAAAGCTGGAAGAGCCTTAGTTGATAGTGTAGGGCTCCTCGAATGGTAAAACTTGAGAAAAACAAACTAAAAACTGGGCTGGCCTGGAACTGAATGTTTTCTTTGAAAATAACTGTGATAATTGATTTTATGTTAGTAATTGAAATTTTTTAAAATTGGCATTTCTTTGAAATTGTTTTCTTTTTCTTCTGTTTTGTGAAAAGCTTATTTTTGTAGGCTGAAACACAAAAAACTATTTTTTGTTTATGCCCTAGTTTCCCCTGACCTGTTACGCTCTCAACGGTCAGACATCAGGGATTTATTGAGTCAATTTCCCAAGGTACTTGTAGAACAGCCAGGCAATTCCTTTAATTGCATTAGGACCCCCCCAGGGAATGCCATTAATCTGAAGCTCTACAGAATCCCTGAAACTAGGATGAAAATATTCAAAAAGAAATAGGAGATGCTTAAAACTGATATTGTACCATCTGAAAGTCCCTTGTCCTCTCCTATTGTTTTAGTTGCAATCATGCAGTTTTGTATTGCCTTCCGGAAGTTCAACTCTTTCTATATTTGATAATTTACCCAATGCTGAAAATTGGAGACCTGATCGAAGAACTGGGTTTGGCTAAATATATAACTATAGATTTAACCAAGGGCTACTGGCAGGTCCCATTAAATCCATCAGACTGAAAAGAACAGCCTTTTCAGCACCACTGGGCCTGTTTCAATTTAAGGTTTTACGTTTTGGTCTTCCTGGCTGTTAAAGGAGTTTTCCTAAAGGCTACCAACATGTGGGACTCTATGAAACGATCCCTTGGTGAACAGGCCCAAACTCTTAGCATGAGTCTGTACTACCCAAAGGTTTGGTAGAATGGCAGAGCAGCCAGGCTTATCTTATGAGGAGGATGTGAGCTGCAGGGAAGTATAATGAGCTCATTAAATACATAGGCCCAAAGAAGCTGTCACACACTTGTAGTTATATTAAAATAGACATTTACGTTATATACACAAGGCAAAGTTATATTCAGTTATGTAAGTACTATTTAAAGTAATTGACACAATAGAAAACATCAGTAATACTTTTTCAGGTGAGTAAACCAATAGTAATGGAAGGTACCAGTCATGAACACAGTTCAATGATAAATCAATTCACTTATTAAAGTCACCCAGACAAGGTTCTTTTGTAAGGAATTAAAGGGCTATTCAACACCAGCATTAGCATTTCTATTTTGTAATACTTTCCAGTTATTCCAATACTTCAATTACTTTCAGGTAGGATGTTTTGGTGGAATAAAAAAGTTATCAGGGACCTTGGAAAGGACGCTCTAGCATTAGGCATGGGCAGTGGGTATTGGTGAACACCCAAATACCGGATAAAGCGCTCCAGTAGCACAGGAGCATCAATTTGGCTTGACGTAAGTACTACCCTGAGTCCCACACTACCTGAGGAGGATTGAAGAAGATGGATTCTTTCCTATCCAGCAGCGGTGGACCCTGTCTCCTGTTCCTTGATCGTGGTGATGAAAAGAGGGACTCTGGAAGGGATGTCGCAGCAGCAGTCAAGAGAAAGGACTCTCAGCACAGAATTCTTCGTACTCTCACGTCAGTCTGCTGTAACGCTCACCTGATTCCCGCAGAGGCGCCGGTCTTGACTGGGTGAATGCCGTATCTTCAAAGGTGATGTATAACAC
The DNA here is from genome assembly GCF_040938575.1 of Ambystoma mexicanum. Classification (NCBI taxonomy): domain Eukaryota; kingdom Metazoa; phylum Chordata; class Amphibia; order Caudata; family Ambystomatidae; genus Ambystoma; species Ambystoma mexicanum. The sequence goes on from NC_090929.1 coordinate 293,767,618, forward strand.
ACGGTTGGCTCTTTGGGCTGGACCTCTGTGCACTGTATGTCTGACTCGAAGAGTAAGATGTCTGCAGATAGAAAATATGGGATTAATGAACTGGGGTTATTGGGTGCCTCTCTCCTCTTCCCTTTCTCTTCTCCTGTAGAACCCCAAAGGTTAACGCCCTCACCTTAGGTAAGTGAACGCCGAGCTCTCCATCTGCCTCGGGGCAGGGTGCCGTAACCAGTTTCTTCACTGGATAAGGGTGCAGGCCTCTTGACCTCAGAGGACTGCTGTCCGTCGTTAACTGCACGAACGGTAAGTTCTGGGCACTTCAAATGTCTTAAAAGTCTTTTGTAATGATATCTCTTGTTTTGCAGGGTTCCGGCGATGGCGGATGGCGGGCTGATGAGAGTTGAGGATCGAACCCGCGTGAGGAATAGAAGCGCCTGGAAGCACGTAAGTAAGCGCTTGTAGCCTGCTTCACGATGCGCACTAACTGTCCCTTTTATCTTGCAGGTACAAGTTCGGAGCTTTAGAGAAGCTGAAGGGTGCTGGAATACCCACTGGATTCGGCGTGGGAAGGAGTAATGGCACGTGAGTAATAAAGTTGCCCAATGTCTTTAAACGCACCTTCTTTTGTCTTTCAGATGCGGGATGCAGCGCCGAAGGCCTCCGGAGCGTGCGAAGAGCTGGTAAGCTTTTGTCTTTCAGATGCCGGAATGCAGTGCGAAAACCTCCGGAGCATGCGAAGAGTAGGTAAGCCTTTGTCTTTCAGATGCCGGAATGCAGCGCGAGGCGTTGGTGACAGCCGATGGACCAGGTAAGAGATGCGCTGCCACTGAAGACCGTAGTGCTAACCTGTTCTTTCTTTGTCTTTACAGGTGCTGCTGAAGACTGGATTCCAGGATGGTAAGCCTCTGTTCCCTTAGGCCCAGGATCAGAAGCAGAAGACACGATGAGCGTTCTGCTGCAGAGAATGCAGAATAACGCAAAGCAAGATTCATCCATCGGGTGTGGTTTAAATAGCCTCCTGTAGTGCTTAGGTGTCTCCTTCCACAGCCACGCCTAGGTAAGAAAAGAGTTCCTGCTTTCCAGAAGAGTTCCAGTGTTCTGAACCTAGGGAGTGGCTCCTGCCCCACCCAACAGGAAAAGTAGTCCCAAACAGAAGAGGATCAGGGGTTCAACTGGCAGGTAAGTAAGCAGCATGGTCTGCTGCAGGTAAGTCCACCCAAGCATTATGAGCCCGGCGCTTCCAGCGCTGGGACTGGGCATCTTTATGAGCCTGGTGCCACTGGCGCCAGGACAGGGTCCAAAAGGTCTCAATTGGGTCTGGCTGGCACTCGGAACCGGGGTTATGGGTCTGCTTCCAAGGGAGTCGGGCAAGTCCTGATCTTTTGGAAGCAGAGATCATGACAGCACCCCCCCCTCAAGGCCCCTCCCAAACCGGGCTTCTCCGGGGGTTTGGGCTTGTTAGGAAATGTTCGATGAAATCTTTTGATTAGACGAGGCGCGTGGACATATTCTGCAGGTTCCCAGGATCTTTCTTGGGGACCGTAGCCTTTCCAGTCAATCAGGTAAAATAGTTTAGATTTGGAGATCTTGGAATCCAGGATGCTTTTGACTTCAAACTCGAGTTCTCCATCAACTAGAATAGGTTTTGGAGATGTAGTTAGTCGGGTTTGAGGTTGCACGGGTTTTAATAGAGACGTGGAAGACCGGATGTATCTTCATTTGAGGGGGCAAGTCCAACTTGACCGCTACTGGATTTACTATGGTAGTGATGGAATAGGGACCAAGGTATCTTGGGTTGAATGTGCGTGGTCCTTTTAGAGGTAGATATTTGGTGGATAACCAGACTTGATCTCCTACTTGATATTGGGGGGCTTCCTTCCGATGTTGGTCTGCTCCTTTCTTGTATTGTTCTTTAGCCCTTTGAAGGTGAGAAACGGCTTCCTTAAAGGCTTGGGTGATTGTAGAATACAGGTGGTCTACGGCTGGTGTTCCAAGATCTTGGAGTGGATCCAACTCCGAGGTTCGAGGGTGACTACCGTATAAAAGAAAAAACGGGGTCTTCCCAGTTCCCGAGTGGACAGAGTTATTGTAGGCATATTCGGCTATCCAAAAGATATCTTTCCAAGTTTTTTCAGTTTGTTGTAGCATGCAGCGCAAATACTGTTCCAGAGTTTGATTGGTCCTCTCGGTTTGTCCGTCGGTTTGAGGGTGGTGGCTGGTCGAAAGTCTCACATCAATTTGAGCCGACCGACAGCAACTTCACCAAAAATGAGAAATAAATTGACTACCTCGATCCGAAATTAGAACTGAAGGAAAACCGTGCAGTCGGACGATGTTTTCGAGAAATTCTCGGGCCAGAGTTGCTGCTGTTGGTAAGCCTTTGAGTGGAATGAAATGCGCCATCTTGGAGAATAGGTCCACGATTACTAGGATCGTATTGTATCCGGAGCATGGAGGTAGATCGGTGATGAAGTCCATAGAAAGCGTATGCCAAGGGCGAGGCGGGATGTCAATAGGGCATAAGAGGCCGGCTGGTTTTTCCTTTTGACTCTTGTTTTGGGCGCATACTCCACAGGACATTATAAAGTCTCTGATATCTTTTTTCCAAGACGGCCACCAGAAGTAGCGCTTGATCTTTTCCGAGGTCTTGGTCATACCGGGATGTCCTTCCATTAAAGAATCGTGATAACAAGAGATTACCTTTTTCTGTAAATCTGTGCTGGGCAGGTATAACCGTTCTTGGAAATATAATAGGTTGTCCTTCACCGTAAAGTCCTTTCCCTGCAGATGCCAATTCTGTATGTCTGCTGGAGTTACCAGTAGCCTGGCTTTATCCTTAACTTCCTCTATGGATTGTGTGGCGATTACACCTAGAATTGTTTGTTCGGGAATGCTAGGTACAGGTTTAGGATTGATCAAATGTTCTTCCACTCCCATCCGAGAAAGGGCATCAGCTTTACCGTTTTTTTGTACCAGGTCGATAGGTAATTATGAAGTCAAACTCGGCAAAGAATAGTGCCCAACGGAGTTGCCTAGAGGATTGAGCTTTTGCGGTTTTCAAATATTGCAGGTTTCGGTGATCTGTAATCACAGTAACGGTGTGTCGGGCCCCCAGAAGATAATGCCGCTAAGCCTTAAAGGCGGACTTGATAGCTAGAAGTTCCTTATCAGTAATAGTGTCATTGATTTCAGGAGGCGAGAATTTGCGGGACCAAAATGCCAGGGGATGCAACTGATTGGTTACTGGGTCCTTTTGTGATAGAACTGCCCCCATGGCAAGGCTCGAAGCATCAGTTTCAACGATGTAGGGGAGTTCTGGGCGAGGATGTTTTAAGATCGGTGCAGAGATAAATCTAGTCTTCAAATTCTGGAAAGCTTGTTCCGCCTCGGTAGACCATTCAAAACGTTTGTTTTTCTTTAACAAGGCGGTGATGGGCTGGACTATTCGAGAGAATTCGGGGATAAACCTGCGGTAAAAGTTAGCGAAGCCTAACATGCTTTGAACACCTTTTACGGAGGATGGCGATGGCCATTTGAGAATTGCATCGACCTTCTTTGAATCCATACGCACTCCGCTAGGTGATAATATGAATCCCAAGAATTCAACTTCAGTCACGTTGAAAACACATTTTTCCAACTTAGCGAAAAGTTTGTGTTGACGCAATCTCTCGAGGACCATTTTCACGTGTTTCCGATGTTCAGTTTCCGATGAAGAATAAACGAGGATGTCGTCAATGTAAACAACAACACACACATCTATGAGCTCTCTGAGGACATCGTTCATAAAATATTGAAAGGCGGCCGGGGCATTGCAAAGTCCGAAGGGCATGACCTGATATTCAAATAGCCCATACTTGGTGCGGAAGGCCGTCTTCCGTTCATCGCCCTCTTTTACTCGTACCAAGTGGTAGGCTCCTCTAAGATCCAGCTTTGTATATATGCATGCTTTTCTGACTTGGTCCAGGAGTTCAGGGATCAAAGGTAACGGATATCTATTCTTAACGGTGATCTGGTTCAGGGCGCGATAATCTATACAAATTCTAAGGTCCCCTTCTTTTTTTGGAACGAAGAACAAAGCTGAGGAAGCAGGGGACTTGGAAGGACGAATAAACCCATTCGCTAGGTATTGATCCAGGTATTGTCGGAGGTGAAGATTCTCAGGCTCGGTGAGGGCATAAATTCTACTACAAGGAGGAGTAGATCCAGGTATCAGGTCTATCTGGCAGTCATAAGACCTATGAGGAGGTAGAGAGTTAGCCTGATCCTTCCGGAAAACATCTTGGAATTCTAGGTATTCAGGAGGTACCTCCGAGGAAATTGCTGCCAGTGCAACACCAGGTCGAGGGTGACGAGTAGAGACACATTCTGGAAACTGAACCGTTCTTGCTCGCCAATCGATCTGAGGATTGTGCTTCTCTAACCAAGGAATTCCTAGAATAATCTGGAACTGAGGGGCCTTGATCACATCGAACACGATCTTCTCATGGTGTCCATCTTGACTTACTAGCGTCACTTCTTGGGTGGTATGCGTTACTGGTCCGGAGGCTATCTCCGTACCATCCACCGTAGTAATGACGTCCTTTACAGCCTTTGGACAAAGAGTCAGATTCATCCTCAAAACCATTTCATGATCCACATAATTGCCGATGGCACCGCTGTCGACGTAAGCTTCAATCGCATGTAATCGATCCGGATGTTCAGGGCTAATGAGGACCATAGGTATCACGAAATGCGAGGTCACGGAACTGGTTTTAACGCTCGGCAAGAGGACCTCTATTCTTGTCGGGCGAGGTTGTTTCCCTGCTCAGAGTTTGTGACCCTGGTAACTGCAGCTCCTACTGCCTTCTTGGCTGGTTTCACCGGACAGTCTCGAAGAAAGTGCCTCGAGTTTCTGCAATAGAGGCATAATTGCAGCTGTTTTCTCCTTTCCCGCTCCTTTTGTGTTAGTGGTCCTTTCAGGCCCCCTATTTGCATGGGTTCCCCGGAGTCTACTCCTTTGGTAGGAATTGGTGGTTTGGAAAATACTCGAGCATCAAACTTGGAATGATCGGCCTTCCTGTTCTGCAGTCTGTGGTCAATTTGAACGACTAAGTCAATATAGTCCGAACAGTCTTGCGGGGGATTCACTACTTGGGCTAACACATCTTTGAGCTCTCCACGTAGACATCTATAAAACAGCGTAATCCTTTTGTCCTCAGGCCATCGAGTTTCCACCATCAGTCTGTTGAAAGACGCAATATAAGCCAAAAGGTCTTGATTACCCTGTCGCAATGAAAGGAGCTCATTGTCCAAGGCCTGCCCCTGTGAATGTCTTGCAAACAGTTTTTCCATACTGAGCTGAAAAGCTTGAAAATCATGGAGAACCGGATCATCTTGATTAACTAGAGGGATCGACCAGTCTGCCGCATTGCCACTAAGGTACGAAAGCACGAAAGCTACCTTAGCTTGATCAGTTGGAAAGGCTGCTGGCCGGCATAAGAAGTGCAACCGGCACTGATTAATAAATACTGCAAACCTCTTTGGGTCACCAGAAAATCGTTCGGGCGGAGCCAGAGGTACATTCCCAGGTAGGTTGATCTGCACTGGGTTCGTAGAGGATGTTGAAGGAAGATTTGCCCCTGATGCGGGTAACGGAGTTTGTCCGGCTTGTGACTGTAGCAATTGTCTAGCGAGATCGTCTGTTCGCTCCTTGGAAATAATCAGTTCCCTTCTTAGAGCATTCGTTTCCTGACGGGCTGCATGCACTTCTGCTCTTAGTTCCCCAAGTAACTGGGCTAGCTGGTCGGTATCCGAGGTTTCCATAGCGCCTGGGTGGGAGTTTTGCGGTAGGCTTTGCGTTCTGTAACGCTCACCTGATTCCCGCAGAGGCGCCGGTCTTGACTGGGTGAATGCCGTATCTTCAAAGGTGATGTATAACACACGGTTGGCTCTTTGGGCTGGACCTCTGTGCACTGTATGTCTGACTCGAAGAGTAAGATGTCTGCAGATAGAAAATATGGGATTAATGAACTGCGGTTATTGGGTGCCTCTCTCCTCTTCCCTTTCTCTTCTCCTGTAGAACCCCAAAGGTTAACGCCCTCACCTTAGGTAAGTGAACGCCGAGCTCTCCATCTGCCTCGGGGCAGGGTGCCGTAACCAGTTTCTTCACTGGATAAGGGTGCAGGCCTCTTGACCTCAGAGGACTGCTGTCCGTCGTTAACTGCACGAACGGTAAGTTCTGGGCACTTCAAATGTCTTAAAAGTCTTTTGTAATGATATCTCTTGTTTTGCAGGGTTCCGGCGATGGCGGATGGCGGGCTGATGAGAGTTGAGGATCGAACCCGCGTGAGGAATAGAAGCGCCTGGAAGCACGTAAGTAAGCGCTTGTAGCCTGCTTCACGATGCGCACTAACTGTCCCTTTTATCTTGCAGGTACAAGTTCGGAGCTTTAGAGAAGCTGAAGGGTGCTGGAATACCCACTGGATTCGGCGTGGGAAGGAGTAATGGCACGTGAGTAATAAAGTTGCCCAATGTCTTTAAACGCACCCTCTTTTGTCTTTCAGATGCGGGATGCAGCGCCGAAGGCCTCCGGAGCGTGCGAAGAGCTGGTAAGCTTTTGTCTTTCAGATGCCGGAATGCAGTGCGAAGACCTCCGGAGCATGCGAAGAGTAGGTAAGCCTTTGTCTTTCAGATGCCGGAATGCAGCGCGAGGCGTTGGTGACAGCCGATGGACCAGGTAAGAGATGCGCTGCCACTGAAGACCGTAGTGCTAACCTGTTCTTTCTTTGTCTTTACAGGTGCTGCTGAAGACTGGATTCCAGGATGGTAAGCCTTTGTTCCCTTAGGCCCAGGATCAGAAGCAGAAGACACGATGAGCGTTCTGCTGCAGAGAATGCAGAATAACGCAAAGCAAGATTCATCCATCGGGTGTGGTTTAAATATCCTCCTGTAGTGGTTAGGTGTCTCCTTCCACAGCCACGCCTAGGTAAGAAAAGAGTTCCTGCTTTCCAGAAGAGTTCCAGTGTTCTGAACCTAGGGAGTGGCTCCTGCCCCACCCAACAGGAAAAGTAGTCCCAAACAGAAGAGGATCAGGGGTTCAACTGGCAGGTAAGTAAGCAGCATGGTCTGCTGCAGGTAAGTCCACCCAAGCATTATGAGCCCGGCGCTTCCAGCTTTAATCATTATTTCTCAGTATTTATTCCGACCTTGATTTAGGCCTTAACTCTTCTGCTCTGACTAGGGAAGCTTCCCCAAGCCAAGATGGAGGAAGATAACCAACATGCTGATTGTCTACAGTGATACCCTTTGACCAACATTCTAAGCTGCCTTTCATTGAGCTCCCTTTAATTTAGACCCTAGAAACCCCAGCAGCAAGTTTTGGCTGTTAGTACTTCCTGGAAGAATGATAGGAGTTGGTCAGGAGAGCAGTGAAGGAGAAAGCAGCTTCAGCAACAGAAGGCAGCAGCTAAGTTCTTATTTGATCTTGGTATCTTATTTGAGACATTTACATGATTGAAATCAGCATGAGCTCCATTTTACCAAGGGTGTGTACTCATATGTGTCTAAGAGAAGTAAATGCTTAAATAATTCTGTTTCTAGGCAGCGTGAGAGAGAGCAAATGTTGTGACATTGACTATCGTGGCGACAGTGCCATCTAGAAGGTATGCTCTGTTACTGCAAGCTAGCAGTAAAAAACAATCACTTTCTGTTTTCTAACTTTTGACAACTACATTTTTCTGGATGGGAGGTTAGCGTATTAGTAATGCAACCAGAACCTATTTGTAAATAGTTACTCTTATTAATTCTTGAAAACAAAAGCAGAGATTCAGGAATTGAAGAAGCAGAGTTATGTTGAAGCCCATGTGAGCAACAAAGACTTAAAATACTCTTGAAGGCTCATGGAAGCAACAAAAACAACTTTTGGAAACCGCAAGATTTATTTTTTAATCAGATTTTATTATAATTTTTGTAACACTTCAAATCACCATTATTTGTTACACTTTAAACAGGAAAACATTTGGTTCATCTCAGTGTTCGAGATATCTTCTCCCTTCTCCTGCCCTCTCGACCCCCCCCCCCTCCATGCATAGTCCCTCACCAAACTAGAACAAGTAAACTGAAACACAATCTCCATCACAGTCGCATCTGCCTTGCACCTCCGGAAACCCCCCACTGGTTTCCTCGCCACTCGGCATCCATACCTATTAAAAAAGGGAACAATTTGCCCTCTATGTCCGTGCAGGTTTCATCCAGCAAGTGCGTAAGGTACTCCATACCATAAATTGTTTGCGCCTTTTGCACCCACTCCCTCTCCGAGGGGGTCCCTCCGCTTTTCCAGTGTTGGGCCACATAACTGCGTGCAGCTACCAGTAAGGTGCCCACCATGTGAACCTCTTCTCCCGCATCTTTGTGCACCACCTCCACCCCAACAAGCAGCGGGCTTGGTGATAGATCCCTTTGTATCCCGTCAAGGCCCTTGAGCCACAACAACACTTCTTTCCAATACCTCTGCATGTAGGAACACCCCCACCACATATGAAAATAGTCGGCCTGCACCTGTTTACATCGTCAGCATTTCGAGTCCACCCCGTGTACATTTTTGCTATCCATGCCGGCGGGTACTGCCAGCGGTGGATTATCTTGTAGGCCTGCATTCTATATTGCAGGGCCTGTGTGGATTTCCTGACCCCCCCCTGCAGATGGCCACCCATGTCTGGTCAGAGATGTCTATTTCTAAGTCCCTAGCCCATTTATTCCTTACTGGTAGGTGTTCTGCGAGGTCACCCTGCTACAATACCCTGTATATCCTCGATATGCATCCCTTAGTCTCACTTCGTGCAACAGGAACCCTTAGAAGGGGGTTAGCTCCTTGTGGACATTCTCTCCCCACCTAGAACTGGTCATTGTCTCTATGAGTTGTAGATAGCGGAAGACCGAAAGCTTTCCTATACCCAGGTAATCCTCTAACCTGGCCAGAGGCAGAAACTCACTGCCCTCCCATAGCTGACCTACCCTTGATAGACCTGCCTCGTACCTGGTCTGGTAACGCCCTGGTTCAGCAATCAAATCGCGAAGGGGCGGCGCCCATATAAAACTGAGTGGCGATTGCCTCAAAGAGAGCCATCAAGTGCCTCTCCCTCCCTCCACACTGACCAAAATACCGCCAGAATTGGGTGTGTCAGCACTCTTTGGGGTATGTCTCTTTGCAGGACCCAGAACCATTCTCCCAGTGTGACCGGCGTCAGGACCTGATTGTCCATGTGGACCCATTGCTTCTCCGTGTTCGTATCTATATGGTCAATCATAATCCACAATTGTGCCACTTGATAATATGCCACCAGATTGGGAAGACCCACTCTCCCCTCGTCCCCGGGCTGAACCAGTGTTCTGTATGCCACCCTTGGTCCCACACCCACCCATAGGAAACGTATCAGTGCCCTCTGGATCTTGTCCAGGAAGTGGCATGGAACCACTATCGGGAGAATTTGGAATAAAAATGGGAACTTGGGGAGGACTGTCATCTTAATGCAATTCAGATGGGCCGCCCATGAGAGAGTGAGCCGCCCCACCGATGCAGGTCTAGCAGTATCTTGTCCCAAAGTGGGATGTAATTTTTGTCAAAGAGATCTCATTTCCCTTGTTTTCCACTCCCAGGCACCTGAATCCTTCTTTATAGCCTAAATCTTTCAGGAGGTTCCCCTCTTCCCCTGTTCCATTCCCAACCCGGAGCACCACTGACTTCTCGAGGTTGACCTTGTATCACGATAGCTCGCCATATGTTAGGAGACCCTGGAAGAGCACGGGGACCAATGTCTCTGGTTCCGTAACAAAGAGGAGTGCAACATCTGCAAAGAGGCTCACTTTGTATTCTATTCCCCCTAAGCGGACTCCCCTCACTTTGGAGTTATTCCTTACCTCTATTGCCCAGGGTTCCATCACTAGCGCGTATAACAGGGGGGATCCCTGTCTGGTGCCGCGGCTCAAGTGTATCACCCTCGAAACCCCTCCATTAACCACCACTCTTGCCCGTGGTGCCGAATACAGGGCCTCACCTAGCCCCCATACCAATCTTCCCAATTACCCCCCTCATAAATGCCCAGTTCACACAGTCAACAGCTTTTTCGGCATCCAGTGAGAGGAGCTCTGCTCCCTGTCTCCTCACCTCTGGGGCCTGGAGTATGTGTAGAGTTTTGCGCTTGTTATCCAAGCCCTACCTGTTCCGAATAAACCCGGACTGATGAGTGTGCACCAACCGTGGCATGAGCACCTCCAACCGTGACGCTAGTATCCTGTCATCGGTATTCAATAGGGAGATGGGGCGGTATGAACCACAATACGTTGGGTCTTTACCTTGCTTGGCTATAACCGTGATAAGTGCTTCCAGTAAGGCGAGGGGATATCTGCCGCAGTTTGGATTGAGTTGAAGAGGCTAGCCATGGGTTTCGCTAGCAGTTCCTGGTATTGTTTATAGAAGGCTGAGGTGTAGCCACCCTCCCCTGGTGCTTTCCCTGATTTTAAGTGGTTTATGGCCTCCAATACTTCCTTCCCAGTAACTTCCGCCTCTAGGGTAGCCTTTTCCCCATCGGTCATACTTGGCATTGGGAGCCTCCCCAGGTATTCCTGTATAGCCTGCTCTTTGTCTCCTGGGTGCTGCTTGTAGAGGCCCTCATAGAACTGAGTAAAACATTTGTGGATGTCTCCCTGGCCTACTAAAAGATCCCCCCCTGGCGTTCGCACGCGTGTTACTCTTCTCTCCACTCTTCGCTCCTTTATTCTGTTGGCTAGTAGGGTCCCTACTCGATCGCCCCTTTCGTAATGCCGCTGTTTGGCATAGGACAGTTTTTTAAAAACTTCCCCAATAAGGAGTGTATGCAACTCCTGTCGCTTATTGCACATCTTTGCCAGCAACCCCTCCCGGTCCAACCCCCTGTCGCGTAAGCTCTGCCCTCATCGCTCCAAGGTCCCTCCTTAACCTCCCCTCTATCAGCCCTCTCTCTCTCTTCTTCCGGGTGCCTTCCTGTATAATGAGGCCCCTAAACGTGGCCTTAGCCGCCTCCCATACCATTTTCCACTGTACCTTCCATGTGGCGTTTGTCTCAAAGAAGTGCTCGATCTCTTTCGGTAGATACTCCCTGAAAACTATGTCCCTGAGAAGGCCGTTGGTACATCTCCATCTCGGTGTTCCCTGTCCTCTCATCTCCACTCCCCATCCCGCTACTACCATCTCATGGTCCGACCAGGTCACTGATTCCACTCTCTGGGACACAACCATTACCCTCTGCTCCTTGGGGACCAGCAAAAAAAATGATTCTCGTGTAGGTTTGGTGTGGAGGTCAGAAAAAGGTGTACCCTCCCTCCTGGGAGTTTCTTGATCTCCACACATCTTCCCTGAAGTGGTCCTGAAGGAGCTGTGCCAGCACCTTGTGTTCCCTCCCCTGCGGTTTTACCCATCCCCACTGTGCTGACCACTAGTCAACCTAGGGGTCTATTATGGCATTAAAATCGCTTCCCACCATTGTCAGTCCCTCCCCCCACTATTCCAGCACTAAAAATGTTTTCCTGAGGAAGGACAATTACTGTACATTGGGGGCGTATATCGACGTCAGGGTGATCATTGTCCCATTGAAACGCCCCTTTACTGCCATAAACCGTCCTCTAAAACCCCTCCGCATCTGCACCTCCATCAGCTGGGCTGAGCGCGCTAGAACAATACCCACTCCCTCCTTCTTTCTAGCCCTGTGAGAGACCCAATACAGCGGACTGATTTCTGTCACTTTCAGTGCCCTCTCTGCCCCTTGTTTGTAGTGTTTGTAGTGAGTTTCCCACAGGAAAAGTACCTGCAGCTTTGTTTTGCAGAACAGAGCTGCTGTTAATGACCGTTTGTTCAGGGAGATTAGTCCCTTTACATTAAGTGTGGCCACCTTCCAATTAGCCATTGTCGGGCTGTAATGAGGTCCTTCTAAACACCCCTGGGGGTGGCCCCTTCCTCCCTTGGCCTCTGCGACTGTTATGCATGTATCCCCCCCCCCTCTGAATCTTCACTTCAACTTGTAAACCCCCTCAAACGTGTGCAGGCAACCGTGCCCAACCCTGTACCTCCGAGACACCTGGGCATCCCCTGGTCACTCGGGTGATGGCAACCCCGCCACCCTGCTCATTATGTACCTTGTCGACCATTCAACAAACCCCCCCCACCTTACTTTATTCATTCACTTAATCTCAAGCCCCCTTCTTCAGCTGGTTGCCTTCGGTTGGTTCCCCTGGGCTTTCTTAGTTTTTCTCGAGGCTGATTCCTTTCTGCAGCTCTTTGGCTGCACGAAGGCGCTGTTAAATCGCTCTCGCAGCCTGCGCTGTCTGTCCTTCTCTTGGAACGCCCCTTCCTTCCTTAACTCTGTCAACAACCGGGTCGCTTCCTCCCCCTCCTTTAGTTTGTACTGCACTCCCTGATGCTCAAAGGAGAGGGCGAAGGGGAAGCGCCAGTGGTAGCGCACCACTCTTGCAACCACTGCATCAGGGGCCTGTACTTCCTCCTCTGCTCCAGCCTGTAGTTGGACAAATCCTGATAGATCCTCACCAGGGCCCATTCCCACTCGAGGTCAGGAAGGAAGCGAACACCCTATCTGCTTCATCAGTAGGAAACTGAAGGACAGTGAAACGGGGTGGGCAACAATTGAAAGAGAATGTTTTGCAATTGTGTGGTCTTTGAAGAAGTTTAGACCATACTTGTCATTCCACCTGACCTTCTTGGGGAATTTGGGTGAGGAGATTGTTAGGGAGAATTCTCAGAAATGTGCTAATTCCCTCCACCTTGGGGACCCCCAGCAACTTTGCTGGATTTTGAGGACTTGATTTTTTTTAACCTGAAGAGAGTGATAACCTTTTTCCCACTCTCTCATGTATTTTAATGTGGTTTTGAACACTGGGTTTCTTTTGGTTGTGGAGTCTGACAAACTTCATAGGCATAATCTTTTACATTGGGTCACACAGCACCTTCAGTGCAGTCGCCCAGGAAAGTCTTTTCAGATTCCCCAAAGGTTTAAATACCTTATCTTGGATAAACTGTTTCCAGGAGCAGTAAAGTGAAATTGACTTTACTTACATTTGTAACTTTCTAGACCCAGCACACCCTATCTTACAAAAGGGTGCTGTAGGGGTTACTTATTATCCCCATTGTCTAGCTTCTCATGTAACCTTTTTTATGTTACCCTTTCCTCCCTGAATGGCTGGTTGCAGTGGTTTCGATTTAACTACCGTGGTGTGCATTTACTGCGGGCTGCATTCACAACTGCAGTAAAGCACCCAAGGGTGGCATTTTTGTCCAAATGGCCCTGGTCTTCTTTTTTCGCCATTTCTTTGTGGAAAGGTCCTTCTTGAGATTTACTCTGCGCGCCAAACCAGGTTTGGTCCCATTGTTCGCTTTGCCTTTGGCGGGATTCACAAGTGAAGCCCGCCTCTGGCTCCTGGGTGTCTGGGGTAGGCAGGAAGTGAGGGAGGTGCCCGAAACTCCCTGTGCTTAGTCTCCTAGGAGACCCTAAAGCACTCTGTGGTGATTGGCTTTCTGGCTGCCCGGCAAGGACAGCCACCCTGTTGGGTGACTGACAGCTAGGCTGGAATGAATGGGAGAGAACTGAATAAAAGGCGAGGCTTTTTGCTTGGAAGGCAGAGTCGACCACTGGACGAAGAAGAACTTGAAGAGGACGCCTACTGCAACTCCTGGACCGTTGGTTTGCCCGGTGAAGCCCTGTTGCAGTGCCGAAACGGCAAGTTTGCATCGACAGAGAAGCCCCTGCAAGGACGACTTTTCCCCTTGAGTTGGTGGGAAGAATCAACTCCAAAGTAAGCCACCTGGACATCCATCTCGGAGCTGGTTGAATTACCACAGAGCTGCTGCTGGAAACCGTATAGCCAGTGAGAGGAAAACCAGATTGTGTGAATTGCTTTTAAGCTGGCCAAGAGCACCAGGAAGATCCTCAGGACTCCCAGGAAGAATGACTGACCGAGCCTGAGCCCCCTCAACAGAGTGCGGGACCCCAGAAGCAAGGAAAGTCCATCTGAACAGCCAGGAACCGCTGTGTTGCTATTTGCAGTAGACGCGAGGAGCTGAAACACTGCACAGCCACTGAAAGTGAAGTTTGCTGGTTGCGAGTTTTGACTGTCCCAGTGCATTGCAGGAGTCTCCCCACATCCTCTCTCTTGTCCCCACGACTGAGGCCCAGGAACACTGAGACCTGCAGAGCTGCACAGGAACAGGACTCATCTGCTGCATCTTTTCTTCATTTTAAGGGTACTGTACAAAGTCTGAGAGAACTTACCTCTTGCTGTAGAGTTGCATGCATCTTCTACCACTCACAAGTCTTTTTTTTTTTTTTTTTTTTTAATCTGTTTTATTATTTTCATTGTGTCATCAACGTGAACATACACAAAAAACAAAGTGCAATCACACCCATCCCACCCTCCCCCCTCCCTATCCCAACTTGTCCGGGCCCAAACGTGTTACACCACCAGTTCATCCACGTGATTGTTGTGGGTCATCTGTGTCATCGCCAGAGGAGCTTCCCATGTTGGGGCTGAACAGCGTAACCGTTAGCTCCACCCATTGTAGTAGGTCGTCTGAGGTGTCCTGCCTTTGTTGGCACTGCGCCATCTCCCAGACCGCTGTCTCTGCGTTCGTCCATTTGCGGAGGTCTTGCCACCAAGTCAACAAGCAGGGGGCCCGCGGGCGCTTCCAATTCATTGCAATGCGTCTCTTCGCCAGTATATACATTAGGTCTTTTAGTTTATTGAGTGGTCTGTTCTTCTTGCTTCTGGGGTATATGCCGAGGATGCATGCTTTTGGCGTATGAACTTCTAGGGTGATGTTCGCCTCGGCCACCTTGGCTTTGACCTGGGCCCAGAAAGACTGAATGGCGGGGCATCCCCAAAACATATGTATCATCGCCGCGTGGGCTTCGTTGCATTTGGGGCACCCAGTGGTCACAGCTCCACTAAATCTGGAGATGACGTCTGGTGTGAGATACGCTCTATTCGTAACGTAGAATTGGATGAGTTGGAACCTGGCGTTCCTGGATACTTTCCTGTGGTATCCCATTATGGCCCCCCATTCATTGTCTTCGAATTGTGATCCTAGTTCCTGTTCCCACGCCGCCTTACACTGGAGGTTTCGTTGGGTGACGCTGTCTAGCAGTGTGTCATATATTCTTGAGGTCTCATGGCCACCCTCGGCCGCCCCGAGCAGGTCCTCAATGTGTTCGTGACCAGTATTTAACGGATCCGTTGGTGGCCAGCGGGTCACCAGTTTCCTAATCACTGCAATGTGGAGTAAGAACTGTCCCGTGTGGATACCAGAGACTTTTTGTAACTCCGCGAAGGTTAAGATTCCCTGATCATCCGCCAGGTCGCCCAGGGTAGCTACGCCGCAAGGTTCCCAAGTGTCTCTTATTATCCTATGGCTTCCCGGTCTGTTGGCCATGATGGCGGCTATAGGGATCTGAGGAGAGTAGGGGTCAGGGATCAGTGCAGCCTTGCAGGCCCTCCGCCAGATTTGGACGCCCAAGAGAATCAGGTATGAGTGAGGTTGTTTAGACTTGGGTTCAGACCATAGCAGGTCCCTGAGGAGCAATTGCGGGACTTGCGGCTGTAGCAAGCGAGTGTCCGTAGTGGCCTCGTCGGCCATCCATTGTATCACGTGCTTCAATTGTCCGGCCAGGTAATACAGTTCGAAGTTGGGCACTCTGAGGCCCCCCTTGTCATACGGTCTCTGCATCGTTTCGAGGGCGACCCTACGCCTGCCATCCTGCCACAAGAATGTTCTGCACAGTCTGTGTAGTTCGTTGAAAAATTGTCGTGGTATGTTGTGTGGTACGTTGGTGAAGAAATACAGCAGTCTGGGAAGCGCCACCATTTTCAGCAGGCCCACCCTGCCCGCTACCGATAGCGGCAGCCTGCTCCAGAACTCCATTGACCTTGCCAGGCCTTCCTTTGCCCTCACTGTGTTCAGTACGTGCTCAGTCTTGGGGTCTCTGTGCACTCTGATGCCCAGGTATTTGAAGGAGGAGGGTTCCCAGTTTAGGGCAAGATCGGGGAGCTGACCGGCCATTTTCCCGCTCAAGGCGGCGAGGGGGAATAGGCATGATTTGTCCCGGTTGATCTGGATCCCCGTGTATCTGTGAAATCTATCTAAGGTTTCCAGTATGTAGGGCAGTATGTGTGTGGGGTTTGTTAGATAGAGGAGCATATCGTCGGCGTACATGGAAATCACATGGTTCACCCCATCTACTAGTATGCCTCCATCCCCGTATTCCTGTCTCACATATGCTGCCACGGGTTCTATAGCTATAATATACAGCATGGGTGATAGGGGGCATCCCTGCCTAGTTCCTCGAGAAAGCTCCCATTTGTGTGAGAAGGTGCTGTTGGTGCGTACTCTGGCCTCTGGATTGGTGTAAAGGAGTGTGACCCATTTTATGTAGCTGAGCCCTATTCCCATCTTAGACATGGTGGCCAGGAGCCATCTCCAGCGCACTGAGTCAAATGCTTTAGAGGCGTCAAGGGATGCTACTGCACATTGTGTCCGTCTGCCTTCAGTGCTGTGGATAACATGGTGCAGTCTGCGTAGGTTTTCCGTAATGGTTCTACCGGGCACATATGCTGTCTGGTCTTGGTGGATCAGGGACGGGATGACTCTGCGTAACCTCATGGCCAGGATTGCTGCGAGAATCTTGCTATCTGTGTTCAGTAGGGATAGCGGCCTGTACGAGCCGCACTCTGCGCCATCTTTATCAGGTTTCAAGAGGGGTATGATGGTTGCCTCTCTCATGGTGCTGGGTAGTCGGCCTGTGTCGTATGCCTCGTTGAAGACTTGGGCAAGTAGTGGGGCTAGTTCGGCTTCGTAGGCCTTATAGAACTCGCCCGGGAGCCCATCCGGACCTGGGGTTTTCCCTGCGGGGAGCGTTCTAATGATCACTGCGACCTCGTCGGGGGTTATTGGCCCTTCCAGGGATTCAGCCGCGTGTTCCTCGAGGTGTGGTAAATCAATGATGTCCAATACATCCCCTATTTCAGTGTCTGTTGGCTGTGAGGGGTCGGTGTAGAGGGCCTGATAGTACTTCGTGAATATATGGTTTATGGTTGCTTGTGAGTACGTGTCTACGCCTTCATCATCGCGCATGTGGCAGATAGGTATTCTAGGGGTTTCCCGCTTGCAGAGCCACGCTAGTAGCTTGCCCGGTTTGTCACCGAGGGCGTGGTTTCTTTCGATGTATTTCGTGTAGCTGAGTTTCCCGAGGGCCTCCCAATGTTGTAGACAGGCCTTCTTTAGTTCGATTATGCTATGTACGTGGGCTGGGTCTGAGGAGGCCAAAGATTCTAGTTGCTGCAGCTCGTTTTCAGCAATAGCCAACTTAGCTGTGATAGACTTTTGGGCCCCCCCTATAGTGGCTATCGCCTCCCCCCTAATCACTACTTTGTAAGCTTCCCATGCCGTGCTGACATGTTGGACACTGTCCTTATTTGTCAGCCAATAGTTCGCCGTGCATTGCCTAATCTGTTCTTGGAAAGCCTTGTCTAACAGTGCTTCGCCTCTGAGTCTCCATGTGGGTATGGGGGGTCGCGGTGCCGTTAATGTCCAGGAGGTTACTATGGGGGAGTGATCAGACAGCACTCTAGCGAGGTATTGCGTGTCTACAAATGTGTCTAAGTGTTCCTCGCTCACCAGTAGGCTGTCGATTCTAGTGTAGACCGCGTGAGGGGGTGAGTAAAAGGAGTAGCCTCTTTCTTCCGGGTGCTGAGTCCTCCAGAGGTCTAGCAGGGCGTATTGATGTAAGAGGGCTTTCAGTATTTTAGCGGGAGGGGAGGGGCGGGTATGTTTGTTATCCGATCTGTCCATACGCGGGTCAAGGGTGCAGTTATGATCGCCACCCCATATGAGCGTGCCGTCTCTGTCCGGGCTAAGCCGGGTGTATAAGGAGCGGAAGAAGACCGTCGCATCATGGTTGGGGGCATAGGTGTTTACTAGGCAGAATTCTCTGCCGTCTATGGTGCCTCTGAGCAAGGCCATCCTACCTTCGTTATCGATGTGGGTGCATGCGAGGTTGACGGGAATGGTGGGGGCAATCCATATCAGGACTCCCCGTGCATAGTTAGAGTACGTGGTGCCTATCAGGGTTCCTCTCCATCTCTTAGCCAGTGCCGCAAGTTTCTGTGCATTCAGGTGGGTTTCCTGCAATAGGGCGATTCCTATCTTGTGGCGTTTGAGGAAGGTGTGGACCCTGTGTTGTTTGATGTAGCTGTTCAGGCCCCTAACGTTCCATGACATGACTTTAACAACGTTAGTCATGGGTGTAGCGTGAGTGTGAGGACGTGGGTGGGCTGCCCTGTGGTGTCGCCCCCCGGCCTATCAGTGTATGGTTCAGTGGCCTGCTCTGGCGGTGGCACTTAACAATACTAGTTTGAAGTGGTGATGTGTGGTGGTCAAGGTGGTTCCGGACTTTCCCATTAACTAACTGGGACGGGATGCTAACGGGCAATTTCCCGACCCTGCAAACAGTGAACTTGGCGTTAGCCAATAACAGAACTAGTCTAACGGGGTTCCCCCCATCCTGACATCCCCGTTTCTGCTCCATTAGACCTACGGTCCTCTGGTGCCCTACGGGCGGGTTAGATACCCAAAGAGATTCGGGGGTGCGGGCCAATCCCCTTGGTAGTGTCCGATACCAAGCGGTGCCATTCGGTCAGCTCCAAGACACTCGATGGTGCCACAATCTGCAAGGTGAGATTACTTCGCATACGTCCCGATAAAGTGGTTTCATTAGGCTTCCTTGGGGGTGCCGTTTTCTCTTGTTTTCCGTTGCCTTCCATCTATGTCAGGGATCTGCTCCCTGTCCATCCATTCATTTATATCTGTCGGTGATTCGAAGAGGTGCGTTCGATTGTTATGGATGATCTTAAGTCTGGCCGGGTATAGTAGCATGTATCGCAAGCCCGCATTTTTCAATCTGGCCTTGATGTGGGCGAATTGGGCTCTGCTCCTTTGGACTTGGAGGGTATAGTCCGGGTAGATTGCGATTTTGGCGGAGCCAGACTCAATGTGGCCCCCATTCCGTGAGTGGGCCAGGATAGTCTCTCTGTCTTTGTAATTGAGGACTTTAGCTATTATCGGCCTTGGCGGGTTCCCCGGTGGTGGGCGCTTAGTGAGGGATCTGTGCGCCCTCTCGATGGTGAACCCCTGAGACAATTTGCCGGCACCGACCTCTTGCAGCAGCAGATTTTCGACAAAGTTCGTGGGGTCGTTCCCTTCCGTCCCCTCCGGCAATCCGATAATTCTTATGTTATTGCGGCGTGCCCGTCCTTCCGCCTCGTCCGCCCTGTCTTCGAGGTTCTTGACTTTCTGGGCTAGGGCATCTACCTCTCTTAAGAGGCGAGTTTTGGCGTCAGTATTTTCTTTAACCTGGGACTCCAATGCCTCCGTTCTGCCCGCAATGGAGCGCACATCTTGTCTGAGTAGGTTTAAGTCGATGGCCATGGCATCTATCTTGCCCTCCATGGTTTTTTGGAGCGCCGTAATGGCTTCCAGTAGTTGCGAGTTCGTGGGTTCAGAGGGTCCTACCTCCGAGGTCGTCGAGGCGGCATCTGGTTTGAGGGCGCCAGTGGCTGCGAACGCCTCCATGGTTGTCTGCTTGTGCTTGTTCCTGGGGCCTTTTGCGGACATCTCTTGTGCGGGCGGGCTTGGAATGGGGGGCGCCGGCGGGTTGGGGTGCTGGGGGGCGAGGATTATGATCTCGGCAAACCCTTGCTTCCGGAGCGCCCCGGCCTCCAATAGGGCCGGTGGTAGAGTGCACCCTCTCTCAGGGATGATGCAGCAGGTTCGGTCGACGAGCCGAATGTCCCCCCAGCCCTGTTCCCACTCCGTACCTCGTAGCGCTGTTACCGGGTCTGAGCCCTTCGTTGTGCGCCTCTACCGCAGGGGAGGCGCACGGGGCAGATGCAGTCTCCGGCCGTCGGTCGACTGGGCCAATTCCCCCTGGTAGCCGGAGTCCGAGGCGAGCCTCCTTTTCCGCTCTGTGTTGGGCGCGATCCGGCGCTCGTCTCTTCCGCGGTCAGCAAGCGGTCGCCATTTTGAGTCGTGCGCTTTCCTCCTACACCACGGCGTTTCTCCTCGGTGAGGCCACGCACCGGCCCCAAAACACCGTCGGAAGGTCAGCCGACTGTACCGAAGCGATCTTCGGGTCGCAGGTGTAGTTTCATTTAAGGTGGATGCAGGTTGTGGGCCAAATGATGAGCGCATCAACGGAGCTGCTACGAAGCGCGGCTTCCTCACATGGCGGTCGGCCACGCCCCCCTTCTACCACTCACAAGTCTAATCAGCTTGTGGCCCTACATTTGATTCTTCTTTTCTTCAAAGTCTACTAAAACATTGTGCGAAGACTTTTCCATTTACCTACCAGAGGTACTTCATCCTATATAAGACTTTTGCCCATTTTCTTTGGCCTAGCCTATTGTACTGAATTACTCTTTCTGGAGGGATCCAAAAGTATTTGCCTGCTTAAAGGAGAGTTCCGGGACTTTTTTTTATTGTCCCTACGGTTCGGCCATGTGTTTTTAAGCATAACTCGGTAGATCGTAGAAAACTTTCCTATGGACCTTACCCGACTTTTCGTCCATTAACGCACTCGAAATCAGCCGCCATTTTATGATAATCCTATCATTTCCCCCCATCGACCTGGCTCACCTGCTTTTGCGGCACTAAATCAAATCCCCCGCCCCTGAGCCTGACATCAGCAGACGCGTACCGCCCATTTCCCAACGCCAAAGCACGTTTCGTGTCAACAATCGCTGCGCCTCAGCTAATGAAGTGTCGCCATGGAAATGGCAGGACGCCTCTTTCCTCAATAAGTATAAACACACTGTTTCACAACACACAGCAGCAGATTTTCGATTCCATTCCTCTCTCTGTGTTACTTTGAGTATTCTGTGACTCGTTTCTGTGCTCTGGTCAGCTACCTTCGCCGCTTCTAGGCCTTGTGAACACCTGTACCATCTCTGTAAATTATTTTACTTTCTTTACCACACAATGGCTACAATAATGCCGTATATGTACGAGCCCGAGTACACCGAGGAAGAACTACTGGAAAGGCAAGCACGCGAAAACGATGGGGATTCGGACGGCAGTTGGGAGAACCAGTCAACGGATGAAGAGCCTGGACCATGCCGCATGGACGGCGTCTCCACCTGGTGCACGTGCAATCGGTGCGAGCTAATGCCAACTGAGGAGGAGAACTGCTGCTGCCATGAAAATTCCGGGTGCTTGGCCTACATTTCGGAAGGCGAGCCAAGTCCGCAATGCATCACCGAGCTGCCAGAGTTCAGGGAAGCCTGCCTCTCACGGACCGTGTTGAGGATGATGATGGTGCTAATGCACGAACTTCGCGGCACTGTACGTCCGCGTAATCCGAGTAACGAGTAAGTATACTCTGGTTTTGATGTCAGTGATGCCACTACTATGTCATGGTCGTCTCCCACATATAAAATTACATCTACATATCATTCGAATGCATGTAAACTGGTTCCATATTGTGCATTTTCTAGATAGAATTTTTTTCAAAGCAGAATGACATTTTTTACCTGAATCGACATTGATAAGAAAGTTTTGTCATTTTAATACAGTTTGCATCTTTCATTTTCACAGGTGGTACAGGCTGGTGGCCTATCGTTGCTTCACTTGGTGGCTTCACGGGAGGCTCGGACACCGCGTTCGGAGAGTAATACCTGCCTGTGCGGTACTTGCCATTAGACAACATTTCCCCAGCGACAGTGGACAATACCGCGGATTTTCCCTGGATGTGCTGCAACCGGAACTTTACAATGTGTAATGTTTATTATTTATGTTCAATTGAAATTAAGATCTAAAATAAAACCCAACATATATTTTAACAATGCTTGTTTGGATTTTTTAAATGAATCTAGTGTGTCTCCATTGAATAGTCTTCCTGTGCCTTGTCTTGTCACACCACATGTCTCCGGCCAGCATCCTGCAGCCTGCCTCTTACATGCAGTTAGATGGCCTCTCCTTGGTGAGGCCCTGCGGCAAACGAGTCTTGTCTGCACGACCACCGCCCCAATCCACCCCCCCGCCCTATCAAAGGCAGTTCGCACCGGGGTACTTGCGCTGGCAAGTGGAGCTGTCAGGGAGCGATAAAGGCCAAGTGGTGCCGAAGACCATGTGCACTTCAAAGTGGTCTATAGAGCATGGGTTGTTGTTCCCATGTCTACCTCCAGACCCCTTGTCTCCTGCCAAGCACCCCCCCTCACGCTGGACGGCCCCCTGCAATCCACATAAGTGTGTCTCCATTCACGAGTCTTCCTGTGTCTTGTCTGCACGACCACCGCCCCAATCCACCCCCCCGCCCTATCAAAGGCAGTTCGCACCGGGGTACTTGCGCTGGCAAGTGGAGCTGTCAGGGAGCGATAAAGGCCAAGAGGTGCCGAAGACCATGTGCACTTCAAAGTGGTCTATAGAGCATGGGTTGTTGTTCCCATGTCTACCTCCAGACCCTGTGTCTCCTGCCAAGCACCCCCCCTCACGCTGGACGGCCCCCTGCAATCCACATAAGTGTGTCTCCATTCACGAGTCTTCCTGTGTCTTGTCTGCACAACCACCGCCCCAATCCACCCCCCCGCCCTATCAAAGGCAGTTCGCACCGGGGTACTTGCGCTGGCAAGTGGAGCTGTCAGGGAGCGATAAAGGCCAAGAGGTGCCAAAGACCATGTGCACTTCAAAGTGGTCTATAGAGCATGGGTTGTTGTTCCCATGTCTACCTCTAGACCCCGTGTCTCCTGCCAAGCACCCCCCCTCACGCTGGACGGCCCCCTGCAAACCGCATAATGCCACGACATATACACGTCATTCATTCACAAACACACCCCTGTTTCGAATTCTTTATAACCCACTTCATATTTCTAATGAGAACTACTTTGCACTTTGCTAGTCAACCCGTGAAGGTGCTGGTTATCTGCTCTTCGTCTCTGTGAACTTCCGTGACCACTTCGAGGAAACTCGTCAGTTTGCAACCTGTGAACTGCTCCCTGTTCTACGACAAGAAACTACTCTGATCCCTGCATCTAACTGTTTGTTCGTCAAGGTAAGGCCATGTACCATAATCATTTTGCGTGCAATTTCTTTTCGTTCAAGACAGTACATGCAAGTAACTAGTCACATGTTCTGAGTTTAGTCAAATTATTTTTCTATTTTTTTAAAGTTATTCAAATACTTATCCGCATGTGAATAACGTGTATAGTTCCAAGAACCAAAACGAACCTTGCATTGAACCTTTTATGTGTCATTTAATTTTTTAACACATTGGTATTCATAGAGAATTGTTGATCTTTACTTTTCAGAACTTTCCACAATGCCTGCCTGTTCCATTGGCGGTTGCCCTTCGAAGACCCATAATAAATCTGAAGGTATTATAATGCATGTTTTCCCTAAGACAATAGATCAGATAAGAGAATGGGTCCGATATTGCGGATATCCACCGTCTGAGCTTGAAAGTAGAGTCCTAGAAGTCTTTGCGGACAAGAGGGGTGATCGATACCGCATCTGCAGCAGGCACTTTAGCTCAGACATGTACTCCACATCATTGCTAATAAAGAAGAACACACCGCGAGCGAGGCGAAAATTGCTCTCAACCGCTATTCCCACTCTATTCGTCCACATCCCTCCACTGGTGAGTCAAGTTTATGTATTTATCTCTTGGCCTTGCGGTAGTGTGTAGCATTAGCTAACAATAATTTCCCCATTTATGTATCCACTCAATATGAAGGCGGAAGATTCTCCATCCGTGTCGTTATTGCAGTCATCAGCCACTTCAAGCGCCTATCGGGTAATCTTACTTGGCTATTCTGCCACTGACTTGTTTTAGGCATGTAAATCAATAGTTTTAATTTATCGTGTAATTATTTTACCTAATGGTACACCCTTGTACTCGTCCTCTAGTCTTTGTTTTCAGTTATAATTATTGTTATCCAAAATAATGCAAGTACAGTCTTTCAGGGAGATGCTGAGGAGTCCAACGTATTGACGACTACCGTTGATGTCACTCAGATGCTCGAGGTACGTTTCAGGACAGTTCCATCGATGGAGATCATCAGATCTTGCATTCTTGTAGCGTGATTGTTACACACAATGTTTCTTTCGTTTTTAGCCATTTATGTGTCCTTCTGTCGTCGCCCTCCTATGTGTCTTCTTTTTTCAATATTGTGTTCATTACTAATGAAAGTCCTATGTTTCAGGGAGTCGATGGAGCATTAGTCCAAGAAGAAGGGGGAGCATGCAGTTACGGGTCGGCGCAACAGCTTGCAGAAGTGTGCACCGCAGTTACATCGTCCCTTGATGTTCTTATGCATTTCGAGGTATGGATACTGACAGTTCGATCAAGCGAAATCATATGACGTCATTACATCCGCTATACTTCCTTCTTTATTAACGCAAGTACTATGTTTCAGGAAGATGACGGAGCTTCTTCTACAAGAACATCACCCCTAGTAGTTGATGCAGATCTCTGGGTGGTGACACTTCCAACGATCGAGCAAATCGAATCATATTTACATATCCATTATTTATTTTAGACAACTGATCATTTGTGCAGGTCTATTTAGATGAGCCGTTCACGCCTGCACAAAGTTTCTGTTCTTTTTATCAAAATAGAAAACCATACTAATGCAATTACTGTGTTTCAGGGAGTCACTGAAGCGTCATCTTCAATAATATCATCAATGGAAGTTTATGAGGAGCCCGAGGTATGGATCTTGACAATTCCATCTAACTAGATCAACAATGCGTGAATAATTGTCGTTTGAATGTTCTACACAAAGCGTTCATTCGTGTTTTGCTATTGACATGTACGTGGGTATTGGTCCCCAAGTACATTTTGTGTTTTCGATATTATTATACATACTAATGAAAGTTCTATGTTTCAGGGAGTCGATGGAGCGTCAGTGCGTGATGGATGTGCTTATCATGAAAATATAGTCGTTGCAGCGCGAGAGGAAGTGGAGACATGCACACACGAGTCGGAGCAACAGCGTCCTGATGTTGAAGTTCGAGGCAAGAAAGTTTCAAAGAAAAGAAAGCAAAAGAAGGTTAGTGTCCTGGTCACTATATTATGTTGTTTTTCACTGTTAATAGTTCAATACTGTAAGTTGTGTTTAAACTGAACATCCCTTTTCCAATCTGTCCTCTAGTTGCGAGTGGTTGTACGAACTAGATCTACACAGACAGTGAAGCGAACGAGAGATGTTGCTTGTCAAACCTTTTGGCAGGGACTTGAGACTGGAGATGCATCGTGCCAATGGGAAGAATATGAAGTGATTGACAACGGAGCTATACCACCACCAGCCATTGATAGTGAATGTCCTCCTGGTAGTTCGGATGCAGTCGGAGATCAATTCACAGAATCCACACCCGCGAAAACTAAGACCGCGAGAAAGTTGAAGAAATTGTTTTATTCACCCATCGCCGGAGAAGGAACGAATGTTGCAATGGAAGAGAATGAAGTGGACGACAATGAAACACCATCAATATCACTGAACATAGCGGAAGACGATATCAGAGATTCTACCTTTCATGTGAGTGACATGTCCTCAACGTTACAGGCCGAACCAGCTGGGATGCAGAGTGACAGTATAAGGAAAGAGGCCAAATTCATTGTATAAGATAGTTGTTTGATTGATATTATTATTCGGATGAAATGTGGGCATTCGGTTGGTGGGGAAGTATGTGGGGAGTCATTGATTAATGTGACTCGTGCAATTCGAGGCACTAACCTTAAAATACATGCCACCTGTACAAAATATCATCCTTTCTCATGGTCTGCACAACCTATGCTGGGACAACTGCCAGCAGGCAATCTACTTTGTGCAGCGGCTGCACTTTTTAGTGGTTCAAGTTTTAAAAAATTAGAGTCTTTCGTTCAGTTTCCATTTCATTGCGAAAACTCAGTTCTACAAATACCAAACAGATTATCTATTTCCAGCCATTAGCAAAGCTTGGAGAATGGAAAAAATGTCTATTGATAGTACATTCGCGGGCAAACGGTTCAGGCTAGTCGGTGATGGACAGTGCGACAGCCCAGGATTTTCAGCCAAGTACTGCACCTACCACTTTCAGGACATGGAAAGTAAGAAAATTGTGAGTTCGGTGGTCGTGCAGGTGTCACAAAGTACATCCTCAGTGGCCATGGAGAAAGTTGGCTTTGTAGCATCATTGTAGCATCATTGCAAGAACTACAATCGCGGGGAATGGTGATCGACCTGATAGCCACGGACAGACACGTTTCAATTGCCAAGACAATGAGAGAACAGTACAAAAATATAAATCACCAATTTGACGTTTGGCATCTTGCAAAAACAATCAATAAAAAATTGTCGGCTGCAGGTAAAAAAAAAGAAACGCAAGGTATTTCACAGTGGTCCAAGTCAATCAGCAACCATCTTTGGTGGAGCTCAAACATGTGGAGGGTCGTTGGAAATCCTACTGGAAAAATGGCGGTCAGTAATGCCACACTGTACAAACGTTCACCGATGGAACACGAACCAACATTTCCACAATTGTGAACATGGCCATTTGTCCACAGAGGAGGCACGGAAGAAGAAGTGGTTGATTCCTTCATCACCCACTCACAAAGCCATTGAAAAGATTGTATTTGATAAAACTATAACAAAAGCTTTGAGGGGACTCACGGAATTCTGCCACACAGGAGATTTGGAGGTGTTCCACAATATGTGCCTAAAGTACAGGCCAAAACGATTGCATTTTGGCATGGAGGGCATGATAAATCGGACTCTTCTAGCGGTCTTGACACATAACCATAATGTTGGCCGTCAACAAAGTAGGACGACCGGAACTTTAGGGACGCTTCGCTACAATAAGGCCTTCAGTAAAAGAAGTAAACAATGGGTGATCAAACCAGTGTTTGAGGATATGCAATATGAGTTTAGTGAAAGACTTATTGTTGACGTCCTAGATAGGCACATAAATGGAGTTGTGAACGAACCTGTGCAGGGGACAACTGCATTGCCACCCAACATTGCCTGTGTTCCATGTCCACCTAAAGAAGAGCTCATTGAGAAATACACATCACGGTTTAAATGATTGTAATTTGATTGTCTGTTCTCTCGAGTCTCCTCATGTTGCAGGCCCATTGAATATGTGTATCTATGTATTGTGTAAATAAAAGTGATTGCTCAGTGTACATGCAATGTGTCTCTCCACCGTTGCCCCTCCCTTCACTGTGCAGTTGTGCGAACCACCCGGGTGTCACCTGTGACTTTGCTCTGGAGTCTCCTCATGTCGCAGGCCCATTGAATATGTGTAGCTATGTATTGTGTAAATAAAAGTGATTGCTCAGTGTACATGCAATGTGTCTCTCCAACCTTGTTCATTTGCGCATTAAATTAAACCAAACAGTAATATAAATCATTTTTCAAAAAATATAGAATGTCTCCGTATTTATGGTTCTGTTGGGCTGCAAAGCACGCAGACAAAATGCAAAGATGGAGTGTAAATTTCAAGTCCTGTGAGATGGCCTTAAACTGAATGTAGCTAACTAGGAATGTGTGCTCGTTCAAAGTGAAGGTCAGCTGCTTTGATTTTTTCTCGGGTGCCAGAATGGCCCACGACTCAGTATAAGGTTCTATTGTTATTTGACCTTGACAGGCCGGGACCACGTAAGAAACGATAATGAATATAATTTCAGAAACGAAAGCCATTTCATGTTCGTTCATTAGAAGAAATAACGTCGGCATAGAAGGAGTGGTATTTCGGGGCTGCCCTACGCACAAACACAATGGAAAATGCAAATATAATGTAAGTAACTCTTTAGATGAGTTTATACCGCAATTTAATTACTATACAGTAGCTTACCGCGCACTAGAACCGTCTCCTTTTACGGAAGCACCTCAAAACCTACCTCTTTGCTTCTGCTTTCTCTCCCCCTCTCCCCTGCTACAACTGGTCCACTGTCTGCGATCTCGGTCCTGGGCCCTTCCACTCTCCACCTGCACTCCCTGTCAACCCCTGCACTGGGGGACTGTCTCAGTATCCTACAGCCCCCCCTTGACGTATAAAACCCAGTTGCACTGTCCTAGCTATGAAATAATTTCCCGACCTAATATATAAAATGAATAATTTTAATAAAGATCTGATGGTGAGACTAATTTCATTTTTTATGTTTTTCAAACAGGTACTTCATCCATTACTGTCTGTGTCACGAGTACCAGACACCGGCGGATAGGTTCTATAATCGCCAATTGCTTATCCGCGTGAACAACGTTAGCACCCTGACCATTTTGTGGGACGATCGCCAAGTACAAGTATGCCCTTACGCGGTACTAACGGCTAGATGCAACATACAGACCGTTGTGGTGGCCTAGTGCCTCGTTGTTGGAACAGCCATGCGATTATCAGTGCGACCGAAGAGCTTATTTTATCGTAAACCAACACCCTGTGTACTGGACACGAACATCGCTTGCCTCAAGACGAACTATTTTGGATCGAGAGCAAAGAAAAATGCAAATCGCTGAATATTCTCTAAACATTGGATGTCAAATAAATGTACTTTGCCAAATGTACAATCTTGCAGTTTGCTTTTAAACCACAGTTTCATATTCCGAATTGTGGCCCTGTATTGTGAGATGATCTAAGACCCTGTGTACAGCAAAGGAACATCGCGTGCCTCAAAACGAACTTTTTGGAACGTGAGCAAATAAAAATGAAAATCGCTGAATATTCTCTAAACATTTGATGTCAAATAAATGTACTTTACCAAATTTACAATCTTGCGGTTTGATTTAAAAGTACAGTTTCATATTCCGAATTGTGGCGCGCTGTGTTGTGAGCTAATCTGTGTTGATTTCCGGGTTCTGTGTAGAGTCGCGTAGAAGACGCCTGGGCGCGTTTGCCTACGCAGCACAGTCACGTCACGGATAGAGGCGGGGAATATGAATGTTTTGATAAAGTCTGTTTCAGGGGCGGGGGATTTGATTTAGTGCCGCAAAAGCAGGTGAGCCAGGTCGATGGGGGGAAATGATAGGATTATCATAAAATGGCGGCTGATTTCGAGTGCGTTAATGGACGAAAAGTCGGGTAAGGTCCATAGGAAAGTTTTCTACGATCTACCGATTTATGCTTAAAAACACATGGCCGAACCGTAGGGACAATAAAAAAAAAGTCCCGGAACTATCCTTTAGGAATATTTGTGGTCTCTTGTATGTTCAAAATAATCTTTTTGTTTTGACTTATTACCATATGATTCTAAATACTAAAGTGATATATTAATGTCCCCAGCACCCTAGGAATTGAAGTCACCTGAGGGTGTAGGTAGTGTCTGTGGGCCATCCCAAAAGGGTATCTACTGATTTAGAGATATTAAGAGTGTGTATTTCATGAAGTGTATTTGAGTGTTACAATTATATTGCTCCCTTCTGAAGAAGGCTTATTCTAACTGACTGATGAATATATTAATAATTGTTTATTCAAGAAACCTTGAGTGTAAGAGTTTATTTGAATACTTGTAACTATAAATCGCTGTGTAACTCCACTACAGCTCACATTGACCCCTCTTGAGATAAGCCTGGCTTCTCAACACGCTACCATAACTGTGTAGTACAAGCTTATACCAAAGGTTGGGTTTCCTATACCTGTAGTCAGAGTTGTTTGTAGTGTTCCCAGAGGGTACTGCATACAAACTTTGCCTAACAGAGGTTTGAGTAGTAGGGGTGGCCCAGTCTTGTACGTTGCTATGCAATGGCCTTATTTCACCGCCTCCTACCTCATGTCCAAGGTAGACCACTTTACCCTGACCGACACCTGCTTGCCTTTATGGTCTGATGGGCCTGTTCAAGAGCCTGCAAAACATATCCAAGGTGGTCAAGATACGCTTCCCAAGTGGGGCTGAACACTGCAATGTCATCCAAGTATGCCATGCAGAAGTCCTCCATCCCAATCAGAACATTCACCATCTTTTGGAATGTAGCAGGTGGAATTTTGAGTCCAAAAGGCATAACCTTAAACTGGTAGAGGCATCCTGGGGTAGATAATACAGTTTTATCCTTGGCATGGTCCGTCAGAGCTATTTGCCAATGGCCTGATGTTAGGTCATATGTACTGAGGAACTTGGCTGAACCAAGTTTGTCCACCAGCTCATCTGTCCTAGGTAAAGGATGGGCATCAGTTGTGGTGACTGCATTCAGAGCTATATAGTCCATGCAGAATCTCAACTCCTTGGATCCTGCCTTTGGCACTAGTACAACTGGACTAGCCCATGGACTTGTGATTGGCTCTATTTCCCCAAGATCAAGCATATTCTTGACCTCTTCCTTTATGTGGTTTCTTACATGGTAACCCCTGCTTTTGACAGGGAGACATTCACCAATGAGTATATCATGTTGGCCCCAAGGGGTCAATCCTGATGTGAGTGAAAACAGGGGGGCAAACTGATTAAACAGAACTTTGCACTCCTGTTGTTGCAGAGTCAGATCAGAAGAGAGATTGACTCCTTTTTTTCCCATCTAAAAGTTGTCCCCTGAGATGGTCAGATAGAGGCTCACTCTTCTCCTCCTCTTGATCAGATGCTAAAATCAAAGCTCCTAGTTCTGGTCTGGATACATAGGCCTTTAGGCGGTTAGTGTGAAAGACCCTAGGGGCCTCCTTGGGATTGCCCAAGTCCACTAAGTAATTGACCTCTCCAAGTTTGCCCACAACCTTGAAGGGTCCAATCCATGTGTCCTGTAAGGCCCTCTGCCTTGTAGGTACCATAACTAGAAGTAGCTGGTCTGGATTAATCTCCACCATGTTGGCCTTCTGGTCATGCCAATGTTTAACCAGAGCCTGACCTGCTTTCAAGTTATCAGAAACTTCTGTCATCATCTGTATCATTCTCCTTCAGAGACCTAACACATAGTCAGTGACTCTCACTGGCTTGAGGGAGGGAGGACTCTCCAACTCTTCCTTGATTAGGGCCAATGGACCTCTAATCGGATGACCATAGAGGAGCTCAAAGGGGCTGAAACCAACCCCTTCCTGAGGGACTTCGCTATAAACAAAGAGAAGGCATGGCAGTAGAAGGTCCCACTTTTTTTTTATTTTTTATTAAAATGATTTAGTTTGAAATCAAACTTTACATTATTATTTTGTGTACTAATACAAAACATTTCAACTTTCTTCATATCTTCTAAAATACTTATGCAAGGAAAAAAGAAAGAGAAAAAAAGAAGAAAAGAAAAACGGCGCCTCATCAATCCATCAAGAATAATTATTGTTAATCTCGGTCAGTATCTAAAATCTTTATCGTTTTCACTGCTTCTATTCCAGAAGGTCCCACTTTCTTCTAAGGTGTTCCTCTAAAGCAGCAATCGTGCTCTTCATAGTTCTATTAAACCTCTCCACCAACCCATTGGTTTGGGAATGGTGGGCTGTTGAGAACTTGTAGGTCACGCCACAGTTTTTCCACATGGCTTGCATGTAGTGGGACATAAAATTGGTCCCCCTGTCTGAGATAGCCTCCTTAGGAAAACCAACCCTGGTAAAAATACCAAGGAGGGCCTTAGCCATTCCCTGTGCAGTAACAGTCCTCATAGGTATGGCTTCAGGATACCTGTGTCATGAGGCCTACCCCCGGGCATCGGGATCGAGTCCATCAGCCCCGGGAGCAGGCATCCAGATACTCATTAAAACCCCAAAAGCCCCGGCTGGGGGCTGTTTGGATACAGTCCTTGCCCCAAAGGCACCAGGCTCATAGACTTTACTTACCTTATACTATTTCATTACAGGGACTATTTTTCACTCGGGTGTGGTTCTGGGGAACTTCTTACCTGGGACTACTTTGCAGGCTATTTAAACCACGCCCGAACAGCAGCCCATGCTTAGCGTTATTCTGCATCCAGCAGCGTGACGCTCACCGTGTCTGCAAGTCAGCATCCAGTCTTCTGCCACGCCCGCCTCGAATCCGGAGCTCCTAGACAAAAGGAAAAAGAAAGGAGAAGAGGTTAGATCACAGACATTATTTGATTCCTTACCTGATTCCGGACCCAGCACATCTCTGTGCCTGGAAAGGACATTATTTCAGCACACATCGCTTCACCAGCAGCAGCGCCGGGCTATACTCACCAGTCCACCGCATCTTTCGACTCAGAGCTGCCTCCATCATTTTCTTCGTTGAAACCCAGCACCTGGGGGGAAAACAAAAGGAATAACAAGGTGAGCCGAGAAAACCAACAAAGACAATCTCTTTGCCACCATAGGCTTACCTGCTTACCACCGGAGGTATTATTCTTTAATTCGCCGAATCTTCCTATGCCGCACCTATAAAGGGAGAGAAAACAGCAAGTTAAACTCATGCAACTTTTACCGGGCAGTGTTTGGTAATACAGACTCTTACTTGAACGCCATCAGCAGCCTCCAGGCAATATTCTTTTGGACCCAGCTGCAATCCAAAGAGGGAATGGAACAAGAGTGAACATCACACATATTGAACTCTTTGAACTTTATAGACACTGGAGTCAATATTCCTCCGGAACTGCTCCAGTACCTTCAACCCAGTGAAGTAAATGGTATCTACGCGCCCCTGCATGCCATGCAGGATGGAGAGCTCATCATTTAAAAACATAAGTTGAGGTTACCAAAAGCGATATCGGAGGTGATTAGTGGGGAGAACGAGAACTGTTGGGGGGCCATCACTAAAGTCCACGGGTGGCTAAATCCCTTTCTCCACTTTCAGGAGAATACTTCTACGAGTCCAGCAGACAAAATTAGGCGGGCCAGTCCAGACTGTCATCTCTTCACTACGCATCACGTTGGTGGAGACCGCAGCTGTCCGGGTCCTATCGACGCCCCTGTGGGAACCAGGTGAGCGTAACAACCTGGTAGCATGGTCTACCACAAAAAATATAAATCGGTTGCCTGAAGATGTAGGAGGGTCTAGGGGACCAAAAATGTCAATCCCTATCCTCTCAAAAGGAACTCCCACCACTGGGAGAGGCACCAAGTGTGACAGCTTCGACAGAATCTATCTACATCAGACCCCATCTTGGGCCACTAGAAATACTGAAAAATCCTTTCCTTGGTCTTCTTAAAACTTAAGTGACCAGCCATGGGAATCTCATGGTCTAACTGTAGAAACTGTTGTCTCACCACCTGAGACACTACAAGTCTTCTGTAGTGCCCTGGGGTAGTCTCAATAGGCTCACTGTAAAGGAGGCCATCCTGCCAGTACAGCCTGTGCTTCCCTGGCTCTTGCCCTTCCAGTTGGGAAGCTGCCTGTTGGCGAAGTCCTTAAAGAGTATAACTCTCTTTGACCTCTCAAGTCTGTCCTAGAGGGTCCACCTTCTGCAAGCAAAGTCTGCAGCTCAGGGTGGTCTTTAGGATCCAGATCTCCAAAATAGGGAAGGGCTTCTTCCAGCTCTTTTTCGCCAGTAGCTGATTCACCATTTCCTGGTTGATCCTCACACTCTGCCTCAGCTGGTGGAGGGGTCACAGGTGTGACCTTGAACTGTCCTCTCGGTGATGTCCTTGTCCTTTGAACAGGTGTGGCACCTTTCTTCTTTCCTGAGGATCGGTTACCCCTTTGCCTCCTTCTTTGCCTTGAAAATAGAAGGGTGTCCTTCCTGCGTACTGGAAGTTATAGGTTCTTCTGTAACTTCCCACTGAGAGTCATTGAAATTTGCCTCTCTGGCCAATCTAGTTTGCTGCTGCTTCCTTTTACTGTGAGGCCTGGGGGTGCTCGATACAAATCCAAGAGTCTTTAAGTCATTCCCCAACAGGACTCTCCCAGGCACCTCACTTTGTACACTGACAGGTATTCTTACAGTCATATTGTTGCACTGGATGAGAGCTGGTAGTATAGCAACCATCTGGAGTGGGCCTCCTGCAAGTTTAGTGGGACCTTTAGGTGCCTTAGCAACATCCTCAGGCTTGAAACAAGTTTCACCCACCACTGTAATGCTGGCCCCAGTGCCTCTAATGACAGGGGTCTCCTGGCCATTTACAGGTACGCTGTCCTTGTGGTATTCAGTTGTGTTATCTGGAATAGAGTTATACACATCTACATTCTGCTGTTCCCACAGACCTAGGGACACTAAAGAAACACTGGCTGGGACTCCAATGGGGTCTTCAGCTAATAATTGAAAGTTACCACTTGCCATATGAACTTCTTCCTCTGGGATGAAGGCTAAGGAGGCAGTGTGGACCCCTGAAGGTTTACCCTTGCATCTGGGATCCCCTTTCACATGGTCAGTTGACCCACAAGCACAACATGTACCAAATGTTATTTGCAATGGGGGCTTCTTCTGACCTCCCTCCGGTTTAGCACCAGAGGTTTCACTAGACTGACCTGGTTTCCCATGGTGTTTACCCTTTTTCTGTTTGTGGCCCGCTTTTGGGTATTTGGAATTTGAATTCTCTTTTCCATCTTTCTTGTGCTGCTTCCCGGCATCCTTTTTGCGAGTGGCCCCAGAATCCTTGTGAGTGGCCGTGTTGGCAACCCACAAGTCAGCAGCCTTTGATAACTTCTTTGGATCAATCTCTTTTGAGTCAATCAAGTGCTGTCTCAGCTTAGGAGAGCAGACATCAAAAATAGATTCTAACAGAAACAGATTTCACATTCCTTCGAAGGTGTTCACTCTGTAACCCTTAACCCAACCATTTATGTTTTTCAAACATTCACACACCCAGGTAGCCTAAGGGGTACCATCAGTCTTTTTGGGGGCCCTAAACCTCTTAAGGTACTGGGAAGGAGTTTTCCCAAATCTAGCTATCAAGGTCAGCTTCACATTCTCATACTTCTGTCTTTCAAGGTCACCCACATCCATTACAGCATCAGTTGCAACCTGGGGAAGCCTAGACAAAAGCCAAGGAATCAGCCGATTCCCTGTGAGACCCTGAAACCCATGATTGTATTCAAAGGCACCCAACCAATCAAAAATATCAAGTTTCACATCATACATACTCACTGCTTCTTTAGGCGAAGCCTCTTGGGACTGGAAGACCTAGAGGACTCTTGTAGGGAAACATTTTCAAGAGACAATCTTTTCATTTGAAGAGCATGTTGCATTTCCAATTCCCTGAGTTTGATGTCCTGATGTTTGGCTTCAGCTTGAGCTTGCAACTTTTTAAATTCCAATTCAAGTCTCATTGTTTCAAGAGACACATGTTCTGGACTCAGTGTTGGATCTTGTGGGGTCCCTGTGAGCATGGCTTGAGGCAAAAGAGCAGTCTGTGGCAAGGAGGGACTCCTATCCTGGGACTCCTCTACCTCCTCTGACTCTTCTAAGACATTAGAGTTAGACTCTGAACCGTCATCCTCATTATCTATTTCCACATTTCTCGGGTTAGTAGGTGTTGAAGGCCTACTACCCAAACTTTGGTGATTCAACAACCCTGTAATCAACTCATGTTTCTTTCCTTTTACAGTAAGATACCTGACTTTACACATGCTTTTCAGTTGATCTACTGTTAAAATGATCAAGACTGAAGTTATCCATATTCGGCATGTTACAATTGCTGTTCTGATGTAGCTTATCCTTGTGGGGGTTTATTTGAAGACAAGCAATTCAAAATACTCAATGTAACAACTGTACCATAGATCCCACTCCTGCCACCAGTGTTAGGCAAGATTGTATGCAGTACCCTGTGGGAGGATGCACCAGCCTTGTCCTCTTGGCAATAGTTAACCCCACCTTTGGTATACGTCTGTACTACACAAGTTGGTAGAGGCACTGAGCAGCCAGGCTTATCTCAAGAGGGGTCAATGTGAGCAGTAGGGTTGCAACATAGTTTCACAATGACAAGTATCCAAGTAACACTTACACTCAAGGTTTATTGATTAAATATGTGTAATTAATTTAAACAGTCGGTTTGAATAAGCCAAATATGTAACACTTAAATATACTTCAAAATACACACACTCAGTTTCAATTTAAACAGTAAATACCCTTTGGGGAGGACACACATACACTTCCTACACCCTGAGGTGACTTCAATAGTTAGGACACTGTGGACATTGATATGTCACTGGTACATTTAGAGCTATACTGAGTTTGGTTAGGGAAGGAAACAATGGTTAACACATTTATCAAACAGGTAAGCACTTTTGAACCCCCCAATGCAATGTAGATTAACCCTTTCCCAGATATACAAGTAAGGAATGTATGACTTTTTGGAGGAACAGATCAAAACACAAAGTTGGAGGTTAGAATTGTCTTCAGGGAGCCAGGACAGCCAATGTCATTTGAGCAAAGTATAGGGGAGCTGAGGCACTTCTTGAAGGTAAGTAAAAAGTCTTGCACAGTGTTATAGAGAGCTTTGTAGAAAAAAATGAAATCACTGTTGGGCCACAAGCTGGGACACTTGTGATGGGCTAAGCTGCAAGCAACGCTGCAAAAGGCAGCAAATGCAAGTCTCAACTGACAGCAAGCAAGCTACATAACAAGAGGTATGTACTCCTTAGTTCACAGTACCTTGGGTCTGGAGAAATTGGTTCCAGCTGGCTTCTGTGCTTGTTGTAGTATGGCAGATCCTGTTGTTCCTGGGCCTCAGTTGTGAGGACAAGAGGGAGGACGTCTGGGGACTCCTGCACTATGATTCGAAGGTCAGCGGCAGCAATGGGCAAAGTTCAGATCAGCAGCACTTCACGGTTTCAGCTTCTCGGAAATAGCACCACCGCGGTTCTTGGACACCGTGTGGACTTTCCTTGCTTCTGAGGTCCAGCACTCTGTTGGGGTGGCTCAGGCTTGGTCAGCCCTGCTTCGAGAGAGTCCGGAGGATCTTCCTGGAGCTCGGGTCTGGCTTAGAAACGATGCACTCGATTCTCGTGTTCCTGTCTCCTGGCACTCGGCTCCTGCAGCAGCAATGGAAGTACAGCCAGCAAAGAGAGGATTTCCAGATGAGTTTGCATTGGGGTCGATTGGTCCCACCAACTCAAGGGGAGAAGTCGTCCTTTGCTGAGCTTCTCTAGTCAAAGCAAATTCTGAGCTTCGGCACTGCAGCAGGGCTTCCCCGGGCAAACCAACGGTCCAGGAGTTGCAGAAAGCTTCTCTTCCAAGTTCTTCTTTGGATTCCTTTGTCCAGTGGTCGACTCTGCCTTCCTTGCAAAAGACCTCACCTTTTATGCAAGTCTCTCCCATTTATTCGCAGCCTAGTTGTCACTCACATAGCAGGGTGGCTGTTCTCCCAGGACAGCCAGCCGGCCAATCACCTTTGGGTGCATTCCTGTAACCAAGGAGACTAAGCACAGGGAGTTTCGGGCACCCCCCTCGCTTCCTTCCCTGCCAGACACGCTGGAGCCAGAGGCGGGCTTCAGCAGTGAAAACCGCCAAAGACAAAACAAACAAAGGGACCAAACCTGGTTTGCCGCTGAGTAAATCTCAAAAAGGACCTTTACAACAAGAAATGGCCAAAAAAGACGGCCGGGCCATTTTGACAAAATGGGCACCCATGGGTACTATACTGCAGCTGCAAGCACAGCCCGCGGTATAAAAACACAATGTTAAGAAAAAGTAAACCACTGCCACCTGCCATTCATTGTAGAAAGGGTAACATAAAAAAGTTACATAAGAAAGTAGACAAAGGGCATACTAAGTTACCCCTCCAGCTCTCTATGGAAGATAGTGTGTGCTCGTTCTACAAAATTACAAAAGGTAAGTAAAGTCATTTTCACTTTACTGCTCTTGGAAAGAGTAGTTTAACCAAGAGAAGGTATTTAAACCTTTGGGAACTCTGAAAGACGTCCCTGTGCCACTGCACTGAAGGTGCTGTGTGTCACAATGTAAAAAGATGCCTGTGGAGTTCATCAGACTCCAAAACCAAAAGAAACAGTGTGCAAATCAACAAAAAATACATGAGAGAGTGGGAAAAAGGTCTCACTCTCACCAGGAT
The DNA here is from genome assembly GCF_040938575.1 of Ambystoma mexicanum. Taxonomy (NCBI): domain Eukaryota; kingdom Metazoa; phylum Chordata; class Amphibia; order Caudata; family Ambystomatidae; genus Ambystoma; species Ambystoma mexicanum. Next base: position 293,805,506 of record NC_090929.1, read on the forward strand.
AAACATTAAAAGTCCTAAAGTCCAGCAAAAGAACTTTGGGTTGTTAAGGCAGAAGGGAATTAGCACATTTCTGAGAACTCTCCCTAACAAGGTGGTAGCCAATGAGGCTGGGGTATGAACACTGTATACAGTGTCCGTCATCAGTGACAATGTCTCCTTATAAGGTTTTGTTTGCTTTGAACTAACTGAGAGCTCTGTGGCAGTTGGGTTCTACGGGAGCCTGTGTCACCTTCTTTCTTTTTGTATACAAAAGAAACTTTTTTCCTTGCACAGAGGATTTTTCTTTTTTTGTCTGGAGGTCTGCCTTACACCAGCTCCAGTTTGGGCTACTGCGGTAGAAAAGTCATTGTTACATGTTTTGGCTCAGAACTCAACTGCGACATATGTCCCCTCCTGTCACTGTGACCGTTCCTGAAACCGACATTCTTGCATCTGGTTGTCCATTCTGAAGAGTACTCCACTGGTGCCTGCTGAAAAGAGGTTGTACCAAGTTCCTGTACCCAAGCGGAACTCTTCTTGCACCTGCAGCTCCTTCCAAGTCTGGAGAAAAACGGACGGGTGGTAAATTGTAGCAATACTTAATCTCCCACCCAGCTCCACCCCTAAAAAGTTTGACTATGTTTTGAAATGTTTACCATTGTTTGGCTTTGGCAAAACTTGTGCTGGAAGTCCCCAAAGGCTGGACACAGTCATATTCACCATAATACGTCCAGTTCTGCCTTTTGGACCCTTTCTCACATCCACAAGACCCTCCTCCTAACTTTTCCCACTTTCTAAAACCATTGAAATCTTTGTGAACTTTTGGGCAACAGGCCCCATACAACTTAGGGAAGGAATTTACAAGTTTGAGCCGATATTCCTGTGGAATGTTGCTGTAATAATAATTAACTTACCTTACCTTTCAGGCATTGGGGGTGGGAGGTGCGTGGGATGAACTGAATGTTTTACACTAACTCACTAATTGTGTATAAGTATTTTTGCTATTTAGTATTATGAGATGTTAGTACCTGTCATTAGTCATTTTTCATAGTGTTCTTGGCCCTACATAAATAGTATTTTAGTACTAACCTGTCTAAGTGTAATCCTAGTTTGCTCACTTTGCTGGACTCATTGTAGACCCCTTACCACACACACTCACTCCTGAGACTTCGCCTTGACTGCTCTTCATGCTACCTTGATTGGTTTGGCTACAACTCCCAGAGTTGTCCCTGTTCACTATAACTAGATTGGCCTCCTAATTTCTGTCCACCAGGCCAGAGTTTAGAAATCCAGTCTAAAACTCAGCATATAGTTGACTCCCAGAATCCATCCACAGGGCTGATTCTGAAAATCTATCTTAACAATGGACATATAGAGAGAATACACATTAGGGATACTTTAGTTTCTGTGCTCTGTATCCTAAAATAAAAATGACAGGTCTAACATGAGTGTGGGAATTACTTACAAATCAATGTTGCACAGATCATATGTTTGGAGCAGAGTAGCAATAGGGTAGGAGTATGACGAATTGGAGTGCAGGGGACCATGTACATCTGTATATATATCATGTAGGTAAATATGTTACTTGTAAAGTTTGGAATCATTTGCATGTCTTTTCTACCTGTTCTTGTTCAAATTATATTGTTCTCCATAATCCACAAACAAAGCAAAAAACTGTTAAAATAATGTTTTTCTTTATTTCTTGTCCAGGTGTTGAGAGGCGATTTAAAGCCAGCGATTGAGACACATGAAATGCTGTATCAGGTGACAAGACAGCACAAGTTCCTTCCAGAGGTAAGACAGAACATTATATCTCTCCTCTTCTTTCCAGAGCATTAGCTTAGCTCATGAAACCCATGGCATAGGAAAGGATCAATGGCATTGTGCTGAAAAGGTTTAAAGGCAGATGAGGTTCTTTTTTGTCAAGAAAATGTAGTCATAAGCAGGCAAATGAAGTGCTTTTTCGCTAATTTTAGTTGTGGGGTAAGCTAGAAGTGCTAAGTTTTACTGTTTTGAAATATTTGACTATGTATGAAAAATGGTTCACCTATAAAAGGACTTTTAATAAAAGCACTTGGTCAAAAATAAAATCTTTTAAATGTGCTACAGTACTTGAAATACAGCTTGTGCCCGTCCTGCCTAGTACCTTATATGCGCTATAGTGCTTTTCTTTCCCGAAATGTTTTGTACAAAAAGCTCATCACATTTCCATAAGCCTACTTTGATGAACCAGGAATGAGGTGCGGACACAGGGGAGTCATGTTAATTGTTATAGAATTTTATTCAAACAATAGGAGGGTTGGAAAATGCCTTGCTGTCCCTGCTCTAATAGATATCTCCCTACCTCAACCAAAACTAAGGGTCTGTCTAATGTCAAGATGTCCAAAGCAAAGTGTCCTTTGCCTGAAACCTATTCTGGCCCTCACATTCTAAAAGGAACTCTAAGGTGCTATAGGTAATGTCTTTGGCTTGAAAAGTGCACAAATGTCCAAGTTCAACAAAACGTTCAACTCCAACAAAAAGGCTTGCACTTAAATGGTGTTCACAATTCCTGAATATGTCTCCCTTCCCCAGGTTTCTTTACAGCAAAACAAATGTTCCCAAAATACAACCATGTTATTTGTAACTTAAGAAGATATCTTCCTCTTCCTGTTATTTGCAACTCACTTCACAGACTTGACTGCGGCTAATATATTCTCCTGCCAGGACTTTCTTATACAGTTCATTCAACTCAAAATCCCAAGGGCATGGGTCATCCTTAAGATGTTTCCGTATGTGTGTGTGTTGGATTCCTACGATATTGGCCCTTGACACATTTTTTATACTTCTTGGAGGATTCCTGTGATCTTGGGAGTCCTATAGTGATGAAAGATATAGTCCACTCGTTGTAGATTAATGCCATTCGATATTTATTATTATCACTGTGGGTGCTGACATGTGTTTCATCCATTAAAAAGGTCTTTATCGAGGCAAAAAGTGGTATTCTCTTCTGTATTAAGTTGTGATGGCATGTAGCCAATGGTAATTGCTTACACTGAATAGTGCTTCTTGAAGGCTTGGTGCCTGAGGTGTTTAAATGGTGGTCAGTCGGTTGCTTGCTCTGTGTAATACAGAGGAGAATACCACTTTTTGCCTTGATAAAGACCTTTTTAATGGTCGAAACACGTATCGGCACCCACAGTGATAATAAATATGTAATGGCATTAATCTACAACGAATGGACTATATCTTTGATCGCTATAGGAATCCTCCAAGAAGTATGACAAATGTGTAAAGCGGCAATATTGTAGGACTCCAACACATACATACTCAATCCTCATTTGGGGCACAAAAGCACGGCCCTAAGGATCCCTGGATCAGGCTGCCTTTACTAACACCGACGTCTAAGATTGGGCTCTGTGTGGTAACCAAATGTTCCTGGTGCTCTCGCCACTTTCCACATTCTTAAGATGTGTTTCAAACAATTGACTTTGCCTAGTATACTCCCCTGCCAGGATTTTCTTACACAGTTCACTTAATTCACAATTCCAAGGGCATGCGTCTTCCCCAGGATTCTTTTCACACAATTGGCTTTGCCTGGGATACTCCCCTGCCTGAACATTCTTACAAAAGGTTCACACGTCTCTTAATTTCAAGTGTGGGTCTTGGACTCATACTAAACTGCAGGCTTCATCCTTTGCCATGCTTTTGCTATCCAGTTAGTCAGTGCCCCTTTATCAATAAAGTTTATCAGGCTTGTTGCCCCCTCCAACACTTGCCATGAAGTGCCCCGGCGTCCCACCGTCCCCAGCTGGGCTCACCGGTTATGTGCGGCTGCTTCGGCGAGCTTCCGTGGTTGCTGTTACACTCCGCTAGATCGGGAGAGCGTCCTGTCCTTTCTCCGCTCTTCAGCTGGCTTATGCGGTCTGGAGACGGTGTTCTGCTGTCACTGCTCGTGCAGCACAGGCACTCTGCTTCTCCCGCTTCACCTTCTCGGTGGGACTGCCAGACCTTCCACGCCATGCAGCACTTCGTATGCTCCTCTCTCCTCTGCGGGCCTCGCATGTAGCTGGGTTCTTGGCAATCTGTTTCTCCCTCCAATGGGAGCCGCCTGCTTCTGTCAGCTTCCCTGGCTTCATTGGGGATTTAAAGCTCCTGCCACAGTGTCACTCCTTCCAACAGCTAGAGCACGTGTTAGGGAGAATTCTCTTATAAGGCTAATTTCCCAAACCTAGTGAGTCCCCCAGCAGCTTTGCTGGATTTTTTTTTTTTTCTTCTCCTGCTAAGAGTGAGACTCTTTTCCTCCCACTCTTAGACATGATTTGAGTTATGTCTCTGACTTTTTGTGTGCTTATGGACTATGGGGTCTTTTACCCCATAGGGCATCATCTGTTTTTGTGTATGTGTTACACAGCACCCTCAGTGCAGTAACACAGGGGTGTCATAGTGACCCCCAAACATAGACTCCATACCCTGAGACTGACTACTGTCTCCCAGGGCATGTAAAGTCACCATTGACTTTACTAGTCCAAAATTATGAACAGAACCAGTACAAACCATCATATTGTGGAAGTACTGGAAAGGGTTCATTAGATTGCCCCTGGGTCTGTTTCCAAGGGGGCACTGTCCAGTCCCCCCTTGTCGAGTTTCTGGCTGGTGGCAGTGTTTACCACGCAAAATATTCCACCAGAATATTTCCTAGGGGATTTTCCCATTGATTTTAAACGCACCACTTTTTGGTGCAATGTTAAAGATACCGCCGGTTTATTTATTTATTATTAAATCAACGGTTGGGTCTTTTCTCCAGAACTGTTTTCTAAAATGGCGTTTGTGTCCGTCTCTGTAACTCCAACCAAGGTCGGGCCCTTTGTTCCACTTTTTGGCGGGCTTCTCCACAGAAGCCTTCCAACTGGTGCCACTCTGTCTGGGTTCCACAGGATGTGTGGGTGGGGGAATTGGCACCCTGGACTGCGTTGCCTAAGCACCCGGCTCACCACTCAGCATGTTTGAGTGACAGCTAGGCTGTTGAATGGGGGTTTTTCTGCATAAAAGCAGGGCTTTTGGGACTGGAACTTCAGAAGTCACCACAGGACCTAAGAATCCGAAGAGGGAAGAAGCTGAGCCACCTGCAACGACGACACCACCGGTGGAGCCCTGCTGCAATGAACTCACCACTTTTCCAACGACAAGAGAAGATCTTCTGCTGGACGAGTCTTCTTCCTTTGAGCTGATGGGATCAACCAGTTCGCCCCTTTCGCCTTCCAAAGACGTCTCTTGGTCGAATCGCCCGTGCCAAGCACCCCGGCGGCCGGATAGCCAAGCTTCACCACTTTGACTGCGAATAAAAGGAACGCACCTTTTAACCGACGAACGCCACGGCTGGTTTCATCCCTGTGCAGTGCCTCGACTCCAAGTTTCCTCCTTGACGAGATCCTCTCTTCCCCTAGTCGAAACAACGAACTGCAACCACTGCCAGGAACAACTGCCACCGCTGGAGCTTCCTCTCTCTTTAAGATACTGTGTTCTGCCTGGCCTCCCTTTCCACGGATTGCTAAAGGTGACCCTTAAATCCTTAGCTTTCCAACAGGTTGGCCCGAGACCTTCTAACTTTACTTCTCAAATCACCCCAACCTCTTTTGAACATTCTGTAAAGACTTTTAGTGCATTTTAAACTGTGTGATCTTGGGCACATTTCGCTTTGCTCCATTCAAAGTGGGCCTGGCCTATGAACTTTGACTCTACAGTGTATACTGCCTTTACTTCCTTGCTTTGAACTTCTAAAAGTGTTGGGAACTGTTTTATTTTTATGCCCTGCCTTTTTCTCTCCCTTTAACTTAACTATTGGAGTGCCATCTAGGTTACGCGCTTACATCTGTTTTAACAAATAGTGGTGTTTTAACTCTGACTTGTCTAATAGTTATTAAGGGAGGTGTTTATACTTTACCTGACCGTGTTTTAACTTGCTTTTGATTTAGAGTGCTAGTGTATTGCCTAAAGTGTGTTTTAAAGAAATAATTATATACCTTTGATACAAAGCTCTGGCCAGTGTTTGTTTGCTCTACTGTGTTTCTGGCGCTATTGTGTATGCTCTATATACTGCCCTGCTCTTCTTGAGAGAAGTCTGACTGCTCAGCCACAGCTACCAGGTAAATCTGGTTGGTACAGACTGCTACCAATTGGGTTTACTGCTTACTCCTGCAGTCTTAATCTTTTTCCAGTGTTCCCCAGGGGAACTGCACAGGATTCTGCCTAACAGCACGGAGTGGGCTTCTGTGCTCTAGTGATCTTCATAACTCCATTCCTCCTCATCCCAGTATCTTTAAAGGACTCATACACTTGAGATTTATACTCTGTCTTTGTCATTATAGGAAATTGTGGGATGTCATCAGCAAGTCTTGTGGGATGTTGGGGGAGGAGGGTTTACCACAATATGCTATTAAGGCACGAGGAATGGATGGGACATCCCTAAAGGGGGCCAATGGATACCATGTCTCCTCTGATGATGCCATTCTCCCCTCATGAGGGTCCCCTCCCCTCATAGGGTCCTCCCTCAAATAGCTGTCCCCTGGCTCCCCTGGGTCAGGATCATGTAGCAGCTTAGGTCCGCTGATCACATGAAGAGAGGAGGCCTCTGGGAAAGGAGTGTTGACATCATCAGATTCATCACACTACCAACAACACAACTGGCAATACAACTGAACACTGTAACACAGTAATAATGAACCTTGTTTTCATGAAACATTAATGTGTAACATGAAAAGCCTCTTGAGTACTTTTAGAGCAACACAATGAGTCCTTCATTTGGGAGAGGTTTGGTAGCACAGACACTGCTCATATTTGTGGCCACCTTTCTTTGTTGGATGTATTTGAGATTTGCAGTCATAAAAGTGCTCAAACTGTTGCATCAATTTACTTGTTTTTCTTTCGCATTTATTTTTAAAGGCCTTCACTACAGACTTTACAGTCCACTGGGCCCAGCACCCCCTGAGACCAGAGTTTGCTGAGAGCACTTATTTCTTATACAAGGTAACCTTTTTCTATTAAATGCTTTCTCTGACTATCTAACAGGCACCTTTCATTTCGAGTAAAACCCCTTCAAAGACACTTCTCAAAATGTGGTGTGCAAATACATTTAAAAAATCAGCAAGAATGCAGTATTAATTTGAGCATTATACTGTATTGCGTGACTGATAGCCAACCAAGGGTTATAATAATACAAATTGTGCATTTTACAGCATGTTTGTGAAGAATTTGTTAGAGTAATAAAATGTACATTTCATTTGTAGGTGTTGGGAAATCTCTTCTTTTTGAAGCTTTCCCATCTACTTAAATGGAACCCCCAGCATCTCTGGCTGCAGACAGTTTGTGTGATCCACTACTGGTTTTGGGAGTGAAGTCTCTTTCAACTGCGTTCCCAGGCTTTATTCACTTGTTTCAGGAGCACTGCTCAGTTCCTATATCTTCAATTACATTAATTTCAATGCCCCATTGAAATCTTTTTTGTATTATAATTACTGTCTCTCCTCTGGTGAGTACTGCAGGAAAACATTATTTTTAGTGTAATTGTTAAAGTTTCCAGTGCAACGCTGACAGGCTCAAAGCCCCACACATATTTACAGTGCGGTAACCTTTTTATTATGATGGTGACAGAAATGGCTAAACCTGTTTTATTCATTTTTTTAAGGCCTGCCTTTATTATGTACTAGTTGGCTGCCTTCCTCCCAAACCAGGCTCAGTGTTAGGAAATATTTACATTCTGCTTCCCTTGTTAGGAAAGACTTTAGCACCTTTCCCTTCTTAGATTTCTATTGGACATCCTTTGTTTTTGCTTGTTTTGAACTGTGTGCTGACATTCTGGAGGCAAGTAAAGTGCCTATGTCCAGCTGTTACAATTGTATCATTTTTGTGTTTTTACTTAATGCCTACTAAAAGTGGCTAGCACCCTAAAATGGCTCTGCTACATGTTTTTCACTTGTCCTTTGGATTTTTTTTTCTGTCTGTCTCTGTCTTTGTCTCTCTCTGTCTCTGTCTTTGTCTCTCTCTGTCTTTGTCTGTCTCTCTCTCTGTATCTGTCTGTCTCCTTCTCTCTGTCTCTCTCTTGGTCTCTCTCTTGGTCTCTCTCTCTCTCTCTCTCTCTCTCTGTCTCTCTGTCTGTCTCTCTGTCTCTGTCTATCCGCCTGTGTCAGTGCCTGCCTGTCTGTCTCTCTCTGTCTTTGTCTCTCTGTCTCTCTCTGTGTCTCTGTCGGTCTCTCTCTGTCTCGCTCTCTGTCTCTGTCTGTCTGTCTCAGTGTCTGTCTGTCTCAGTGTCTGTCTGTCTCAGTGTCTGTCTCAGTGTCTGTCTCTCTGTCTCTGTCTGTCTCTGTCTGTCTGTCTCTGTCTCTCTCTCTCTCTCTTTCTGTCTCTCTGTCTCTCACTGTCTCTGTCTGTCTGTCTCTCCGTCTCTGTGTCTGTCTTTCTCTGTCTCCCTGCCCGTCTCTGTCTTTCTGTCTCTCTCTCTCGCTCTCTCTCTGTATTTGTTTGTCTCTCTCTCTGTCTCTGTCCGTCTGTTCTCTGTCTGTCTCGGCCCGTCTGTCTCGGTCTGTCTGACTCTGTCTGCCTCGCTCTCTGTCTCTGTCTCTCTGTGTCTGTGTGTCTGTCTCTCTCTGTGCCCGTCTCTCTCTCTCTCTCTCTCTCTCTCTCTGTCTCTCTCTCTCTCTCTCTGCCTGTCTCTTTCACTCTCTCTGTGCCCGTCTCTCTCTCTCTTTCTCTCTCTTTCTCTCTCTTTCTCTCTCTTTCTCTCTCTTTCTCTCTCTTTCTCTTTCTCTCTCTCTCTCTCTCTCTCTCTCTGTCTGTCTCTCTCTCTATCTGCCTGTCTCTTTCTCAGTCTCTGTGTGAGGGAAAGGGCTGGGACTGACTTGTCCCAATCTACATCTCTGGTGCCAGAAGGTTTGTTGCTGGGCAGATGATGACCAGTGGCTATCCATGATGGGCTGTGTGAATGGGGCATATCCCTACCATTAGTGGATTTAGGCTTGCTCCCAGCCGGAATCTTGGATAAAAGGAGGACTCCTGTGGCTGTTCAACATATTATCGTTGGAACCAAGACTTCTCTGAAGACAAGGAGGCCTAAATTGACCCTTGCAGATGGCCAGTTTTGACTCCAGTGTTGTCCCGCTGAAGTCCTGCTCCTCTGTCCTGATCTCAAGAAGCCCTTCATTGGTGCTTAGACCCCCAGACCGGTGTGAACAACCATACTCGACTCCTGCTCGAGGATCTGTGTCGGCTGAGCCTTCAGAATTGTTCCTGGACCAACCATTGGACTGACCAGCTCTCTTGGCCTACCTCGCTTCAGCCATCGTCATTCTCAGTAGAGCCTTGGAACCTGGCAGATCTTCAGCTTGTGCCACAAGTTGCCTGCTCCTGCATTTTCAGCTTTCTCACTCCGAGACGTTGTTCTGGGCCTGCTCCTGTGTTTGCTGCTGCACGATCGCCTGGGGCTGCCTGACCATTGTGACCATTGAATCTAGTCTTCTTCATGTCCCTGAGATATCCCGTGGCCGTCTCTCCCACAGAAGTCTTCCCTTGTCTTCATTTGGGGTTTTCCATTGGAGGCTATTTGGAACTTCCAAAGTACTGCAACCGACAAACGGAATCTTGTGAAACAAAGTATCTCTTCTGTCTAGAAGTCCCTAGCGGTAGGAACAAAGACAGAAGAACAAGCCTGGAACGAGGTCTGAAACATCCAACTGTTGTATCCAGAGAACTCTGAGACAGGGTAAGTATACATACCTGTTGCTTTCTCCCTGTCTCTCCCATAGGGTAACCAGGGTGTAAAGTCCTGACCCCAACACACTCTGACCTGACCTTTGGTGATGAAACCTGAGTGAAGTATCCTTCCCAAGGCCTATCCTAGTGTGTTGGGTTGAGTGTATTACTCACCTGAGCTTTACTCCAACTTGTATCTAACTTTGTAAATCTTATTAATCGTTACCACTGCCAGTGCTATTTCTATAAGAACGTACACAAAGCAATCCCTTCTATTCTGTATGGTGCTGAAACCCTAATGAATTTCAACCGTGTGAGCCTGGAGAGCTTTGAGGGAAAGTTTTGGAGGGCTGTGCTCAACCTCCCGCATTGTGTTCCAAGTGCTTGGTTGCGATATGAAGTAGGTCTTGTCTCCATACACGCGATCTATACTTGGCGATGTTGTATGTTATTTCGTAAATGTCTTATGGCAAATCAAAAAATGAATATGTTATCTGTAATAGGTGCCTATATGCTAACAACCGATAAGAACTTTGTAAAACTGTGGATTAATCTGTGTTTGGAAGCACTAGCATCTGCTAACATTTCAATTTACAAATTGATAGCCAATCCTGTAGGTTCCAAAACAGCATTTTACAATCTAGATTGGTCAAACACCATCGATAATTGTCAAAAGTATCATCAACCATGTAAGTTTCGCTTTTGGCCCAAAGCTATGAAATGCCCCGAATCTTATCTTCTAAAATTCCCTTCTGTTAAACTAAGAGCAGGCTTCTTGAGAGCGCGATTCGATTTATGGCCTACTTACCAGGTTCAGGCAAGGCGAAACCTCCGATCGCGAGCCCTGCAAGCATGTCGATTCTGTATGCAAAATAACACAATCGAATCATTGGAACACTTAGTTTGTCACTGTCCCAAATTGAATGCTCGAAGGCTAATACATTTTTTGAAAGTTTTGCCTTGTATAGAAACTGTTAATCAAGATATGAGATGGACCTTTTTACTATGCTCTAATATTTATCTAGTGCAGATTGCACTAACCAACTTTTTACTATCTTTATGCTTAGAAAAGAGTTAAATGAGATGTAATTAAAGTCTCAAGCAGCTTGAAATCTAATAGTTAAGGAAACGAGGACATTCCTCCTTTCCTTTTTTAATTTTATTTTATAATGTCAATGAAGTATTCATCTCTGAAGTATATCTAATTTGTTTGAATTTGTTTGAATTTTTATTTTATTATGTACTAGTTAAATGTCTGTATATTTGTTAGATGATGGGCAACAACAGTTGTGCTGCTTGAGTCTGTACATCCTATCATGAAATTCTCTAAAATTGAGTAATTTTTTATGACTTTAAATCAAATTTTATGTTCGTGTGTTGAAAAGTTGTTTCAAACAGCTAAATCAATAAAAAAAAAAAAAAAAAAAAGAACGTACATCAAGAAATACATTCTTTGTAACTGGTGATTTTTTAACACCATGTGCCAACCCATCATAAGGTTGAACTTTATAAAAATAAGGGAAGCTGCTTTGGGTTGATTCTAAAGAGTTCTGTCTAGTCTATGTATCTGACTACTCACTTATGTGGCAGTGGTAATTCATTCCTATGCAATTCTATTTCTCCAAAGGGTGGATGTGTGTGTGTGTGTGTATATATATATATGTGTATATATATATATTTTTTTTTATTTTATAAGGTGTTGTTTGTTATTTGCCTAGTTTTATTATCTACTTAAAACCTAAACTAAAGGCTTGATAAATAATTCTATTTTCATATACCTATCTGTCTAACTGGAATTACTGATGTTGCTCTGTGTGGGCTCATTGTGGGCCTAGACCACTCTAATACCCTTTCTGAGACTAAGCCTTGACCGCTCGGCTACCTCACCTTGATTGGGTTTGGCTAATTTCTGTCTCTTCCCTGTTCACCATAATAGGGTGGTCTTCCAAAGTCCTCCAACCAGGACTGATTTTGGAAATCTATCTTAACAGCAGTGATAACTGCTGTCCCTTCTTGGGGGACCTCCTGTTCCGCTTCAGGGGGTCACCCCCAGTTGGATTAACTCGGCATTATTAGGATGTAAGTCAAGTCAAGAATGTAAAGAGCAACAATCAGAGATACGCACTACTGTAGCAACTGTTGTAAGGTTTGGGCAGTCTGTTCCCTAACAAGAAAGGAATACTTCAATTCAGGTTTTGAAGGGAAGCAAGCAATGCCCAAGCCAAGAGGATTAGATGATTTACTGTAAGGGAACTAGCAATGCGAAAGTCAATAGGAATGCGACAGTTCTGATGAAAATCTTCTTAGCACAGGTAAGTAGCAAGTTAGTTGTTCTTTGAAAAAGTACAGGAGCTTAGGAGAAGCCTTCCTGTAGGGGCACAAGCTTTTAGGCCTGGCCGGCTGGAAATGGGTGTACACCCAAACAGTAAAAACAGTGCTCCCAAAGCAAAGAAGCGATACAAAAGGCTTAAGTTAAGTTTACCAATAGCCCCACAGTACCTTGAGAGTGAAGTAGATGATGCAGCTGGATGCCTTCTCTATGCACTTCTGCAAACCCGGTCTCCTAGTCTTTGCTCATGGTGACGAAAGAGCCCTGGATGGGCTCGTGCAGCAGTAGTCAAGAGAGGGACTCGCCAGCAAATAATTATTTTTCTCCCATGTCGGTTCATGGTTTTGGCACCTTTTTCTCAGCACCAGGAGCGAACTATCACTGCCAGTTGTAATCATCTTCTTTTCTCGGTCCTGCACTCTGGTGATGTGACTCTGAGGCGAGGATTCGTGCTTCTGGAGGTCCACATGGATTCAGCAAGATTCATCGGCAAGACAATGCACTTCAAAATTGTCGAGGTACACTGGGTATTGGAATTCTGCAGCCCTGGAAGGGCGCAGGTTGGCTCAAATCGAGTGTCTTGAGGCTGGTTATGCCCACCAGCCCAGGGGATGAGGTCGTCTTTGTTGGATCTTCCCTGTCGATTCAAATACGTGGTCAGGACAGCAGCGGTACTTCAGCGGTGCTTCTGCGGTTACTGAAGGTGCTGCATGTGACTCTGGTCATCTTCTTTGGAGTGTCAGTTCCAGTGGTCGACTTAAGCTTCTGTCCCAAAAGCCTTGCCTTTTATGTAGGAACCCGTTCATTCAGTTCTTTGGACCTGGTAATCACCTGGGGTGTCTGTCCTTGCAGGATGCCCCGTTCAAACTGGTTTCAGCCAGGCATACCCTAAGACAAAGGCCAGAGAAGCTTCGGGCTCCTCCCTCACTTTCTGCTTCAGCAGACTCACTAGAGTTTTGGCAGGCTTCACAAAGGGATCCAGCCAAAGGCAAAACGAGGACCCACCCCCACCTGGAATGGTAGAAGAAGGTACAAGAAGGAACACACAAATGAAAAATGGCAATAAAAGAAGACTTGGGCCATTTGTGGAAAATTATCACCCATGGGTGCTTTACTGCAGCTGCGAAGACAGCCTGCGTGTAACTGACACAAAAATGGTAGAAAAAATGTATCCACTGCCACCAGCCATTTAGGTTTGTCTGTTACTGTAACTATAAAAGTTACAGGAGTAGTGGGAAAAGAGTTACTTTGTAGCCCGTAATCACTCCACATAAGGTGGTGTGTGCTGATCCCACAAAAAGAACGTTGATGACGATAAAAGTATCCTACTATCCTTAAGTACATTAGTTCTCAGGGAAAAGTCATAAGAAATAAAAAAGGAAGTCCCAGGCACTCCCAAGCAACACTGCACAGAGGGTGCTGTGTGCTGCAACACTCCATTACAGATGCCTGTAGCGAAATACTTTCAGGAATACATAACTCCATTAAAAGAAAAAAGAATTACAATAGCAGAAAAATAGGGTTCCCATTGTGAGAAACCTGAAGGTGTCTCACCCGTTAGTCCCCGGGGATCTGTCAACCAGGTGGCCAGGACACGGCCATCGCTTTTGCATTCAGTTCTTGGGGGTGGCCAGTGCGGCAGGATCACCTGGATGAGGGGGTCTTCCGGGCGTGGAAGTGGGACACCGGACAGCAAAACACAGTATCCCCTTCCCTGTAACCCCTTTTCCCCATCCTACCAGGTAGCATACTTAGGAACTCAACCCGCCCTCCCCTTTTCCAACACTAACACTTTCTCACGGACAGCTCACTGTGAGAGAAAACGGACTAAAGCCCGAGCCGTATACCTGACATGTCCCAACACAATAGTCAGGCAGGGTCAGGCAATTACTGTTCATTACACACACCTGACTTTCGTCATGCTTCCCCACACGGATAAAAGGCGGGGCACGAAAGCACACTCTGAGCAAGGCAAAGTACACAAGGAAGCAGCAGTTCCAAGATGGCAGTTTAATATAAGGAGAAAGACGGCAAGACCGAAGAGGGTTGCAAGGAGGGAAGTGCCCTTGACCTTTTCATAGAAAGACCGTTACTTTCATGAGCCTTCGAGAATAAGAAACATAAGACACAGAATCAAAGCTGAAGAAACTGCATTGTGTGTCGGAGGTACCTGGGGCTCTCCTGCGTTGATAGCTAAGGCGGGAGGATTGTTTGCCGCTGTGGTACTGTCCTTGGCTCCTACAATAAAGCAGCGCCAGTAAAGTCAGCACAGCTGGTGAGTTGGGGAGACTGATACCAGACTGGTGGTCTGTGCTAAAACCAAGGTTGCAAGCGGCAACATTTTATACAGAAAACTGAAGAGAACACTGTGTGTAGCGTAGAGCAAAAGTACTCATAGACACGCGCCAGTTAGATTGTTGTCATCAGTGTTATATTCGAAAAAATATCACAAAGTGCCCTTAGTGATAACACGTTTTTCGGCAATCAGCTTCTTCAGATCAGGGCATGTCGCATTTTAAACTAATAAACAAAAAATCCATATAGATACATCATGTCAAACCATAAGTAATGCGTATACAAATTCCAAATAGGGAGTAATCAAAGTACAATTGTGTGACGGAGAATGATGGACGGGTGTAGTGGAGGATTGTTAGGAGGTTGAGAAGGAAAAAATAATAAAAGGGAAAACAAAAGAAATACTGTATAAATTGCAATTAAATTGCAAATGAGACATTGTTACAAGCAAACGCGATAGTTTAAGTGCATTTAAAAGTGAAACAATATACTGCAATTTCAGTAATCAGCGGCACATAATCGCGTCAATCTGTGAAGACGGCCATACCGATCCAGGTTAGAAATAGCTCTCTTTCCACATCTCTGATAAATAGCTTTCACCTTGATCCCATAACTGATGAAGTTATTGAGAATGCCCTTCTGGGCCTTAAATTGGCTTCCCCGTTAGACGCAGATCCTTTGCATATTTTGAAAGCCCTGCCTTAAAGAGCTATTGGTAGGCTGACCGAGGCAGTCCAGTGTTCTTTTTCAATGGGTGTGGTTCCGCCTGCCCTCAAACATGCAGTGGTCCTGCCCATTTTGAAGATGATTAATCTGGACCCTAGACTGCCGGCAAATTATTGTCCCTTCTCCCTGCTCTCTGCGATGATGAAGTTGCTGGAGTCAATGATTGCCCCTCAGTTCTCTTTGTTTTTGGAAGAGAATGATTGCCTGCATCCGTTCCAGTCAGGATTCCGTCCTAAGATGGGGACCGAGTCCGTGATGATCTCCTTACTGGACAATCTTGCGCTGCTTCAGGACAGTGGAGAGACTGGAGTCCTCAGTCTCCTAGATCTCTCAGCGGCTTTTGATACTGTGGACCACTTGATTTTATTGACCAGGCTCGAGCAAGCAGGCAAAACTGGCTCCATTCTTGCATGGTTCCGTTCCTTCTTGACTGGTCGTTCTGAAACGGTTTCTTTTCAAGCCTGCCATTCTTCTCGGGTGTAGTTATTTTGTGGAGTCCCGCAAGGGTCAGCCCTTTCTCCTCTTCTTTTTAATTTTTATATACGGCTACTGGCAGACCACATCACAGCATGTGTAGTTCTTTTTTACTCTTACGCGGATGATGCACAGCTAATATTCCGGTTCGACTCCTCCCAAAAAGCTGCAAGACTGTTTGGAGAAGGTGGGAGGCTGGATGGCAGCCTATTGGCTGCAACTAAATGACAGCAAAACAGAGATCCTGGTGGTTGGACCTCAGGAGAGCGACCACCTCTGGAATGCACAATACTGGCTGCAGTCACTTGGCCCCTGTCCATCCCCCTGTGCCTCAGGGAAAAGCCTTGCAGTCAAACTCCTACCCAACGGTCACAAGAGGCTCAGATTTCTGCCATTTTCAGTTCTGGGTTTGGAAGACTGAAGGCGTTAAGGAAAATTCTTCCTTTGCTCCTCCCTGAAAACCGGACACCATTGGTGACATCGACCATAATTGGCTTATTGGACTATTGCAACGGCATCTATCTGGGTCAACCTTAAGTACCAGATTCAACGGCTGCAAGTTCTCCAGAACGCTGCAGCTCGATTGGCCCTCAGGGTGCCTCGGTTGACTCCCTCTTTAGCTTTCTTACATTGTTTGCACTGGCTAGCGATGGTGGCTTGTATTGAGCTAAACATTTTGTGTATTGTTCATCGAGCCGTGCACAATCTGGGCCCTCACTTTTTGAAAAATAAATTGGAAAGATACTGTCCAATGAGAAATAGCTCCTTAGGACTCCCAAATTCAATGGAAGCGTCTAGGGGGTCGTTCCTTTTCTGTCCTGGTGCCTGGCCTGTGGAATGTGCTTCCGCTAGGCCTACGAACTTTGGTTGACTAGTTTTCCTTCAGGAGAGCCCTGAAGACGTATTTGCTCAATCTTTCTTCCTCTCTGCTAGAGCATTTGGCATCTGAGTTATTTGTTTGAGTATGCCCCTCCTGCTCAGCGCCTAGACGCCCTTCAGCCTTAGTTTGCGCTTTATACATTTTATAGTAATAACGCTTGAAGCCAAGCCCTGTGCACATTCGAAAGTCTTCGATAGTTGATGCTAACTGAAATTGGTCCGAACCTGGCTATGGGGGACTAATTGTATTAAGAAGGGATCTGAGCCCGGCTGAGGGGGATCCCTGGTGAGCCGTGAGTCACCCTAGAAAGAATATCCTATGAACATTGTGAAGGAGGATCTGAGCCCAGAAGAGGGGGACCCAAAGTGTTGATCGATGTATTAAAGGGATCTGAGCCTGGCTGAGGGGGTTCTTGGGTGAATATTGAATCACCTGAATTGAGTACTTGTAAGAGGAAAACAACTTTTCGTTTGTTTTATTGTAGAGACTTTGTTAGGCAAGGAGACTTGGGCACAGAAGGCCCTGATGCTAATGATTTAACTGTATACTCGTGCTAAATAATCCAGCGAATGTGCTACGCTCGGGTGTACCGCCTTGTCCTGTGCTGAAAACGCAGGGAAGGCGGCCAATGGCCTGAACATCCTGACATATCATTTTGTGAACACTTCTTTCTTTTTCATAAACACTACCCCCACACTATTTGTATTTAGAGGCAAGGATTGGCAATAGATTTTGTTAGTATAGGCCCTTTTATTTTGACAAGACACCACTAGGACTGTGCTATTATTATTTGATGGTCATAGCTTGCTCCCATCTGTAGGTGTAGGATTAGATGGGCGTTTATCGTACCCTTGTTGAAGTTCAATAAACACCCTTGAACTGTGGTCACTTGTGACTGTCTTACTGTTGCTACAATGCTTCCCTTACACCATCTCAGAGCAAAAAGAGCACCATCTCAGAGCACCCACTAAGGGGAATAAAGCAAACAATCCTAGAAGTCCAGCAAAAGTGTTGGGGGTTCTCAGGTTAAGGGGTATTGGCACAAGAAATGAAAATACTCTTTAACAGGTTCCTGCTTGTGCTGTCACCTAGGGGATGTTAAGCTGAGGGGGAGGGGGGGCTCCCCTCCAGAGTCACACAAAGGGTGGCTCCTCCCTGGGTAGAAAGGACGAATTCCCTGGATTTGTCACACTTGGTTAGGTTATAATCTTGGTCCAGTGAAGGAGCTCAGAGTGCACAGTAGGGGAAAATGCCCCGTATAAAGCCCCCAAATCCATAGCGAAGATCCCAGAAGCTGCAGGATATTCCAATGTATTATTTTAAATCCCACACTTTTTTAAACTGTGTAATTCCTTCCCATTTTCCCCCTCAGCTCTGAGTTCAGAGCAGGGATTTATTTCATTTTTCATGACTCCTGCCTGCCCCGCATACAGACAGGTGTCACATAGTTGGCCCAGGCCAAACTTGGGTAAGGTCATGAATGTGAGTGGATGTCATGTGTGAAAAGGACTGAGTATCGGACGGCCCCAGATCAGGACAGAGACGCATAAATGCTCCCGCACCCCGCCTGGAAATAACACAGAAATTTAGCGCCTCACTTGTGGACAGCAATGCAACTAACCAATCCACTAACAATTTCACCCCTCTGCATATACCTCTCAAACTCTAACAAAACACAACCACAAGCCTACAACACAGCATTCCGCATAAACTTCACTACACTGCAACAACAAAACAAACCACACATAGACTTGCACAACAGCACACGACGACTACCGACTGTAAAACAACCTAAGCCCAGCCAACGAACCCACCGGGCTGAGGCCGCCAACAGCACATCATTGCTCTCTTCCACTTTTCCAGCTTATTCCCACTAACCCCCCCCATCCTCCCCCGCTCCCTTTTTCCAGAGCCACCAGAGTGCCAGGGGACCACTCCGGCAGTGATAGTGCACAATACAAATATCCTTTAACATTAACATTTAATTGGATTTTTATAACGCGCCTAATACCGTACCAGAGTTTGGTTTCTAAGCACAGATCTGGGATTCAAACCTCTGTTGCGCTGCGTGAGTTTTCTTCCAAGACCTGCGCGTTGCCCCTGTGCTATCCTCCGGTCATACCGTTTATACTGTTCTTGTCACCCCAAAAGCACACAGACAGTAATACATTGCCCTAAGGGCATCTACAAAGGTCAGGAACCATTTGCTTCACGCATAAAGAATAACTTTCAAACATTGTCGCAGATGTCTGCAGTGTGCTCTTTGGAAGTCTATTCTGGTAGTGAAAATCAGCAGTGCCCTACAGTCAGTGACAGAGCACATTTGGAGGGAGCATTGTCTGCAAGATGTTGCAACGAGGAGCAAAGTCAAAAATCAGACGGAGACCCACCGATGGGGATACTTTTGTACAGATACACACGCATACAGACACTAGGTCTGCCATAAAGCAGGAATCTTTAGTTAAGCCGTAGAAACTAAAACACACTCTAACTACACTAAAGCGGATGGAAATAAAAATGATCTACATGTACGAATACATACTGCAGCTGGTATTCTTTCCTCCACATTATGTGATCTGTATGCTATGTGCATCAAATCCATGAGCACATTAACGCTACATATAGCAGTTGCAGTAGTAGTCTCCTCCTTATCACTCATAGATAAACAGCTTTTATGGCACATGCACTGGCAGGCCTTAGGGCAGAGTGAAACCGGCAGGCAGTGAGGGTTGGCAGTAGTAGCTGGGAGATGGAGCAGTAGGCCATGTTAAATAGAAGAAGCAATGGCTTTACTGAGAAGCCTGCAGCCTTATGGCTTACAACTTGATGGCCTGTCTTACCCAGGAGTAGGATGGAAGATCGTGCTAAGCCTGAGTTTGACGATGATGGTCTGTCTGAAATTGCATTTCAGGTTTGTGTGCGATTACCCATTTGGTTGGAGACCTGGATCTGTTTGCTTTGGCCTTGCTCAGTGCACCTGCCAAAAGCGAATTTACACAAACTACTGGCTGCATTGTGGTGGAGGCAGGGGAGAAGTGGGAATAGACTCCATCTATCAATCACAATCCTTATTTTTGTCCTACAGTACCATGGTCGTCTTCTATTCCCTTATCCCACCAATCATGCTTTGCCTTGTAACAAACTGGTGCATTGGGGTACTCCTGCTCCTTTGTCTTTGGACGGTGCTACCTCCCGGGATATATTAGCCATCACAGCGGTCTGAGAAGTGTAGTGAAAGCTGGTAGGTGTCGTCTCTCAGGTCAGGATACCACGCTGTTTGCCTCAGGGGACCACCTGAAAGTTTAGGAGAGGCTTGGCCAGGCAGAGGCTAATGGGCACTGAGATAGGCAAAGTGGTACCAATGCACCTACATCCTTTTACACTCTCCCAACTCCCTCCCACCACATCTGGGTTAGATCTGGATCTGGCCTGGTACCTCTAGCCACCTACCCTAGCTTGAGAAGGGTCTTTTGGCAATCGGACAGGGTCATGTCTATGACACTTTCACAGTACCGTGGATCCAATGTCTTAATTCATCTGTAAAATTAGATTAACTGACACACTTTTTCTGTTCCGTAGGCTACACAGGACCCTTACTACCTCCATGTGGGCAAGTCTATAGTAGAAAGCTTGGAGCAGCATGCCAGAGTGAACTGTGGCTTTGCAGCGGTACAGGATGTGAGGACCGGGAGACACGAAGACAGGTACAACGCCCTCATCAACCTTGTCTTTCTATGTAGACTGATAAAAAGCCCATACTTGTTTGATTGAGAAACCTTGATTTTACAAGAATGACCAAACCCTTTCTCGTTGTGAGGAGCAGAGCAAAGCCTTTCCTGTATGTATGGGACACGTGCTTAACTCTTGCATCTGTTTTGGACTAATTCATACTCCTCTTTTTGTACAAAGACTGTTATAGATGTTTTCTCCCTTTGTATGAGGTCACATGCCAACTGTTCAGATGGATTTTCAGAATCCAGCCTGTATGGGATCTGCGTGAAATTACAGAATGGAAAAGTCTGAGTCCCAAAAAGGGGGGGAGACCCCCCACTGCCCCCCACCTTACCCCTATACATTTGTATTAACTTTACCCCCCCCCCACACACACACACACACACATATATATATATATATATATCACACAGCCACGGTAGTGGCTGTGTACTTATGGTTAGATTGCTAATCCCATAGGAGGAGCACTTTTTGGGCGGCTTATAACTTCGCTCTCCCTGGACGAATCCTGACCAAACTTTGCAAAGAAATATGGTCCATTCAGAATTTTTTTGCTTGGTGAGGTTTGGTCCGGGGGGGGGGACCAAGGGAAGTTATAGGGGGGTCCCAACATTTCTTTTTTTACCATAGACTGAATGGGGAAAAAACTTTGCTCACGCCTAGAGCCCAAACCGCTGGACGGATTTTCACCAGGAATAGCGGCTTGGTCCCGAAAGCGTGCTTTTGTAAATTTGGTGAAAATCCGTCCAGTAGTTTTTTTTAAAAGGACCAAAAAGTAGGTCACAAAAAATTAGTGATATCTATGTCCGCTCCGCGGATACACTTCCCTGTTTGCTCCGCGGACAGAACACTGATTGGTTAATTGGCTTGCGTCATGTGACGTGTTCGCTGATTGGCTGGGATGAAGCGTGAGGTGCGCTGGATTGTTTCGATGCGCCCGTCATCTTGGATACGTGTTTGGTGTCCGCGGACATCGCGATAAAAACATATTAAAAAACACAACATTGCACTTGTCAAACTTATCAAATAATCTCTGGGAAGGTGAAGGGTGATGAGGATGGGATGGGATATGGCTGCAAGAAGCAAAAAACTGGTGTTTTTGTGTCACGATAATCACACGGTAGATTTGGAGGTGTTCCACAATATGTGCCTAAAGTACAGGCCAAAGAGATTGTATTTCGGCATTCAAGGGATGGAGATTCATAATCATGGAATTGCGTGCATTTTTGTTCCGAGTACACATACATTGTCAGAAAATATTGCCAGCGTGCCCTGTCTAGCTAAAACGGAGCTCGTGGAACAGTTCAAATCCAGGTACAAATGATTACCACTTGTTTTTTTTGGCTATTCATGTCTGTGTTAAAATGTAATTAAAATAATGATGGAGTCAGACTGACGCCCCCTAGAGCCTGGCACCTCAGGCAGCCACCTGCACTGCCTGATGCAAAGAGCGGCCCTGCATGTGGATCAGAATTACCGTTCTCATGGATGCGGTGAGGGAAGTTGTTGCAAACTAAGAATGTATGTATATTCTGAGTGAAGGTCACCAGCTTTGAATTTTTGCTTGCAAGCTAAGAAAGCCCACGCATCGGACTCACAGTATAAGGTTCAATTGTTTTTTGGCCTTGAGAGAAAGGGACCATTCCGAAAGGAATTGAATGAAAGGAGGTTTGTAAGAATGTATGATATGATAAGGTTATGTAAACTTGACTAAGGAACATGTAAATTCAGTTCATGAAAAATCGTTGGTGCGAACAGAGTTTGCGTTACGGTCTGAGTTACGCCAAGAGAATGGAAATGGTGAATATAATGTAAGCTTGATTTTCAACGATTTTATACCCGAACGAGCATGAACTTATTGTTATCTGACCATTATTTGTGGGTTACATTCTACTCGTTTGTTCTATGTGACATATTGCAATGAAATGCAAGTACAACCTTTGTATGTAGTGGTCTTTCTAATGTGCACATGGGCAGTCCAGCATCGAGGTGCATGTAGACCACCACTCGGTTCCCCCAGGTTGAATGCTAATATTTTATTCAAATGCCATCTATGAGCAACTCGAATTGTGTACCACTTTCCACGTTGTTTTCTCTCTGTTGAGATTGTTTCATGTCTGTGCTAATCGTTAGTTTAAACTATATGCTGAATTAATAAGTCAATAGATAAATTGTAATAAAGATCGGCTAGTGAGACATATTTGTTATGTTTTCGAAACGGGTACAGCCTGCCATTCTGCGATTGTCATAGATTCCAGATGCCAACTGACGGGTTTTTCAACCGGCAGCTGCAGATACTTGTGAACAACTGGATGTGTTTGACTGTTTTGTGTGACGATCGCCAAGGGCCCATATGCCCTTATGCTGTACTAGCAATTAGGAGCAACATAACATCCTTTACGGTGGTCTAGCCCCAAGTTGATGCACAAGCCCTGGAATTCACTGTGCGACCCAAACTCTTCTTTTATCCAAAATGAACACCTTGTATGCGCAAAAAGAACAACGCGTGATTCATGATAAACAATTTGGATTGCGAACGAAGAAACAAATTTGCAATTTGATTGAATATGGCAATAGTCGGATGTTCTCGGAGCGTTTATCGTGAAATAAAAGTAGTGTACAAATTGTAGAGTCTTGTTTCCTTTTAAAGTACGTTTTAATATTTTGAATTGTGACGTGCTGTGTTGTGAGTCGATGTGTGTTGATTTTCGGGTTCTGTGTCACGTCACGTAGGTGATTATGGGCGCGTTTGGCTACGCTGCCAAGGAACGTCACCGAGAAAGGTGGAGAATAGCTCTAGGTTTGGTGATGTGAGGCTCCGGGGCGGGGCATATGATTTAGTGACGTCAGGGCAGTTTACCTTAGGCCGATGCAGCAATGGATAAGATTAGCACAAGATGGCTTCGCCTTGCTGCCAGATTTCGCATGTTTATAAAAGAGAAAATCTGAGGAAAGGTGCATTGGAAATGTTTGTGCGATAGATCAACGTATGTATAAAAATACATGCCCGAACCCTCGGGACAATAATATTTTCTGTGCATTGCACTTGTCAAATTTATCAAATCATCTCTGGGGAGGTGAGGGGTGATGAGGATGGCATTGGATATTTCTGACCTGATTTCGAATGAGTTTACAAAGTTTGGTGGGATTTTGTGCAGAGGAGACAAAATTAGAGGGGGGGTGCTAAAATAATGTAAAGGCTTATAAATGAGGTGTCATTTGATGAATCTACACTTCTTTTGGCAAACTGATAATAGATCTAGATATAAAAAGTTTTGCGAAGTTTGGTGGGATTCTGTCAAGAGGGAGCAAAATTAGAGGGGAGAGTCCCAAAATAATGTAAAGGCTTATAAATGTGGTGCCATTTGAGAAATCTACACAAAGGTTTGCAAAACGATTATAGATCTAGATATAAATGTTTTTGTAAAGTCTGAATGGATTTTGTGAAGTGGGGGTAGGTTATATGACGATTGTATGTGCATTCATTTGACACTTTGAAAAAATAAAACGTGGGTGGATTTCAAGCAAACTTGCGTAAAGCGCATTGGCAAGGATCTACGAGCATGGTTTTGCAAATGTGGCAGTGTTTTATTATTTGACAAGTGTCATAATGTAGTTAAAAAAAATAGCGGTATAGCTTTAGTGACTGAGGGGTAGCCTGTGGCCATGGGCAGTGGCCAGATTGTCCGGGACATGGAATATGGTTATGATCCAGACAATCTGGCTACTGCCCATGACCAGAAGGGACAAAACATAGGATTAAAGTGGCCATGTCGACCTAGGACTGGCTTTGTGGTAAAGGTATTCGAAATTAGGATAGATTTGAAAGGGAAGAAAAATGTGCTCGTGGTAATATGGTCATAGGGATCTCTTTTTGCCTTCTGCAGGCTGCCATGGAAAGTGAAGAGGGGCCCTGTATGGAACCCCTGCCTTCCCTTTCCATGGTGGCCATCTTGGAAAAGGATTTTCCTTCCTAAACCGGGATGCCCCGGTGTAGGACGAAAAATCCTCTTTTTTAGTACCCCGGGTTCCCGCTTTGGGAACCTAGACTGCTAATGGCCTTCATCCCCCATTTCAGGGGCTGGAATGGGGGGATAATGCTCCAGAGACCTCGTTAGCCACCCTCGCTTCGTTTGGGCTGATGACTTGTGCTGCTGGGCTGGTATCCACTGTTCCAGTCCCTGGAATGGAGGATGAACGCCCCAATATTCCCATTAGTATAACACAAACTGCGAATTGAAATGTTGGAACATCTTATTAAGTCTATGTGCTTTACTGAGAAATATAAAGTAGATGGAGTCTATGCGTTTTTTTCTTAATTCTATTTTTTAACTGGGAAAGGTGGTTCCTAAAGGAACATTTATTTTGTTTTTGGATGGATTTTTTTTGGCAGGAGAGCTTGGAACGAAAGGTGGGGAGGGAAATGAGGGAAGAGGCGCCAAATACTAATATGGAGGGGCAGGTGGACAGGGGAAAATGTTGCGCGTGTGTTATTTCTAAGGTAGAGGGCAGTGTTTCTCATGCTCCTTCATTACAGCAGTGGTGGTGTCTCTTGGGGAGGAGGGATGGCCTTAGCTGATGCCATTTTAAGATAAATAGTTTTGCTAAAAGTATGTACTGTGTACTAGATTGTTAATGGATGAATAGGAATAGGTGTTGGAGCTGTGCAAGGGATATTTCGAAGTTGAAAGTTCCTAGATCAGTAGAAAACGCAGTTCCAAACTGTCAGTGAAGCACAGATCTTCTTGTTAAGTGCGTACGGGTTCTCGGACACGTCATCATGCTGCGCGCCAGCATATGGTCATGTGGCACTCTCCGGAAGGTCTGCAATGAAGTCAGATGTTCGTAGACATTATGGTTAAGTTGGACTAATGAAAACCTATGAAATTCAGTAAAAAAACTTTGTTAAAGGGACGTTATGGTTAAGTTGCGCTACTAAAAACCTATTCAATAATAGGTTTTTCAATAAAAATTCAATAAAAAAACTTTGTTAAAGGGACTTTATGGTTCCATGTAAAACCGAAAAACCCCTGAAATTCGCCAGTTATGGTAAGCTAAGCAACCATAACTCACGCCACCACCGTGCACTAACACCCAGGACATCAAAGATGACATCACAAATATCATTGATGACATCACTGATGACATCACATGGCTAGCCCCTTCTTTTTTGTTCACTGCTATATCTAGGCCAGGTGTTTTTATTTACTTACAGTCAGAAACTTAACTTTCAAAAGGTATTACATTTATAGATATTGCTATTCTCACATGGTCTTACACTAATTTCCTTAGAATTTAATTGCATCTTATGATCTACATATATAGGGGAAGAAGCAGGCCTGAAACACAGCAATAATTGTTGTTGTTTGCTTACTTTACTCTCCATATATAAGCCCCATATTTGTATGCATTGTAGTCTATTCATGTTTTGTGTGTATTGGTAGAAATATGTAGTAAGTGATGCATTATTAGCTACTTAGTACATGTTTCACAGTACGGAAAGTCTGATACAGAAGCATTCAACGTTTTATTTTTATATAACTCTGGAAAATTTAAAATATAGCACCTCTGTGGTGTATGCTGCAGCCAATACCTACATTTCTGTATGAGTAGGTTCCTGTACTAGAAAGAACACTGCAATGGAATGTTGTTTAGAATACTACATTGCGTAATGAAGTATGTAGTTTATTACACATCTCCCGATAATCACTGATACTTTTTTGCCAACATTACATTCACAACCCCTTGTATGAAAAGTAAATGCAGATGTGATGTCATCAGGGATGTCATCAATGATATTTGTGATGTCATCTTTGATGTCCTGGGTGTTAGTCTTAGCAGTGCACGGTGGTGGCGCGAGTTATGGTTGCTTAGCTTACCATAACTGGCACATTTCAGGGGTTTTTCGGTTTTACTTGGAACCATAACGTCCCTTTAACAAAGTTTTTTTACTGAATTTCATATGTTTCTATTAGTCCAATTTAACCATAACATTCCCTTAACAAAGTTTTTTCATTGAATATATATATATATATGAACAAATAGGGGTTGGACGTTTGGGCTTCAGGCTTTTTGCCCTCGGTCATTTTGTCCCAGTCCGCCTGTATGCAGATTGAGAAGCCACCCTGTTCTGGTGAACAGGAAAAGGCGTAGCATTTCTGCTTCCCTTCCCATTGATAGCTCTCCCACTGTGGCTGATCAATGCATCGTTCAGGCGATCCTTTGGATATCTGTTCCATTTCTTCTCTTTGGTGGATTTTCTTGGCTTCTAATTTTGATGTCTGAGCTCTGAAAGCAAGAGAAAGACACTGGCAAGTATCTAACATTGGAGGCAAGGCTGGGATAAAGTTGAAACATGCTGGCAGGGGCAAGAATGGGGCCCTCTAAACTGCCACCATCCACCTCATGGGTAGGGCTATCTCTGTATTTCGCCTCCCGCCCCCTGCTTAGAGGGGTTCCTTACCACTCTTGAGAAGTCCAGATTACTGGCCTCGTCACTCATGCCAATCTCTGTCTTGGGGAACATCAGCATAGGTAGCGAGGCAGAGAAGGCTGCAGCCTTTAAGCCCTCACTGTTCGTCCATGGTACCATTAGCACTGAAGCAAGATCTGGGAAGTAGGAAGTCTGGGCTAAGGTCGAGGTTTTGGACGGGAGGTAGAGGACTAGACCAGGGTCTTCCCTTAGTTTGACCTTCCTGCAGTCCTCCTTTAACCACTTTGTGAATAACAATGAAAGCTTGTAACTACCCAACGAGTCGTGAAATTCTTGAGGCCATCTGTGACAATTCTGCACAATAACCCAGCCGCCTATACCACTGTTCAGAAAGATTTTCTTTTTACTTCTTCTCTACTATAGACTTCTATAGAAGACCCTTCCTTTTTGTTTTTTCACCCCTGACCTGACCTTTTGGAAGTAAGTAAAGCCTTCTTCTTTACTACTCTTGTTTTTTGTCTCATTTTTATGGGGAAACTTACCATTTCAAAAGACCATCAGTACTGAGAGACTGTCTCTCTTAGTGAATTTCTTTTATTGTTACAACTGCACACATCGCCCTAAAGTGAAGTGCAGTTAGGATACTTTGTGTTTGGTTGCATTTACAAAGTGCCTAAGATGAGCTGGTGGCACTGGATATTTGTCTACTGTTTTTTACACTTTTTACTTTTGCACATTTGTATTTACTGCATTTGGCTAATAACGGTGGAAAGCACCCTAAAATGGCCGTGTCACAAGGTTTTTGCATGTCCTTTGGCCATATCGTTCTCTGGCCTTCTTCCTGCCCTCTTGGGTCTGAAACTACTATTTTTATTTTTTTATTTTATTGGTTTATATTCAAACCTTTAAAATATTACATACAACAATTCTCAAGACAAAAACAAATCCATCAACTCAAGTGCAAAAAATACCCCAAACAACTCCACCCTCCCGTCCTCCCTTAACTTCTAGTTCCAGTATAAGTCAGTTTATATGACACTCCCTTTGTTTGTTTGGGGTCTCTCAGTTCTGCAGTTTGACCATTCATGTTTAGCCTCTCTTCAATTGATGCCAGAAAAGATGTAAATGGCAAAATTAATTTCATATCAGTACCATTCCATAAACTCCTCCACCATTCTTCTGCACACAAAAGTTGATGATCATCATTCCAACGACCCAGGTGGATTGATCGAATATCCTTTAATCCGGGGCAGAACAGCACCAAATGTTTGATTGATTCCACTTCTTTTTCACACCATCGACACACAGAATTCGCTTCAGCATTGCAAGCCCAGTGGCTGTATCGTTCTTTAGTTCTGAAGGCGTTTAAACAAAACAGCAAGAAGAGTCTGCGGGCTTTAGGATTTGGAAATAATTGCAGATACTTTTGTAAAACGTTGAAACCTCTTGCTTCTGCCGGGGCATTTATCATTGCTCTTGAAGCAAGTCGCTCCCTACACGTAGATTCCCAGTCTGCCCGCCAGATCTTTACTTTTGCTGCCGTAGGGTTTCCGTGTAAGGTAACCAAACTGATGTTATAGGCGAGTAAGAGATCTTCACAACGTTTTATCCAGAGGGAGACCACATCAGAACCCTGCGAAGTTGCATTGTGCAATATCTTAAATTGCGGAATTCCTTCCTGTGCTCTAGTTTTCCGATATAAGGCCAGTTGGCTCCAGATGATCCGTGCCTGTAAAGAAATTAGCGCCAGTTCATATCTTATACATGCAGTTGAAATTCCAATTGGCAGACTTAAAGCCTTGGTCCAAAACATGTGTTCAAGCGATGCCGAATGATTAAATGAGCAACCAAAGGCATTTAGAGCTCCATATATAAGGATCGATGCTACTTTCTGTTCGTAGAAGTTTCTCAAAGGTTGTGTCGAGAATCTTCCAAATTTCCTGTGCAGCAAAAGGCCCTGCATGCCAACTGGCCACATTTCCTCTTTGATTCTTGGATCCAAGGGTCATCACAAATACTGGTATTTATCATCATGCCCAAGTACTTCACATTATTTGATATGCGTAACCTATCTTGTCCAAGTTTCCACACAAATTTTGTCTCCAGGGATTTCAATGTTATGCTTGAGCTACGAAATATCAGGATTTTGCTTTTTGTGGTGTTGATTTTTAGGTTGTTTGAATTTACATAACTTTGAACAGCATCTAATTTACGTTGCAGACCAATTTGCGTCAAGTCCAAGATCACTAAATCATCAGCATACAGCATCCAATGTATTGGTGATAAGTTGAGCCTCGGAGGAAACGCCCTTACAGAAGCTATTGAGTCACCAATGTCTGAAATGAAGAGGCTAAATATTGCTGCTGCCAAAGGGCAGCCCTGTTTGACTCCTTTGTGTTTTAATCTGAGCAGATAGAGAGCCCGATTGGTCTAGGCGGATAGAGATCAATGTGTCCGTGTGTAGTTCCTTAATGGCTGATAATAACCCAATCGGACAACCCCATCCGCTTAGCTTTTGCCACAGAAGCTCTCGGTCAATCATGTCAAAAGCATTGGAGAAATCCACAAATGCAAGGTAGATTTTGCTGTTTGTGCGCTGTATTTCTAATTTCAGTAAGTTCAAGATAAGTAAATTCAGCGAGCAACCAACATTTTTGACAAAACCTGTTTGCCTTTCGTCAATTCTTTTTGCAGCTTGAGACCAAATAACCAATTTTTTTGTAGCAATGTGGCGTAAATCTTACCTAGGACATCCAAGTAAAGCTACCGGCCGGTAGTTGTGAGGGGACCTTCTGTCACCTTTTTTAAAGATTGGAACAATGATCCCTGTTTTCCAAGAACTTGGCGATTGCCAAGCGATACTTATTCTGGCGAATAAATCCACACATAAGTCAGCCCAAAGATCTGGAAACTGATCATTACATTCGACAATCCATCTGGGCCAGGAGCCCTAGAGTTTTTGGCTTTCTTAATCACCTCGCGAATATCTTCTCTCAAGAATTGTAAGTCCCATGGAGTAGTATCAACGACTATTGGAGCCCGTGGCTCCTGATCTTTATCATAAAGTGTTGTAAAGTGGTTCACCCACTCAAGTTCAGTTACTGGGCATGTTTGCAAAGCTTCTTGAGGTGCTTCCATGTGGTTAAAGACCCGCCAAAACTCACCACTGTTCTTAATTATTAGGGGTTTCAGCATGGCCTCCGCATCTTTCTGGTATATTAAAAATGTATGATTTTTCGACCAATTTTTATATGCTTGTTTCGTAGCTCTATTTTTTGCCACTATTTCAGACTTAGGCCCTTTCTTGTTGTTCCGGATTTCGGCCCGCATCTGTCTTTTGCGGCGCATTACTGTTAGATCAAAGCAATGTTTATTATGCAATGTTGGATTTTTTTGCCACCGTTTTTTACTTTGAATCGACTTAATAGAGAGGCATATTCAACCTCCTCCCGACTGCTCATAAATTGATTACATAATTTTACAACCTCTTGTTCATCCAGCCTTACTCTTAAACAATTAGGTTCCACCTGTACTTTTATTTTCCATAGCCGAGGTTGCTCTCCTGTCCAAGATTGGAATTTCATCTCTAGCAGGTCGTGTTCACTGTGTTGCATAGTCCGAACTTTCAAAGAGTTTATCCTGCTGTGTATAGCATCTGAGATGAAAATATAGTCAATCGTTGACGATTGATCGTCACAGTGCCACGTAGATTTTGCCGGAATATCTCCTTGCGTGCAGCCATTAGCCATAGTCAAACCTCTTGCATTCAGTTCGTCCGACCAGTCTATCGCCAGTTGGGATTTAGCTGAATTCTGTGGTTTTAAAAAAGTCGATGTTTAGGTCACCACATATTATAATGCCCGCACCTTTGTTTGCTTCAAGAAGATTGTCAATGATTGTAGTGACTTGATCAAGAAACGGGTAGGCACCTGTCCACCGGTGGTTCCAATACAGGTTTATTATCTGCAGTATGTCTACCTCTTTTCCTTCTGGGTTCAATTTACCAATTTCAGAAACCTGAATATAAGGAGTATAATTTTTGGAGTTCAATAGCCTAAAACCTGACGACCGTTTAATCATTGTTAGCAGACCAGCTGTAGGTCTCCCTTTTTCCGGTTTACTAGCCGGGTTAGGTGCACATTCAAATTCAGAAACTACTGGTGTTTCTAACATCCATGTCTCTTGAAGACACACTAACTGCAAATTAAGAAGCCACTCGTTGTTTAGCAAGTCCATAAACCCACGCGTATTCCATGCCGCAAATGAGCAAAGCTATGATTCCTTATTCCTTGTGCATTAGCTTGAACATTTAGAGTTCAGCGCACTCGCAAGCCAAGTCCAATCTTGGCTGCTTTCTCCACCTTTTGTGTTGCTTACCAAACTGGAGACACTCCTATCACTTGACATAGCATTGTCTAAAGTAATTTGGATTTTCTCCAATGAGTTGTTTTTGGGCAACAGTTTCTTCTCTTCTAACAATTCCCTGTGCCCCATCGAATCTGCCCCACTGGTTTTAGATCTCGCTCCACTTTCGCACAACACTCCTTTCAAGGTTTGATTCATCAAACCATTTGTAGATGTTAAATTTCAGAGGTCAGGATTAATATTTTGAGTCATCGAGGCTCCGATTATTGCTGCAGGGCACTCTGATGGGCCACGTTTGGGAGGGTCAATTACTTTAAAGACATCGAACCCTAAGGATAGAAGATCTTCTTCTGCTTCTACTATTGCGTTTGCAATTATGCCAGAGGCTAAATGTAATATTACACTGTCATTACAGGTTTCATCTGGAAATTCCACAATTTTTAGGTCTTTAGAGGCCAACGCTCTTAAACAGGGTACAGGGTACATGATGTAGCAATCTTAATACATTTGTGCGGTTCAGGAATAATTTATCACCAGACTCTATCCTTTCCAGCTTCAATTTGAACGACGGTATCATTTCCATGGGGTGAACTGTTTCATTCCTAAAATCAGTCTTTTGTTCAGTTGTTCAGACTCCTTGTTTTTGATGTTCAATTTTTTGTGATAAATGCCCAACTTCCTTTTTCTCAACCACCTTTGGGGCAGTACATACTTTTCCCAAATTTGCATCGTTAGACGTGGATTTACTGATGCCCCCCGTTCCCACATGTATCAATTCATGAGGGCATTCAACACGTTCCCTTTTTTCTTGAAGTGTGAGAAACGCTGGACTTAGTGGGGCCAGCTCGCTTTTGGCTGATGTTTCAACCTGCACAATGGAACAAATTCTGCCTCCCAAATCTGATGTAGTGATTTTTATTTGCGTTAGGGCCTCTTGTTATACAATCGCATTTGAAAGTTCTTGGTTCTCATCGGCATTCTTAGGAGAGGTAAATATCACCTGTCTAGATGCTCTCCTACCCTCATTTAGAGACCCTGCCACATCAGAGGGTTTGAGCACAGCCAACTCTTCATCATCCATATTGTCCTCGTAGACAGATAGTTTCAGCAGTTCCTCTTGGATGGCCTTTTCTTCATTATTTAAATTAACGCTTGCCAAGTTCGGGTTACGAGACGAGTCTGGCGTGGTTTTTGTTGTCGACTCTTTATTAGATTCATTCAGTTTCCTACATGTAATGATAGCTATATCCACAAATTGTGGAATGTTGATGTTACGGAAAAATGTTCGTGCAGCTCTCTGTTTGTTCTGTTTTCGTCCTGGCAAATTCTTTTGTTTTTTGCTTTCCACCTTTTTTTGTAGTTCACCTTCTGAGCCACCAAAGATTGAAAATAAGTTCTTAGACTTTACAATGACACTGTCAACTGTTTCTGGCCCCGAAGCTTGCTCAACGCATGAAAGTTGAGACGTTGAGTCAGACGCCTTTTGGTTGTCCAACAAAGCCCAATTCGTTGCGCTTCTGGCCTGTAGAAATGCAGTATGAAAGGACGTATCCAGTATTTCGCAATGATCTCTAATGCCATGCTCTGGGACTCCGATATTTACCAGATTTCCTACATTACTAATCGCTGGATCCGTGGTATCTTCAATCTCTATGACAGCATTATTTTCGATACTTTTAGTATCCAAGAGAACTGTTTGACTTTCCAGTGAATTACTCGCCGCGGTTATAATTCCTTTCACCGGCAGCGATTCCGCACTTGTCATCTCATTTAATGATAATTGTGGCTCCGTGTCGGTTCTAGCCGCCCCTCCGCCTTTTAAGTCTGGGAAGACTTTTCCTGAACAATGACAGTGCTTCCTTTGCTACTTCTGCAAGAAGTTTTTTGTCTAGCATGTCGTTATGTTTTCCATCCTTAACTGAAGATAAGCTTGCCATTAAATTCTGGATGACCTCATTTTGTTTTAAAGATTGGTTGGTGTACATGGATTCCATGTATACTAATTTTGAATTCATTAAGGCCAGCAAAGTTATGACATCTTTCACATTTCCACTTATTGACTCATAGAGTTTCGTGAAAGGCACCAAAGAGATAGCCATCGCAGAGGACACAGCCATTAATAAGTCGTTTGAAGGCACATGTTCACAAGGAATATGGCCACCACCTCTATCTACCTGTGTTTCACCATGAGTAATATGGGTAAGTGCCGACTGTTTCCTTCTGATTTTTGGAAAATCTCGCTCTATAAAAGAAGAGTCTCTAGACGTAGACTCATCCGTTGAGTCGTTGCTGTTTACATTCAGTGGCTTATGGACTAATTGAGGCTGAATAATAATGTCATTTGCCTTATTAGATGGCGCTAGGCATTTCTGAGAGTCGACCACATTCCCATGTAATGATTTAGAGGAGTCATCAGAATACTCGTCCTCAAGAGTTCTTCCTTTTTTGTAATTAACAGGCCCCCAAATGTCTCGATTTACGTTGAACATATTACTATATTGCCTTTTCTGGCTTGTCATTGCTGTCTTTTTAAACACTGGTGTACTTTCAGACGTTGGTTTATGGGCACACACTTTGTTTAAGGCAATTAAATGTTCTAATACAGTCGAGACAACCTCTAGGGAGTTTCTTCGATCATTAGTGGGTATAGTATACTGATCTTGCACTGGTCCAAGTTTATCCTGTACCCTCATAGCCTCATTGCATGCAATGTTGTTTAAATTTGCGTTTGACCACTTACACTCTGTGTGTTCGGTCTCCTGTTGCAATTTCTCATTTTCATTTGTAACAATGTTTATGTTAATTTTTTCATGCGGGCGAGCAATACAACTTACCTCGTTGTCCTGCTCTCCGGCACCGAGCATCGCAGCTGTCATATTATCGTTTCCAGGGCTCGCAGTAGTCGCAGTATCGGCTATTGGACTCTCCATAACTGAACCTCTTGAGTGTCTAGCCTGACATGCCGTGCCCTTACACCACTGGTGTGGGCATCCTGTGGACTCTTCATTTGAGGAAAAATCTCCCCGGTGCAGCCACGCCCCTCAATGTCATTGACCAAGATCGCCACCATAGGCTGACACACCGGTGTTGTTAGAGGACCTCCCATACGCGGCTCATCAAGAGCCTGCTGGTCACTATTACACTCTCCGACGCATTGCGGAGTCGCTACACCAGCTCCAGCTTCCGCGGTGACGACCTCGCCGTTCAAAACAGTGCAGGTGAGACTGTGTATATATACGTTTGTCCTACAACAGGAATATCCAATTGCACTGGCAGTTCCATCGCAATTATATTTCCCCCCAGTGTGGTTGTAATAAGTGATGTGGATCGTGGGTCAAGTGGGGCAAATACATCATCCACAACATGGGTCTCCGTACTCTCATGTTCTTCCGTTATTTCCACTATAGACCCACACAAGAAGTATTGACTCACGTGTTGTTGACGTGGCAGCTTTGTCAATTCCTCCTGTAAGGCCATTCGTTTTAGCTGAGCTCTAGTTCTTGAAGATGAAGTTACTGCCTCCATCTTTCAGGGAAACCTCCACACCCACCAACTCACCAAACAGCCAAACAGCTGATCCTCGCCCTTGCTCCTGAGGGCTTACGCCGCAAGGGTGGTGCACGGCTCAATTTAGCGTAGCAAAAGTCTCACGTGATCAGTCACGTGACTCTCCTCGGCGCCGCCTCCTCCAGGAAGCGGCAACAACGTCCAGCAAGAGCTTGATGTAGCTCGCAGTGCTGGGCAAGATTGATCCTTTGCAGGCAAGTTCAACCAGACAATGCACACAGGAACACCCCGCTCGAGCGGTGCACGGCTCAATTTAGCGTAGCAAAAGTCTCACGTGATCAGCCACGTGACTCTCCTCGGCGCCGCCTCCTCCAGGAAGCGGCAACAACGTCCAGCAAGAGCTCGATGTAGATCGCAGTGCTGGGCAAGATTGATCCTTTGCAGGCAAGTTCAACCAGACAATGCACACAGGAACACCCCGCTCGGGCGGTGCGTGGCTCAATTTAGCGTAGCAAAAGTCTCACGTGATCAGTCACGTGACTCCTCGGCGCCGCCTCCTCCAGGAAGCGGCAACAACGTCCAGCAAGAGCTCGATGTAGCTCGCAGTGCTGGGCAAGATTGATCCTTTGCAGGCAAGTTCAACCAGACAATGCACACAGGAACACTACTATATATGAAATGCCCTTTCCTGCTACTTTCCTGGGCAAAGAAGCCGTTTGTGTGGGGGTTGGGACTGTCTGGTCCCAATAACCACTCTGGTGCTGCTATGTCTGTTGCTGGGCAGATGTGGCAATTGGCTATCCATCATTGGATAGCCACTGCCAGCTTGAAAGGGGCAGATCATTACCATTTGTGGACCTGGGAATATCCTGGATAAAAGAAGCCATGACCCCTACGGAGAAAAGCAAACCGTTGTCCACTAGAGGACGACTCCTGCAGCTGACTCCAGTGAGTTTCCAGTGAAGCCCTCTCCACTGCCTGATCTCAAGAAGACCCTAGTCTGTGCTTCAAACCCTGGCCCAGCCAGTTTCGACACCTGCACCAGGATCCGTGCCTTCTGAAGTGTGCCTGGGCCAACCGGTGGACTGACCAGCTGTCTCCTGGGCTACCTCGCTGTAGCCATTTCTGTTTAAAGTGCATCCTTGGAACTTGGAGGATCTTCAGCTTGTACTACAAGATGCCTGCCCTTGCATTGTTAGCCTTTTTGCATCAACGGAACCCGTGCAGGGCCTGCTCTTTGTCCATAGATTGCCTGTCGGCACCTGATCGTGGTTATGCCCTTTGCAATCTGTCTTCTACGGTTCCTAGAGGTGTCCTGAGGTAGACTGCTGCGCAGAAGTCTATCTTTTCTCTGCAGTGGTGTTAAGTTTAAAAGGTGCCTGGAACTGTGATTCAAGCATCATGCCTGAACAAAACTAAATCCTCCGCCTGGATGTGACCTATGCACCTGTGACCCCTGGACCTTCCTCGACTGGGCCAGGCACAGAAGACTGTGTCCCCAACAGATTCTAAAACCTTAGTAGTGGTCTGGAGAAGTCTGGGTATAGGGGCAGGTACATTAACAACCCTGTCTCTCCCCCACTCCCTTTCTCCATAGGGTTATATGGGTGTAAAGTCTTGTCCCTAAATCACTCTTTCCTGTCTTTGGTCAGTGGAGCGCTAGTAAAGGATCCCTTGCTATACCTATCCTAGTGGCTGGGATTGAGTGATTGTTACTTGCTAACCTGAGCTTTGCTTACCTTTTTGAACTTTGTATCATAAACACTGGCATTGTCTAATCGCCTACCAAAGATTCCTGAATAGTGTTACTTTCGAACTGATGACTTTGGAGAACTTGGCCCCAAATCATCTTAGGTCTGAACTTTCAGAAAGCTCTGCATTATTCTTCCGTTGAAGCTGCTGAACCCCACAGGCCCTCACTGACTGCTCTGTGTCCTACTGATTTTTTTTATTTCCAGCAAGACTCGGGTCAGCCTGGGGGGGGGAAACAGGGAATTGGATAAAATAACAAAAACTCAGGTGCTCTTCTTGCTTGACAGTTGGGCTGCCTGTTCAAGAATTAAGTAGAGTTATTGCAAAGTCTTTTTACACCAAACCTCCCTTCCTTCCCTTCACAAATTACCTGTGAGTACTCAGCAAATGCTTAGAGGATTTTATTCAGCTGTAATTATGCATGGTGCACTTTGAATGCTTAAATTACTTTTCTTATTTTTTTTATTCTTATTGTTTAAACTGTTCTCTATCTCTGCAAGTCTTGAATTCAAACTGATATCTTCTTACTTCTTGCAAAACTCAAAACTTTAGTTTTGAATTGAAAGTATTTTAAAGCCTGTTGTGCTAAATTGTTCAGCTTTTCCAAAGAAATGTTTGTTCAGTCTTTCATTTTTTTTTAATGCTTTCTAGTGAAATCTACTTTTCTAGAACTACAGGAGCACAAGGCCCCAAATCATTTTAGGGTTCGATTTACAAGTGTTAAATGCATATAGGTTAGTAGAAACACTTTAGAGTTACCACAAAACATTTTCCTGAGTGCTTACCGGTTTTTACACTGGCTATTGTATCAAATGCCTTTTATCTTCTCCTGAGGGTGATTGCATGTAACTGTTTTATAGCAAGTGTGTGACAATATTTGCTGAGAGGTTTCATTTACGTAGTGTGCTTTTAAAAGCCTAATAAATCATTGTATGTTTTTGTACTTGCCTAACTGACATTTTTGTTGGTGTTGTGTGTGGACTGTGACGATCCGACAGATAGCATCACTTCTCCCTGGGGGTGGTGGGGGGCCCTTTCCATGAGGCTAGGCAGGTGAGGCCGCTAGCCATTAGTCCCCTAGGGCTGGTAACATGCGTGAGGAACTCCCCTCCTGGGGATAAGAATGCGAGTGGGAGACGCAGCCCCTTTAAACCCCAACACTGTTGGCTGTTGTTAATGACCGAATCCTCTAGATCACGTCCGAAACTATGCGTTTTAAAATATCAAACCACCCTGATGTAATAGGTACAGTGACGAAAATGAACTTGAGAACGCTTCAATCGAGCAGGAGGAATGCATGATGAGGTACTACCAGTTTGACTGATGTTACACTTGTGCGGTCCCTGATTCTTAAACCAAACAGCAAAGAAGGACTGTGTTCTTCGTCGTCTTGTGACCCGCTCAGCAGTGGCCTGTGCAGTTCTGGTATGCAGAGAGCTGTTGTATGTCCAGAAGGAGAACCCAGCGATCGTGGTGGGCGCATCGAAGACTAAGACAGATCTTGGGCATCGGGAGACTGCATTGAGGCATGTCTCCTCCAAAACCAAACATGCACAGCGAGACGCCTGGGAAGCACCTTTGCGAGTCAGTTGGGACCAGGTGCAGGAAACCTGGAAAGATGTAAAGGTGGTGGCGCCACCTGTAGTTGGTGGACCATTCAGTCCGACAACGGTGCCGAGTCTGCTTACCGTAGCCTACAGCAAAGCTACATAGGCAGGTGTGCAGAGAGTACAAAAGAATGTGGCGGTGACATGATCTGTCATGGGTAGACTGACTGGTCCAACAACTACGCAGAGACCGCCAACAGTAATGGGCCGTGGAGAGAAGCAGGCCAGAAGTAGTGTAAAAGAAGAAGCTGAAACAGAGACCTCTCACTAAGCCGATGAAGAGTCCCTGGGAGAAAGCAACAGGAACAAGTACAAATCTGGGAGGGGGCCGGGAAGACTCAAAACTGTAATTTCTGAAGAATTATATGAAATAGTGACACTTTGTAGCACAAATCCCTTTGCAGTTCCACAAGAGCGTGGTGCTGAAGAGTCGAGAGGGGCTCAGGAAGCATCTTTGTCATACCAGTGGTGACAGGATAAAGAGCAGAAAGAAACCTAACTCTGTTGAAACTTCTTTGAAGGAATTTTGCTGTAGTCTATTAAAGGACATTGGGGAACCAGCAAGGAGAAGGGAGTCATTCCAGCCCCACAGGGATCCTATCAAACTGTTTTGGTTGTTGTGAAAAGCTTGGAACATTTTGGGAAGACTTGGAGTCTTTGGGACATTTTACATCCAAGAGAAGGGAGTCATTTTCCTGGGTCACAATCAGAGCCCAAACTTTATTATTATTTCTTGTAGTGACTGGGATAGCGTAGGATCTATTTAACTGGGATGATGCCCTTTGATTAGGACTTTCACAGACTTCCTGACGAGCACCCGAGTTTCGTTATTTTAGGTAGGGAAACCCCATTAGTGTTAAGGACAGATAGGTTTATCTTTTTCTTTAAAATAGATTTATGGCAATTACTGTGGCACCACTTGGTCAGTTTCTTCATTCCTTGTCGCCATGTATCCTTAGATACCTCTCAGAGCCCTCCTGAATCTAAGTCTTGCCGCTCTGCTACCTTACCTTGATTGGGGTTGTCTATGCTCTTGTGTCTCCTTGTTCACCATAATAGTTTGGCCTCCCAAAATCCACCCCCAGGGTGGATTTTTGGAAATCCATCTTGTTGCCTCCATAATTCAGGTCCGGTTCAAAACAGAAAAAAGTTGTGGGTTCCATTAATGTCTATAGAGGGAAAGCAGCAAAAGAAATAATCTTTCCTAATAACCTGGATGACCACACACATCCTGTAATTCAACTTGTAACAAAAAACCTTTACTCACAGGGTTCTTATGCCCTTCTTGTGCTATGTATTGTGAAATCTATCAAAAAATGTTGTCTGGGTTGATATGTCCCAAATATCTGGAAGCACATGTGTGGATATATCACTTAAAGTTTCCATTTATACATTCATTTTGTCCACATACTCTTTTTACATAAATAGTCCTTGATTAATTTCTTCATACTTGTCAATTACATTTTTAACAGAAACATAGCTATGTATAAAAAACAAGAAGTGTTTATCAGAGAAATAGGCTTTCCTGGAATGTCCAATGCATTTCGGTCTTAATGACCATCTTCAAGGACCAAGTTCTAAAAAAAAATAATACAAAACATTTTGTCAGTGGTCTGGCACACGGGACATTGTCATATCTATCCATGTTATTCATATACTATTTACCAACCTATATTGTCCACTTATAACTTCTGTGAATGATTGGTGGCTTCCTTTCTTTGTGGAAGATGCTTAGTTCAGGATGGTCTGTTTCTACGACCTGCGATCCTGCTGTAGGATCTAAATGTAAATAGAGTAGGTATGCTGACTATTCCTTTTTGTAGCTGTTCAATCAAAAAGTCATACCTTTTCTTGATTGAGGTCCTTGACCATCAGTAATTATTCTTATCCTGGTGGCCTGTATAGAAAACATGTATTTATTTAGCTTTTCAGCCTATATTGGTGTTGCTAAAGGTATCTCTGTTCTCATTTGTCTTCTTACCTTCACATTCCTGCAGAGTGCTTATTCAGGACACCAGGAACGCTATGAAGTGGTTGCCTGTGTGTCCCGCAGCAGTTTTATATCTGTAATGGTGCCGGCGAGTGGTATGCGATGATGTCATCGGTGTGATGATGTCAGTGTGCCGGCAGTCATTTTGGTTGTATTGGTTACTGCTGGATAACGCTAAATCTCTGTGGTGGAACCTTGGTGTTTCAACTCAGGAATTGTTCCCAATGTAGTTTCATTTGGCAATATTGTACAACACATGGACAACCTCTTGTGTGATACTGGGGAAATAACATCACTATTCTATGAATAAATTAATATAGTACAAATGGTGTGATATTTATAATTGGTAATATTATACAGCAAAACGACAGCAATTGTATAATCCTGGAGATATAACATTGCTATTGTACAAATACATTTCTATAGTACAACTCGCGTAACATTCATAATAATCACTGATATGATTCCAATCACATTTTGTTACCGTACATTGTGCACATGTCATTTCTTTTTCAGAATACAAGTAGCTGCAATTTCATTAGAGAAACAAATGGTACCAGAAAATTTAATGGGGTTCATTACTTTTACAAAATAACATTGTTCCTGATGCTTGTTAATCTGCTTAGAATCACATGCTGTGCATATTGTCCGACATCCAGTGGTAACTGCTGAGTATTGCATCTTGTCTTTCGGGGACCGAAAGGGGACGTCGGCATAGGCGTGTCTGTAACACTATCCCTATCGTGACGTGTAGTGTACCCAAAATCCCTCATGCGCCGAGGTCCCTCAGATTGTTTTTTTCCACCGAGATAACTGGTCGCCCTATAGCAGAGCTCTTACATAAGAGACATTGGGCCTCATTACGAGTCCGGCGGTAACCGTGGCAGTAAAACCGCCTGGTTACCGCCGGACTCGTATTACCATTCCGCCTCCGTGATTCCCGGAATTACCGGGGCATTACAACCCCGGTTTTCTGGGAATCACGGAGGCGGAATGGTGTTAATCCCCATTCCCATTGAGTCCTCTTGGACTCAATGAGAATGGGGATCATGGAAACACCGGCAGCATCTCGTAATGCGTAACCTGGCAGGAACATCACCTCCCGCCTGCAGGAGTTGTGATCGGGTTTACCGCCACCGTTGTTTCCATACCGGGCGATTTGTAATGAGGCCCATTGTTTATGCTAAGTCGACTTGTCGGTTATTTCCCCTTAAGTCATTTAGACAGCAAGAACAACTTCGACGAAGACTACAAGCAACACCCAAACCATCTACGGCGGTGGATTTCGGCGCCTAAAGATCCGGCGGCTGAAGCATCCACATGGCTGGGCCCTGTGCCGGCCTTTACAGTAGGGAGAGTGGGGTCGGGTGGCCATATTTCCGTTATGTTTTTCCTCTTTCCCCCTCTTTACCCTATAGGTCTGGTCATCTTTCCCTTTTGTTATGGAAATGGCTCCTTTAAGGTTCTGCCCTAAGTGTAGGGTCAGATACCCGTGCAAGGACGAGCACAGGACGTGCAACTCCTGTCTCCCCTTAGATCACGACGAGAAGCGGTGTGCGGCTTGTAAACTCCTTCGGCCTAAAACTCTTAAGGAGCGCTGTGTAAAGCGGTGGGCTGCGTACGGACCCTTCCTCCCCCACCGCCACACCCGCCGAAAGTGACGCGGGCACCTCCGATGACCAAACATCTGTTGCGGATGTGAAATACCTCGAGGCGGACACTTCTAGGTACGCCACGCCCGTCCCCGACCCTTCAAGGCCTGACTCTGGTCTTGCTTCAGGGACAACACCCGGCGACAGGGGCGTAAAAAAGACATTACACTAAACGCTCAACCCCTCTAACTATTTCGACGGGTACATCGAAAAAGGTGAAAGCGCCAGCAGGGCCTTCGAAAATTTCAGCGGATCCCTCCGATCGTTCAGATCCAAAGCCTTCCCCGCATCCGCAGCAGCGTTTGACGACTGGGCATCCCAAAATAAACAAGGGCGCTTCCCCTAAATCAAGTTTTTACACGTCGAAGCGCGGAATTTTGACGCTCCGACGGTCCCGAAAGGCCCAGTAGGCCCAAAAACTACGACTAGGCCTCAAGGCGAAATGCCTACCGCTAGGCCCTCTATCACCGCGGTAGGCGGTAAACCTACTGATAGACCTTCAGAACCACTATCTCACGCAGAGTCAGCGGAAATCGAACACAGTTTCGCT
The DNA here is from genome assembly GCF_040938575.1 of Ambystoma mexicanum. Lineage (NCBI taxonomy): Eukaryota > Metazoa > Chordata > Amphibia > Caudata > Ambystomatidae > Ambystoma > Ambystoma mexicanum. The sequence continues at coordinate 293,847,500 of NC_090929.1, forward strand.
AGAATTACTTTGGCAGTTGGGCTTATACCAATTCCGTCGAAAAACATGGGGCAGGCCGCGGACAAATCTATAGATACACCATGGTGCCCCGATTCTCGCAATAACTACGAGGACAGCCAGGAGCCTCTTTCCAACACCCTGAGTGACAAATTTCGACGTCAAGAGGCGGAAGACAACGTTTTTCCACCCGTAGGCCCTTCTAGTTCCTCTAAGTGGACAAGAGAGAAATTTGAAGGGTGCATGGATCGTCTTGAGAAAATTATTTATTTTTCTGAACATCCTTCCCCGAAAAGATCTTGTGGAGAGCCTAATCCTAAATCTGCTTCACAGTTACAAGAGGATAAGCCCTCAGTCCCTGTCCATCATGAAGACATCATTCAAATGGATACTTTTCAGGACATTTACAGTAAAGATGAAGAACCTTCCTTCCTGCAGGGCTATAATGAGGACCAGGCAGATGCCACGGACAATTGGGAAGAAATACATCAAGTGGGGATGGACCCATGGACTCTCCCCCAACAAGATCAGGACACTGATATTCTGTGTCTAGATTCTCCTCCGTCCACCCCGGCTCGCCAGGCCTCACCTGTAGATGACCAAATGGCCTTAAATACCATGTTAAGGAAGGCAGCAGATCACTTTAAAATCACTACTCAAGAGGCGGTGCCCGAGCAGGACTTTGTGGAAGATATTCTTAAGGAGAAACCGCCCTCTAGCATGGCCAATTCCCTCCTTAATTCTATTGAGAATATTGGCCCCCTCCCTGGTGTCACCAGCTCAAACCCGGGCAGTGAACCCAAGAGTAGAAAAGTTATTTTGCCCAGCTCCTTCTGACCCTCAATACTTTAAAGGGCATGCCACCCCGATTCCCTGGTAGTGACTACCACCCGGAAACGGGCAGGAGTACCCCTTGCTAAGTGGGGGGCTCCTCCAGATAGAGAATCCAAGAGGTTATATGCCTTAGGTAAGGGGGTTACCTCGGCTGCCGCATATGCCACGCGCATAGCGAATAACACTACGCTACTGGCGAGTAATACTGACGCTCAATGGAACCTAGTACAGGAAGGTCTCCAGGAGGTCCAGGAGGTCCCAGAGCCCATCAGGTCCAAACTTCACTCTCTTTGTTCAGCTGAGCGTGGGAGAGCGGTCGCCGGTAGCCCTGAGGGAACTGCAGGCCAAGGAAGCCCTGTCTGCCCCTAGCGGGCCTCCGTGAGTTGAATTGTGTTTGTAACTGAATATTTTACATCCGCGCTCTGAGCGCGTTGTTGTGCCTGCTCTCCCCTCCCACTTCCTGGTCCTCCTCTCCCTCCCGCCTCCCTGCCCGCCCACACCCCCCCACACCTCTCCTCCCTCTTCCTATAACCCCCCCCCCCTCCTGGGCAGCCCTCTGCCCGGCAGCCCCCTGCGGCTAAGGGCCCCAAGGCCAAGGGCGACTCCTACAGTTGCGGCTCCCTGTGTGTCTGCAGGTGTCCGCAGGGGACGCAAGGCGCAAGTTCAATTTGTCATCTCCACCTTCTCCCGGCCCACCCCACCTACACCTGGCCACTGCATTCGCATGGTGTCTTCACCTCACTGTGTTCCACAGTTGTGGTAAACTAGGTTTTTTTTCTCCCCTCGCAGGATTCTCAAACTTCGTCTGTCTTCCCCCCCCCACTCCCTCCTACTCCATGGTGCTCTCTATCTCGCCTATCTTCTCTAACTGCTTCTCTATTGACTATCTTGCTCTCCTCACTAAATCTGGTAGGAAAAAGTTTAACAAGGACATCCTGGTCTCCAACCCAGGCCTCCCTATTGCTGACACCTACACTAGTGCCTGCTCTAAGGAAACTCTCACTGACATCCTCTTTTTCGTGCCTTCGCCTGACCTATGGACCCTTCATATGGTCTCTGTGCTCTCTACTTTTTCCTCTTCTCCCATTAATGGTGGCACCCGTTGGGATGTCTTCTTGGCCCCCTTCCGCTCCTCTAAGGCCATCATTAATGTCTACGCTAATGGGACCGTCTTGGTCCAAGGCCCTCAGGCCAACCTTCACCTGTTTGATAGACGCTTCCCTCGCCTCATCAACTTCCTTTCCTCTCCTGCTGTCCCCCCTCCTCTGTCCTCGGCTACCTTGCCTCTACCCTCCCTCCCTGCCCCCTCTCCAGTGCTCCTTCTTCACCTCCTTCTTCTACACCACCGCAGGGCGTACCTTTGATCTGTACCCCTCCCCGGAAGTCCTTCAAGGATGGCAACCTTCTCCACATTGCCACTCTTAACTCTCGCTCTGCCATCAAGCATTCCTCTGATATCTGTCGCCTTCTTGAGGAACTGGACCTTGACGTCCTCGGTCTCACCGAGACATGGTTCACAGCCAGCTCTGTTACCAGCTTTGACACACTCCTACCTGACGGTTACAAGATCCTCTCCGTGCCCAGGCCCAACCGTTCAGGGGGGGTGTTGCCCTTATCTTCCCTGAGTGGATTCCTGCCACTGTCACTCCTACGCAGACCTACTCCTCTTTTGAATGTCTTGTCTGCCGACTCTCTCTATCTCCTAGCCATTCCCTTACCATGGCTACTATCCATCGGCCACCTGGTCAAATTTCCTCCTTCCTCTCTGAGTGGGCGGACCTCTCCTCCTCACTCTTGTCCTCTACCACTCAACTCCTCTTTCTTGGTGACTTCAACATCCATCTGGATGCCTCTTGTCCCCCCACTGGACTCTTTCGTGACCTCTGCGACTCTCTCTCACTCTCTATTCTCCCGTCTGGGCCTACTCATTCTGCAGGGCACACTCTTGATGCTCTGATCTCTTCTGACCTTCCCCTCTCTGTCCCTCTCTCCACTCCTCTCTCCTGGAGTGATCACTTTCTCCTATCCTCCCACCTCACCCTCCCTACCCCGCAGGCAAAGCCACCCTCATCATTGCCACCCACCTTTTCGGTCATCCGACCCATGAAGCGCGTGTCAGTTGAGGCTTTCGCTGCCACCTTCTTGCCCCCCCCCCCTACGCCTTCGGCTGACTCCCACCCTGACACAGCCCTCTCCATGCTCCACTCTGCTATATCTGATACTCTTGATATCTTTGCCCCTTTCATGAGAATCCGCCTGAAGCCCAAAGCCAAATGTAACTCCTGGTATGACTCTGATCTCGTCACCCTAAAACGCAAGTGCAGGGTGGCAGAGAGGAAATGGTGTGCTTCATGTTCATCCTCTGACAAACTGGCCTGCCGCCTGCTCCAAAGGCAATACCGTCTCTCCGTTCTCACCAAGAAGAGAGCCCTTATCCAAGCCTGCATCTCTGTGGCATCTAACAACTCGGCTGAACTCTTTAAAATCTGCAAGGAGCTTGCCAATCCCGCTGCAGTCTCTACCTCTCCTGACCCCTCCCAGGCCCTCTGCACTGCACTGGCCTCTCACTTTCATCTCTAAAACACAGGCCATCCTGTCCTCACTCTCCTCCTATCACCTCCCTCCCTCTCTTCCCGGCTTTTCCTCTGGCCCTTCTGCAGCCACCCCTGCTCCCTCCTTCTCTGCCTTTCCCCTTTTTTCTGCTGACGAGGTTTCCTGACAAGTCTGATCTATGAAAGTCTTGTCTAAACAGATTCACCCCTGTTCCTCCAAAACTATCAAGGACCACATCGACTCCCTGGCTCCTGCCCTGGCTGACTTTTGCAACCACTCCTTCGCCTCTGGAGTCTTCCCACCCCCCCCTCAAGCACTCCCTTGTGCACCCTCTTCTTAAGAAACCCTCTTCCGACCCCTCCTGCCCGGCTAACTATCGCCCAATCTCCATCACTCCCTTCCTGGGCAAGCTCCTGGAGAAACTGGCCATCTCCCAGCTTAACCTCCATGCTGAATCTGTTGGTAGTCTTCATGACCATCAATCTGGCTTCAGAGCGGCCAGAAGCACGGAAACTGCTCTCCTGAACATCCGTGATGACCTGCTCTTGAACCTCGACTCCAACACTCCGTGTGTTCTCATTCTGCTCGATCTCTCTTCTGCCTTTGACACTGTCAACCATGCCATCCTGCTCAACCGTCTCCGTGATAACCTGGGTATCACTGGTCAGGCTCTGGCGTGGCTGACCTCTTTCCTTTCCAATCGACCCTCCCAGGTCCAACTTGGGTCCTTCCTCTCTGACATCTCTTTCTCCACCTGTGGTGTTCCCCAGGGATCTAATCTCTCTCCCTGGCTGTTCAACCAGTATCTGGCACTCCTTGCCCACCGCATCGCCGCCCTCTGCCCCAACTTTCAGTGCTATGCGGACGATACCCAGCTCATTTTCAGGCTACCCTCGGCCTCCTCCTCTCCTTCCCTCATCTCTGACTGTCTGTCTGCTGTCCAGGAATGGTGTGCCGCCAATGACCTCTGCCTTAATGCCAGTAAGACTGAGATTCTACTCATCGGCACACCCACTCCCTCCTTCCCTGCAGCTCTCTGGCCAGCCTCTCTTGGCTCTCTTTCTGCTCCTACCTGCAAGGCAAAAAACCTCAGGGTCATCTTCGACTCCACACTCTCCTTCTCTCCTCATATATCTGACGTCTCTAAGAAGTCACACTACCAGCTGCACCTCCTCAGAGGTATTCTTCCCTTCCTCTCCTTCCCCCAGAAGCTCACTGTCTCCCGAGCCCTGGTTCTCTGGAAGCTGGACTACTGTAACAGCCTCTGTCTTAATCTGCCTGCCTCCACTCTCCGCAATTCATCCAGAACAGAACTGCGAGACTTGTCCTTGGCCTCAAGCCCAGGGACCGTATCTCTCCAGGACTAAAATCTCTACACTGGCTCCCAGTGGCTGCGAGGATTAAGTTGAAAACCCTCTGCATTGTCCACAAGGCCTTCTGTGGCCTGGGGCCTAAATACCTTCAACCCTCTCTTCCTAAATATCTTCCTTCCCGAGCCCTTCGCTCATCCGTCTCCAACTCCCTCAGGGTCAGCCGCTTCTCGAAGCAACTAGCTGGGGGTAGATCTCTCTCCGCGGCAGGGGCCTCCCTCTGGAACAGCCTTCCCGCCTCCCTGAAACTTGAGGAGAACCATCTCCGGTTCCGGAAGCACCTCAAAACCTTCCTCTTTGCTTCTGCTTTCTCGCTCCCTCTCCCCTGCTAAATTCTTCACAGAAACCGCACTGAATCTGCTACTGGGCCACTCTCACCGACCTCGGTCCTGGGCCCAGCCGCTCTCCACTTGCACTGCCTCCCTGGCAACCCCTGCACTGCGGGACTGTCTCTGTATCCCTACAGCCCCCCCTTCCCAGCATTGTCTGCACTTACCTTGCACTTGCCACCAGCTGGCCCTATTTATTTATTTTTTACTCTACTTACTTTGTACTGCACTTCCCCCTCCCCTTCCCCTTGCACTTTTCCCTTTCCCCTACCCCTGCACTTGCGCGGTCTGAATGACACCTGGCCTAGTAGGATCGTTGTCTGTCTTCCCCTTGTTCCCCCCTCCCTGCCTCGTCGCGCCTTGAAACACTTGTGTATAGGCGCGTTACAAATGCCATATCATATCATATCATTGTGGCCGAAGGCAGGCAAGTGAACCAGCATGTGATAAAAAACACTCTGGACACGGCTGAAACAGTGGGCCTGTCTCTGGTACAGGGAACCTTACTTAAAAGGCACGCTTGGCTTCCTGCCTCAGGGTTTGAGCCTGAAACACAGGCCACTCTCATCAATAAACCCATTGAAGAAACTAACCTCTTCGGAAAGGCGATCGATGAGGCCCTAGAAACAGCCAAAAAAGAGCATGAGACTCTTAAGTCGCTGCAGCAAATTACTCAAAGACCTTTCCCCCAGAGAGGAGGTAATGCTAGTCGGTCCTTTCGAGGGCAGTGCCGTGCAAGTCCTATGGCACAGGAAACTTTAATGCTGGACTATCCTCAGGAAGCCCTGCATACTACCCACCAAGGGGTCCGCGACGCGGCAAAGCCAGAGATAGAGGCCCCAATCCTAGAGGAGCCACAGCCTCTGGTCAGAAATGACCATCAGATCCAGGTCCCCTCCCATGTCACCCTGGTCGGGGAGCGCTTAACATCTTTCCTCACGGCATGGGAGGGGATAACTTCAGACAAGTGGGTCATAAAGACGGTCGCCCACGGGTACTGCATGGAATTCACCCAACCTCCACAATTCAGACCACCGCACACACGGCACCTCTCACGGACCATCTGGAGATCCTGAATCAAGAGGTGGAAGCGCTGCTGGGAAAGGACGCCATGGAAGCCGTCCCTATTCTTCAGGCAAACGAGAGGGTATTTATTAAGTGTACTTCCTTGTACCCAAAAAAGGACCTCACCATGCGCCCCGTTCTAGACCTGCGCCCAACTAACAAGTTCATAAAACCTCAAAGATTTTGCATGGTAACGCTACAGGAGGTGATTCCACTGTTGAAACAGGGGGACTACATGGCAACATTGGACATGAAAGATGCATACTTTCATATTTCAATGTTGCCAGTGCACAGGAAATATCTAAGGTTCATGGTAGAGGACAGGCATTACCAATTCAAAGTGCTCCCCTTCGGCATCGCCTCGGCGCCAAGGGTGTTTAACAAGGTACTGGCAGTAGCAGCAGCACACCTGCGCAGACTATCTGTCCCGGTTTACCCTTACTTCGACGACTGGCTCATAACAGGGACTTGTACGACACATGTCTTTTGAACACCCAAAGGACCGAGACCTTCTGTTCAGTCTGGGATTCTCCATCACGGAGAAAAGATCCAGTCTCGTCTCCAGCCAAGTAAAACAATTTCTGGGGGCTCTAATCCGGATGAAAGACGGCCTCGTCTTCCCCTCCAACGAGAGGGTTCAGAACATGCTTTTTCAGATCCCTCAACATGTAACAAGTCGGGAGGTGACGGTGCACAAAGCCATGCGTTTGCTAGGGATGATGCCGTCATGCATATACTTGGTTCCCCAGGCACGACTGTGCATGCGTCCCATGCAAGAGTGGCTCAACAGCCAGTGGTGTCAGGCCAGCTGACAATGGGAAGAGCTGGTAGTTTTCTCGCCAGCCCTCGTTCTCTCTCTGCAGTGGTGGTCAAGGGAAAACAGTGCTGATTCTAACAGATAGCACCACAGCCATGTATTACCTGAACAAACAGGGGGGCACTCACTCTCCAAGGCTATCCAAGCTGTCCCAAAACATTTGGATATGGGCTCTCAAACACAAGATATTTCTGTTGTCCCAGCATGTTCCAGATGAACTCAAACTTCTGGCAGACGTGCTCAACAGAGATTTCCATCTGCCCGTAGAGTACGAATGGCGTCTGCACGAAGACGTTGTATCCATTGTCTTTGCAGAATGGGGCTTCCCAGAGATCGATCTGTTCGCAACTCAGGAAAACGCCCAATGCCAAGACTACGCCTCCAGGTACCCCCAGAACCACTCCAAGGAGAACGGTCTCTGGATAACATGGTCAGGGAAATGTGTCTACGTTTTTCCACTGATTCCCCTTCTCAACAAACTAGTGCACAAGATGCCCCAGGAACCAGTTACCATGATACTGGTGGGCCCCTATGTCGGCCCGCCAACCCTGGTTCGCTCATCTGATGGATATGTCCCTCTCCCCACCAGTAAACCTACCCTGCCAGTACAACATGTCTCGGGACGGGGGAGAACCTACACCCATGCCCACAAACTCTGAACTTAGCAGCCTGGCTCCTGAGGTCATAGAGTTTGGACACTTGCAGCTCCCTCAAAAATGCATGGACATACTTAGGGAAGCGAGGAAACCTAACAAGCGTTATTGCTATGCCAGCAAATGGAAACGTTTTGTTATCTGGTGTAATACCAAGGGCGTCAATCCCATCGATTGCTCACCCACACACATTGTACTTTACCTAAACCATTTGTTGGACGCAGGGTTGGTCTTCAATTCCCTGAAGGTTAATCTGGCTACTCTTTCAGCCTACACCACGTCACAACAAAAGGTGTTGTGGTAGAAGATAACAGTGATTAAGGCCTTTATGGAAGGGGTTAAAAGAATGTATCCTCCCATTTCTCACCCAGCTCCTGGATGGGATCTAAATGTGGTTTTCACCAGGCTCATGGGGCACCCCTTTGAGCCAATGCATAAAGCAAGTCTAAAAGACCTTACTTATAAAATGGCCTTCCTAGTGGCCATCACTTCTATCAGAAGGGTTAGTGAACTACAGGCCCTTTCTGTTCTAGACCCCTTTGTTACAGTCCACAGGGATAAGGTAGTTCTGCGTACGCATTCCAGATTCATGCCTAAATTAATCTCGAATTTCCATGTGAATCAATCAATTGAACTTCCTACCTTTTTCCTTAATCCCACTAGCATGGCCGAAAGAAGCCTACACACACTAGATGTGCGCAGCGCAGTCATGTTCTACCTGGAAAGAACGAAACAACCGAGGAAAACAAACCAATTTTTCGTTTCAGTGGCAGCTTGCAGAGAAGGGGATCCTGTCTCTAAAATAGCTATCTCAAGGTGGATTGTCAAATGCATCACACTATGTTACGCTCTTGCTAAGAGAGAACTGCCCTTCAAGCCTAGAGCACACTCTACTCGGGGCACAGGGGCTTGCATAGCATTAATTGCAAATGTTCCCCTAGAGTCCATTTGCAAAGCCGCAACCTGGAGTTCTGGACACACCTTTACAAAACACTATTGCCTAGACACTCATTCTAGGTCTGATTCTCAGGTGGGACAAGCAGTACTAAGACATCTTTTCTCTACTGTTCCTTCTCACAACCCACCTCCAACTCCAGGTACTGCTCGCTAGTCTATGTACAGCATGTGATTCTAAGCAGATTAACAAGCATCAGAAGACATGCATTACTTATGGTAATAGCATTTCTAATGATTGTATCTGCTTAGATTCACATGCGCCCTCCCTACCTCCCCGCTCGGGGTGGAAGGAACATAGACGTCTTACTACTTCTCTCTTCTTCATGTACTCACTCACAATAGCCTTGTGCTCCCTCATGGCAGAAATAAAATACAATCAGAGGGACCTCGGCGAGTGAGGGATTTTGGGTACACTACACGTCACGATAGGGATAGTGTTACAGACACGCCTATGCCGACGTCCCCTTTCGGTCCCCGAAAGACAAGATGCAATACTCTGCGGTTACCACTGAATGTTGGACCATATGCACCAGCATGTGAATCTAAGCAGATACAATCATCAGAAATGCTATTACAGTAAGTAATGCATGTCATACAAGCACATCCATGTGTTTGATTGTTATTCGTGGTAGGTGCTTTCTGGTTACAAAAAATTACTCTGTTCTATTCTGAGACAGTGGTGTGTTAACCGATACAATATATTCGTATTCTTTGCATTTCAGATGTTATATTCGGTAACTTGAAAAAATATTATTTGCCATTTCAGGATTAACACATTTTGTACAGAACACGTGTTCTCCGATTTAACATTCTGTTGTAAGGCAGCAATATATGATGCACAGTTCTCTACAGCATCTTTGACATGATTTTTTGTCTAAGATTTCAAACATCTGGATAAGATTCACAAATATTAAATTGATTCCTCCCAGTTTCTAAACAATTGGCCTTGTGGTTACCTGATGCTTATTGACTTTCCAATAGTGTGTCTGCTACGCTGTCTAGAGCTGGTATGCAACCCTGTTGCTTGTGTGTGGAATCGATATGGTGGTTTAGAGATATAAACTACTCCTGTGTTGATAGTAGCAGCCCTGTAATGTTTAGAGAAAGCCGGCAAAGTTGCATTCTTCGTTCATTCCCCCTTGATGTAGGGAATTAAGCTTCTCTATCCAAAAGTTTTCTTTTTGATCCAATAGTTTGGCAATATTGCACCCACCTTCTCTTTTCTTAATTGTTTCAAGTATTTGGAATCTCATTTGAGATATTTGGGGTTTCACTTCCAAAAAGTATTGCGCTACTGGTGATTTGCTGTTTGCTGTGTGGACATTTGAACCGTTTTCGTTCCACCAGAGTTTTGCTTTTCTAGATGATTGCCCCACATAGTATTTCCCACATGGGCATTTAATGCTATAGATGATGTTACTACTATCGCATGCGGCATAACATTTTAGATATAACTTCTTTCATGTGTTCAGATGGAATATAATATTTCCCTTCTGTCCTAAACTTCAATTGGTGCAGTTTTAGCACGGGAAGTTGCCACATAATTTAGTTTTTTTCGGGTTGGTCTCTTCTTGTCGCTTCTGACCAGCATGTCCCTTATATTTATCCTTAGAAGGTGTGCGTGAATACAGGTGGCGACTCGTACAGTTTTCCAAGTGTCCCTTCTTCTGATAGGTAGTGCCAGTGTTTGTTCACAATCTTCCTGATCTTGTTGCTCTGTGTGGAATACTTAGTTACATAGATAAGCAAGGTTGTGTTCTTATGTTTTCTTTGTTAAGTATGGTTTCTCTACTTATGGTGTCAATTTTGTTTAAGGAACTGGTCATTTCTGCTTGCTTTAAATCTGTTGGCCATATCTTTGAGGACTCTAGCACAATCTGTCTGGTCCTGTACGATTTTCTTCACTCTGAGAAATCGGTTGTATGGTAAGCTTCTGATGTTATTTTGGAGGTTGGAAGCCGAGTCTGTGTAGTTGGTTGTTCCGATCAGTGTATTTTCGATACAGGGTTTTCATATGTTTTTGATCAGTATATCTGACCGTTATGTTCAAAAAGTCAACCGTCTCTTGGCTGTGGGTGGTGGTAAATTGTATTCGTCATCGATGCTGTTGAGATAACTGCTGAACATTTTAAATTCATCCTCCGTTACTTTCCATAGTCCAAAAATGTTATCTATGTATCTACCCCAATAGCCGACGTAGTCACACCAGATGGGGTTTCTCATCATATGTTCAGTCTCAAATTTATACATGAAAGTATTAGCATAAGTGGGAGCCATGGTGGCACCCATCGATGTCTCGGAAACCTGTGTTTCTTGAATCTCAAAAAAGAGTTCTGTGAGATAAAATCCAAAAGCAGCATCAGGATTTTTTTAGATGCTTTCAAATTATCAGATTTTAAGAGTAGCCATTACACTGCTTCTTGGCCCAAATGATGGGGTATTGAGGTATATGAACTATGTACGTCTGCAGTAAAGAGTATGTTATGGCTGTCGATACAGAGATAGTTGAGTATATTGAGGAAGTGTCTGGTGTCTTTCGTGTTTTTGTCAGTGTTCTGTATGAGGAGTCTGTATAGGTACCCAGTCGCTGAAGGATGCTCTGGGTGGCTGAGACAATGGGCCAACCTGGTGGGTTGAGGGGATCTTTATAAATTTTGGCCAGCGTGTAAAATATGGGTGTCCCTGAGTGTGCTGTTGCGAGAAAATTTCATTTTGTGTTTTGTCTGATATCCATCCTCTTTTCTCTGCTCTGATGAGTTTGATTTCTAAATTGGTTCTTATATCTGAAGTGGGGTCGTGGTCAACGGGAGGGTATATGTTTCTGTCAAGAAGTTGTGATTCACATTCCCTTTCATATGCTTCAGTATCTAGGACAACTAGTCCCCCCCCCCCCCTTAGCAGGTTTAAATGTAAGAGTAGTGTCCAAAAACAGCCGTTGTATGGTATCGAGGTATTTTCTGCAAAAATTACTTAATACACTTTGGCGGTGCATAGAATGTTACGCTCACCTGGCATCCACGGGGACGCCACTTAGCCCTGGTCGATTGATTTGCGCCTGGAACCCTCTTCCTGATCCTGGGTGGTGCCTTCGATGGAAGTTGGGCCTGAAAGCACAGAAGGACTGGATTCAAGATCAGGTAAGGTCTTCTCCCACCTCCCCTGGGTTCGACCAAGCCCTTTCCTCATCTTATTTTAATATTTGGCGTGCTCTCTGTCCTGCCTTCTTTGCAGGGGTGCGTAGTCTTCAGTGGGCTTGGGCGACCGAGTTACTTCACTGGATCGAGCCCATTCCAGTGTCTTTAAGGTAGGTCTTACTGCAGCAGTCCTTGAATGTTACTGTTCTTGCCTTCCTTTCTTTGTGGTTAATGTCTTTTCTCCCCCCCCCCCTAGATGAGCGGGAGATTCAGCGTGCCGTGCTGGTTGGATTGAGCACCTCCCGGTAATGGATGGCGCAAGAAGCGCACTACGATTCGGTAAGTAACACACTATGCGCGGCGCTGCTTTGCCTTGTATTTGCTAACCACTGTTTCTTCTCTCTTTTCAGGTCACGATGGTCTTCTCTGGTGAGTGTGGTGTTCCGGAACGATGCCGGCCAAGAGCTGGCCAGCCAGGTGAGGTTCTTGTGATGTTTAAGGCTTAGGTCGTAAGTACCTTTTCTACCGTTGTCTTTCTCCCTCTCCTTTCAGGTAGTTTCGTTCCGGTGAGTATGCAGTGTCCAGAAGATGCAGATTGCTGGATGGGCGACCGCAAGTAAGCAGAAGCATGGACGAGCGTCGGGCCGATACAAGATGGAGTTTCGCAGGTAAGAGTCTATTAATGATGTTCTTTTTCTCCTCTGCAGGCTCGTTGATCCGATGATTGCTGGTATCAAGGACACTGGACAGAGTGAGCGTTAAGCTGCAGGCTGCAAAATAACGTGAAGCGTGTTCTGTTGCTTGGGTGTGGTTTAAATAGCCTCCCAACAAAGTAGTCAAGGTAAAGTAGTCCCAGGCTACCACACCCAAAACACTATACCGCATAGTCTAGTTCTAGGTGTGAGTGCCTCCATGTTGACAGCAGGCCCAAGGAAAAGTAGTCCCCTTCAAAGATGTTCCTCATACCGAATATGAGCCTGGCGCCAAAGGCGCCAGGACTGACTCCAAGAAAGTCTTGGAAGATGGTGCAAGGCCTCTGAGGCCCTAATGGAAACCCAAACCCTGACCTGACCTGGCATGTGGACATGCCAGCGGGGGTTTTGGTTAAGGGTCGTGACAAGAATAGTTTCTGGAGATCGTTGGTAACCATCCTTTGATAAAGATCAATGATTGGGTAGGTAGTGGGCGGAATTAACTTACTTTTAATCTTGATTTCAGTGAATTCTGGTTCTTCAAATGATTCTTCCAAGTCACCACTGTTTAGTTGGGCAAAAAAGGCTTTTAGTCTAAGCTTTCGAGCAAACTTAAAAAGTTTGACTTTTTTATCAAAAAGATTTGCACTATAGGTTGGGACAAAATTTAGACCTTTCTGTAGTAGGTCTAATTTTGTCGTAGTGAAAACCTTTTTTCGAAAGATTGAACACTGTGTTCTTTGGGTTCTGTCTGGTTATGGGACGTTGAGTCTCTCTTCCTGTGTCCCCTCCTGGACTTTTGCCTCTTCCTCCCCTGCCTAAAAAAACACTTGCTGTGATTCTTTGTTGTTCACTTTCTGTGCTGGCACTGCTGGTGCCTGCTCTTTGACTATCTTCGGGTTTGTTGTTTGTAGCCTCTGATTCGGTACTACTTTGATCGGAGGAGCTCGTAGTGCCCCGTTGTGGTTTGTTCTGTCTGAATTTGTCCATCCATGTCTACACCTCGTCATTCAGATAGGCATAGGTGTCTCGTCAGAATTTTCTCAATATTTTTTTTCTAGTTCAGTACGATAATCTCCTAGATTATTGTTAATATCCTCAAGTATTTACGCTAAATCTGCCATGGTAAGTGCATTGGTAAATTCAATTTGCAATCTCTTTAGTCAGTTTCTCCAATTCTTTAGATAGTTCCTGTACGGCTAATGGGATAAAATCTAGGGAGCATTTATTTAGGATCTGTTTCCATTTGCGTACACATTCGCGACTTTCTTTACATAGTGCAGTGTAAACACTGGAGGGGGTTATCTGTACTTCTGCCCTCTAACTGGCAGAGTAGAGGCACAGAGCACCCCAGCCAAGGCTCTCTATATGGTAGCTATGGACGAGCAACCAAGGCATAAGCTTTCAGGGCTGGTGGAGCAGGCGACAGACCAGAGGATGAGCCTGAGGTCTGCCACTTCCATTCCGCAGCTCTGCACTTGCGATTCTGGGCTGCAAGTGTGGAGTCATACCAAGAGTTACGCATAGAGGCATTTTTTAGGCAGATCCTCAAGACTGGGGCAAGAATGTCAAGGGTATTAGTAATGGCAAGATGGAGGTTGCTGAGAGCAGATTACGAGGTAGAGTCTGTAGTGGGGAGGGGGGGATGAAGGTAGATGCGAAGGCAGCAACTGACATTCGTTTCATCGGACGGATGTTCGTGAACGAGGTTGACATTGCTGAGGGAGCCGAGGGCACAGAGGACCCGGGTGACAGGAGAGGAGAGAGTGGTCTGACCAGGAGAATGGGGTTTAGTGGCAGTAGTGATTAGAGAGGAGGAGAAATTGTCCCATTCACAGAGAAACAGGGTGGTAGAGCCAGGTGGCCTGTAGATGGTGGCAATGGTCAGGGAGGAGGAGGGAGAGATGACCAACTTGCAAACCAGGCTCTCGAAGGAGGAGTATGGATGGGTAGTTATGAGACAAGAAGGGAACCACTCAGGAAGATAAGGGCAACCCCACTGCCTGCACGGTTAGGGCAAGGCTTGGAGATGATCTTATAGCCATCAGGGAGAAGGGAGTCAAAAGCAGTGACTGAGCTGGCCTTGAACCACGTCTCGGTAAGAGCAAGGATATCGAGGTCAAGGTCTTTGTTAGGCAGAATCCTGTGCAGTGCCCTTAGGGACCAGTACACACAATTAAGACTACAAGTGGTAATACAAGATAACCTTGGGTACAAGCCTGTACTAATATGTTAAAGTGGTAGCAGTAGCTGAGCAGCCAGGCTTATCTCAAGAGTATATGAGCAGTAGCAGAGATTACACCAAGGGACCACAATTACTGTGACTGAAGCAAACATTGACTCAAAGTTTCAGGTAAAAAATATAAGTACATTTATTTTTAAACCGTTTGTTATAAATACAACGCATCTATTAATTCAAAACCACACGTAAAATACACTACAACCAACCAATTCACTTTCTACGGTATAACTCAAGGTAAGTACCCTATGTTTTAATTGACCGGTGTTGTGAAACAAAAGACGTTACCGGGAGTACATATGCGATCACTTTTTGACAGTAATGACAGTTTGGTCTTACTAAAGATACGCGTATCCGCGGCAAGAAATGTTACCGAGGCAAAAACACACTTAGCACCTGAGTTAACTAGAGAGAGTTTTGGGCAAAAATCATAGGCAATACTTTTGTCAAGGCAGACCGAATCAGAGAACACTCGTTGACAGAAATTCAAGAGTCAATAGGCCGGAGCCAGTGTCAAGTGGAACCGGGTTCCTGTTGTCGAGGATCACACAGTCGGACAGTTCAAGATTCAACGTAGCCAGGAGTACTTGGATATTGTCAATAGAGCAAGCAAAAGTTATAAGAAGGAGGGAAGATAAGGGCAAGCCTTGTAGGAGGAGAAAAGGGATTCACCCAAATTCCTCAAGCAAAACACAGTACATTATTCAATGAAGAAGCTGGTGCCACGGCAGTTGTTTCTGGTACTGCAGACCCACGATTCCTGGAGCTTAGGCAAGAAGGACGACGTCTGGAGGGGTCTGCACCACACAGGGCTGAAGCCGGCAGCAGCAACTGTGAATAAAAGGTGTGCTCCTTAAAAACAGGAGAGGCTCTTCAGATGGCTATCCGGACCACTACAGCAGTGTGCAGCGATTTCGACCACGAAGAGGATCCTCTGGCTGTGGAAGATGAGCTGGAATCCCCACCAGGCTCAAGGGAAGAAGACTCCGGACTGGATCTTCTCTAGTCGTCGAAGGGTAGATAGCTCAGGACTGCAGCAGGGCTTCACCGGGACGGGATAGTTGCAGAAGCTATCTTCTTCTCTGCTTCTCTTCGGTTCCTTGTAGTTCCAGTGGCGACTCTGACTTCCAGCCCAAGAGTCCTGCCTTTTATGCGAAAATCCCCCATTCACACAGCCTGGCTGTCAATCATGCAGCAGGGGGGTTGTCCAGCCCGGACAACCACCTCAGCCAATCATGGAAAAGTGCGACTTGGGTTTCCTACGATACCCTGTGCAGGGGGTGACTACACCCCTTCCTCACATTCAGCACCCAGGCGCCTAGAGAAGGGCTTCTTGGCAGAAGCCAGCCAAAAGACAGTGACCAAAGAAGGCAAACCTGGTTTGCCGCGCAAAGTAAAACACAAGAAGGACTTTAACAAAAAGAAATGGCGAATAAACCCGACCGGAGCCAAAAGAAAAAGTATTTGGTCAAGCGGGTTTCTGTTCGAGGCTAATATAATCGCCTAAAACAATACCACGTTTATATAGTATAATTGCGGTAGAAAAGTTAGGGTAGGTACCACTGCCACCAGCCAAGTCTAAATGTTAAAAGAGCGAAACAATGCTCTAGGAGGTACAGATAAAAAGGGCTAAGGATTAACCCTTTTCAGTACTCCTTGTAAGATGGGGTGTATTGGATCTGTGGTTTATTTGAATAAGTAAAGTAAATGGCACCTTGACCCTTTTCTGGGGGACTATAGTCAGCCTCAGAAATGGAATCGGTGGGAAGTCTAAAAGGCAACCCTGTGTAACTGCACTGAAGGTGCTGTGTAACACACAAAAGAAGGGGGCTACTGGAGTGATGTACTCCAGAGTCCACAATCATAAAAAACAGATGAAATGCACATGGCAAAACACAGGTAAGAATGGGAAAAAGGGGTACACTCTTACCAAGTGGAAAAAATAAA
Organism: Ambystoma mexicanum; assembly: GCF_040938575.1. Taxonomy (NCBI): domain Eukaryota; kingdom Metazoa; phylum Chordata; class Amphibia; order Caudata; family Ambystomatidae; genus Ambystoma; species Ambystoma mexicanum. Next base: position 293,864,087 of record NC_090929.1, read on the forward strand.
CTCCAGAAATCCAGCAAAGCTGCTGGGAGACTACCTAGGTGAGGGAAATTAGCCATATAATGAGAATTCTCCCTAACAGTCTTCAAGAAGAAGGCAAATGTCAGAGGAGTGTTTGATGGCAGAACGAGCATTAAGCGTGGCAAGATGCAGGAAATCTCCACCTTTGAAAGTTTTCCGAGGGGGTACAGAGATGTGGTACACCATTCGGAGGGGGGATGCAGCGAGAGAGACAGGAGTAGCAGGAGTGGGGAGGAAGTTAATGAGGGACGGCACGCACCTGTCAGAGAAGGAGGTTGGGTTGTTGACCCTGAACCAAGATAGTGCCAGTGTGATGGACATTAATGATACACCTGGATGATGCGAAGCAAGCCAAGAGAACTTCCCATTTAGTGCCACCATTAATGGCTGAGAATGTAAGAGGACAGAGAGTACAGATGAGATGAGGCGTCCATAGATCTGGAGAGGGGGCAGAGAAAAGGATGTCAGTAAAGTTTTGTCTGGAAATTGCGCTGACAGGTGTCTGATAGGTAGGTTATGGTTGGTGGTCAAGATATTTTTTTTAAGTTTTTTTCTTCCAGACTTTGTGAGAAAGGGAGGATTGGTGATATTATAGCCATTAGAAAAGATAGGGGAGATGGTGAGTGCCATAGTGGTGTATGAAGGAGGAGGAAAGTGGAGGGGCTGCACTGCACAGTACGAGCACAAACTCACCAGGCATCATGGTAGCCAAGGGAAGCAAGAGGCATGGAATAGCAATCTTTTTTTTTAATTTATTTTTTTAATTTAAAGTGCATTAGCCACAATTTGACTTTTAATACATTTCACAGACAAAATATTACATAAACAATAAAAACAAACCTTTACAGTTTTTAAGTACACATATCTCATAATAAAAAAATAAAAAAAATCAAGGTAAAAAGACAAGATGAAAGACAATCCAACAACCAAATTTTTTCCAAAAGAGAATTCAAGTTATTACTAGCTTCCATTCCTTTAAAACTCTACCCACTTCAATTGATAAAGCCATCTCATTGCCCGACGATAACCTCGCCCAGAAATCATCAGAATTTAAATGAGACTCATTATGAACAAATCTGCCAAAAGAACTAGCCCTGACACTCCAAGTCCCGGGGCACTTAGAAAGTAAATGTTTAGTGGTCTGAACTTCCATAGTTAAGCATCTATCGCAGATCGGAGCAGTACCCCCTTCTTTATCCCTTATAGCAAGTAATTCCAGGGTAGGGAGTAGATTTAAACGAAATCTCAAAAAAGCAGATCTAAACCAAAAGCAATCACAGCACATGAAACGGATATAGGGCAGCCAAATTCGATTTTTGATGCAAGGCACTCTAAACACAAAAAAACTAAATTTGCAGCACAGATGTAAGGTCACCTAAAATATGTTTTCGATGCAGACACTCTAAATACACAAAACGAAATTAGCAGCACAGGTGGAGGGTGCATGAAGGAACATGCCAGAGTGGCGGAGATGTCGCAAAAAAAAACACACGCACGCACGCACGCACGCACGCACACGCACACGCACGCGCACACACACACACACACACACGTAAGGAATGAGTTAGATTAAGTAGGGCAAGTAAGAAAAAGTAGTGTAGGCACACCTTGGTTCAGCAGTTGTTGGGATTAGGGGAGAGGCAGTTTCAATGGTATTTTGCGTTGCAGGGGCCCACGTTTGTGTGATGATGGTCTGCTCCATGCTTTGTGTGCGGGAAAGGAGGGGCCCTTCCAGGCACAGACAGGTGGCCTTAGTGAAGGGCCGGCTTTCGCCTGCCGGGGCTCACAATTGGTTCTTTGAGTGTGGTCTAGCCAATGAGTAAGCAGCTGAGATGGCCGTGGGAGCTCTCCTCACCACGAGGATGTGATGGCCATGATGAAAGATCAATCGAAATACTGAGATGTAATCAGCCCAACTGGGCCAGCAAACAAAGATACTTTGATGGCATATAGTAAACGCCTGTAATTACAACAGGCAGCCTTCAGGTGTTCACCCACGAAATATAGGGTGTGTAGAGCGCTCACTGCACAATAATTTGATCTTTCGAAATGTTTGTTTCATAAAGCCCATCAAGGCTCAACTTATCGCCTGTGATGTCCGCACTGCTCCTGCAGCACAGGGTGATGGTCTGGGTCAGTGGATCTGGCCCACGGTGCTGCTTCTTGTCTTGCTGTGAGCAAATGGGCTAAATTGGGTGTGTAGAGTGCTTAAGCTACACAATTCAGATGACTACACTGGAGGAGGTAATTCATCTTCTCAAACGGGTATATTTCGATGTTGCCAGCGCACAGAAAGTTCCTGAGGTTTGTTAGGTACATTGTTCAAAAGTCCAACTGGTGTTTGACTTCATAAGACTTATCTCTTGCTATTAGAGACCCAACTCTTAATATAAGCCTGTACTATGCAAGTCGGTACAGTGGCTGGGCAGCCAGGTTTTTCTTAGGAGGGAGTTGTGTGAGCCGTAGAGCAGTACAAAGAAATCAGTACATACATAGACCCAAGAAAACACTCACTTAAAGTTATATTTAAAATACATTTATTTATATATACACCAGGCACACAAGCAAATGTAAAATGCATCAACTGGCAATAACATTGAATTAGAAATGGAATAATAATGCAGGCAAGTAACTTTACATATCCAGCACACAGAGTGACATCAGTTTCGGTCAGTAAAAACACTTATAATTATCACTTTTGCAAAATTGCTCATGGAGGGAAATAGAGGTTATGCAGAACACAGCTAGTGACTGTTAAATAACTACAGAGGGATGTAGGAAGTCTGTTTACTAACTAATAAAGTGTTCACAATTAAAGTTTATGGGACCAGCATTGCCAAAGCCAGTATTGGATCAAGAAGATGGACCTTTGGGAAACCAGCAAAGCCACAGTTAAATGGACAGCACCAGTACTGATGAACATCTTCAGAGGAAAGTTAAGTAACCAGTCAGTGTTTCTTGTAGTGGACACAGGAGCTAAAGAGGAGCCTCCCTGATAGCACAGAGGCTGTAACGCCTGCACAGTGGAGTTAAGGTCAACTCCCAATTAAAGAAAACAGCACTCCCAAAGCAAAGGAGCACTGAAATTGGCTTAAGGTAAGTGTTAAGAAGGTTTATCATGTTTATGCTTCATTCCCTCTCCTAGTGAGACCCCCAGCCCGTTTTGCTGGACCTTTTTCTTTCATTCCTGAATGAGTAGAGCCTTTTTCCACTTATTCTTTCTAGTGGGCTCTGTCTTTTGGAACTCTATTCTTTGTATCCTACCTGTACTATGGTGTCTGTCTGTTCCATAGCTCTTAAAGGCATCTGTTTTTTTTACTACTGCAGCACAAAGCTATTTATGGGCAGTTTTGCTGGGGACCCTTAGGGTCCTCCTTTGAGATTCTTCGTCTATATCCTCAAGTAAATACAGTTCTTAAGCATAGAGAGATACTGATGCTTAGTATCGCTCCGAAAGCTCTATAACCTGAGAGATTGGCACACACCACCTTCAGTTGAGTGCCAAAGGGATACCTAGTATCCCTCCTCTCTCTGCTCCTGTGACTTTTTAGTCACCTAGACAGTCACCTAGTTATGGCTGGTGGCAGTGGACGTGTTCTACCAACTATTGTGTATTTTTTATACCGCAGGCTATGTCCATAGCCTCGGTAGTGCACAATAGAGGCACCCAAGTGCCAACTTGGGGGCCTCCCTTCAGTTTTCACCAATACTGGTTGTTCTTTGTTAGCCCTTCTACCATTCTGGGAGGGGAGGTCAGTGCGTGTGTTTTGCCTTTGGCGGGAACCCTTGGGTATCCCAGCCTATGCTCCAGAGTGGCTTGGCAGGTAGGAAGTGGGGGAGGAGTTTTCCACCCCCCTGTCCTTTGTCTGCCAGAGTGCCTGAATAGGTTGAGCTCCCACAGGGGGTCTGGCTGTCCTGATTGCACAGCCAAACGCCACTTTATATGTAAAATGCTGAAAGAGATTACAGAGGAGTGTGTGCTGGAACTGTCTATAAGGTGAGGCTTCTGGGGTGAAAAGCAAGTCGACCACTCGTAGCTGAAGTAACCGAAGAAGAAGACAAGAGATGCCTGCAGACCCTTAGCAACACTGTGAAGTGACTGCTGCTATCCTGAGCCCGTTTTCTGTGTGACAGAGGAGCTCTGACGAGGACTCATTCCCTTTGGCTGGTGGGAACAACCAGTCCCAAGACAAACTTTGAACCAAGCCATCTCCCGAGGTGCTAGGAGTTTCCAGAGCTGCAGAACCCCAATACCAGGATACCTACTGCCCATTTCGAGTGCATCATTGTAGAAAGGCTGAATCCGTCCAAATCTTTGCTGAACCCGTAAGGACGCTCCACAGATCCGATCCAACTCACCTAGACCACCTCACCAGAGTGTGGGACTGCAGGAAGCGAAGAAGACTGACTTGGTGGTGTGTGTGTCCTTTTTTGGTGCTGCAGAAAAGGTGCCAAAACCGCAGAGTGAACCAAGAAGTTACTGAAAGTCGTGCTACAGGTCCTCCCTCCTTCATTCATCAGACCAAGGAATCCAGAGGTCCGTTCCAGAGCTGCAACATTGTGGAGAATCCATCAAGAACATTTTCTACAAACCTAAGGTACTGTGGGGGGGAAAAGGTATTGCTTACCTGATTCGAAGAAGTCGCTCCAGAGCATTGAAGTGCAATTAGGTGTACAGGGCAGTACGACTTCCTTTCATCACGGGATGTTTTTTCACAGGGGTTTTTTACCGCAAATGTTTTGCCAAAACAAACTCATCTAATTTGGGGGGGGGGGTTAGAAAAATATATAAACCCCTGCCCCCCAAATAATCAGATGTTTTTTGTCGTAAAAAAATCCACTGTAAAAAACCCTGCAAAAAAACATCGAGCAATGAAATGACATGGAACCGTGCAGGGCAACCCCCTCTTACCTCCGACTAGAAACTGGAAGAAATCCACAGGAACTCTTTGTAATTCGCTGCGTGTCAAGACTTCAAGCCCTCTCTGAAATGCCTTTAGCAAGGGTGGTGGTTTTGGACTTGAAAGACTTACTAGGTCAAAGAAACCATCTCTAGAACCTTGAACTAAGTTTATGTTACACTAACTAGCCATTTACCCCCCTTTAAGTGACTTTACTATGTGTTTGCAGAGTAAATGCATTACCATATTAACACCATTCCGCCTCCGTGACTCCCGGGACACCGGTGCTGTAATGCCCTGGTAATTCCGGGAGTCACGGAGGTGGAATGGTAATAGGAGTCCGGCGGTAACCAGGCGGTTTTACCACCGCAGTTACCGCCTGACTCGTAATGAGGCCCATTGTCTTTTCCCTTTCCTTTTTTCATATAACATTTTTATTGATTGTAGAGAAACACATAGTAAACATTCACTTCACCATCACATAACATCACACAATATCACAGTTCGTTATTACCGCTCCGCGTTACATTATTCGATAGAAATGTGTCGAGGCATATTTTAGTTTGCATCTTCCCATTTCTGCCAGATCTTATTCGCCTTTCAGGGAAGCCTGTAGCCCTGTATATACGCTGCTCCATTGCCATACATATATTAACATCCGCTACCCATTGCACTGTTAGGGAGAATTCTCTGTAAAGGCTAATTTCCCAAACCTAGGGAGTCCCCCAGCAGCTTTGCTGGATTTGTGGGGTTTATTTATTTCTCCTGCTAAGAGTGAGACTCTTTTACTCCCACTCTTAGACATGATTTGAGGTGTTCCTTTATCTTTCCATGTGTTTTATGGGCTATGGGGTCTTTTACTCCATAGGGTCTCATATGTTTTTGATGTGGGTTACACAGCACCCTCCGTGCCGTAACCCAGGGGTGTCATAGCGACCCCCCAACATAGACTCCATACCCTGGGACTAACTACTGTCTCCCAGCGCATGTAAAGTCATCATTGGCTTTACTAGTCCCAAATTATGCACAGAAACCAGTACAAACCATCATATTGTGGACGTACTGGTCGGGGCAATTCGATTGCCCCGGGATCTGTTGTTCGAGGGGGCACGTCTCCGTCCCCCCTGATCGAGTTTTGGCTGGTGGCAGTGGATACTACTTTTTATATTCGACCGCGAATATATCTCTATGGGATTTTCCCATTGTTCGAGGCTAACAACTTTAATTATTTAATTCTTATAGCCTCGAACATACCACCGGTTTATTTATTTAATATTAATTCACTGGTTGGTATTTTTTGCCAGAACTCGATTCTAAAATGGCGTTTGTGTTCTCTTCTGTGACTCCAACCCAAGTCGAGCCCTTTGTTCCACTTTATGACGGGCTTCTCCACAGAAGCCTCCAAATGTGGTGCCACTCTGTCTGGGTACCACAGGGGTTGTGGGAGGGTGTTTAGGCACTCTGGACTGAGTTGCCTTGGCAACTCAAGTCGCACTCTTGTGTGATTGGCCCAAGTGGTGAGACGGCCAGCTCACCACTTAGCATGTTTGATTGACAGCTAGGCTGAATGAATGGGGGTTTGCTGCATAAAAGCAGGGCTTTGGGGACTGGAACTTCAGAAGTCGCCACAGAACCTAAGAATCCGAGGAGGGAGAAGCTGAGCCGACCTGCAACGACGACACCACCGGTGGAGCCCTGCTGAACCGTCTCACCACTTTTCCCGACGACAGAGGTTATCTCCAGTCCGGAGAGTCTTCTTCCTTTGACTGGTGGGGATAACCAGTTTTGCCTTTTTTTTCACCTTCCTGGAGCATCTCGTGGCCGCCTTGCCCGTGCCAAGCACCCCGGCAACCGGAATACCACGGCTTACCACTACCGCGAAGAGAAGGGTAGTACCTTTTAACCGAACAAACTCTGCGGCTGGTTTCTTCCCTGGCAGTGCAACGACCTTCATCTTTCCTCCACGGCGAGACCTCCTCTTCCTCTGGACGAAACACCGACTTGCACCCGCTGCCAGGAACAACTGCCCCCGCTGGAGCTTCCTCCACACTTAAGGTACCGTGTCCCGCCTGGCTTCCCTTGCGACAGATCGTTCAGGGTGACAGTAAAGCCTCGACTTTCTAATCTGGGCTGGCCTGGGACAACCTAGCTAACTTTTCCTGACTTTAATTTCATCCTTTCTGTGCAAACTATCTACAAGACTCTTTGGGCATAACCCCACTGTGTGAACCTGGACCCCTTCTGCTTGCTCGCTCCAAGAGCTGGGCCTTGCAATTGACTTCCTTGCTCTCCAGTAGAACTCTGCCTATCCTGCCTGACTGTGGTTCTTTTAAAAGTATTGGCATTTTTGTGCTTCCATAACTCTGCCTTTTCCCTCCCTTTTTAATAACTTATTAGAGTGCCATCTTATGTTAAGCGCTCACCTCTGTCTGAAAATAAGTGGCGTTTCTCACTAAGACTTGTCTAATAAGTAATTAGGGTTGTATATATATAATAGTGACTGTGTGCTGAATTTACTTACCTCTTTTTGCTAGTGTAATTTACAAGTATGTCTTTAAAATAAATTATATACTTTTACACCAAAGCTCTGGTCAGTGTTTGCTTGTGCTACTGTAGCTCTGTACCTATTGTGTATACTCTACATACTGCCTAACTCTTCTTGAGGGAAGTCTGACTGCTCAGCCACAGCTACCAAGTGAATCTGTGTGGTACAGACTGCTACCAAGTGGGTTTACTGCCAAACACCTGTAGTCTTAAATCTTTTGCAGTGGTCCCTAAGGTAACTGCACAGGTTTCTGCCTAACATGCACAAAAAGCGGGGTAACACCGGATCCCCACAACTTCGCTATGTTACATTTGATCAGCCCTGTGGCCGTGGAGAGAAATAGTTTCTCGAAACGTGTATGGACTCCCTCCTCCCCAATGCACAACAATAACATTTTACAGTCCATTGCTACTTCTTGTCCTAAAACTTTGGTTAGTTTACTGCAGCATTGGCGCCAGTATCTTTGGATCCGGGGCATCCCCATTGGACATGAAAGAACGTACCCTCCCCCTGCTGACAACAAAAGCAGTTGGGGTTGGTGGCACGATTCCATCGGTACAGTGCAACTCAGAGAAAATGCACCCTATGTAGGATTTTGAGCTGTATGAACCTAATTCTTGAGGAGATCGCGGTCTCCCACGGGTTCATCAGTGCCACCACCCAGTCCTCTGACTGTATTGGTCCAACATCTATTTCCCATTTCAGTTTAAGGTTAGATAGTTCAGGAGTTGCGAAGGAGGTTATGACGTTGTACATTGTGGAGTTGACTTTAGTAGGTATGCATTCAGAAATGACATTCCGCTCCAGTGGTGTACATTCTGGCATATCCGAGAGTGAGGGGAGATGTGCATGTATTGCGTGGGAGAGCTGAAGATGGGGTAGTGTTATGCAACAGGGAATCCAAACCTATTAGTTAGTTCTTCAAAAGAGCTCAGCTTGCCTTCTGTAATTATGTCCCCAACCATTACTATTCCTGCCGATATTCATCCTGGCCATATCAGTAATTTATTTAATTCAGGCAGTCTACTATTCTTCCATAATGTTTGTACCGGGGTCACCTTTTTGTCCCAGCCAATGTATTTGTGGGCCTCTCACCATATTAGTGTAGTGTGGGCTGCTATCGTTTGTGGGGGAGGAGGGGTTTCCCAGAGTCTGATTGAGATTCATGAGCGGGGATATATCTTGTAGCACATCGATTTCTGCTCGGATATGAGGCAGGTCCCTATCCCCGTGTAGGGTGTCATTGACCACCACCATCTGACTTGCCCAATAGTACGATTGAAGGCATGGCAAACCAATTCCACACTCCCAGATGGATCGCTGCAGTGTCTGTAACGCGATCCTTGGATGGCCCCCACCCCACAGCAAATTTCTGAGAGCTATCTATTTTATGAAATTGTCTTTTTCCTTTCTAGCGTTGCTACAAATGTAATCGCGAACAAACATAAAAATGAAAGTGCCCTTTGTAATGTATTATCAAGTATTCCTAAGTGTTCTAGTGTAAACATCTGAAGTATTTCAAGTATTTAAATATATACTTTTTATATGACTATAAGTGTAAGTGCTTCTTTGCTGTGCCTGTCTTTCTACTTAAGATTCAGTGTACTTACCTACAGCTCACATCTTCCTCTAAAGATAAGCCGCCTGACTGCTCTGCCACTCTACCAATGTCCTGAGCTAGTACAGACTGATACTAAGAGTTGTGGATCTACAAACCACTGGTATAGCTTACTAAAGTCTTACTGCCAGTAGGACTTTAGGAAAAAAAAAACCTAACACTAAGTACAACCCAAGCGCCAAAGTACGTTTAAAAAAGAAACGTATTTATGAAAGGTGTACACTTCAATATGCAAAGAGTACACAGCAGTCTAAATAACAATTCGAGCGCATACCACACAGTTAACCATAGAGGCCATTTGGAGACACCTTAGCTCCCTGCAGCCCCATGTTTCTGGAGAAACACACATACAAAGTTAGGGGAGTAGTAAGACTTTAGTAAGCTATCCCAGTGGTTTGTAGATCTCCAACTCTTAGTATCAGTCTGCACTAACTCAGGACCTTTGTAGAGTGGCAGAGCCGTCAGGCTTATCTTAAGAGGAAGATGCGAGCTGTAGGTAAGTACACTGAACCTAGTTAGACATGTACATCAAAGAAACTCTTACACTTATAATTTATATATTTATTTTATTTACACCAGACTAACTTTAAATACTTTAGATGTTTACGCTAGAATACTTTGGAATACTTGATAATACACTTCAAAGGACACTTTCACTTTTGTGTTTGTTCGTGGTTACATTTGTAGCAACGTTAGAAAGGGAAAAGACAATGCTATTGTATTATCGGTTATTATGCGCATCTGCGGTTCTTAACAGTTTTTACGGTAATGCATGTACTCTGAAAACACTCACTTAAAGCGAGGACAACGGTTAGTTAGTGTAACATTAGCCTGGTTCAAGGTTCTAGATGAGGTTTCTTCGCACAGTAAGTCTTTTAAGTCTCAAAACGCAACCCTAACCAAAGGATGTTTGGAGAGGGCTCAAAGTCTTGACAAGTAGCAGTCTCTAGTTTCTAGTGTTATAGAAGCAGCAAGTTAACTAACAAGGGGGACCTTTTAAAGGACTCGATGAAGGGACACAAGCAGCGGCTTGAGTCTGAGGTAGGCGGGGGTTACCCTGGACATCTCTGCGTGCACTGCAACGGTCTGGAGCGACTTCTTGGAATCAGGTAAGCAATACCTTTTTCCCCACAGTACCTTAGGTGAGAAGAAAATGGTCATGCTGGATGCTCCGCGATGTAGCAGCTCTGGACGCGACCTCCGGATTCCTTGATCTGATGACTGAAGGCAGGACAATGGACGGGATCTCTCAGCAGCAGTCTTGAGGGATGACCTGGGGCACAGCTTTTAGCAACTTTTTGTCTCACTCTGCGGTTTTGGAACATTTTCTGCAGCACCAACAAAGGACACAGATCGCCCGGTCAATCTTCTTTGCTTCCTGCAGTCCCACGCCCCCTTGAGGGGGTCTGGGTGAGTTGGATCAAATCTCTGGAGTGTCCTTACGGGTTCAGCAAAGATTTGGACGGATTCAGCCTTTCCACAACGATGCACTCGAAATGGGCACCAGGTTTCCTGGTATTGGGGTTCCGTAGCTCTGGAAACTCCTAGGACCTAGGGAGATGGCTCAATTCAAAGTTAGTCTTGGGACTGGTGTTTCCCACCAGCCAAAGGGAAGGAGTCGTCCTCTTTGGAGCACCTCTGTCGCACAGAAACAGGGGTCAGGACAGCAGTGGTTGCTTCACGATGTTGCAAACAGTCTGCAGGCGTCTCTGGTCATCGTCTTCTTTGGTTACTTCAGCTTACAGTGGTCAACTTGCTTTTCACTCCAGATGCCTCACCTTTTATTCAGTTCCAGCACACACTCCTCTACAATCTCTCAACATATTACAAAAAGGTGCGTTTGGCTGTCCAATCAGGACAGCCAGAGCCCCTGTGGGAGCTAGTCCTATTCTGTCACTCCGGCAGACAAAGGACAGGGGGGGTGGGAAACTCCTCCCCCCACTTCTTTCCTGCCCAGACACTCTGGAGCCCAGGCGGGGATACCCAAGGGTTCCAGCCAAAGGCAAAACACACACAATGTGCTCCCCCCACCCCCCAGAATGGTAGAAGGGCTAACAACGAACAACCACACTAGTAATGGCAAAAGAAGAAGGGAGGCCCCAAGTTGTTAATTGGGTGTCCCTATTGTGCACCTCCGAGGCTATGGACACAGTCTGCTTTATAGAAACGACACAATAGTTGGTAGAACACGTCCACTTCCACCAACTATAACTAGGAGTTTGTCTATGTGACTAAAAAGTCACAGGAGCAGAGAGAAGGGCGATACTGGATATCCCTTTGGCACTCCACTGAATGTGCTGTGTTCCAATCTCTCAGATTATAGAGTTTTGGCAGACATACTAAGTAGCTCTCTATTCTTAAGAACTTTAGTTACTTGAGGATACAGAAAAGGAATCTTAAAGGAGGACCCTAAAGGGTCCCCAGCAACACTGCCCATAAGGAGCTGTGTGCTGCAGTAGTAAATTACAGATGCTTTTAAGAGCTATGGAGCAGACAGACTCCATACTACAGGTAGAATACAAAGAATAGAGTTCCAAAAGACAGAGCACACAAGAATGAATGAGTGGAAAAAGGCTCCACTCATTCAGGATTGAAAGAAAAAGGTCCAGAAGTCCAGAAAAAGTGCTGTGGGTCTCAATAGGAGAGGGGATGAGGCATGCACATGATACATCTCCCTAACAAGTCCCATACTACTTTAGTTTTACGGAATGGGATCACTCCCAGTCGCTTCTCCTACAATTACTTTACCATTACTGGGTGCGTCCGTCGACGGCAACAGTGCATGTACGTGGTCCCACATGCCCCCTGGCCTAGATCTAATATGCTGCAGTCTACAGTAGTCCTGCTCAATAACCCAGCACCACGCCAGGTCTTTCAGCCATTTTGCCACTGTTGGAACCACCAGACTTGGACAGAGCATTAAAATGCAACGTTTCACAAGCAACATACAAATTGACAGTAACTTCTTCTCTCCCCTTGGAATCCCCAGCATCCACCCAAACAAACAAAGGGCCTCCAGCGGAACTTCAGAATTTATCATATTCCCCGTAATTTCTGTCACCTACTGACAAAAGGTAGCCAAGCACGGGCAGCTCCATAGAGTATGTATAAAGTCAGCACTGTCACTTTTACACCTGGGTCACCTCCCATCACAAGCACGGTCAAAACTTTGCCTCACCCCAGGTGACATATAAGCCAAATGAAGAATTTTAGATTGTATACGTTTTAACCAGGTGTCGCCAGCTTTCTAGTAGATAAACACATATATGCCCATCTCACATCTTTTAACTTATATCCAATATCAGCTGCCCACATTGACCTGCCAACCGGGGCCTCCCTGGCAGCTGAAATTAACACCAACCGATAAATTGTTGAAACCACTCCCTTAACATTGAAAGAGTTAACCAGAAACGTCAAGAGGGGAAATGTCTGCGGTTCCATGGGGAAAGATACTGACCAAGCCCCAAATGCCCCACAAATTCTCAAAAACTGAAACACCAGCCCAAATGCATCACCCAGCTTGGCCCTGAATGATCCCAAGACACAAACTGCCCATCTAGATCAAAATCAAACATATAATTCACTCCGAATAATTTTGCTGTCACACGTCTGGGCCAGGCACTGACTATTCCAGACCCCGAGCTCAGGGGTATAGGTGAGAGCTACCAGCATTCTTTGGCACATCCTCTGCAATGTATGGATCGTGCATGCTGCTGGGTCAAAAGGGCACCTTTCGTTGATCTGTTTAGAAAGCAGGGTACTTTGCAAAGAGTACGGGTAAGTCGACCTCCTTTCAATCCTGACATGCGGGAACTGTTGGGAACCCGCAATCCAGTCTGACATGAACAACACATGCACGGCCAGATAATACAATTTCAAATCTGGGGCGTTGAGACCCCCTTGCTCCCACCTCTCAGTAAGTGTTTCCCATTGGATTATGGGTGTCTTCGGACTCCACACCAGCTTAATCATTAGTGACCTCAGAGTTGTGAAGAATTGAGCACCCAGCCACACCAGGAGATTAAGAAAAAAATACAATAATTTAGGGAGTGTAATCCCTTTTATGGTCCCTACCTTCCCCATGAGTGAGACTGGAACGGATACTCGCCAATTAACCTTACTCTGGAGCGTCTCCAGATATGCCCCATGTTGAGTTCGACTCCTACTCACCTGTATACCTAAATACTTCATAGACACTTGCTCCCAACGAAGATTTTCCGCTCCCGCGGGCTGCAAAGTGACATAATTCAGATGAAACCTGATTGACTTAGCCCAATTAACTCATAGCTCTGAAATTCCTCTATTTCTTGTGAAAGAGGCTTCAGATTTGTATCCGGGTCTTTAATGTACAAAATAATGTCATCAGCATGAAGTGAGATCAATTCCCAGGCCCCTCCAAGAGCCAGCCCCTGGTGCTCATGACACGCCCTCAAGCACATAAGCACATAGCTAATGGCTCCATCATGATTGCAAATAAGAGGGTAGACAGCGGACACCCATGCCGCATCCCACGGCCAAGTTCAAACGCTTCTGAGTACCTCCCAAAAAGAACCTTCCTTGCGGTTACTCGGGAGTACAGGACCTTAACACATGCTAGAAAATACGTTGGGATTCCAACCCTCACTGGTACAGCAAACAAAAAATCCTAGGTGACCGAATTAAACGCCTTCTCCATATCTAAAAGCACCCTGATCGCCTGTACAGAGGGATCAATCTGAGCCACCACCCCAAATAACCTCTGCAGGTTGAGGGCTGTGGATCGACCCAGATTAAAACCACCTGGTCTAAATGCACAATAGAGGGAAGTAATCTATCAGCTAATATTTGGAGAATATTTTCATGTCCATATTGATGAGGGATATCGTCCTGTAAGAGGCACAATCAAATGTGTCCTTATCCTGCTTTAATTTCAAGAAACGTATTCCCTCACGCATCGTAGGAGGCAGAGATCCCAACTGAGGACCCTCTTGCCACACCTGAAGGAGGTGCTCCACTACATCGGGGCCAAATTCCTTAAAAAACTTGGATGTATTCCTGTCTGACTCAGTTTCTGGGATATATTGACCCAACTCAGCTGTACTCCCCCCACATCACCAAGCTGCATTTCTGCAGAAACACCAAAATGGCTGCACTGGCTCCAGTATGCATCACTGAGTCAAAACTGCGTTTTGCAGTGACAAAAAGATGGCTGCACCATCTTGCCAAGCACATATTGGGCAGGATGGAACAAGGGGGCACACTGAGGAAACCTGCCAGTGTGTTTGGCCATATACAAAAAAAAAGAGTGAAAAAGCAGCGCTGCGTTGCTACAAGCGCAAAATTCCCGTTGAAAAAGGGAATATGTCACCTCTAAAATGATGCCGCTCTGATCCTGTTTTCATTAAACTGCTTTTATCAAAAAGACCCTGTCACGCCCAGCCATATTCACATTGTGCTCCATCAGAAAAGAGCATTATTCCTGAAAATCAATAAAAGCTTTCCTTCATTTGCACGGGAAATGCTTACATAGTGCTAAAAAAATGTCGAAAATCACTGCCTGAAAAGAAAATCAGAGCTTTCTGTGTACTTGTCAATTCCAGGAGACCTTTGCCTTTTACAGACTGTTGTCTACAAGAAACTAACTATAGCTGCAAAACAATGTGGGAATCTAGATATAAAAAACGGATTTGCAAGAAAAATTCAACTTTCAGTCACCAATTTTAAATGTACTTTTGCAAAATAAAGGAAAATATCTGTTTATAAAAGGGCATGTTGGATAAGGCCCTGCCCTTATTTAGCAATGTGAAGGGGATTGTGATGTGAAAATACATGTCGGAGATGGTTCTATTCAGCAGGTTTTCTTCCAATTCAGAACAAAAATAAATACAATTGAATCAAACTGCAATGGCTGCCTGGGGGGAAGTCAGCCCAAAAATAGGTTTCTGCAGTGGCTACATGGGGGGAGAACCAGACAAACAGGTCTGCTGGGAGGATGCTAGCAACATAAGGACCCCCCACAGTAAACTCCCTGAACACACAAGTGATAATTGCTAGGTTGGACAGACTGTTGTCTGTGCTCTAGCCTCGTATAATAGAATTCTAGGACACTAAAGTGCGAAGTGAAAATTCACACCCCCTCGTTATTTCCACCAGAAGCTTCAAAGGAAATCTCTGTGATAACCTGGTGTGAGGTGGTAGCCTTGGAAAGGCATGCCCATACACGGAGACCCATACTGACATTTTTTTCCAAAGACTATTTCTTAATAAAAATGTTAAAGACTTTTATCTCTGCAGCAGGACTTTGCAAAAATGTGAAAATGACACAGTTTAAATGTGATTTTGTGGTTTATAATTTAAGACATTGCAGCATTCAATGACCCCTTGGTAATAGAAAGGACAGATAACTGGGTATTATAAGGAAAGGATCCATGATGCCATTGCGAATTTTAACACTGATATGCCTAATAATAATCTACACACATGTGTAAAGATATAGAATTTGAAGTAATATAATTCTCCCTGAAAAACGCCAAAAACTGGTAGAAGGGCGAAACAAGGTCCCACAATCATGAGGATTGGACTGCTATGCTCTACATACAATATGTAACCTGCCCATGTGATTTGTTAAAATGCCACAAATGTATAAAAGTGTAAATTAAGTTATGACTGATTTTGGGCAAAAAAGACTGTGGAACGGCTTTTTACCTCATAATGTCATTACCGCAGCCTCCAAGGAGTCAGGTTTAGCCCAACTGCCTCGGAAGCTGGGTCACAACTTCATTTTCAGGCACCCATCGGCTCCCATAGGGGCCTTATGGACCTTGTCCTGGCGCCAGTGGCGCCAGGCTCATAAGGGGACCCAGTCCCGGCACAGGACGTGCCAGGCTCATGATGAAAGGAATGGTGCTTGGGTGGACCTACCGGCTGCAGACCATGCTGCTCACTCACCTGCAGGATGAAATCCTCATCCATCCATGGCTGGAACTACTTTACCTTCTGGGTGTGGCCAGCACCACTCCCTGGGACTGGATACTGGAACTATTCTGGAAGCTGGGACTTCTTACCTGGGCGAGGCTGCTGTGGAAGGAGACACCTAAGCACTCCAGTAGGAGTATTTAAACCACGCCCGATCAGAGCAACGTGCTTCGCGTTATTCTGCAATAGCAGCAAGACGCTCACCGTGTCAGCTCCAGAGAATCTTCAACTTCTGCATCTAGGGAAGAGAAATCCGTAATCTTACCTTCTGAAATACCATCTTCATCTTCTGCAGCATCTGAGAAGGGAAAAGAACACCAGGTTTGCACGAGATAAAAACCAGCGCAGCTCTTACCCAATCCATCGGTGCATCTCAAGCCACGGGCTGCAGCTTTCCATTTTTCGGCACCCTGTGGAAGCAAGGACATTGGTTAGTAACCATCGTGAAACTTTCCCTACCTGCGCTGCATTCTTCTCGCCTCCGCCGACGCTGCTACTCGCATCTGCAAAACAAAAGGACATCATTAAGAAATACAAACTCCATCCATACGCACGTGTTTTGGGCAGCTCTCATCTTTCTCACTCCTCGGCGCATTCCTCGACATCTATTTTTCTACCCAGCTGCTTCTGCAACCTGAAAAAGGAAAAGAGACATTAAGAAGTGCTTTAAACTTCGAATTGACATTTTCTACTTACTTGCCTGCAATACCTTCGCCATTCCATCGCTCTCCGGACCTCCATATTCAAGCAACCGCCGTTCGTGCTGCTAACGACGGCCTAGCTCCAAATCTTCATCCTCTGCAACCAAGAGGCTGGACAATTAACCAGTGAAGTAACTGGCTTCGGCGCCCCTGCACAGACGCAGGATGGAGAGCTCCGCTTTCACCTATATAAGGTGAGCACGTTTAGCCTACGAACTACTTGGGGAGTACCAGGAAGGGGAGTCAGCTTGCCCAGTCAGGCTTATATATCCTATTAACCCCTTGCTCTCCTAATTGCAGACACCTCACCCTTCAGATCAAGATCTCAGTGAGGAGAGGGCCTTTCCCGGGTGGCATTCGAGGCCTGCGCGTGACCCTAGAAGACTCCGAGAACCCCCAGCCCAGACCTGCGCCTCCGAGGGATTGAGGTGAGCGTTACAGAACGCGAAGCCTACCACAATATTCCCACCCAGGCGCAATGGAAACCTCGGACACAGATCAACTGGCTCAATTGCTTGGGGAACTAAGGGCAGAAGTACACGCATCTCGCCAAGAAACAAACGCTTTACGAAGGGAGTTGATCATTGCCAAGGAACGGACTGATGATCTGGCCAGACAGTTGCTACAGGCTCAAGCGGGACAGATGCCACTGCCTCCCTATGGAGGGGGCGGCACTCCTACAACCTCAAGTAATCCGGTGCAAATTAATCTGCCAGGGAATGTGCCTTTGGCCCCGCCCGAACGTTTTTCTGGTGAACCAAAGCGATATGCAGTATTCATCAATCAATGCCGCTTGCACTTTCTGTGTAGACCCGCCGCATTCCCAACGGACCAAGCCAAGGTAGCGTTTGTACTTTCCTATCTTAGCGGTAGTGCTGCAGACTGGTCCATTCCTCTCGTGACACAGGATGACCCGCTCCTCTATAACTTTCAAGACTTTCAGACCAGTATGGAAAAGTTGTTCGCAAGACATTCGCAGGGGCAGGCCTTGGACAATGAACTCCTGTCACTCAGACAAGGTAATCAGGATCTCCTGGCTTACATAGCGTCCTTTAATAGACTGGTGGTTGAGACCAGGTGGCCTGAAGATAAGAGAATCACGCTCTTCTACAGAGGTCTACGTGGGGAACTTAAAGACGTTTTAGCTCAGGTGGTGAATCCGCCGCAAGACTGTTCAGATTATATCGACCTAGTGGTCCAATTAGATCATCGGCTACAGAACAGGAAGACCGATCGATCCAGATTTGAAACCCGGGTACTTTCAAGACCTCAGAGCTCCGCTAAAGGGAATGACTCCGTGGAACCAATGCAAATAGGAGTAGTAAAAGGACCATTAACCTAGAAAGAACGGGAAAGAAGAAGGCAATTACAGCTGTGCCTATACTGTGGGAATTCTGGACATTTCCTTCGTGATTGCTCAGTGAAACCGGTCAAGAAGACCGTAGGAGCTTCTGATAAAACTGCTGAGAAACTGGAATCGGGAAACGACCTCGCCCGACAAGCGTAGAGGTCCGCTTGCCGAGCGTTAGAACCAGTTCCTTGACCTCGCATTTGGTAATGCCTATGGTCCTCATATGTCCCAATAGACCAGATCGTATGCATGCTATCAAAGTATACATCGATAGCGGAGCAATCGGTAATTATGTGGACCACGACTTGGCTACCAGGATGGATCTTCCCCTACGTCCCAAGATGGTAAAGGATGTAATCACTACAGTGGATGGTACTGAAATAGCTTCCGGACCAGTTTCTCATACCACCATGGAGGTAACGTTGTTATGTCAAGGCGGACATCGGGAGAAGATCGTGTTTGATGTAACCAAGGCCCCGCAGTTTCAGGTGATTCTGGGAATGCCTTGGTTGGAAAAACACAATCCTCAGATAAACTGGCGAGCCAAGGTGATTCGGTTTCCAGAATGCGCTTCAACCTGTTATCCTCAGCCCGAAATCAAGCTAGCAGCCATCACTTCCGAGGACCCCCGATTACCTCTGGAATACCAAGAGTTCAGCGACGTCTTTCAGAAAGATCAAGCCAACACCCTGCCTCCACATCGGTCATACGACTGCCAGATAGACCTGATACCTGGGTCCACCCCTCCGTGCAGTAGAATATATGCCCTCACTGAACCAGAAAACCTCAATCTCAGGCAATACTTGGACCAGTACTTGGCTAACGGATTCATCCGCCCCTCGAAATCCCCGGCTTCCTCAGCTTTGTTCTTCGTCCCGAAAAAGGAAGGTGACCTAAGAACGTGTATCGATTATCGCGCTGTCACGCCCCTGCGGAGACCATGGTCACTGTGGCATAGATGGTCTATTAGACGGATTGCGGCCATCTTTACTCCCAAGATGGCCGCCGCTACAGATGGTGTGGGTCTAGACTTACACAATGGCCGCGCGGTGGTAGGACCGCCCCCCGACTCCGGAGCCGGTTCATTAGATCCTGCGGACAACGCGCGGATGCGTTGCTACTCTTCAACAACAACGCTTCGTGAGTTCGATACTAGGATCTATTTACTTACTCGTTTGTTTGTTATTCCTTCTGTGTAACTCTACCCGTTTCACTCACCTGTTTCCAGACTTGAATCCTTCTCTCAACTCTTGCACGACATCCAAGACTCGAGTGGATTTCCCCTGCCTCACTCGTTACGAACTTAACCTCACTGATCGGTTCGCTAGTGAGACTCCCTCCCTGGCGTGCGGTACGTGAGAATTGATATTCAGTCCCTAGTATATCCGGGGGTTAGAAAGAGACCAGAATTGACACATGATATTATCTTACCTATACAGAAGCAGGGATATGCAGGTTCCGATCCGCAGCATTGAGATATGAGAACCGTTCTCTTACCGGGACGTCCTCGAGGTTACTCCTGTCCGCGTCTCATCAGAAGACCTGCAATATAGCTTGATAGGTGGTACCCCCCTTCCAATCAGGTACTCCTCTTTCCTCAACCCATATTCTGCCTTCTAGTTTCCCTGCTTCAACTTACCACTTTCCTCTGTCTTTATTCAGACGACTTCGCTTCAGCGGATATTCTGGGTACCAAGAACCTCTCCGGACAGACGACATCTATCCAGTAGCCTTCGACACAGGGTTTTCTTCCCCAGAGGGTTTCCCTGGAGCCCTTCCCCTCCTTAATATTTGTATTTGAGGCGGAGGAAGGGTCTCAGGGAGGCACTCATTCTCTACCCCTGTGGGAAACCATTTCCGAAGAAGGAAACGAAGGAGGGAGAACGACTGGTGTTTCTCTAAGGTAACCTTTCGGTTATTCAACCTTCTCGTGATTAGTCTAATTATTACAGTTAGCAACGCCCAAAAAATAACACCAGGGCTTCCCAGGTGCTGAACGGTTGCCTTAAAGAACTCGATAGTTCTAGGAGATACCATGGACGCAGCCCAACAGCAGCAATTGGTTGCTGCAGTCCAGTCTTTGACTGCGGAAGTCCAGGCATTAAAGCAGGAAAATGCCTTTTTGAGACAACAGGTTGGAAGGGTACCTAGTTGTTCAGAATTACCTCCCGGTCCCATTCCAGGGGGTTTATATGATGGGAATCCCCACAAACTTAAAGCCTTTATCGAAGCATGTACCAGTTTACATTTAAAACGGCCTTCTTTCAGAATGATCGTGACAAGGTGGGACATATAATAGCCAACTTGACGGGACCGGCATTGGCATGGGCTACACCACTGGTTGTGACAAACAACGCTCTACTAGACTCCTATCCCGCCTTTCTGAACAGTCTTAGGTCCATGTTTAGTAGACAAGAGATCACTGTTTCTTCCCAAGAGCAATTATTAGACTTCAAACAGGGATCACAGGATCTACTGTCGTATATCACCTCTTTTAAACAGCTTGCTGCTGGAACCTCTTGGGCTGATGATGCTCTGATAACACTATTTCGTAGGGGTTTGAATGAGGAACTTAAAGACGAGGTGTCTAGGGTGTCTCGACCTCCCAACCTAGCGGAAATGATTACATTAGTGATGCAGATGGACTACCGTCTACAGGAAAGGATCAGAGAACGACGTCGAAATCGTTCTGTGAGGCCATTGACTATGCATCCTTCTAGTCCTATGAAAACCCCAATTGATGAACCTATGCAGATAGGAATCACAAGAGGAAGAGGTAGACTCACCTTGGAAGAACGTAATCGACGGAGGGCTAAAGGCTTGTGTATGTATTGTGGGTCCAAAGACCACCCAGTACAGGATTGCCCCATCACCCCTTCCAAACAACAGGGAAACGCTTCCTCCCAACCGCAAGGGGAACCGCGGCTAGGGAGCCAATAACAGGTTCCTCATCCATGTCAGTAACTTCTCAAGTCACAGACACTCCAGATCCTCCCATGATTGTCATACAGGTTTCAATGGAATGGGGTACCTCCGAGCCAATTTTGGTTCCCGCATTGATTGATTGCGGAGCTGCGGGGAATTTTGTAGACACCATTTGGAAGAATGACAAGAATATACCATGCTCCCTTAAGACCATTGCTGTTCCAGTAGAATCTGTTGATGGAAGTCCTTTGACTTCCGGTCCTATCCGGGAACAAACAAGACCTATTCAAATGAAGATTGCTTCTCATCAAGAGACCATCGTATTCGATGTCATTCGCACAGCACATTATCCCTTGATATTGGGTTTACCGTGGCTTAGAGCCCATAATCCATACATCAATTGGAAGGCCGGCACAATTTTTCTAGGATCTGAACATTGCCTTACTCATTGCCTTTCTGGTGGAGCGTTGGGGTTCTGTTCTACACACTCCGTCCAAGAAAGGAATCGCACTACTTCGATGTTACATAACATCCAGGAGATCCCTCCTGACTACCAAGAATTTCAAGTAGTATTTTCCAATTCAGAGTTCGCTGAATTACCTCCCCATCGTAGAGATGATTGCGCCCTAGAACTAGATCCGGGTGTTCCAATCCCTTTTGGGCGCATGTATATACTATCAGCTCGTGAACGGGAAGTCCTAAAGGAGTATCTCCAGAAGCATTTACATAACGGCCTCATTCAGGAATCCACTTCTCCTGCCGGCGCCTCACTGTTCTTTATCCCTAAGAAGGATTCGACAGAACTCAGACCATGTGTAGACTATCGAGGTTTGAACAAGATCACCACTCCGGATCGCTATCCGATGCCATTAATCCCAGATATTCTTGAGGCAGTAAAGGGCGCCAAGATATTTACCAAGCTAGACCTACGCGGAGCTTACCATCTTATCCGAATCCGCGCAGGGGATGAATGGAAAACCGCCTTTCGTACTCCCTTGGGCCACTATGAATACAAAGTGATGCCATTCGGACTTTCCAATGCACCAGCTGTTTTCCAGCGTTTTATGGATCACATATTCTCGGATATCCTTCTACATACCGTCATTGTCTATTTGGACGACATACTGGTCTTTTCAGTTTCCATGTCGGACCATATCCGACATGTGAAGGAAGTATTGCAGAGACTGGAGGAGAATCATCTTTTTTGTAAATTAGACAAGTGTGAATTCCACAAGGATAGAGTGGCTTATTTGGGTTATATACTATCCGCCGAAGGAGTTGCCATGGATCCCAGAAAAGTCTCTGCAATAACGGAATGGCCAGTTCCACTGTGTGTTAAAGATCTGCAGAGATTCTTAGGATTCGCCAACTTTTATAGGCGTTTCATTCCCCACTATTCGGAGAAGATTCTTCCTATGACGGCTCTCCTTAAGAAGAAAGCAAGGTTCCTTTGGTCAGACAGGGCTCAAATAGCCTTTGGGAGTCTCAAGGAAGAATTCACCAAGGAACCTATACTCCTGACCCCTGACCAAAACAAGAAGTTCATTGTAGAATCGGACGCCTCACATCATGCTGTAGGTGCAGTTCTACTGCAAGAAAATGAACAAGGAGACGAGTGTCCTGTGGCCTATCTGTCTAAGACACTCTCCCCGTCGGAGATCAATTACTCGGTCCTCGAAAAGGAATTATTAGCTATTAAGAGAGCCTTTGAGGAGTGGCGACATCTGTTACTAGGGGCCAAACATGCCATTGAAGTACGAACCGATCACAGCAATCTCCGAGCCTTACAATACTCTCAAACACGAAATAGTCGCCAAGCACGTTGGGCCCATTTTTTTTCACCCTATGATATCATCTTCTCCTTCATACCAGGAAGAGTTAACCTCAAGGCAGATGCATTATCTAGAAAGGATTACAACTCTACCACTCCTTTCCGTTCCGAACCTTTGTTTCCCAAAGCCAGAATTTTGCAGGAAGTCACCACCTTTCTTCAACTAGTAGCTATGGATACCTCTCGATTTATACAGACCAATCCTCGGTTTGCCGCTCTCTGGAGGCTTAACTCATCTCAAGGATGCTTCTATAGAAACAAACGGTTATTCATTCCCTCCGAAGAATTAGGAAAAGTGGTACTTCAACTCTGTCATGATTCTCCAATGGCAGGACATCGCGGTATGGCTAATACCAAGGAATTGATTCAACGCCATTTTTGGTGGCCGAAGATGAGCAGAGACATCAGAGACTATGTATCGGCATGTGCCATGTGTTTACAAACAAAGACCCCTCGATCTGCCCCAGTGGGTCTCCTATCGTTGATGCCGATTCCTGATCGGCCCTGGCAGATAATTTCGACTGATTTTATAGTCGAACTCCCTATCTCGGATGGTTGTACAGTAATCATGGTGACAATCGACTACTTTACGAAGATGGCACACTTTATTCCTCTACCTTGCATTCCCACTGCAGCTCAGATGGCGAAAGTTTTCCTTTCACGGATCTTCACGCTCCATGGGCTCCCGGAAACTATCATCTCCGATCGTGGTTCTCAATATACTTCACGTTATTGGCAACAGATATGTAAGAGCCTCAAAATCTCCCGAGCATTGAGTTCTGGCTTCCACCCTCAAACTAACGGCCAGACGGAACGGCTGAACCAGACATTGGAGGGCTATTTGCGCTGCTACATCTCTGCTTCACAGGACAACTGGGTTTCTCTATTACCATTGGCGGAGTTTGCCTACAATAACTCCCGTCATTCCGCTCTGGGTTCCAGTCCTTTTTTTTGCTCATATGGATTTCACCCTTCTTGTTTTCCTACGGGCCTTCCTTCTTCCTCACGGTTTCCAGATGTGGATAACCTACTTCAAGTCATCCAGACTGGTCATTTGGCGGCCAAATCTTCGCTACTTGAGGCTCAGGCACGAGTCAAACGGTTTGCGGACAAGCACCGTTCTCCAGCGCCCTCCTTGAAGGCGGGTGATTTGGTATGGCTGGCCTCTCGTTTCTTACCACGGCATCTGGTCCCGTCCAAGCTGTCTCCTAAATATTTCGGACCTTTTCCCATTCTACAGAAGTTGGGTTGCTCTGCTTTCAAGATCAGGCTTCCCCCTTCTTGGTCTCGGATTCATCCCGTGTTTCATGTGTCCCAGCTGAAGAAAGAAGTGTGTGATCGATTTTCGAGATTGAGGAATACTCACCCTCCTCCGGTGTCTACCCCGTCAGGTCCTGAATATGAGGTGGCGGATATTTGTGACTCTCGCATCTTTCGAGGTCGCCTTCAGTTTTTGATTGACTGGCAGGGTTATTCCCCTGCTGACCGTTCCTGGGAACCTGCCTCTGCAGTGCATGCACCTGCGCTTATTCGCCGATTCTTCCGTAATCATCCGGGGAAGCCGGGGTCCCCTGCCCTTCGGAGGGGGCATACTGTCACGCCCCTGCGGAGACCATGGTCACTGTGGCATAGATGGTCTATTAGACGGATTGCGGCCATCTTTACTCCCAAGATGGCCGCCGCTACAGATGGTGTGGGTCTAGACTTACACAATGGCCGCGCGGTGGTAGGACCGCCCCCCGACTCCGGAGCCGGTTCATTAGATCCTGCGGACAACGCGCGGATGCGTTGCTACTCTTCAACAACAACGCTTCGTGAGTTCGATACTAGGATCTATTTACTTACTCGTTTGTTTGTTATTCCTTCTGTGTAACTCTACCCGTTTCACTCACCTGTTTCCAGACTTGAATCCTTCTCTCAACTCTTGCACGACATCCAAGACTCGAGTGGATTTCCCCTGCCTCACTCGTTACGAACTTAACCTCACTGATCGGTTCGCTAGTGAGACTCCCTCCCTGGCGTGCGGTACGTGAGAATTGATATTCAGTCCCTAGTATATCCGGGGGTTAGAAAGAGACCAGAATTGACACATGATATTATCTTACCTATACAGAAGCAGGGATATGCAGGTTCCGATCCGCAGCATTGAGATATGAGAACCGTTCTCTTACCGGGACGTCCTCGAGGTTACTCCTGTCCGCGTCTCATCAGAAGACCTGCAATATAGCTTGATAGGTGGTACCCCCCTTCCAATCAGGTACTCCTCTTTCCTCAACCCATATTCTGCCTTCTAGTTTCCCTGCTTCAACTTACCACTTTCCTCTGTCTTTATTCAGACGACTTCGCTTCAGCGGATATTCTGGGTACCAAGAACCTCTCAGGACAGACGACATCTATCCAGTAGCCTTCGACACAGGGTTTTCTTCCCCAGAGGGTTTCCCTGGAGTCCTTCCCCTCCTTAATATTTGTATTTGAGGCGGAGGAAGGGTCTCAGGGAGGCACTCATTCTCTACCCCTGTGGGAAACCATTTCCGAAGAAGGAAACGAAGGAGGGAGAACGACTGGTGTTTCTCTAAGGTAACCTTTCGGTTATTCAACCTTCTCGTGATTAGTCTAATTATTACACGCGCCCTGAACCAGATTACAGTCAAAAACCGATACCTGTTGCCCTTGATTCCTGAATTATTGGACCAGGTAAAAGGCGCCATACACAAAGTTAGACCTCAGAGGAGCTTACCATTTGGTACGCATTAAGGAGGGCGACGAATGGAAGACGGCCTTTCGCACTAAATATGGATTATTTGAGTATCAAGTAATGCCCTTCGGACTATGTAACGCACCGGCCGCTTTCCAGTTTTTCATGAATGATGTCCTCAGAGAACTTATTGATGTGTGCGTAGTCGTTTATATTGACGACATCCTGGTATACTCAGCCTCAGAATCTGATCATCATAGACACGTCACAGCGGTTTTACAGAGACTTCGCCAACACCGCTTGTTTGCTAAACTGGAGAAGTGCACCTTTCACGCAAAGGAAGTGGAATTTTTAGGGTTCATCTTATCACCCAACGGAGTTCACATGGACTCAAGAAAAGTGGATGCTATCACCAAATGGCCTTCCCCAACTTCCGTGAAAGGTGTGCAGAGCATGCTGGGCTTCGCTAATTTTTACCGAAGGTTCATTCCTGAATTCTCTCGGGTAGTCCAACCTATCACGGCTCTTCTGAAAAAGAATAAAAAATTCGAGTGGATTCCAGAAGCCGAACAAGCCTTCCAAGAATTAAAAGCCAAATTTATCTCTGCTCCAGTCTTAAGGCATCCCCGTCCAGAACTTCCCTACATCGTCGAGACAGATGCTTCCAGTCTTGCAATGGGGGCGGTGCTGTCACAAAGAGACCCCGAAATGCACCAGTTACACCCTGTAGCCTTTTGGTCTCGCAAATTTTCGGCTCCTGTAATCAACTACACAATTACGGACAAAGAACTCTTGGCAATTAAGTCCGCCTTTAAGGCCTGGCGGCATTATCTTTTGGGAGCCCGGCACACAGTAACTTTAATCACGGATCACCGTAACCTCCAGTACCTGAAGTCAGCTAAAGCTCAATCTTCGAGGCAACTACGCTGGGCTTTATTCTTCGCAGAATTCGATTTTGTAATCACATTTCGACCAGGCGTTAGGAACGGAAAAGCAGACGCCCTTTCCCGGATAGGGGTAGACGAACTTACAGCTAATCCGGAGCCGGTGCCAATAATTCCTGAACAAAAGATACTAGGAGTAATCAACACATCATCCCTCGAAGAGATTAAAGCAAGGGTCAATCAACTCATAACTCCCGAAGATTCATCGAATTGGCAATTGAAAGGAAAGGATTTTACAATAGATCAGAACCTATTGTATTTCCAAGGAAGACTATTCTTACCCTGCGCTGACTTACAAAAACAGGTCATCACCTGCTACCATGATTCTCTAATGGAAGGACATCCTGGAGTTGCCAAAACCTCAGAGAAAATTAAAAAGACACTCTCCCCGTCGGAGATCAATTACTCGGTCCTCGAAAAGGAATTATTAGCTATTAAGAGAGCCTTTGAGGAGTGGCGACATCTGTTACTAGGGGCCAAACATGCCATTGAAGTACGAACCGATCACAGCAATCTCCGAGCCTTACAATACTCTCAAACACGAAATAGTCGCCAAGCACGTTGGGCCCATTTTTTTTCACCCTATGATATCATCTTCTCCTTCATACCAGGAAGAGTTAACCTCAAGGCAGATGCATTATCTAGAAAGGATTACAACTCTACCACTCCTTTCCGTTCCGAACCTTTGTTTCCCAAAGCCAGAATTTTGCAGGAAGTCACCACCTTTCTTCAACTAGTAGCTATGGATACCTCTCGATTTATACAGACCAATCCTCGGTTTGCCGCTCTCTGGAGGCTTAACTCATCTCAAGGATGCTTCTATAGAAACAAACGGTTATTCATTCCCTCCGAAGAATTAGGAAAAGTGGTACTTCAACTCTGTCATGATTCTCCAATGGCAGGACATCGCGGTATGGCTAATACCAAGGAATTGATTCAACGCCATTTTTGGTGGCCGAAGATGAGCAGAGACATCAGAGACTATGTATCGGCATGTGCCATGTGTTTACAAACAAAGACCCCTCGATCTGCCCCAGTGGGTCTCCTATCGTTGATGCCGATTCCTGATCGGCCCTGGCAGATAATTTCGACTGATTTTATAGTCGAACTCCCTATCTCGGATGGTTGTACAGTAATCATGGTGACAATCGACTACTTTACGAAGATGGCACACTTTATTCCTCTACCTTGCATTCCCACTGCAGCTCAGATGGCGAAAGTTTTCCTTTCACGGATCTTCACGCTCCATGGGCTCCCGGAAACTATCATCTCCGATCGTGGTTCTCAATATACTTCACGTTATTGGCAACAGATATGTAAGAGCCTCAAAATCTCCCGAGCATTGAGTTCTGGCTTCCACCCTCAAACTAACGGCCAGACGGAACGGCTGAACCAGACATTGGAGGGCTATTTGCGCTGCTACATCTCTGCTTCACAGGACAACTGGGTTTCTCTATTACCATTGGCGGAGTTTGCCTACAATAACTCCCGTCATTCCGCTCTGGGTTCCAGTCCTTTTTTTTGCTCATATGGATTTCACCCTTCTTGTTTTCCTACGGGCCTTCCTTCTTCCTCACGGTTTCCAGATGTGGATAACCTACTTCAAGTCATCCAGACTGGTCATTTGGCGGCCAAATCTTCGCTACTTGAGGCTCAGGCACGAGTCAAACGGTTTGCGGACAAGCACCGTTCTCCAGCGCCCTCCTTGAAGGCGGGTGATTTGGTATGGCTGGCCTCTCGTTTCTTACCACGGCATCTGGTCCCGTCCAAGCTGTCTCCTAAATATTTCGGACCTTTTCCCATTCTACAGAAGTTGGGTTGCTCTGCTTTCAAGATCAGGCTTCCCCCTTCTTGGTCTCGGATTCATCCCGTGTTTCATGTGTCCCAGCTGAAGAAAGAAGTGTGTGATCGATTTTCGAGATTGAGGAATACTCACCCTCCTCCGGTGTCTACCCCGTCAGGTCCTGAATATGAGGTGGCGGATATTTGTGACTCTCGCATCTTTCGAGGTCGCCTTCAGTTTTTGATTGACTGGCAGGGTTATTCCCCTGCTGACCGTTCCTGGGAACCTGCCTCTGCAGTGCATGCACCTGCGCTTATTCGCCGATTCTTCCGTAATCATCCGGGGAAGCCGGGGTCCCCTGCCCTTCGGAGGGGGCATACTGTCACGCCCCTGCGGAGACCATGGTCACTGTGGCATAGATGGTCTATTAGACGGATTGCGGCCATCTTTACTCCCAAGATGGCCGCCGCTACAGATGGTGTGGGTCTAGACTTACACAATGGCCGCGCGGTGGTAGGACCGCCCCCCGACTCCGGAGCCGGTTCATTAGATCCTGCGGACAACGCGCGGATGCGTTGCTACTCTTCAACAACAACGCTTCGTGAGTTCGATACTAGGATCTATTTACTTACTTGTTTGTTTGTTATTCCTACTGTGTAACTCTACCCGTTTCACTCACCTGTTTCCAGACTTGAATCCTTCTCTCAACTCTTGCACGACATCCAAGACTCGAGTGGATTTCCCCTGCCTCACTCGTTACGAACTTAACCTCACTGATCGGTTCGCTAGTGAGACTCCCTCCCTGGCGTGCGGTACGTGAGAATTGATATTCAGTCCCTAGTATATCCGGGGGTTAGAAAGAGACCAGAATTGACACATGATATTATCTTACCTATACAGAAGCAGGGATATGCAGGTTCCGATCCGCAGCATTGAGATATGAGAACCGTTCTCTTACCGGGACGTCCTCGAGGTTACTCCTGTCCGCGTCTCATCAGAAGACCTGCAATATAGCTTGATAGGTGGTACCCCCCTTCCAATCAGGTACTCCTCTTTCCTCAACCCATATTCTGCCTTCTAGTTTCCCTGCTTCAACTTACCACTTTCCTCTGTCTTTATTCAGACGACTTCGCTTCAGCGGATATTCTGGGTACCAAGAACCTCTCCGGACAGACGACATCTATCCAGTAGCCTTCGACACAGGGTTTTCTTCCCCAGAGGGTTTCCCTGGAGTCCTTCCCCTCCTTAATATTTGTATTTGAGGCGGAGGAAGGGTCTCAGGGAGGCACTCATTCTCTACCCCTGTGGGAAACCATTTCCGAAGAAGGAAACGAAGGAGGGAGAACGACTGGTGTTTCTCTAAGGTAACCTTTCGGTTATTCAACCTTCTCGTGATTAGTCTAATTATTACACGCGCCCTGAACCAGATTACAGTCAAAAACCGATACCTGTTGCCCTTGATTCCTGAATTATTGGACCAGGTAAAAGGCGCCATACACAAAGTTAGACCTCAGAGGAGCTTACCATTTGGTACGCATTAAGGAGGGCGACGAATGGAAGACGGCCTTTCGCACTAAATATGGATTATTTGAGTATCAAGTAATGCCCTTCGGACTATGTAACGCACCGGCCGCTTTCCAGTTTTTCATGAATGATGTCCTCAGAGAACTTATTGATGTGTGCGTAGTCGTTTATATTGACGACATCCTGGTATACTCAGCCTCAGAATCTGATCATCATAGACACGTCACAGCGGTTTTACAGAGACTTCGCCAACACCGCTTGTTTGCTAAACTGGAGAAGTGCACCTTTCACGCAAAGGAAGTGGAATTTTTAGGGTTCATCTTATCACCCAACGGAGTTCACATGGACTCAAGAAAAGTGGATGCTATCACCAAATGGCCTTCCCCAACTTCCGTGAAAGGTGTGCAGAGCATGCTGGGCTTCGCTAATTTTTACCGAAGGTTCATTCCTGAATTCTCTCGGGTAGTCCAACCTATCACGGCTCTTCTGAAAAAGAATAAAAAATTCGAGTGGATTCCAGAAGCCGAACAAGCCTTCCAAGAATTAAAAGCCAAATTTATCTCTGCTCCAGTCTTAAGGCATCCCCGTCCAGAACTTCCCTACATCGTCGAGACAGATGCTTCCAGTCTTGCAATGGGGGCGGTGCTGTCACAAAGAGACCCCGAAATGCACCAGTTACACCCTGTAGCCTTTTGGTCTCGCAAATTTTCGGCTCCTGTAATCAACTACACAATTACGGACAAAGAACTCTTGGCAATTAAGTCCGCCTTTAAGGCCTGGCGGCATTATCTTTTGGGAGCCCGGCACACAGTAACTTTAATCACGGATCACCGTAACCTCCAGTACCTGAAGTCAGCTAAAGCTCAATCTTCGAGGCAACTACGCTGGGCTTTATTCTTCGCAGAATTCGATTTTGTAATCACATTTCGACCAGGCGTTAGGAACGGAAAAGCAGACGCCCTTTCCCGGATAGGGGTAGACGAACTTACAGCTAATCCGGAGCCGGTGCCAATAATTCCTGAACAAAAGATACTAGGAGTAATCAACACATCATCCCTCGAAGAGATTAAAGCAAGGGTCAATCAACTCATAACTCCCGAAGATTCATCGAATTGGCAATTGAAAGGAAAGGATTTTACAATAGATCAGAACCTATTGTATTTCCAAGGAAGACTATTCTTACCCTGCGCTGACTTACAAAAACAGGTCATCACCTGCTACCATGATTCTCTAATGGAAGGACATCCTGGAGTTGCCAAAACCTCAGAGAAAATTAAAAGGCATTTTTGGTGGCCATCTTGGAGGAAAGATGTTAAGGAGTTTGTGGCTTCTTGTGGTATCTGCGCACAAAACAAGAGTCAGAAGGAAAAACCAGCAGGATTATTACGTCCAATAGACATTCCACCAGGCCCTTGGCACACGCTCTCGATGGATTTTTATCACGGATTTACCCCCTTGCTTCCGGATACAACACAATTCTAGTGATCGTGGACCTTTTTTCAAAAATGGCTCATTTTATCCCACTGAAGGGTTTACCTACAGCTTCCATTCTAGCCCGAGAATTTCTTGAAAACATTGTCCGGTTGCACGGTTTCCCTTCAGTACTAATCTCTGACCGAGGGAGCCAATTAATTTCCCATTTCTGGCGGAGTTGTTGTCGTTTAGCACAGATTGATGTACAACTTTCCACCAGCCATCATCCTCAAACCGATGGGCAGACTGAGAGAACTAACCAAACTCTAGAACAATATCTGCGCTGCATGTTGCATCAATCCGAGGGTACTTGGAAGGATGTCCTTTGGATTGCTGAATACGCTTACAATAATTCAATCTATTCTGGGACAGGAAAAACCCCTTTTTTTCCTGCTGTATGGAAGTCATCCTCGAACCTCAAATCTGGACCCACCTCAAGCTCTCGGAACACCTGCTGTTGACCATCTGCATTCGACGATAACTCAAGCATTTAAAGAAGCCACAGCTCATCTTCAACGAGCTAAAGAATCATACAAAAAAGGAGCAGACCAACATCGAAAAGAGGCTCCTCAATATCAAAAAGGAGATCAAGTCTGGCTGTCCACTAAACATTTATCTTTAAAAGGGCCACGCACCTTCAACCCAAGATATTTAGGACCCTACTCGATCACGGCCGTGATTAACCCAGTGGCTGTCAAACTAGAATTACCTACTCGAATAAAGATACATCCTGTCTTCCATGTTTCTCTCCTGAAACCTGTGCAACCCGGAACCCGTTTGACTAAACCTCGTGAGCCAATCCAAGTTGACGGAGAATCCGAATTTGAAATTCGAGACATCTTGGACTCCAAAATTTCCAAATCAAGACTATACTACCTGATTGATTGGAAGGGATATGGACCCCAGGAGAGATCTTGGGAACCCTCAGAATATGTACATGCACCTCGTTTAGTCCGAAAATTTCATCGGGCTTTTCCCAACAAGCCAAAACCTCCGGAAAAGACAAGCTTGGGAGGGGCCTTGAGGGGGGGTACTGTCATGACCGCAGCCTCCAAGGAGTCAGGTTTAGCCCAACTGCCTCGGAAGCTGGGTCACAACTTCATTTTCAGGCACCCATCGGCTCCCATAGGGGCCTTATGGACCTTGTCCTGGCGCCAGTGGCGCCAGGCTCATAAGGGGACCCAGTCCCGGCACAGGACGTGCCGGGCTCATGATGAAAGGAATGGTGCTTGGGTGGACCTACCGGCTGCAGACCGTGCTGCTCACTCACCTGCAGGATGAAATCCTCATCCATCCATGGCTGGAACTACTTTACCTTCTGGGTGTGGCCAGCACCACTCCCTGGGACTGGATACTGGAACTATTCAGGAAGCTGGGACTTCTTACCTGGGCGAGGCTGCTGTGGAAGGAGACACCTAAGCACTCCAGTAGGACTATTTAAACCACGCCCGATCAGAGCAACGTGCTTCGCGTTATTCTGCAATAGCAGCAAGACGCTCACCGTGTCAGCTCCAGAGAATCTTCAACTTCTGCATCTAGGGAAGAGAAATCCGTAATCTTACCTTCTGAAATACCATCTTCATCTTCTGCAGCATCTGAGAAGGGAAAAGAACACCAGGTTTGCACGAGATAAAAACCAGCGCAGCTCTTACCCAATCCATCGGTGCATCTCAAGCCACGGGCTGCAGCTTTCCATTTTTCGGCACCCTGTGGAAGCAAGGACATTGGTTAGTAACCATCGTGAAACTTTCCCTACCTGCGCTGCATTCTTCTCGCCTCCGCCGACGCTGCTACTCGCATCTGCAAAACAAAAGGACATGATTAAGAAATACAAACTCCATCCATACGCACGTGTTTTGGGCAGCTCTCATCTTTCTCACTCCTCGGCGCATTCCTCGACATCTATTTTTCTACCCAGCTGCTTCTGCAACCTGAAAAAGGAAAAGAGACATTAAGAAGTGCTTTAAACTTCGAATTGACATTTTCTACTTACTTGCCTGCAATACCTTCGCCATTCCATCGCTCTCCGGACCTCCATATTCAAGCAACCGCCGTTCGTGCTGCTAACGACGGCCTAGCTCCAAATCTTCATCCTCTGCAACCAAGAGGCTGGACAATTAACCAGTGAAGTAACTGGCTTCGGCGCCCCTGCACAGACGCAGGATGGAGAGCTCCGCTTTCACCTATATAAGGTGAGCACGTTTAGCCTACGAACTACTTGGGGAGTACCAGGAAGGGGAGTCAGCTTGCCCAGTCAGGCTTATATATCCTATTAACCCCTTGCTCTCCTAATTGCAGACACCTCACCCTTCAGATCAAGATCTCAGTGAGGAGAGGGCCTTTCCCGGGTGGCATTCGAGGCCTGCGCGTGACCCTAGAAGACTCCGAGAACCCCCAGCCCAGACCTGCGCCTCCGAGGGATTCAGGTGAGCGTTACACATAAAATGCAACCTCATAAAGTGGGACTCCTTCCCGAGGAAGAGGAAGCAACCAACATTGATTGTCCTATCCGCTTCTTGGAGGTAGTCCTAGCTCAGTTCTGCCCACCAATAATTCTGTGATGTCACCATGCTCTATATAAAGAGTTGCTGACAGAACTACAGACACACACTCTTCCTGAGGTTCCTGCACTGCGTTCCTGTTCTGCTCCATTCATCTTGCTGATTCCAACTACAAGGCCAAATCATTGCTGACCCTACTCCAGAGCCCACTGAAAAACCCAAGCATAGCTGATTCCTATCCCAGCAAGGCCAGTGATCCAGAATCAACCCACTAATCCCCCATTAAAAAGGGGAAAGCTGTGGTACCTTTTGCCTCCAGAAATAAGACCGGCTTGCTGCCCACTAACTGCTTGCCCACTGACCGCATCCAGTGGTACCTGTGCCATCCAGTGACCCGAATTGCCCAGCTGTTCGCTACGCAGTGACCAGACCTTACCCAGCTGACTTTTGCCAGGCGCACCGCTATGTGGTGACCAGAACCTGTTGACTGCCCAAAAATCCCAAAAACAAAAAGTGGACTGAAAGTATAATCCCCTCCGCCCCAATAAAAGCACATAGCCTATCTTGTCTTGCCTTTGTTCTTATCCCACTCTTTGAGTTGTCATATTTATGCCCTGGTAACTTGTTGAAACTGTTAGAATTATCCTCGGATCCTGTCCTTAATGTTTAAGTGCTAGCGCCATCTCTTTTCAATTTTGTCTGGTGTAAATTATAAACCCTTCGTTATATTTGGAGTAATCAAACTCATTTCCATATATTTTATTGTTGGGGTTGAGCACTGGGGTTGCAAGGTTTGACCTAGCGAATCAACCTTGGAGCTTACTGTGTTCCTCCTTAACAATATAGCCTAGATAATTTAGTGTAAGTAACATTTTCCTTTCTTTCAAAACCGATGTTCTCACTTTTGACTGCTCTATTTACCCAAAAACAAACCTCAGTCTACTTTCCAAATCTTTCTCAATTTACCCGCTAGACACCTATTTTCACCTCTATATTGTCCCTGTGATATACCTCTATCCCCCAGCCCAAGCACTGCAAATCTGAGTATTTCACCCGTTTTTATTAAAAAAACGTTTGGGTAATTTAAAGCGGGAATTGAGTTTTCCAACGTGTCATTTGGCTGCAACATGCTCTAAACTTTCCACTCATTTTCAAATTGTATGCCTTTTGCTGATCCATTGGCAGTGGTATAACATACCTGCTATTGTGATAAAATATATGTATATTATAATTTAACCACATTAATTTTAATTGTTTTGTAAAATTTTAATGTTATTTTAGGCCTTTGCTAAAGTTTTTGCCTCTTATTCGGATTGTGATTCTGTTTTCTCCCTCTTATTCCTGAGCACCTGCTGCTTCTTTCTATCCACTCAGAAGTCGATTTGTGGGTTGAGGGAACATTGCAGGGGGAAACCTTAACTTGGGTGCTATCTTTCCTAAAATCAAAAAGTGCTCCTATTCAATTGTGCAGTTTATATGTTCTGGGAGAAGGTTAATTAAGTGCATTGCTTACATTTCTATTGTAATTATCACCCCATTGGTGATTGCTGCCCCATATTAAAATTGCTGATTTCATTTGATTTTAAAAATAAATAAATATTGCATTTTCACCAGCCGGCCTGGTTCATGGTCCATTGTGACCCGGGGTATTTCGAAAAAGGGGGTGTGATATGAGTGGTGTACCATCTCAAATTGAATTTGCATAAAGTAAAGAGAAAGGCATCTCAGTTGTGTGCTACATACTAGGCTGAGACCAAGGTGTGTGCCGCCTGATTGAAATCCTTAACGAGCTGCCTTTGCAGTTGGAAGATCTTTATTTGTTCTCATGATATCTTCCACAGTTCTAGGCGCATCCACCACTTCTCCTGCCTGCCCAACTCTGCCAATGCAGCCTCCCCTATGAAGCACTGCAAAACATCTGGGTCCGCTCTTCCTCTAGCCACTTATAGGTTCCTGTAAAAATCACGGAATTCTACCATATTTAAATCAGACTCTGAGACCAGGGTGCTGTCAGCACACCGAATCGTGGGAATATCCGTTTGACCCGGAATCATAACATCCCCAACCAACTCCCCCACCTCCGTGTTCTCCCCAACTTTGAACCCTTGCGCCCTCCTTGCACTTAGTAGAACTCCCCCAACGCCAACCAGCAGTGAACCCCCGATCCCTATCATAACTCAAAAACTCTCCCGCCAACACATGAGCGCCTACTCGGGGACACCAGACTCAACGACTTTGCTGGACCAACCACTATGAGCAACAACCCTGGAGGAGGAGGCCCCGAAAGATAAATAGCAACTTGTCCGTTTCTTTAAATAACGAAACAGTCAAAGTAGCAACGTGGGTGCTGTTCCAAGTACTGCCTTTCCATCTGCACACCCTCCCCCAATTATCACATTTAGCAGATCAATTTAAATTGCAGTTATAGCCATGTATTGATCGACAATCACTCCCATATAATAATATGCTCACTTAGGTCCACACCCCCTCAGGCTTTAGGCAAAGATTCAATAAAGGTAGTCCCTTCCGCCGGGTTAGCGAAAAAATGAGTTGTGTTCTCATGAATAACTTGCTGT
This sequence comes from Ambystoma mexicanum, assembly GCF_040938575.1. Taxonomy (NCBI): domain Eukaryota; kingdom Metazoa; phylum Chordata; class Amphibia; order Caudata; family Ambystomatidae; genus Ambystoma; species Ambystoma mexicanum. The sequence continues at coordinate 293,900,427 of NC_090929.1, forward strand.
TTATAGGGGTACAGCATTGCATATTGCACCCTTCTTTCCCTCAGCAAGCGCTTTGCAGCCAAGAAAGAGAGTCGGGCCTGCTGCACAGATGGGGTGAAATCCTGGTAGAAAAACGCTTGGGCCTTTTTATAGTGCAAGTCTCCGAGCTCACGTGCCCTGCGCAGGATGCTATCACGGTCTCGATAGTTCAACAACCTCACAATGACCGGGCGTGGGTTCTGCTTTCGTCTTGATTTCTGCACTAACACTCTGTGTGCTCTCGCAACCAAGAATTGCGGGGATAAAAGGGGGTCTCCAGGGCCTCTTTAATAAAGGTTTCCATGAACAGTTCCACTGTGCTGGCAGCAACTCTGGAATGCCTACCACTCTAATGTTATTACGACGGGACCGTACTTCCAGATCCTCGTTCGTATCCCGGATTTCCTTCACTTCCCTCTGCAGTTGGCAGCTTGCCTGAGTCACTTAACTGCTTTTGTTCTTTAGTACCCCCACTCTGTGCTCTGCCGCAACGAGGCAACTGCTCTCTTTCTCAATCTGCTCCTGCAAACGGTCCCTCTTATATTCCATAGCATCTTGTTTAGCATTCACAGATGCAAAGCCGCTCTTCATTTCAGCCTGTATCAAGCTCACATTTCCTCCAGGCGTAACTGTGGTCGAACCAGACAATGCCACCTCCTCCTGCCCAGTCGACCTAGAAGCGGCCATAGTGCCCTTACACAATGTCACTCCCTCCTTCTGGATGAACTGCAGACAACCCTGTTTCTTATTCCCCTTAGACATCTAGTAGCTGCTCACTGATACCCACAATTGGCGCTTAACTCCTCAGCGCGGCCTCATGTAACAGTCTTTAAACCACAGGGAAGGCTGCTCCCCATCAGCATTCAGCGCCCTCTATTCAGCTGTATTCACCCCTGACATTTAGCAGTTGATCCGCTCAGCAGCACTGTCCAGTTTCGTAGCCAGGCCTCACCCCACTGTCCCCCTGCCAGCAGTTCAGCAGATCCGGTCACAGACTTCTGGGGCACCATTGGAGCCTAAGTGCCCCCCAACTGCTTAGCCTGCCGGCCCACTTCTTGTCTGTGAGCCCGAAAAGGGTCTCAAAAAGTAACCACAGCCAGCTGGAGGGACCAACTCACCACACCAGACCTCAGCAAACCCTGCCAGCGTTGATGAAACAATAGCACCAGCTATGTTGTGGCAAAGGAGCTCTGTCTGCTGCAATCCACTGATCGCCTATGGCTCTGCCACTTTCCCGCTTGCACACCCTGCCGCTGCCGGGGATCCCATCTTAAGCAGCGCGTGCACCAGCCCCTGTTCTTGGTGGCTCGCAGGCCACTCCAAGATCCTGACACCTGTGTCCCCGCTGGCGGGCATCTGCTCCTCTCCCCTGTCAGCCACCACGCTCCACCGGCCTTGTACCTCGTCTCATGATCCCCTGCGGCTAGTCGGAATGGCTCTCCATGGGTGCCGCAGTACTGGTGGTCCTCGGACCGCGGCTTCGGCGCTCGGACCCCCTCTTCCTCTAGCGTCGGTGCACGGAACTGTTGCTCCTCCTCTGTAACATAGGAGTGACCAATTCACTGAGTCAAATCCCAGCAAGGATGCGCTCGCCAACTTTTAAAAACGGGCCACCGGAGCCCTACCGCAATCTGCTTAGTTTCAGCAAATTAAAGCACCCACTGCTGGGCCATAGCGGGTCTTGGCCTCCTCCTCCAGGTCCTCACCTATGGAGCTCAGTGAGCAGCGGCCATCTTGGAAGTGAGCGCTCCGCCCCACAGTACCTTAAAAGTGAAGATTAAAATGTAGCTGGTCACCTTCTAGGGGCAGTGATGCAGACCCCGATTCCTGCTTCTTGGTCATGGTGACGAAAGGGAGGGAACTGTGACAGGTTTCTGCGCAACACTCGTGAGAAGGGTCAGCAGCAAAGAATTCAGCTCACTCCAGCCAGCAGCTTTTTGTGGTTTTGGCGCTTTTATCTTAGCACCAAGAACAAATAAATATCGCTGGTTGGTTTCTCTAGGATTACTTGTTATTGAACTCTTGTGAGGGGGCTTTTGGTGAAGAAGTCCTGCCCTGGAGGTCCACACGTTTGCCTGCAAAGTTTCAACCAGATCGATCTTCGGAAGATGAGGCACTCTATAATGGTCCAGGTACCCCAGGTATTGGTGTTCTGCAACCCAAGAAAGTCACAGGATGTCAGGGGTTGGCCCAAAATGAAGGTGGTCTTGATGCTAGTTGGTTCCACCAGCCTAAAGGAGGAAGTCGTCCTTGGCGGGTCTTTGCTGTTCAGATGAAAACGGGGTCAGCAAAGCTGCATGGCTTCATGGCTTCACCAGTGCTTCTGCGGTCCTGGAAGGTGCTGCTGGCCTCTCTCCTAGTCTTCTGCTTCAAATTCCTTGTTCCACTGGTTGACTCTCCCTGTCGTCCAAAAATCCTCGCCTTATATGCTGGAACCCATTCATTCACTCCCATTGAGCCGTCAAATCACCTGGGGGTTGGCTGTGCTGCAGGACAGCCAACGGCCAGCTAGAACTGGTTTCAGCCAGGCACACCTACAAAGGACAGTGAAGTTTCAGGACCCTCCCTCACTTCCTGCCTTCCCAAATACACTGGAGCCTGGGCTGGCTTCAAGGCAGAATCCCGCCAATTGCAAAACTCACAATGGACTCAAATCTACTCTAAACGATAAAAGAGCCCAGAAGGAACCGTCAAACTGAAAAAAGAAAGACAGGGGCCGTTTTGAGAAAATGGTCACATATGGGTGCTGTGCTGCAGCTGAAAAATCAGTCTTCTAGTAACCTGCACAAAAGGTAGTAAAAAGTAACCACTACCACCAGCCATTTAAGTCTTTTCAGTGTAACAAAAAGTTACATGGGAAGTGGGATTTGGAATTAGAATGCACCGCCCCAGCACCCCACACAAGGTGGTGTGTGCTGGACCCACAAAAGCTGAGGCAAGTAAGATAAAGTTGTAGTTCTCACAAGAGAATGTATTTAAACATAAAGAGAAGTCCAAGGGACTCCTCAATGACACTGCACAGAGGGTTCTGGGTGTCATAAAGCAAAAAGCAGATGCCTGTATTCAACATATGGAGTTTACCAGACTCCATAAAACAGTAAAAATAAAAATCCCAGTCAGAGAAAAAGAATGACTGAGTGGGGAAAAGTTCCATTCACTCAGGAGATTAAAAAGAAAAGTCCAGAGTCTAGCAAAAGTGCTGGTGGGTCACTCGGATTTAAGGGAATTAGCATAGAAACTGGAAATTCTCCCTAACAAGGTTCATAGTGGGAAACACTATCAGTTCAAAATACTGCCATTCGGCATAGCCTCAGCGCCAAGGGTATTCACCAAGGTTCTAGTAGTGGTGGTGGCCCTCCTTCGCAGAATATCCATTCCGTTGTATCTTGTTAGGGGAGTTTTCCTAAAGTCCTACTGGCAGTAAGACTTTAGTAACCTATCCCAGTGGTTTGTAGATCCCCAACTCTTAGTATCAGTCTGTACTAGCTCAGTACCTTGGTAGAGTGGCAGAGCAGTCAGGCTTATCTTAAGAGAGGAAGATGTGCGCTGTAGGTAAGTACACTGAATCTAGTTGGACAGGCACAGCAAAGAAGCACTTTCTCTTAGAAGTTATATACCAGTATATATTTATTATATTTACACCAGAAGCACTTTCAATACTACAGACGTTTATCCTAGAACAGTTAGGAATACTTTATAATACACTTCAAAGGGCACTTTCACTTTTGTGTTTGTTCGCGGTTACATTTATAGCAACGTTAGAAAAAGAAAAGAAAATGTTATCGTATTATCGGTTATTGCGCACTCATGCGGTTTTCAACGGTGTATACGGTAATGCATTTACTCTGCAAACACATATAGTAAAGTCACTTAAAGGGAGGAAAATCGTTAGTTAGTGCAATGTGAGCTTAGTCCAAGGTTTTAGATATGGTTTCTTTGCATAGTAAGTCCTTTAAATCCTAAAACTCAATCCTAGCTGAAGGCAGTTCGGAGAAGGCTTGAAGTTTTGACAAGCAGTGAATAATTAAGTGCTCCTTTGGATTTCTTCCAGTCTCTAGTGTTATTGAAGCAGCAAATTAACAACTAACAACGAAGACCTTAAAATGGACTCGAGACAGGGACACAAGCAGGGGCTTGGGTCTGAGGTAAGAGGGGGTTGGCCTGGACACGCCTGCGTGTACTCCAAGGCTCTGGAGCTACTTCTTGGAATCAAGTAAGCAATACCTTTTTACCCACAGTACCTTAGGTTAGAAGAAAATGTTCATCCTGGATGCGCCGCAATGTGCAGCTCTGGGGCCGACCTCCGGATTCCTTGGTCTGATGACTGAAGGCAGGACAATGGAGGGGATCTCTTAGCAGCAGTCTCGAGGGAGGACCTGTAGCATGACTTTCAGCAACTTCTGGGTTCACTCTGCAGTTGTGGCACTTTTCTTGTAGTACCAACAAAGACACGCATCATCCGGTCAATCGTCTTCGCTGCGTGCAGTCCCACGCTCTGATGAGGGGGTCTGGGCGAGTTGGATCGGATCTGTGGAGTGTACTTAAGGTTTCAGCAATGATTTGGACAGATTCAGCCTTTCCATGATGATGCACTAGAAATGGGCAGCAGGTCTCCTGGTATTGGGGTTCTGCAGCTCTGGAAACTACTAGGACCTCAGGAGATTGCTCATTTCAAAGTTCGTCTTTGGACTGGTTGTTCTCAACAGCCAAAGGAAAGGAGTCCTTGTCGGAGCTCCTCTGTCGCACAGAAAACGGGGCCAGGATAGCAGCGGTCGCTTCAGTGTTGCAAAGGGTCTGCAGGTGTCTCTTGTCGTCTTCTTCTTCGGTTACTTCAGCTTCCAGTGGCCGACTTGCTTTTCACTCCAGAAGCCTCACCTTTTATACAGTTCCAGCACACACTCCTCTGTAATCTCTCTCAGCATTTTACATACAGTAACGTTTGGCTGTCCAATCAGGACAGCAAGGCCCCCTGTGAGAGCCGGACATATTCAGGCACTCTGGCAGACAAAGGACAGGGGGGTAGAAAACTCCTCCCCCACTTCCTGCCTGGAGCCTAGGGGGGGATACTTACAGGTTCCTGCCAATGGCAAAACACACACACAGGCCTCCACCCTCCAGAATGGTAGAAGAAGGGCTGACAAAGAACAACCACGCTAATAATGGCGAAAAAAGGAGGGTCCCAATTTGGTACTTGGGTGCCCTTAATGTGCACTACCGAGGCTATGGACATAGCCTGCGGTACCATAAAATACACAATAGTTGGTAGAGCACATCCACTGCCTCCAGCCATAACTAGGTGATTGTTTATGTGAATAAAATGTCACAGGAGCAGAGAGAAGGGGGATACTAGGTATCCCTTTGGCACGCCACTGAAGGTGGTGTGTGCCAATCTCAGTCTATAGAGGTTTGGGAGAGATACTAAGTATCTCTCTATCCCTGTAAACTGTAGTTACTTGAGGATATTAAAAAGGAATCTTAAAGGAGGACCCTAAGGGTCCCCAGCAGCACTGCCCATAATTAGCTATGTGATGCAGTAGTAACCGACTCCGTAGTGTAGGTAGTATACACAAAGAGTTGAGTTCCAAAAGACAGATCCCACAAGAATGAGTGAGTGGAAAAAGGCTCATTCATTTAGGATTGAAAGAAAAAGTACCAGAAGACCAGCTAAAAGTTCTGGGGGTCTCACTAGGAGCATAACAATGATAAGTTTTCCCTAACATATCTTTATCTAGATGACTGGCTAATTACAGGAGACGCATCTGAACCGTGTTTCAAGAACACCCAAGATACCATTAGCCTACTGTTCCAACTAGGGTTCTCAATCAACGAGAAAAAAAATCAAGTCTCATACCCAGTAAACTGCAACAATTTCTGGGAGCTTGGATTTGGACAGAAGACCACCTGTCTTCCCCTCCAAAGAGAGGGTCCAAAACATGTTATTGCAAATTCCATCATTTATAGCGGATCATCAGATAACCGTACGCAGGCCATGCGCCTGCTCAGAATGTGACTTCCTGCATCTACCTAGTGCCTTGTGCCCGCCTACGCGTGCTTCTGATGCAAGAGTAGCTCGCAAGAGAAAGGTCTCGGCAAGCGGTCAGTGGAATGATCTAGTGGTTGTCTCGCAGTCACTAGTTTTATCCCTGCAGTGGTGGTCAAGGGAAAACCTTCTGAAAGGGAAATAATTCACTACATCAGCAATATAGGCCACTCTCACCACAGACGCATCCCTATCGGGGTGAGGAGCACATTATCTCCATCATTCAGCGCACAGCGTGTGGACTCAGACACTAGCAAACAAGCACATCAGCATGTTAGAGCATCTACCAATGTTCAAAGGTCAGAAATCCTTTCAAGACCAGTTACGAGGGAAAACAGTTCCAGTCCTAACAGACAGCACTACCGCCATGTTCTATATAAACAAATAGGGCGGGACACACTTTTCAGGTCTGTCGAAACTAACCCAGAACACATGGATATGGGTACCTTGAGAAACATGTTCCTCCTGTTCCAGCATGCACCAGGGGAACACAGTCTTCTAGCAGATGTCCTCAGCAGATGTCCTCAGTCGAAACGTGCAACTTCCCGTAGAGCACAAATGGCAGTTGCATGCCGGAATTTTACACGGCTTCACAGAATGGCGTCATCCACATGTTGATCTCTTCGCCAAACTGGAGAATGTGCAATGTGCAGACTTCGCATCCACGTATCCCCAGACAAAATCCAGGTGGAATGCCCTGTGGATGAATTGCTCAGGGAGATTTGCCTACAGCGTGGCCCCCCACCCCCACCCCCAAGTCCTCTACTCAAAAGGATAGTCCACAAGATGCACCTGGAACAAGTTAAACGTATCCTAATAGCTCCAGTGTGGGCCCGGCAGACATAGTTCTCACACCTAATGAGGATGCCTTTGTCCTCCGATCAAACTTCCATGCCCGTTCAACATGCTGTTCCAAGATAAGGGGTCAACACTGCATACTGCATCCATGTCCTCCAAACACTGAATTTATCTGCTTCGCCCCTGGATTCATAGGTTGGGCACTTAAATCTGTCTCAAAGTTGTATGGACATTGTTAAGAGAGGCACGTCAAGCTAATACCAGACACTGCTATTTCAATAAATGGAAACGCTTTGTAATTTGGTGGAAATCACGTAGCGTCAATCCTATTGACTGCACACCTTCTTGCATTGTTCTATACCTACTTTACCTTTTAGATTCAGGGCCATTCTTTAATTCACTGAGAGTGCATCTCGCTGCTCTTTCTGCTAAAACCAATGTTTCTCAATGTCTCTTAAGAGAATGTTTCTTGGTGGAATGTCCCTGTAATTAATGCTTTTTTGGAAGGGGTGAAAAGATTATACCCTTCAATTTCAAATACAAATCTCGGATGGGAATTGAATGTAGTCCTTACTGAATTTATGGGACCTCCTTTTAAGCCAATGCTACAAACAGTATTTTTAAGCCTGCTTTTCTTGTGGCAATTACATCTATAAGGCGGGTGAGTGAACTGCAGGCGCTCTCAGTTCACAATCGGTTTGTCACGATTCACAAGTACAAAGTGGTTTTACGCATACATCCACACTTCTCTCCTAAATTAATTTCCAAGTTCCATGTCAATCAGTCTATAGAACTTCCTGCTTTCTTCCAAAACCCTACAAATTCAGCATAGAGAAGCCTCCATACATTAGATGTCAAGAGCTGTAATGTATTACATAAATAAAACTAAACCACTATGGAAAAAACCAGTCCAGTTCTTTGTTTGCATAGCCACTGGAAGAGAAGGGGATCCTGTATCCAAGTTGGCTATTTCAAAATGGATTGTGAAATGTATCCAGATGTGTTATTCTCTTTCACTGAGAACTTTACCTTTTATGCCCAAAGCACACTCTACTCGATGCACAGGGGCTACTTTAGCTTTCATTGCAAATGTACCTTTAGATGCCATTTGCAAAGCAGCTACCTGGAGTTCTATTCACACCTTTACACAACATTGCCTCTTAGATACACATTCTAAGAGTGACCCACAGGTGGGTCAGGCAGTGTTAACACATCTTTTTGCTGCTGTACCTTCTAACAGCCCACCAACACCTGGTACTGCTTGCTTATGCACAGCATGTGATTCTGCGCAGATCCACGAGCCTCAGAAAGCATACATTACTTACCGTAATCTTATTTTCCGATGCTTGTATCAGTTTATAGTGATAATGTTGAATAAAAAAAATGTCACTTTTTTTTTTTCGAATGTCCTTTTTTTTATTTTTTGGTCGAAATGGGGGGGTTCTGCCCAAACTCCCCCTTTTTTTTTTTTAAACCCTTTTTTTAAACGCACGAAAGAAAAAAAAACATGTAAAATAAAAGACATATTCGGAAAAAAAATGCAGCCAATTTTTTTGACATTTTTGTCATTCGACTTTTTGCAGTCGACATTATAAGTGCACACCGCTTGTATCTGCTTAAATTCACATGCGCGTGCCCTTACTCCCCTCTTCAAGTATAAGGCACATAGACGTCTTGCACCTTCTTTATTGTCTGCACTCGCGCATCACTTCATGCTCCCTCTTGTCAGAAACAACAATCCTAGGGACCTCAACATGTGAAGTATCATGGGAACAATACACGTCACACATGAATAGTATTACAAGCACGTCCAGCGTCACTTTTTTCGAAAACAAGATTGCATTACTCTGCACCTACCACTAGATGTCGGCCTATACACAGCATGTGAATCTAAGCAGATGCAAGTATCAGAAATAAGATTACGGTAAGTAATGTATGCCATATATATTTTCACCCTTAGGAGTAGAATGGCTTATGTATTATGTACCATTGTTCCACAGGTGAATAAACAGATGCAGGCAAAATAGGTGTAGAATACTTAAAATAAGCACAACCCCTCTATTTTATGAACTCCAACCCTCAGATGTTTGGGGCCTTGTCCCCAAAAATTACACTTTCCAACTATGGCTTCTTCAGGGGAGGCATTTCAGGACTGATGTAGTGAGCTGTGGTGGTACTTTGAACATTCTTTAAAGTAAGGTAAGTATTTACTTCAAATCGGGGAAGTAGCTCACTCGCCTATTTTCAAGGTAAGCCCTAGGAAAGAATCCTTAGCACAGGTACCACAACTAAAGGCCAGGCCAGATGGATTTTAGGGGCAAGGCTCGACAACCAGTTCTACCCTATGGTGGTGGGGGGACAGAAACAGCTGTGCTCACTTATCTCCCTGACAGATTCTTCCAGGTGACCCTGCAGTTCTTCCAGAATTCCGTGCAGACACAATAATGTGCCATTGGTTAGGGTGAGGGAAGCCCAGGGGCTGCAGGTGTAAAGGTCACGTTTCTCACTAGTTGGTTCCAGTCAACTTCAAGAAGATGATCCCAGAAATGAAAAAACAATGAAGATTTTGACAGTGCAGAGCCTTCATGGCATCTCACAGGATTACAGAGAGATTGTTCCAGCGGAGGTCACAATGGTCAGGCGATCATCCAGTGGTGAACACAGAAGCACCCCTAGCGCAGCTTCCCTTGTAGTAAGATGCGTGGAAGATTTTGAGGTACAGGTCGCAGGTTGTATAGACCGCGATCCCCGTCCACCTCCAGACCCAGCTCGTCATCGAGCTCCTCTTCGAAGAGAAAGTCATCCACCCCAGCCAAGTTACGGGACTAATCGGATAAGCCCAGGACAGAGGATGAGAAGAAGGCTGCGCAGCCCAAGCAGGCTCAGCCGGCGCAGCCAAAATCCTCATCGACCACTTCGACACCTGCTGTGACGACAACGGTAGAGGTAGGGGCTGATCCGACGATGGTGGCTCCTACGGCCTAAAGGGTATCTCTGCCTCCAAGGCGTGACATGACTGCCAAAGCAGCAGCGAAGACTGCTAGCACCCCTGGGGTGGGGATTGGTGGGGTAAGGCACCGGTCCAGATCCCGGTTCAAAACCCACAGGGTGGAAAAAGGACGGGCGAGGAGGCCCCAAAACAGCCCTCTAAAGTTGGCGTTCAACCGATGGTCATCTCTTCCACGGATGACGACGACCAAGAGTCCGTCCATACAGAGCACGAGGACGACGGTGCAGGGCCTAGCGCTCCATTGTTCCCTTCGTAGCCAAGGGACATATCCATGGACATTCTGTCGACTCTCCACACCCTGGTGATGGAGATCCAGCAGAGGATGCCCCCAGCACCAACACCTGTGGTGCCACAGGCCCCTGACCAGCCTCCTCCTAAGAAGAGAAAGTGTCATCCGATGCCTCCACATCAGCCTCCTCCACCACATCGGGGCCCGACTCCACATGCGGACCCAGACAGGAACAATGATACAGACACGGCCACGGGAACGACGAAGATGAGTACTTTGTCCCGGCAGACGATGAATCACTGCACCTGGACACCCCTCATAGAGTCTCCACCAGACGCGGTGGGATCATTCCAATCGATGATCTCTAGGGCCTCTGGGATTTTCCAGCTGGTGCCCGAAGAAACCAGGAAAGGGGGCTTCTTGTATCAGCAACAAGAGTCCAAGAGGAAGACTATCATGGCGGTGCCCTTTCTGGACAACATTTGGGAGGAAGGCCTAGACCTCATGAAGAACCCATGCACGGCTCCAACCAAGCGGAATAGGTTAGAGAAGAAATATAGGGCGCCGGACTCTCCGCCCAAGTGTTTGATGTCGCAACGGTCGCCGGACTCTGTAGTGTCGGCTGCTGCAAGGAAACATTCGGCTAACCTGGCTTCATCGTCATCAGTTCCCCCAGACAACAAGGGGAAGAAGTTGGACGCCATGGGGAAGAGAGTCCTTCACACAGCAGCATCCACAATCAAGGCGGCTATTGCTCTGGCTATCTTGGCCCACTATGACTGGGAGCTTTGCATTCCTCCCAGAAACGGAATGGAAGCTCTCACCCTGTTTCAGGAGGGGAGGTGGCGTCGGCATTACGGTGCTAGTGGAAATCGCCGACACAGGTTTCCGGCAGATGGGAAACGGTCTGCCTTCGTCGGTAGGGATGGTTGAAGGCCACAAATTTTCATCAGGACGTTCATGTGAAGGTGCTGGGCAAGCCCTTCGACGGATAAAATATGTTCGTGAAGGTGGTCGACAAATCCCTTCAGGCCATAAAGATAGATACAGAAACGGCACGTTCCCTTGGCACTCTTCAACAGCATTGCTCGTCTTCTTTTTGCTCCTCCAGGGATAAATCGAGCAGATCATCCAAGGGATTCGCTACATCATACAGACAAACTCCCCGATCCTCCATGCAGGAAGCCTAAAGGGGTCGCTGCCTGGCCTACGGTAGCGGAGGTCAGCATCACTGTTGCCCCCAGGGCAGGGCTTTGGCGCCCAAGCAAGCCTGAATCCCCCAAGACATCGGGTCACCACTCATGCACCCCGTTGGGAGGCTGGCTGACGAGTTTTCGTCAGCGAGTGCAGAAAGATCACCACTGACAGATGGATGCTGGATGCTCTCGCCCAGGGGCACACCTTGGAGTTCCAACGCAGGTGCTCACGTATTCCACCGGTTTTCCACCAGGAGCTTCACATCCCTCAGCTCCTGGAAGAAGTGCGAGCCGTGTTATGAAAAAGGCCGATAGAGCACGTTCCCCAACGACTCCGGGACTCTGGAGTCTATTCCAGATACTTTCTGGTATGAAAGAAGACTGGGTTGGAGACTCAACCTCGACCTGCGATGTCTGAACAAGTACCTGAAGTCTCAAAAATACAGGATGGTCACATTTCAGCACATGCTCAGCCAACTGGAGGTAGGGGATTTCTTGACATCGTTGGACCTATTGGACACATACCTCTATGTCCCCATCCACAGGAAACATCGACAGTTCCTTTAGTTTGTGGTGCAAGCCCAACACTACCAGTTCAAGGCCCTACCATTTGCTTAAAATCGGCCCCAACAGTGGTTACGAAATGCCTGGCCCCGGCGGCAGGCAATCTGTGTCTGCAGGGCATATACGTATACCCATACCTGGACGATTGGCTGATAAGCACCCACTCTCGAGTGTCGCCGAGCACACAAAGGAGACGGTCCGACTACTCATGGAGCTGGGATTCTCCGTAAACTATCAAAAGTCCTGCTTTACGCCATCACAGAGCGCACTGTTCCTCTGCGCCAGACTCAACACAGTGGCTTGCCTGGCTTTGCCCTGGGAGGAGAGGCTAGCAGCCATTCAAGGAAAGGTGCAACGTCTGTTGTCGGCGAAGAAGGCCTCAGTGCGGGCCATCAAGTCGTTGCTGGACATGGTGTCGTCCTGCATCTACCGCATCCGACTCTGCAGGTTGCAGATGCGAACCCTATAGGAATTCTTGGATGCATGTTGGATACAAAGTATTGCGGACAAGATCCCAGTCAACGAGGAGTTCCGCCAGGCGATAGAATGTTGGGGGATCCGCTCCCACATCGCCCAGGATCCAGGATCGCTGAACCTTAGTGCATGGCTCCTGCAGCCTTAGAGTTTGGAGGTTATGAGTTGCCAGTGGACTGCAGGGAAGTCCTTGCCAAAGCCAGGGCGTCATCAACTCTAAAGTGCTATGGCCATAAGTGGAAGCGCTTTGCTATATGGTGCCAGTCGCAGAAGGTCACGCTCCACAGATCCTTCCATACTTGCTGTCCTTGGCCAAAGCTGGACTGGCTCACGCTTCCATCAAGGTACAACTGGCGGTCATCTCACGGCACACCAGATCACCGGGAAGATCCTTGCTGTGGTCACACAGACTTGTCAAGTCGTTCCTCAAGGGGCTTTTCCGTTCTTTCCCGCCTGCAAAGGCTTCTGCCCCGGGATGGGAACTCAGCTTTGTTCTGACCAGGCTCATGGGGGCACCTTTCAAACCTATGCATCAAGTCCGACTCAAGTTTCTCTCATGGAAAACGGCTATCCTTGTTGTTCACCACCTCAATGAACCGTTGGTGTTGCCTGTTTTTTTCCCCAACACCTTGGTCGCTGGCAGAGAGGGCCCTGCATTCGCTGGACGTTACTCGTGTCTTAAAGTTCTACGTAACTTGCACAAAGAGTTTTCGGAAGACTTCTCAATTGTTTGTGAACTTTGGTCCTGCGAACCATGGGAAGACCTTGTCGAAGGCTTCCATTTCAAGGTGGCTCTCTGGTTGCATCATGCACTGTCATCGGCTGGCGAACCGGCTGCTTCCGGGCCGTCCGACAGCCCATTCCAACAGAGCGATCGCTGCAACGACAGAGTTTATTTCTGGTGTGCCCCTGCTTGACATCTGCAGGGCTGCAACGTGGAGGTCCATGCATGCCTTCACAAAGTTATACTGCATCAACGGGGATTCCACTGAGGAGTCCAGAGTCAGCCAGGCAGTGCTATGCAACCTGTTTGCTTGAGGTTAGTCTGTTACAGGGGCAAGTGTTACTTGCTTCTGTTGAGCCTTGCCACATCCCCCGGTTGTGTAATGTTGTACTGCTGTGTGTTTGTTATTCATGAACATGCAAATCCATAAGTTACTTCCTATTTTCCAGCATGTCTCTGGCATGGATTCACATGTGAACCCTCCCTCTGGCCCCTCTGCTGCTCTTTTTGGCCATACTGCCACTTTACGTGCTTACCAAATCTGAGGATGACAGCCAGAGGCGGGGCTTAGGGAGTGGACTGTCATTGGATGGGGCAGTGTGACCCAGAGGACATTGATTGATTGATTGATTGATTGATTGATTTAGACGAGAAATAAAGTGAAAATGAAACTGTTTTTTTTTTTACTGAGGATTCCCAGCCTGACGATGGGGAATATTCATGAGCATGTGAATCCATGCCAGACTCATGCTGGAGAACAATTGTTACAGGTAAGTAACTTAAACCTTATTCACTTTATGCCAAAACCCCCTCACTTGTGAGAACACCAGCACTTTTTGCTGGACTTGTGGATTTCTTTTCTATGTTCATGGGAGAGTAGGAACTCTGCACCCCCACTCAACCTTTCTTTTACCATGACTATGGGAGTAATTTTTATGTCTTTCCATACTTTATTTCGAATGTAATGTGTCCTCCCACGTATTCTTCATCTTTGACACTTGTTGTCCAGGTTCAGCTGCTTCTGACATTGATAGCTTCAACAAAATTCAGCGAGCCTCACATCTTGTGACCTCTTTGTTAAAATCATTGACTACTATGTCTTCATCATCGACACCGACAACTCCGAAGTCCAATTTTAAAAAGTGTTGGGATTGCATATCGAAAACGTCCCTCACTGATCCGCACCGTATCCGTTTGTGGTGCCTCGGAGCGGACCATGACACCTCGACTGCTGAACATGCCAGTCAATAACTGGAAAAGCCTTGAGGGGAATGGAAGGGGAAGCTGAAGGTAGGCAAAACCCTGAAAACACACCCTACCCAATTCGTGAACCCCCTCGACTGACGCGTCGAGAGGCGACTCTCCTCGGAGGAAGAACGCCAACCGATGCAGGTTGAGGAATGGCTCACACCACTCTTCTAAGTCCTTGAAGTTGAAGAGGAGGCACCGTAGGTCGCCTTCGTCGACTTCGTCGTTGGACGCCTCCCCCGAAAGAGTTGCTTGCCTGACCAAGAAATCCACTCCGGCTGAGTGGTAAGCCTTCAGGGCTGAAATGCTTAAGATTTTTGAGAAACAAAAACCTTGCCATGCTCCTACCGAGACTTCAAAAGAAGCCAGAAAGGAAAGGTCTCGTCCTAAGTCTTTCGCGCCCTCGAGCGCGGGAAAAAGATCTGATCCACATCATGAGCCATCTAAGCCTCGATCCGATGTTTCATTGAAGGATCATTCGAGATATAAAGACAAGTCGAGGTCGTCGACACCTTTGACACCAGCTGCACCTTCAACACCCGCCAAACCCTCGATGTGGCCAGCAACGCTGAAGACTTCGACACCAGCTGCGCCACCTTTACCAGCTGTGCCATTGATGCCGAGCGCCCCTCCTAAATCATTGGCGCTGATAAAGCCCTGACGACTACTACTGCGTTGAAGCCAATTATGCCAAAAACAATAATTCCAGACAAAACATATGCTCCACTGCCTAAGAAAGACTTTTTTTTAAGTCACTGTCTTCAATGTTTGAAGAAGAGGAGCGGTCTGGTGAAGAATCCCTTTTTTGCATACAATATGGTATGCCCAATGTACCAGAAAGTTTCATTTCGGAAGAGTCCAGGATGAAGGACCTTTATGAAAATGTGCAACCTGCAAGCTGGGTAGATACCTCACCTGATCTCGAGTTTGGAAAACCTGAGGCTTGGGAGCATGCGGAAACATCCTACAGGCAGCTCATGTCAAAGGTGGTGGATTACATGGGTTGGAGTAGGCCTCCATTACCATATGAGCAGGACGACCTTACTGACATTATTGACAAAGGTCCACAGTCAGATCCCATCTTACCCTTCCATATAGTCTTGCAGAAAAGGGGGGCCAGGAGCTGGGAGACTCCGGCGACCAATCCGGCAGTTGATAAAAACTTAACGAAGAAGTACCGCCCTTCCAATAGTGACCCCGATACCTGTCAAAACACCCCACTCCGGAGAGCCTGGTGGTGCAGACAGCTAATGCAACATCAAAACAAGCGGCATACCCTTCCACCCCTCCTGATAGGGACGACAACCGTATAGATGGATGGGCAAAGAAGGTATTCTATGCAGGGAGCATGGCTTTAAAATCTGCCAACTCCCCTTGTGCCCTAGCAAAGTTTACGTTCACTCTTTGGAACTGCATTTCCATGGCGCAAGAGCACATCCCCGAAGAGGATGAAAGAGACGGCTTCTTAGCTATTATTACAGATGGTAAAGAGGCCATGTGCGAGTCTCTTCAATCAGGTTTGGATTCTGCAGATAGTATCAGCAGAACCATGGCTACCAGCACCGTTATGCACAGATTTGCGTGGTTGAGAAAGTTGGGTTTTGCACCTGATGTGCAATCTAGACTTCTCAACATGCCTTTTGACGGGTCTCACCTTTTTGGCAACAAGGCTGACGGGAGCCTTGAGAAGTTGCAGACCTCAAAGGCGCCAGCCAAATCTTTAGGCGCTGCTATTAGGTAACCCCAGCCTTTTCGTCCTAGTGAGCAATCTTGGAGGGGGTAGATCTTTTCGCTAGTACTCCTCAGTTGGAAGGGCGAGAGGAATTGTCAGTCAAAGGGGCCAGAGAAGATTTCCTCATGGAGGATGAGGTAGAGATGCAAAGCCTGCTCAAGCAGCAGCCTCTTTACCATCGGGCACTGCATCAGCCACCTCAAAGCCACTCTGAGGTCTTGAGTCACAGTTCACCAGTGGGGGGGCAGACTGTCTCAGCATCTACAAGAATCGCGAGACATTATTTTGGATGCTTGGGCTCTAGAAACAGTAGCCCACGGTTACTGCCTTCCTTTCATAAGGAGACCTCGGAACAATCCACCGGGGAACCACTCTTTGAGGATTCTGGATCCGCTCCTTGTGCAGGAAATGCTAACCCTGCTAGAGAAAGGTGCTATAGAACCAGTGCCAGCAGAGAGGAACAAGGGATGGTACTCCCCTTATTTTTTAATATCCAAGAAGGACAGAGGGCTGAGACCCATCTTGGACTTCAGATATTTGAACAAGTTCCTCAGGAAGGACAAGTTCAAGATGGTCACGCTTTCTCAGAACCTTAAGGTCCTCCGACTCCAGGATTGGTTGGTGTCATTGGACCTTCAGGATGCTTATTTTCATGTGCCAATCCATCTGAAGCACAGAAAATACCTGAGTTTCGCAGTTGGCAGTTCTCATGATCAATTTTGGGTTCTGCCATTCGGGCTAACCACCGCCCCAAGGGTTTTCTCCCAACTGATGGTGGTGGTGGTGGCAGCGAGTCTCACAAGAGGGGGGATTCAAGTCTACTCCTACCTGGACGATTGGCTGATCAAGGCGCATTCTCCTGAACAAGCCCGGGATCATCTCAACGTTATCTGCCACAATCTTCACAGACTGGGCTTCTCCCTCAATTAAAAGGAGACCCATATGACACCTTCTCAAAAGCTCCAGTACATCAGAGCTGTCGTAGATACATCCTTGGTAAAGAGCTTGCCACCCCGGTGAGGGCTCAAGACATTCCTCTGATGGTTACCAAGTTTCAGAATGCCTGCAGTCTACCGGCCTTTGTTTTATTTTTATTTTTTTTAGGTTGCTAGGCCTCATGGCATCCTGCATTTTTCTGGTGCCAGAGGCCCGCCTGAGAATGAGATCCCTTCAATAGGCTCCAAGAACTCAATGGTCCCATTCTCTGGAAAGATGTCGGACCTACTTTAGATTCCAACAAGGGTCTCACAGGATCTTCTGTGGTGGGCCTGTGAGGACAATATTCTGTAGGGAGAACCCTTTTGGCAACAATGGCAGGAGATAACCGTAGTGACCGACGCCTCACTCACGGGGTGGGGAGCCCATGCCTACGATCTGACAGTCGGCGGTTGTTGGTCTCCATCGGAGTCCAAACTACATATCAATCTTTTGTAGCTAAGGGCACTCAGACAAGCGCTGAAGGCCTTTCTGCCCTTTGAATTGAACACAACAGCATATTGGTGAGCAGTGTGTGATCACAGGTGGGGGCCCTCCTCTCATTATTCATAAACCAAGGTAAGGGGGAAGGATACTAAGACCTTCAACTGTGAGCTTAATTAATCACAATACGGTGGAGGAAATTTAAACCAACCACTCGATCACACAAAAGATAGAAAAATATATAAAATCATGTTTATTATAACAATTCACATAAATTACATGATCATACAGTTTAAGAATAAACAATCGACATACATTATAACTCCTAAAATAGTTAAACTGAAAAAGGGGCAAAGAAGAAAAAGCACACACAGGGAAAAGAATATGTAAACCGAATTCAAGAGGGTTTACAAATTAGACATGTGATTAATCACACTCACAGGTCAGTCCTAAAAGTTTCAGGGTTGACCAAAAGAAATTATTACTAAAATCTCAACTGACCAATCACTATCATACTCCTCCATTCCCATTGAGCTGGACATGTTTCATTCCTCACACGTTACTATCAGACACAAATCAAGGGAAATTCTTCAGGGGCATGCTCATTCACCTATAAACAATTCACAAAGAGTTATAACAAATTTAGATGACTAAAATAGTCTCCTATTTAAAAATCCCAACAGTAAGTTGCTAGATGGATCTTGCCAATGAACAGTGCCGGTCAGCTCTTTCCTGCTGTAACACTTCTCTTAGCTTGAAACCATTAGTAGCATTTGTGTTAACCATGTGTTTTTAGAGCGTACAGCTATTTAGCTGAATAGATTGTTAATTATAACCAATCTGGGTGCTTAGAAGGCTCATTTATTAGTCCTCTTCAGGTTTCAAGGTTTATTTTGACCCTTGTATCCCATCCCCCTCTTGTCGTTCACAGGTGTTAACCTTCAACCTCTCACTTGACCAAGCTAAGAGAATTGTTGCAGCAGGAATGAGCTGACTGCCACTGTTCATTGGCAAGATCCATCCAGCAACTTACTGCTGCGATTTTTAAATAGGAGACTATTGTAGTCATCTAAATTTTGTTCTAACTCTTTGTGAATTGTTTATTTGTATTTGGTTTATTTATATTGCGCACCTGGCCCAGGGGTGTCTGGGCGTGTATCTTACAAAGGTTACAGCCAAACAACCTCCAAGTTGCAATGCTTGAGGTACATGGTACAGGTCATCACGGCACATATATTTCAATGAGTATGCAGAATATGCAATGAACGTGCACAGCCAATTATAACAAGTAGCCAAGGCTGTCCACATAGAAGGTCTTTGCACAGCAGGCATAGCTATAGCATGGCATGTTTATACAACTATGCACTATTGGTTGCAAGATCTTGCTCAGTGAGCCAAGATTTGGCCGAGTTCTTGAATGTGGTGTATCAGGGTTCAGATCTCAGTGAATTGGGAAGCGTGTTCCAAAGTTTGGAGGCAAGGACTGGGAAACTGGACCCCCCTGCGTTCTGTAGTTTAAATCTAGGTATAGCGAGTGAATGAGCTTGTGCAGATCTAAGTGGTCGGGTAGCTGTGTGTGCTGTGAAGCGGTTGGCCAAGTATTCAGGTGCTTGATCTGCTTGGTACTTATTTGTAAGTGCAAGTGCTTTTAGAGAAATTCTGAGTGCCACAGGGAGCCAGTGGAGGTTTCAATTTTGGCCATAACAAGGGTTCTTGCCAGGATGGTGCAGTTAAGGATGGTAATCAAGGGTCTGCAGGCTGTCACCAATTTGCAGGTGTAAACTGATGCTGAGACCACTGAATTGATTTGTTTTGTCAGGGAGAGGGTCGATTCCAGGAAGAAACCGAGGGTTTTGGTGTTGTTTGACACCTTAATGGTGTTCCCATCAATGATAAAAGCTTGGAAAGCAGGGTCCAGTTTAAGTCATGGGTGAGAGCCTAGGATGAGTAACTGAGTCTTGGAATGCAGACATACTATCGGCCAAACTATCCCTCTCTCACAACAACACCATTAACATTCACGTCATCTACCGGCCTCCAGGACTCCCAACCGATTTTCAAGGGCAAATCACGCATATTCTCAGCGAAAACCTAAAAAAATCCACCAAAACCTTACTCCTAGGTGATCTTAACCTAGGCTATAATGACCCAAAGGACAAAACAGCAACCTCCTTCCTCAAGGACCTCTCCAACCTAGACTTCACACAAAAAATCCTGTCACCCACCCACTCCAAAGGCAGAACTCTTGACTGGCTGGCCGACCATAACTGTAACTCCTCTATCACATCCAACACATTCCTCCCTTGGACAGATCACAGCTGCATACAATTCTCTATCCCTACGTTACCTACCAGAAAAACACCAGTACATAAATCCGCCACCCTAGCCAGAAGCTCCAAAAAGTTAACTGCAGACAATCTACTCCCCCTTCTCAACACCCCATGCCTCGCCCCTCCTTTCCCTCAAGATCCTAACATCCTAGCAGACATACTCAAGGATACGCTCACCAATGCTATAAACTCCATCGCTCCTCTAGAAGAGAAAAAAGAAAAAAAATCCTTCCACTCAAACGCATGGTTCACAGAGGACCTCCAAGCTCTGCGTGACAAAAAGCGCCAAGCACTTAAAAACTGGCAGGCCAACCCATGCGACATCACCAAAGACTTATTCAAAGTCACTGCAAAAAAATACAAAACCGCCATCTTCAATGCCAAATCTGAATCATACAACCGTCGAATACTAGACTCAAAGTGCCACTCAAGAGAACTCTTCTCTATCTTTAAAGAGCTCACAGTGCCTCCCACTTCCTCTGACGAGATCATCAAGGATGAAGGCTGGTGCAACAGTATCCAAGCCGCCATGCTCAACAAAATAGACCTCTTACAAAACAAAATCCGCGACCACTACAATACCTTGCCAAAACAGAGTCGACACTTAGATTCCCAATCCCATAGCAAAACCACTAACATTCCCAAATTTGCCTTTAAAGAAGTTTCAGAACTAGAAGTCCTGGACATACTGAAACATCTGAAACCATCGACTTGCAAAGCCGATACATGCCCCCCTAAATTAATCAAGGACTGCGCTGAACCACTTGCCCCAATCATTACCGCATTCATTAATGCCTCATTCAAGTCCTGCTCTGTCCCAGACAGTCTTAAAGAAGCCTGGGTGCGCCCACTTCTAAAAAAGCCCACTCTCGACCCCACGATGCCTAACAATTACAGACCTATAACAACTGTCCCCTTCCTTCTCAAGATTCTAGATAAAGTGGCACACAGCCAAATCCAACTATACCTCGAATCTAACTCCATCCTAGGCACCAGACAGTCAGGCTTCCGCAAAGGTCATGGAACAGAGACTGCTTTGCTGGACCTAAAAAACCAAATAACCAAGATATTGGACAAAGGTAAACCCGCCCTTTTACTTCTCCTCGACCTCTCTGCGGCATTCGACCTAGTGGACCACAAGACCCTCACCTCACACCTCTCCCACTCCGCACATTTCTCTGACCAAGCCACCTCCTGGATAACCTCATTTCTTGAAGGGAGGGCCATGAAAGTCTTTTCAAACATTTCGAGCGCAACACCATCCATAATACACTGCGGTGTCCCTCAAGGCTCCTGTACAGCACCTACGCTTTACAATCTATTCACTAAGCCCCTATTCGAGAAACTTGATGCACTTGGGATTGCCTACACCAACTACGCCGACGACACCCAAGTGCTCCTCCCTCTATCAGGCTCATACCACAAAGACGCCCTAGCTCTAAAACTCATATATGCCACCATTCAAGCCTGGATGGCCACTAACGGCCTATGTCTTAACGGGGATAAGACTGAAATCCTTATCCTCGGCCAAAAATCCACACTGGCCAGGCTAGACAGCTGCTATGCCAATTTCAACATCGACAACTGCACTATCCCAGTCCTATCCTCTGTGAAAACGCTAGGGGTCTACATTGATGCAACCCTGTCCATGGACAAACAAGTTAGTGCCATTGTCTCCGCATCTGCACTAAGCACTAAACTCATCAACGCCATTAAACCATTCCTTTCCAAAGAAAACTGCCTTTCAATAGCAAGAGCTACCATAGGCGCTAAACTTGACTATTGCAATGCACTTCTAGCCGGCACCTCTGAAAAAAACCTAAACAAACTCCAGGTCGCCCAAAATAACGCTCTAAGAGCAGCATTAAACATCTCCAAAAGGGACCACATCTCACTGGCAAGGCAATCAGTTCACTGGCTCCCTGTCAAAGAACGCATCACCTTCAAGGTACTGACTACTACCCACAAATGTATCCACCACACTGCACCATCATATCTCTCAGACACCATTCTCAGACAGACCTCATCCAGACCTACCAGACTCTGCTACACTAACCAACTCACTGTACCACGCATCCACAAGATTACAGCCGGGGGGCTGGGTTTCCCCTACATAGCACCAAAACTTTGGAATAATCTCCCCCACGCTCTAAGAGCAGAAGGCTCCCTCACAGCGTTTAGAAAAAAACTCAAAACCTCTCTCTTTAACTAAAATTCCTCTACCTACTGCCATTCAGGCACACACTGCTAACTATTGCTACTGCCCAAACTGTATGCATGTATGCCTCTGTATGCTGTAACTAAGACGCGCTTTCCCTGTAACCAGCGCTATTCTGTAACCAGCGCCACGATGCCTCAGGGCTGATTCTGTGCGCTTAACAAATGCGAATAAATAAATAAATAAATAAATAAATCGTTTAAACATAGACCATGATGTGCCATCCACGCTTGGATGACTGAGTAGACCTCGTTAAGAGCCTTTGAGTTCGTTGTGTAGTCCCCAGTAATTGGGATGAGTGTCTGGGTGTCATCCGCATAGTTCGTATAGGTGACACCCAGATAATCAAGAATATCAAATAGAGGTTTGGTAAACACATTGTATAGTGTTGGGGATACACAAGACTCTTGTGGGACCCCGCAGGTAACAGGTGAAGGATCAGCTGAAGCAGTCGGGGAGAAAACACGCATGGTTCTGTTTGCAAGGAATTATCTGATCCATGATGTGGCCTCGTCTGAAAAATGGGCAGCGGTTTTTAAATGATGGCAGAGAATTTGATGATCAACCAGGTCGAACTCTGCCGAAAGGTCAAGTAGTAGTAGTAGTAGTAGAGCTATCTTGCCTTTGTCTTTAATGTCCTGTATTTGTGTTTTGAGGTCTAAGAGGGCTGACTCGGTGCCGTGTTTCGGGCGGAAGCCTGATTGTCGTAGACTGAGGAGTCTATTGGACTCAAGGTATTCCTGAATTTGTAAATAGGCTGCTCGGTCTAAGATTTTCAAGAGGAAGGGCACTGTGGTGATTGGTCTGTAGTTAGATGGGTTGCTAGGGACAAGTGTAGGTTTTTTTATGAGGGGGATGACCCACGCATCCTTCAGATACTTAGGGACAGTGTCAGCTTTAAAAGAGGCATTAATAAAGTGGTGATGAAGGGGGCTAAGTTATGGGCAGCTTCCTTGATGATGGGTGCTGGACATGCCTTGACAGTTTGAAGGTTTTCGTTTTTTGATGATATTTTCCACTTCCCAGATAGATAATGGGGAAAAGCTGAAAGGTTTGCAAGAGTGCGTCGGTACTGACGGGCTGTAGATAGTAATCGTGGAGAGAGGGTCTGCCATCAGGCTGCATTTTTTATTGTTAATTTTAGTCTTCATGGTAGTAATTTTATCCAAAAGTGCTTTTTGTATACTAGTACACCAGGCGGTGTTGGTGTTGCACTTGTCTGTTGGGGTTCTAGGAGATTTAAGTTCTTTGAGGATCTTGAAGAGCTCTTTTTTATTGGATTCTGCCCGAAGGATCCGTTTGTTGTAGGTGTCCTTTTTAGCTGTGAGAATTGCTTCCTTGTAGTTAACAGATGCAGTAATCAATGTGTTTTTGTTGGAGTCTGCTGGATGGCTTTTCCAGTGTCATTCTGCACTTCTTCTGGCTTTGCGGAAGTCTCTCAGCTGAGGTGTAAACCACGAATTGAGGTGCATGCGCTGTTTGATTTACATACTTTTAGTGGAGCTATGTAATTTAGAGCTTTTAGTATAGTTTGGTTATAGTTATCTACAAGGTCTGTATGGGCAGAACAGGAGACTGCGGTTTTATTGAGACGGGGGAGGATGATCAGTAATAATCTCTCCTTAGTAATGTCTTTCTTGTTCCGGGTTTGAATCGAAGGTGCCATGCTAGGTTTAAGATTGAGTGGCTTTGTTTTGACAGTGAAGGGTATCTTGTGATGATCAGACCAGATGCAGGGAATGACTGATATCAGGTTGATGCTGCAGTTCAAGTCAGAAAGCCAATCAAGGGTTCTCCCTTTGGTATGTGTAGGCTCATGAATGTGATGGTTAAATCCTTGGTCAGTCAATGGGCTGGCCAGGTCAAGGGCTTTAGTGTCATTGGGGTCTTGGAATCCAAGGTTAAAGTCCCCCAGGACTATTATTTTTTGTGTTAGGCTTAGTATTACCAGTGAGAAGGGTAGAGATATCATCTGCAAAGGAGGAGATGGGACCTGGCGGACAATAGATAAGGTGCACTGTGGCAGTTTGGTTTGGTGATAACGGTAGTTTGACTGATAGTAGCTCCGCTGAGGGAATCTGGTTATTGGGGATTTGTCTAAGCTCAAGGGCATTTTTGAAGATGAAGGCAACTCCCCCACCTTTTAAATGATTGGTGTCCCTATCACTTCTGATAATGGCGTAATTGTCAGGTATTGCTAGGGCCAGAGCGGGTCCAAGCTGCATGTAGCCAAGTTTCAGTGATGGCTAAGAAGTCAAGGTCCTCAGTTATAATGAGGTCGGAGTTGTCAAGAGCATGAGCTGGGAGAGATCTGGCGTTGACCAGGGCCCCTTTGATCAGGATAGTTTTTTCTGCTGGGGAGCAGTTGGAATGAATGGAAGGTGAATTTTTAAGAGGGACGTTAGTGTCATTGAATCCGGTGGGGGTATTAGTTGGTAATGTGGTTTTAATTTTAGCGACAAGGGAATGACACTTTTGTTTGTGCATCTGGAACCTAGTCTATAATTTCTAAGGCTGATAGCACAAAGTTGGTTAGGTGTGGGTTTGTGAGCATAGTGTTTAAGCCACAGAGCTGGCGAGTTCAGGTATGGATTAATACTTGGCATAATATGATTTTGTTCAGAGCTATACGCTGAGGGAATATGTGTGATGCCAGTGAAGCGATCCAAAGGGGGGGGGGGGTGAGTTTAGTTAATGTTATTGTGCCTAGTTAGGATTGGAAGGTATAGTTGGGCATAATTTACGTGTATTGAGAGTGAGCTGACAATTAATCCTAAGGTTACAAAGGACAGGAGGGATACCCCGTAAGTGTAGGAGAGCCAGTACATAATTATGTGGGTAGAGGCAGCAGGTTAAGACCTCAAGTTCGGCTAGTACAATGGTTAACAATAGTTATGCAAGTAAAAGCAGCAGGTTAAGACCTCAAATACTGACAAGTTCGGCAAGCACAGTGGTTAACAGTAGTGGCTAGGAATAGTTGCAATTTACACTAGGCAATGAGACAACATGCTAGCATGCATGGGATCTGGTTTTTACCGATGTTGTGCCATAGTTAGGTAGGCACAATAGGATATTTAGTGAACAGTTTGGCTTACCTGACGGCTAGGCATACGATTTGCCAGGTAATACAGTTACTGCAGTGTGAATTAGGCATAGGTAGGTGTTTCGCAACAGACAACAGCAGCTAATGGCGGATATGGAAGAGTCTAGAACAGTTAATCAGGCAAATGTAAGCAAATATGAGCTGCAATGGCATTTATAGGTGTATGAGCACGCCCCTGAAGAATTTCCCTTGATTTGTGTGTGAAAGTAACGTGTGAGGAATGGAACATGTCGGGCTGAATGGGAATGGAGGAGTATGATAGTGATTGGTCAGTTGAGATTTTAGTAATAATTTCTTTTAGTCAACCCTGAAACTTTTAGGACTGACCTGTGAGTGTGATTAATCACATGTCTAATTTGTAAACCCTCTTGAATTCGGTTTACATATTCTTTTCCCTCTGTGTTGCCCCTTTTTCAGTTTAACTATTTTAGGAGTTATAATGTATGTCGATTGTTTATTCTTAAACTGTATGATCATGTAATTTTGTGTGAATTGTTATAATAAACTTGATTTTATATATTTTTCTATTTTTTGCGTGATCAACTGGTTGGTTTAAATTTCCTCCACCGTATAGTGGTTTATTAAGCTCACAGTTGAAGGTCTTAGTATCCTTCCCCCTTACCTTGGTTTACGAATAGTGAGAGGAGGGCTCCCACCTGTGATCACACACTGCTACCAATATTCTTTTGTGTTCAATTTAAAGGGTTTACCTATTTTGGGGAGAATAATTGATGTAGCAGTATAAATATACTCTTTTCTTCCCCATACCTCTTTTGTGTTACAAGCTTTCTGCCCTCTGTACAGGGAAAGAATGTCCTGATAATGACGGATAACACAGTGGCCATGTACTACCTCAACAAGATAGGAGGTGTAGGGTCACAACCACTGTACAGAGAGGCAATGCAGCTCCGGTACTGGGCAATTCAAGAAGGAATCTCCCTATCAGGGTTTATGGTCAATCTGTCTAAAAAAAAGCATCTACAAACCAAACCATCTAATGCAAAGCATCGCCTGCCAAAGCATCGACAGGCTA
This sequence comes from Ambystoma mexicanum, assembly GCF_040938575.1. Classification (NCBI taxonomy): domain Eukaryota; kingdom Metazoa; phylum Chordata; class Amphibia; order Caudata; family Ambystomatidae; genus Ambystoma; species Ambystoma mexicanum. The sequence goes on from NC_090929.1 coordinate 293,926,563, forward strand.
TCTTTAACATGTAACAGTGCATTTCCATCGAAAATATAAATGGACTGGTTTCAATGGAAATGCACTTTTACATGTAAAAAATAGCATTTCGATGATTTTTGCATAACTTTAAAACGTTACATGGAGCTGTCCAGTGCTGAAATGTCGGCACTGGCCAGCTCCTTGTAACATTTAAAAGTTTTTATGTCTATTGGGGGGGTTCCTCCCCCAGCCCCCCCAAGCGCCACGCCCACCCACACTAACCCAAACCCTAACCCTAATGTAATCCTTAATCTAACCCTAGCCCCAACCCTAACCCAAACTTCAACCCTAACCTAACCCTAAACCTAGCCCTACCCTTAATCTAACCCATCGAATTATAGACAACAAAATGGTTATTCAATGAAATGGCATTTCGATGCTTCTAATTCAATGGATTGGTGTTAGATGCAATAGCATTCAACGGATTGACCAGATACCCTGGAAAGTTCATCCAGCTGGAGAGGAGAACACAGCGGTGGATGCTCTGAGCAGGCAGAGCACAGTCTCCCACTATTGGGAACTAGCTCAGGAAGTCCTTCAAGTGATCTTCACCCTTTGGGGAACCCTTCAAGCAGATCTGTTCACGACAGAGTTCAACCGGAAGTGCGAACAGTATTGCCCATGGGAATTTCCCCCAGGAGGAGCTCTAGGAGACGCGTTCGTAGTGTACTGGGAGTTTCCACTCCTGTACGTGTTTCCTCCAGTCCCCGTCATTCCTCATGTGATCAGGAGGTTGAGACGGTTCAGGTAACATATGATCCTAATTGCCCCGGATTGTGCCAGGAGGACGCGGTACCCGTACTTTGTGGACATGTCCATCTGTCCTCCAAAGTGTCTTCCACAAAGAGAGGCCCTTCTCTCGCGAGAGGAGGGTCGGGTTTTCCATCCAGAGGTCAAGACACTCAACCATTACGCTTGGTTTCTGAAAGGCTGAGATAAACAGATTGCGCCCTCCCGGATGACGTAATGGAGGTGTTGCTTTCGGCCAGAAGGCCAGCAACAAAGTCTTTGTACCGTTGCCGTGGGAATACATTCTGCAACTGGTGCAGGGAAACAATGTTTTATCCTTTCGTCTATCTTTAGCTAATCTGGGGCTCCAGATTGGTACCATTAAAGGCTACTTGGCAGTGCTGTCCATCTTTAAACACTCGTCAGAGAAATGTTCCTATTTCAAAATTCCACAGGTGACCCAATTTCTAAAGGGGCTCACTAATATGTTCCCCTATCTCCTTTCCAGGTTCCAGTTTGGGATCTTAATCTGGTTCTAAAATTTCTAACGTGTGCACCTTTTGAACCTCTACACTCATGTCCTTTAAGGTTGTTAACCTTTAAAACCTTTCAGAGATAAGAATAGAAAGAATTGAAAAGTAAAAGAGCGTATTATCATTTGATCTGAGGCGGGAACAGTCGCTGACAAAAATGCTTTTGTGAGCGACTGTTCCCGCCTCCGATCAAATGAGAAGCATCTTCAGCGATGTATGTTAAGAAGTGTGTCTCAGATACTTTGAGCATGATGGTTACACTCTTTTACTTTTCAATTCTTTCTACTCTTATCTCTAGGGGTAGAATTATATCGAGGCGGTGAACGATCAAAACTCTAGCATTATATGAATGTACTCTACAGGTTAGTGAAGAGTCTTTTTTCATTTATTATTTACTAATTAGATTTACTGCAAATTAACACTTACATGAGTTCTAATGAAAAAATCTTTATTTAGCTTCATAAAAATGTATTCTTTTCTGTTAAAATTTCAGAAAGAATATCCACGATATCCATACCTGAAGAAGGGCGTTCTGCCCGAAACACGTAGTATATGATTGGTGGAGTGTCCTGAAAGACAGCCACCCCCCAAAGTTTGAATGTAGCATGAGTGCTGATTGGCTGGGCACCTAGATAAATGTCTTGCATTTGGAAGCTGAAGACAAGCTGACCACTGGAGCTGAATTCGGTGAGGAAGAAGAGAAGACGCCTCTAGCTACTTCCAGCGACTATAGATGCCTGTTAAGTGACCACTGCTGTGTTGACCCTTTCTTCCATGCGGCAGAGTAGACCAAGAGGACGTCTCCTTCTGGGCTGGTGGGACCAATCAGTCTTAAGAAGACTTGAATTTTGAGCCATCCTTTGACGAGCTGCCACCTTCCTGAGCTGCCAACTGCTAATACCCTGGGACCTCGACACCGAGTGCTGTGCATTGTCTTCCAAAGAACGAATTTCTCTGAAACTTAGGTGGATTCCTGCTGGACCTCCTTGGAGTCCACTCAACAGAGTGTTGGACCGAGAAAGTGAGGCAAATCGATCAGACGACAACCTTTATTCATCTGGTGTCTTGAAAGGGCGCTAAATTCATAGAGCCGCAAGAAGCTAAGAAGAATCCTTAGCTGGGAGCCTTCAATCGACTTCTGCAGAAAAATCCTTCCAATTGTTCTTTCTTTCGTCAGAAGACCAAGAATCTAGTGACTGGGTCCTGCAGCTGCAGCATTGTGATAGTGTCCGCCTGCATCATCATCTTCATGGCTGAGATACTGTGAGACTTCGAGGTAATATTTACCTTGAGTTGTTCTGTCGCTCCTTGGTAGTTAGGGGGGTAATTCATGTAGTTGGTAGTTCGCCCATCAATGTTCACCCAAGCCTAATTCTGGAACGCATTCAGGAAGCCTTCTACAAAGCCCCTGAACCCTTTTACCAACAAGAACTGTTACTTAACTGCTACAGAAGATTTCCCTAGGAACTCTTGCCTTTTCTATGGCTTGTGTCTACCTTTTTGACCTCCAATCTGACCCTGAAGGAGACTCCTAAAGCCCACGCTCTGTAAAGAGATTGCTTAGTAACTTACCCTGCGGTGTTGTTTCTGTCATAAGGATCTGAATCAAAGTTATTAGTTACCTTTTTTAATTGTGTCTACTATTCTAAAAAGTATTACTAGTAACTGCATTATTCCTGAAAACAGAATAGGTTACAAAGTTATTAGTCACCTTTGAATTACATAATGTCATTCAGAAAAGTAATTGCCAAGTTCTTACTTAGCTTTGAATTGTATCCACTATTCTAAAAAGTATAAGTGTAACTGTATTAATCCTGATATAGAATAAGTTACAGAGTGTTTGCTTACCTTGGAATTACACAATGTCATTCTACAAAGTACAAGGTGGTTATTCCCCTTTGATTTGCATACTGCCCTTCTAAAAAGGAATTGCTAAGTTCTTACTTACCTTTGAATTGCATCCGCTATTCTAGAAAGTATTACAAGTGTAAGTGTATTATTCCTGAAACAGAATAAGTTCCAAGTGCTACAAAATTATTACTCACCTTTGAATTGTATACTGCCATTCTAGGAAGTATATATAAAGTTGACTAGTAAGTGGTTTTGCTTATACTGAATTGCATGTTGCCATTCTATAAGCCTTTTACACTGTGGTTTACTTATCAGAAGTATTGTATTGGTTTTTGTATTGTGTTATTTGCTTATGATAGTACTTAACTTCTAAAGAATTCTCTTTCCCTGTGTGCACATAAAATAAACCATTATTTTTACATATATATGTGTAAATGTGTCTTTGGGCCAAATGTATGCTACACGTTTTCTTACCTTCCTACAGCCCTCTCTCTTTCCTAAGTTATGCCTGACTGCTCCGCCATAGCTACCCATATTGTGAGTAGTATAGACTTATACTAGAGGTTGAAACTCTTTATTGCCAAGTAGAGTCTTATGAAGTCCTTTGGGCGTACTTTAGAAAAATACTCTGTAACACCAGCTTATCTTGGACACATTGTCCAACTAACCAAAAAGCCAAGAGGTAAACAGTTATAAGGATCGTAAATATCCCAACTGCACTATAAGGTGATGTGTGTAATTGTAAAAATACAAGAATTCCAAGAGAGAGACTTACATCCTCATTACAAGTTGGCCGGTCTGGAAATAAGGTGCCACTAATAACATATACCGGCACTTTTCCAGACCGGCCAACTCCAAGTCTGCCGGTAGGGACTCTGATCTACCGGCAGGTCAGGCCCCTACCGGCAGATAAGGGCCTGAATCACTGGCACCGTTAATAACGGTACCAGTGATTAGGGAAATCCTATCCCATGGAGTCCTATGAGACTCAATGGAATGGGGAGTTACCAGAGTTCCTGCTGCCCGTAATATCCCAGTGATATCTGGTGGTGAAGACGATAGAGTAGTTCCCCTGTATTCTGCCGGAATTACCGGCGGGATACCAGGAACTCATAATGAGTGCCAAGTCTCTCAGTACAGATAGTCTTAGAGACTAGTCCGTTTCCCCAAAAGAATGAGCAAAACAGGTAAGGGAAGTAAAGCAGAAGACTTTATTGACCTCCAAATGTCAGGACAGTGTTAAAAAATCAGCAAAAAGACTGGCAGTCCCATAGAAATCTATGGAGGGAAAGGTGCATAAAGAAAATCTTTCCTAAAAAAGTGCATTTGTGTGCTTTGCTACTATGTACTACAGAGGAATTATTGTGACTGTTTTCTGTGTTGCATTTTGGGTCCTGATCATAACTGTTTTAATGTATGTTTTTATTGCTTAGTGTTAGTTTTTCTTCCCATCCCATAGCCTTGTATTGTGCCTAAGACCAGGTAGTGGGGCGACACATTTAGCTTAGGGGTGGGTTGAGTTTCCACTGACCACTATTGTTTTTATACATAAACTGTGTGCTTACTATGGGTTATGCTTAACCCAAAGTGCCTATTTAACCTGATATATATTCTTTGTGAGTTTATAATCATCTATAGTTTCCAGTATGCTAGTGTAGTGTATTCTATGGGGGTGACTTTGGTGTATAACTATACTTTACTACTGTTAGGTAAGAATTATTGCAGTTCAACTGGTGTGGGACTACACAAGACTTATCTCTTGGTATTAGGTAACCCACCTTTTAATATAGGCCTGTGCTACACAAGTTGGTAGTGTGACTGAGCAGCCAGGTTTACCTCAAGAGGGGCAATGTTAGCCATAAAGCTGTGCAATGAAACCAGTAAATACAAGTATCCAATTAAACACTTACACACTTAAAGTTATAAAATAAATATTTATTTATAGACAAAGATATTTAAAGCATTCTTTAAAAAGCAGTAATTAGCTGTAACGTTAATCCCAAGTTACGATTCAATTAAAAAAGTGAACAATAAAGCAGGTGAGTAATTCATTCATATGTTACACATGTTGCAGCACCCGGAGGTGATGTCATTTGAGGTCAGTATAGCATTTATATAGTATCACTTTTGCAATATTGCATTTTTCAGGGAAGGAAAGGTTAGGGTTAGATCAGAACAGATTGATAGGTTATAAGAACAGTTTGATTCTCCCAAAAGGATGCAGGCAGTCTATTATCCCAGCATTAAAGTGTTCAACATTAAAACCTGTAAGGTAACAAGCACTGCCAAGGCCGATAGGTTTAGAATGAGGCCTTTAGGGAGCCAGGACAGCCAAAGTCAATGGACAAAGTCAAAGTTCTGATGCTGAAGCACCCCAATGGCAAAAAGATACAATACCCCAAGCTCCACAGTACCTTGAAAATGAAGAAAGTGTTCCAGCTGGTTGTCTTGGTTGCCTTGCAGTATACCCTTGTTCCTGGTCCTTGGTTGTGGTGACGAAAGGGGGGACGTCTGGCGGGCTCCTGCGGCAGCACTTGAGAGAGGGACTCGGCAGCAATGGATTTCTGTCGATTCAGCAGCTCTTTGTGGTTTTGACACCTTTTTCTCAGTGCCAACGAAGAACGAAAAGCTCTGGTTAGGATTTCCTTGATCCCTTGGTCTTGCACTCTGGTGAAGGGACTCTGGACGTACTTGTCTTGCTTCAGTAGGGTCCTCTGGAACCCCACTGAGATCTGGCAGGATTCGGACTTCGGAAGACCATGCACTTAAAAGTAGTCGAGGTACCCTGGGAATTGGGCTTCTGCAGCCTTGACCCAAAATAGAAATTGTCTCGAGGTTAGTTGGTCCCACCAGCCTAAGGGAGGAAGTCGTCCTTTACGGGTTTTCCCTGTCGATTCGAAAACTGAGTCAGCACAGCTGCAGGGCTTCACCGGGCACTTTGCGGTCCAGGGGTGAGCTGCTGGTGTCTTCTCTCGTCTTCTGCGTTGGATGTTGTCCTCCGGTGTTCGACTCTGCTCTTAGTCCCAAAAATCTCGCTTTTTATGCAAGTTCCCATTCATTCACAGCCCTAGGCTGTGAATCACACACCAGGGTGGCTGTCCTTCAGGACAGCCAGCCGGCCTATTGGAACTGTTTTCATTCAGGCACACCTAGAGACTAAGGACAGGAAAGCTTCGGGACCCTCCCTCACTTCCTGCCTTTCCACACACACTGGAGCCTGGGGGTTAGGAGGGGGGGGCTTCAGGGCTGAAGCCTGCCAAAGGCAAAACAAACACACAAAGGACTCAAACCTGATGCAAACAACAGAGTAAAAGCCCAGAAGAAACTAACAAGAAGTGGGGGGAAAAGAAGAAAGGGGCCATTTTGAGAAAATGGTCACCCTTGGGTGCAGCACTTCAGCAGAGTTATCAGCCTGCGGATAGACGTCACTAGGTAGTAAACAAAGAAACCACTGCCACCAGCCATTCAAATGAGTTAGTCTAACAAAATGTTACATGAAGAATGGGTTAAAGGAATTACTATGTAACCCCCAGCACTCCTCGTAGGGTGGTGGGTGCTGGATCCGTAAAGTAAAGGTAGGTAAGACAGAGGTCATCTTACAATTCTTGGGAACAGACGTTCACCCAAGAACAGTTCAGTGGCACTGCAGAAAAGGTACTGTGTGTCCCAATGGAAGAACAGATGCATATGGAGTTTACCAGACTCCATAAAACAGTAAGGAACATAGAAAATCATAGTCAGAAAAACACATGAGTGATTGAGAAAAAGGTCCCACTCACTCAGGAGTCGCAATTAAAAAGCCCTGATTCCAGCAAAAGAGCTGGGGGTCTCTAAGGTTAAAGGGAATTGGCACAGAAATGAAAATTCTCCCAAACAACTACCAGCCCCCCTCCTGAATTAAGCCAAACTACTCTGCCCCAAACTGCCATTATAGAGGGTCCTGGTCGATCTTTTGCTTGTAACCCTGTTTTTAGATTAGACGTTTTCACATCCCTCGCCAGAAGGCTTGGGAAAAATCTCCCTAGCCAGTAGAGTGCAGTAGGGTGTTTAGTAGCCAGTAGATGTGTGATGTCCACAGCACAGGGCGAAGAAGTAAAGGGGGAAAAGTACTAAGAAAGGGGGTGGTGTTCAGAGGAGCGTGGAAGGGCCCAAAGGGGTGCAGAAGGTGAATGATGCAAAGATGTTAGGACTGAGAATAGAGTGTAAAAGAGTGGTACGCAGAGGTGAAGTGAGGTTAGAGGACGAGGGGAGAAGTTTTTTGGGGAGAGACTTTACATTTCAAGACTAACGCAGCAATGTTGCTCAATGGAATGAAGAAGGTGACAGAAAGGGGAGTGGACAGAAGTGTATACAAATCTGAGATAGTTCTGAAAAGAGAGTGAGTACTGCAAAGGAGAGACCCAGAATGTTTAGCGAAATTGATACCTTGAACAGGGAAGTAAGAGTAGATGAAGCAGAGCCAGTAGACAATGACTGGGGTGGATAAGGAAGTGGAAGCCTGTGAGAAAGGAGGGCAGGGGTAGTAAGAAGCAGAGCCTAGGGGCATAGAACTTGGAGAGCGGCGGTTTAGGGAGAAGAGCGTTCATCCTGCCAAGCTCCTCTAGCCCACATCCAGGACTCTGGGAGGAGCCATGCTCACTACCCAGGTCCCTTATTCTCTGCTGAGAGAAACTGTCTCGAGGGGCAGATAGTTGGGATCCTGCAGAAAGACAACTTTCATCAGACCAGTAACATAAGGTCACAGAAGAGAGAGAAACTATACAAGTTTCTGTGAAACAACTACTTATCAGGAGTAGCTAAATATCCCAGAAGATAGAAAGTCCTGAAACTCTGAGACTATTTTCCCAGGAAATTAACCACTTGATGCTGGAGATGGAGGCAATTTTACAATGTTTTTTTTCCATGCTCAGTCAAGTTTGATGAGTTCTGACATTTCAGTGGTGCATTATTCACACGTGGTTTATTATTCTGTCTCTCTGCTCCACTGTAAATATTGCTAAATGAAACCGTTTTTAAACGTTTTGAGTTGTCTGGTCAATTGATTCCCCTCACATTTGAGAAACCCCCCTGATAGCATGAAACTCATCTAGGCCACCAATTGAAGTACCTAGACTTACTGCTCATCAGTGCTCCATATATGTATTTCATGTCCATTAATTGTCTGTACATCTGACCCTTCAGTAGTAAGGAAAAGAAAACTGAATGGTTCCCTCATGCTGCAGACTTCAGTCTAACAGAAAATTAGCTAAATACCAAAATCAGCCTACTATTTGAAAGAGTCCACGCCGTCTCAAAGTGCGCAAACCTACTCTAGATCACCTACCACAACATGCTAGTTTAAGGCATCTTAAGCTTCTCGAACACCATTAAACAGCCTTTCACCCTCCCTTCCTTGTAAGGCTAACTTTCTATAATTATGAACATGCCTGCTTGACCAACTTGTTTTTCCTTGCATTGAACAGTTCTGTTACTCATCAATTCCACAATGTCTCATTTGTATTCCCTCTCCCTGTTACAAAATAAAAATTATATTTTATTGAAATGGTTCATTTGGAGTGGTCCAACATGCTCTGCGCAGGATGCCTGCCGTATAAAGCACTAATAGGTGACTACAAAATTGAGCTTAGTTCTTTTTGTAGGATATGTCTGGTTTCGGAATGCTATTTCACTTACGCATGTTTTCCATCCTTCTCTATAGGATGGATTCTTTCTTCCTGGCTGAGATGTTCAAGTACTTGTACCTGCTCTTCACAGACACATCAGACTTGCTATTAAACATCGACGATTACATCTTCACCACAGAAGCCCATCTTCTGCCCCTCTCTCTTTCCATATCCCGGCTACACTGCCCAGAAAACAGAACGGTATGGTGCCTTTTCAATTGTTTCAGAAACACATGAAATGTAGCTATTGTAGCTTGTTGGAATCCACATTTATCATTTTAATCTATAAGCTTTGTACATTCAAATAGAAAATGTGAGCATTTCTGTATGAAAGAATAATAAACAAAGGGTATAGTACAGCTTACAACTATTTACATCAAGTCGCGTTTATAGAATTAACAATAATAGTCTAATCAAAAGTAACAGGGATACTGATTAGAAGGTTCAACAAAGACCCATTTGACATTGGTATAACCACCCATAAAATCAACCCTTAATTGTCTTCAGACTTTTGTTTAGCTCCTTTTTAAAGTTGTAAACTGACAATGACTAACTGAATTAGTGGAACATGATTACCTAGCTCTAAATATAATGTATTTTAATGCCTCTGAATATTTTTCCAGATGCTATGGATGATGAAAGGGACGTTTGTGATTAAAATGACTGCATATGGCACTCACTCTGTTAAACCAATCTGTTTTCAAATGTTCTTTTTTTCACAATGTTATTTGTGAACAGCAAATTCTACTGCGTATTATAGCATGTTGCGCTTTATCACACCCTGCTAAGGGTCTTTCTTTAAAAAAAATAAAAAAGATTTTTTATTGTTTTCCAACACAAACCATACAAACTTAAATTCACTTCCTTAAAGTAATATATCTTGACCGTTATCGGTCGTATAGCAACTATGTAAACAGTTAAGTTGAGTCACGTCATGTCTTCACCCAACCATCTCATGACATCCCTGAGGTCCCTTAGTCCCCTCTCTCTTCCCATCTCCCCTATATTTTAGTAACTTTCACTGGACAACCTCCTGCCATATATATTCTATGCTCAAATGCCGCACACAAATCTACATCAGCGACCCATTGGGCCAGGGGTCACTCCAGTGATCCCTATAGTTGGGCTATGTTATGTTTTATCAGTCCTACTGCCGTGGACAAGAACAGCCTTTCCCACCTATTGGTGGTGTTTTCTTCGGGGATGCCCAATAGCAGTATTTTGGGATCAAGTGGTATTGTTCTCCCAAAAATCTCAGTTAATTTATCACAGCATTGTCGCCACAAGCTTCTGATCCGAGGGCATTCCCACAGGATGTGCATGAAGGTGCCCTAACCCTCCTGGCACCGTAGACAATTCAGTTCTGAAGCCCGCTTCCACCTATGCAGTGCAACCCCAGGGTAATAGACTCTGTGGAGAATTTTAAGTTGTATCATTCGGAACCTGGAAGCAATCGCGATCTCTTGCGGGTACATTAAGACCTGTAATCCAGTCTTCTGGATCAATACCACCTACATCTGTTTCCCATCTTAATTTAAGATTGGTCAGCTCTGGGGTGGTAAAGGCTGTTATAGCGTTATATAGGATGGAAGTGACTCTGGTGGGTATGCGTTCTATTAGGAGGTTACGCTCCAAGGGTGTTGATTCGGGCGGGTCAGTGATTGCTGGCAAGTGTCTCTCCAAGGGTAAGTTGTATATAATGATACTGCTCAGTATCCGGGAGCCCAAACTTATGTTGCAGTGTTTCGAAGGGAGCGATATTGCCCTCGGTAAGAATGTCACCCAATTTGGTGACTCCAGCTTTCACCCACCTTGGCCACGCTGTAAGTTTCCTCAGTTCTGTAAGATTACTGTTGTACCAGAGAGGTTGCATCAGGGTCACCTTATTTCCCCACCCAATGTGTAAGTGTGCATTCTTCCAGAGTATAGTGATGTGCGCTGCCAACGTCTGTGGGGGAGGTCTAGTGAGGATCTGATGGATTGTATCAAGTGGTGATGTATTCTGGCCTCACCTCAACTCGTCCCTGATGTGCAGTAATTCTCAATCACCATGGAACAGATCGTTAACCACTGCCATTTGGCTCACCCAGTAATAGGATTGGAGGTGTGGCACTCCTATACCCCCCTTTAAGACCGATCTTTGTAGCATAGCCAGAGCAGTACGGGGCTGTCCGCCTCCCCATATACATTTTCTAGGGAGAACGTCCATTCCGTCAAATTCGGAATCGGGAATCCAGAACGTGGCGTTTTGTAGCACATACAGGAAGCGTGGTAATGCCATCATCTTGAAGAGCGTGGCCCTGCCCATCAGCGTCAGAGGGAGGAGCATCCAGTGATGGACATCGTGCATAAGGTGGTCCATAAGTGGGTGGAGGTTACGGGCTATATAGTCGGAGAGATTCCTAGAGATCAAGATCCCCAGGTAACGAAAACCTTTGCATTCCACCCGGTATGGGCACTCTATGGGAATTGCATGCTCCCCGCCTTTCACCGGGAAGAAAACAGATTTCCCCCAATTGACCCTTAGTCCACTAAACTCGCCAAAGCGTGCCGGCATCTGCGTAACCACCGGGCAGGATCGGGCTGGCTCGCTTAAATATATCAGAAGATTATCGGCATAGAGGGATACTCTATCCTCCCCGCCTTCCGGCCAGCTGAACCCCTTCCATACATTGACCTGCCAAAGCCATTGGGCCAGAGGCTCAATTGCCAATGCAAAAAGGAGGCGGGACAGGGGGCACCCCTGTCGTGTCCCCTTGCCCAGTTGGAAGGATCTTGAGGCCATCCGTTAACCCTGAGTGCCGCGTGCCGGGCTACATATAATATCTTCACCCAACCTAGGAAGGTCTCGCCAAACCCCATTCGCCACATTGTTTCTCAGAGGCTTTCCCATATTATTGAGTCAAACGCCTTTTCAAAATCGATGGCTAGCAGGGCAAGTGGTGTGTCGAGAATGGGGGCCCGCTCTATGAGCAGGTGGGGACGGCGTATGTTCATTCGCGTCGACTTGTGTGGCATAAAGCAGCATTGGTCAGGTGGATCAGGAAGGAGATGGCTAATTGTAGTCTGGTAGCGAGAAGTTTGGCGAGAATCTTGGCCTCCGTGTTAATAAACGATATGGCCTATACGAGGTCCATAATTCTGAAGGTTTACCGGGCTTGGGAATGACCACAATGCTGGCCATCCGCAGGTCAGGAGGGAGGGCACCCTATTCTTTAGCATGGAGGAACATCTTGTGAAGGGGGGTTGCCATCTTATCTCCAACCAGTTTCTTCCAGGTCTCCACCGGTATGTCATTGAGGCCCAGGGTTTTCCCGGACTGCAGTTGGGCGATGGTCTCAGCTATTTCTGTTTCTGTGAGATCTCTATCTAGTTGTTCACATTGCTGCTCGGACAGGTGACAGAACACAATATTATCTAAAATGGAAAGATCCACCAGGGACGTCGGGCCCCGGTAGAGAGCAGCATAGAAACTGGCAAATGTCTCTGCTATGTCGGGGTCCAACAGGGCCTGTTCATTTCACGCATCTATGACCTCCCTGACAGGTCGATGTCCCTCATCCCTCCTCTCCAGCCAGGCCAGCATCTTGCCTGCTTTGTCACCTTGTTCGTAAATACGAGCCTTCGATTCCCAATGGGCATGCTTGGCTTTGTCTAACGCAATGTTTCGGAGGCATTCTCTGGCTTTGAGAAGGGATTGGTGTGTTTCAGGGGTGGCATCTAGGATATAGCTGGCCTCCCATTCTTTCGCTTCTCTCTCGGCATCCGTCACTTTCAGCAACTGTTCTTTCTTTTTATTGGATGTCCAGGAGAATATTTCTCCTCTAAGTACTGCCTTATAAGCCTCCCACAATACTACAGGGCTATGATCTGTGGTAGAGTTTATTTCAAAGTATTCAGTAGTTTTCTCTGTGATGTGTTCAATGAATTCAGGGAAGCCAAGATAATAGCTGTTTAGCCTCCACGTCTTTGCAGAGGGTCGGGGGGGGGGCAGGTCTGTCCATGCACAGCTCCTTCACCAGGGGCGAGTGATCAGAGATGCCGCGAGGGGGCAATTCCACAGTGCTTACCCTGTATGCTTCTGGGGTCGGGAGAAAGAAGTAATCCAGTCTGGATAAGGAGGCGTGGGCTCTCGAGTAGAATGAGTAACCTCTTTTCACTGAGTCAAGTTCTCTCCATGCATCACAAAAGCTGAGGGCTGACACAAATGTTGCTAATCTGGTGGGGATGTTTGTGTTTCGGCTACGGATGTATGTGTGGTCTAGTGTGTTGTTCATCACGTCATTAAAGTCACCCCCTAAAATCCATTTGTCTGGCTGGTGCTTTGCCACCAGGGTTGTTATTTCATCCATGAGTTAATCTCTAAGTCCCGGCGGGATGTATACGGCCAGGATGGCTAATGTTTCCCCCAGAGCGTGCCCTGTGTCACCACAAAACGGCCCCTGCGGTCTTGTTCCACTGAGAGCAACGTAAATGGGAGGCGTTTGTGTATTAGGACCAAGACCCCCCCCTGGTGCCCCATAGTATACACCGCGTGGACTGCAGTTCAGTAATTTGTTCTGCGGAAAAGGGTACAGGTCGTGCCAGCGAGATGTTTCTCAGTAAGGAAGGCAATGCCAGGGGAGTGCCTATAAAGGAATTGGGTGACGCGATGCCGCTTGATTCCGGATCCCATGCCGTTCACATACCAGGTGAGAAGCTTGAGAGATTTGTAGCAGTTAGTGATCCTTAACGGGACTTGTGTACATGCCATGAGTGGTATATGGGTATTAAGGTTGTGTAAATTGTGTTAGGTGGACGTGTGATCTGAATAAGGCAGGTGAATGTATTGGGTTTCTCTTGCAAGTCTGTCGGCCAAACATTTGCTGGCAGTGAAGAGGCTACACCGTCAGCACTAACGTAAAACATAAACAGCCCTAAAAAACGACCTAATGCTTGCCAATCAAACAACCTTGATGGCATCAGTCCCCAAAAAGATAGCCTGCCACCAAGCCCACACGCGATGGTCTTGGGCGATGCCCGGCTGTCGGCTACGACACTGCTATCGGCCCAGTGGATGCCAAAAGGGGAGGAAAAAGAAGAGAAAGAAGGGAGGGTGGATGAAAGAAATTTGCTATCTTCTGCGGCTCCAGCCACCCCCGTAGCGATACCATGGCGAGTTCAAATTTGGGGTTCGAAGAGCATAACCAGGGATTCATTGAAGTGTGCATCATAGTTCATCACGATTCCACTATGCCGTCTTCATCCAGGCAGCAGCCTTTCAGGGTTTTCTTCTTGTTGTTCCGGGCCAGTTTGTTCCAGCATTCCTGGGTGCCTCTCAGGAGGGGCATGGTTGGGCCGGGGGTGGGACTTCCCTTTTTGACCTCTTGGCACTATTGTCCAGTCGCCCACTGTGGCCTTCCGCCCATCTCCAAGCCTCCCGCGCGCCGGCAAAGTGCACCGTGGCACCCTTGTGGTAGATTTTGAGCTGGAAATAATAATCCATATTTCACGTTCATGGAAGACAGTTGCTTTTTCAGCTGTTCAAATTACTGTCTAGCACGTTGTACCTCACGGGTATAGTCAGGAAAGAAAGCAATCCAGGAGCCATTGTGAGTGATCGTTCCCTTCATGCAAGCCATCTGGAGAAGCGCGTCCCTATCCCGGTAGTTTAGCAGTTTGGCAATTACTGTTCTAGGGGGTGCACCCGGGGAAGGTCTTCAAGATGGCATCCTGTGAGCCCTTTCCACTGAAAAGAATTTGGAAAAGGATTTCGGTGAAAAGATATCCGCCAGCCATTCTTCTAAGAAGAGTTCCATGCCTGGGCCCTTCTGCTCCCTCGGGAAGCCCGAGGATACGCACATTATTGCGGTATGACCTGCCTTCTTCCTCGTCGACCCGGGCTTCCAGGGTCTGCAGGCGAGTTAGTGCTTGTGATAGTTGTTGGTTAACACCTCTGATCCCATCTTCCGCCCCTGAAATGCGCTGTTTCGGCTCCCCTGTACAGGAGAAGAGCTTTTGTAGGTCATGGCAGAGAAAGGAGACCTCCGCTGTGATGCCGAACATTTTCTTCTCCATCGAGCAGCGGAAATTGGCAATGGCTGCCATCACGTCTTTCAGAGGGTGTCTTCTGTAGGCTGAGGCATCGGAGTGTGGTACATGGTCCGCCGGCACAGCAGCGTTGGGAATTGTGTATTGGTCCATCTTGCTCTGTGTAGATGCTCTTTTGGGTTTATCCTTAACCATGTTGTGAAGCAGGAGGCTATGTCGTCAGTGACTTTGCTGTAGGACGTATTACTGGTATCTGAAGATTCGTATGGTACTCCAAACGTGGGGCCCGGACAACTCGGCAGAGCACCACCCAGCAAGCTTGCACCTTATAGGGCAGTCTCATGAAAGCAGCCTGTGCGTCTCTGGTCGTGTATGTTCCTTTCCCCAATCTTGAGGACCTATTTGGTTTGGTATCCGGAAGACCTTGAAACTACTGTAGGCTGTAGGTCAGCTCCAGTGCGCTGAGGTTAGGGCAGTATCAAGCAATCATCAGCTGTGGCGCTGCCCCCAGCAGTGGTTGTTGTAGTCAAATGGGCCGTTAATCCGTTCCCTGCTGTTGTAGCCTTGCAGGGCCGTCTGGTGGAAGGACACCCCGTCCTGATAACCTTCCAATGTAGGTTTGCAGCGATTGATGATTTTTGTCCTCTTTGTCGCGTTCCCATGTAGATATAAGGCATCAGGGTGTATTAATTCCACCCGTAAGAGTCATGCACAGGGCACAGAGTCGAGGGTCAATAAGGAGCACAGTTTTGGGGCGTAAAGGTGTGGCCGGCAGCAGTATTCATTTGCAACTGAATCCCCCATTGTAAGTGCCCCTTCGATTCGGCATGTGCAGGCTATATTCGGCAGTGCTCCTATAATTTGGTGCGTTTCATTATCTGGTCAACCCTGCTTCACAGAACACACCGACCAGGGATCTCTTCCCTGATGCCTACTGTGCCATTATTGCTGTTGTCGCTGCAGGGTGGTTCTGGACTAGGTCAGTCTTTATTTTATAGTTTTCAATAGTGTGACTCTATCGTGGGTTCACACTACTTTTGTAGCGGTCTAGGTACAGTTGCTGTATGTGTTGCTGTGCATTGATACCGCTGCGCTCACCTGTGGTCTGTAAATGGCGTTGAGGCAGGTTGGCTCTGTGTGCAGGAGCTGTGCGTAGGATCACCCATTTTGGGAAGCGGTTTTGCGGTCCAAGCTTTTTTCGACAGGAGTAGGAGATCATGCTTCCTCTTTTACCCAGTTGTTCTGTATGCATTCCCCTTCCGACGGGTGTGCTTTCTTCCTATAATCCTCCACGGAATCAGGATATTTTGCAGGATATCTTCGGCGGCCGCAGGAGCTCTGACGGACTCAAGTCTTTGTACAAATAATTGTTTAGACCTAGAAATGGTCCGCGCTCTACTTGAAAACAAGACAATTTACAGAGTCATCAAAAAAATGTATGTATTAAGGTTTTGAAACCAGGATCAATCATAAGATGGACAAGAGATGTTGATTCACCATAGCCTTTGTTTATTCCAAAAAGAAAGTAATTGGTTGAAAATTCGATACTGTTGCTTCACAGTTGTAGTTTTTTTCAATCTATTCCCACAGTTATGATTCAATACTGTTGCTTCACAGTTATGGTTTTTACGGTCTAATCCCTAATTCGATACTGTTGCTTCACAGTTTTAGTTTGATACTGTTACTTTACAGGTAACATTTTTTCAGTCTATTCCCGACACGTGTTTCTCCGCCCTTAGTTTGGCGGATCCTCAAGGGATTTTTAGACAGTAGATTCAAAAACATGAAAAAGATGTTACTTTGCTTGCATTTGTTCTGTTAGTATTGATATGCTTTATGTGGAGGTATCTAGTGTGAAGCTGAAAAAAAGAAAATAAATTTACCAATTTGAATTTGTGTTTTTATTCCTTCTATTTTTATATTTGTCTGTTTAATCTCTCTTCACTCACATCCTTACAGCTCGCATGCTAGCCAACCCCCCACCCCCCCTTGGAGTCCATCTTGACAAGATCACCTAGGTTATTCATACATTTAACACACACTCAAAATGACATAGAAGTAAGTGTTCAAATTGCCCAATATGCATTCATGGTCTGATTAGATTTTGAATTTAGGTGGTGTGTAGTCCTTTTCTTTTTTTTCTGTGTAAATGATGCTCTACACATATATTAAGTATATGGAAAATGTATACTAAATGTTTTATCATTAATGCTGTGCCCAAATTTAACAAGAGTCGATCTTTTCTTGTTTGCAGTAGGTCTGATTGGTAGCCACCATTAAAATGCCCAACCAAAATCTCAGGTATATTCTTAGGTGGTAAATCCAATACAGGTAGTGTTGAAATCCCCCCTTGTTTGCAGCAAGGTAGCTTAGCATATGGAATGCGTCCCATAGCCAGTGTTGAACACTTTCATTGTCCTCACCATACATATATTACAGACGTAATTTCCATAGGAAATCACTCAAATTCCCAGCACTGAAAGGATTAATGCAAACTTTCTTGCTTGTTTTTTATATTTTTTTAATTTTTTTTATTTAGTGCGTTTGGTTTTGCAAGAAAAACCTTAAGCACATAGAAAAGAAAAAAAGTACATTTAGCCTTTAAAATAGGAACATATTTAACTCTGAGTATACAATATTAAAACACATTTACTTCATAAAACACCAATTCATATTCAATAATTAGTTCGGATGTAAAAATACCACAGATCAATCACTAAAATGCACAGAAAAAATAAAAATCGCTGTTCTCACGCCAGTATCAGACATTTTTCCCATTTCTAAACTAAATGCAATAGACATAATACTTTTTTTCAAACATAAAAAGCAGCTGCGGTTTTCACAATAGATTCTTCTCCCTAAAGGCTGCTCCAAAACGGATCCGTCTTTATAAAATCAATTGATGATGCATGCGTAGTATAGGCCTTCAGATATACGCCATTCCAGAGGGGATAAGAGGTAAAGTTGTGACAAACAGTTTCAACCGTTAGTTTACAGAAGCTGCACTTTCTGTCATCATATGAGATTCCAGGCCAACTACCAAGAAAATCAAATGTGGGAAGAATGTTATAATGCATGCAGGTAATACATCTTAATTGAGCAATGCACTTCCTTGTAAGTTATTTACATGGTAAATTAGGTCGAAAGCCTGGATTGCTATATATTTGATAATGCTTCTCATATTAAAGTGTTTTCAAGCTGTTATTCACATCCCATGCCCTTGTTTTCCCCCTTAAAGTGATAAGTGCGTTAGGGAGGATAGTCAGATGAACCACCGTTCAACCCAGATTACTTAAGTGATTTGTGACAATATCCCATAATTCGGAATGGAAATGGTTGGCTTGATCAGAATGATATTGTCAAGTCCCAGTAGCAAATCAGATGTCAGTTGGGGAGCATGTAAAGAAAGTAGAAAATGACAACGCCATAGTAACCAGTGGGATCTCAAATAGCATAGGACGAGTTCTAATCTTAGTGCTTCCACTGGGACTGATATAGAACATAGGCGTTTGCCTTCCAATTTTTCAATTCACCCGATTTTCCCGACTTCAGGGAGCACCATTAATCCATATAACATTCCTGGAATAATGCACGTCCTATAGATGTTTATGAGGCCCTCTATGTTGTATTCTGCCTTGTTGCTAATTAACCTTATTGCCAACCATTTCCTCAGCACTCTGGGACTAACAATAGTTATGGTAATGTTTATTTGTATAGCGCCTATTGTTAGGGAGAATTCTCTTTTAAGGCTAATTTCCCAAACCTAGTGAGTCCCCCAGCAGCTTTGCTAGATTTTTGGGGTTTGTTTTTTTCTCCTGCTAAGAGTGAGACTCTTTTTACTCCCACTCTTAGGCATGATTTGAAGTATGTCTGACTATTTGTGTGATTTTGGGCTATGGGGTCTTTTACTCCATAGGGTATCATCTGTTTTGTGTGTGTGTGTGTTACACAGCACCCTCAGTGCAGTAACACAGGGGTGTCATAGTGACCCCCAAACATATACTCCATACCCTAGGACTGACTACTGTCTCCCCGGGCATGTAAAGTCACCATTGACTTTACTAGTCCTAATTTGTGAACAGAACCAGTACAAACCATCATATTGTGGAAGTACTGGAAGGGGTTAATTATATTGCCCCTGGGTCTGTTTTCAAGGGGGCACTGTCCAGTGCCCCCTTGCTGAGTTTCTGGCTGGTGGCAGTGGTTATCACGCGAAATATTCCACCAGAATATTCTCTATGGGATTTTCCCATTGATTTTAAACGCACCACTTTTTGGTGCAATGTTAAAGATACCGCTGGTTTATTTATTTAATATTAAATCAACGGTTGGGTCTTTTTGCCAGAACTCTTTTCTAAAATGGCGTTCGTGTCCATCTCTGTAACTCTGACCATGGTCGAGCCCTTTGTTCCACTTTTTGGCGGGCTTCTCCACAGAAGTCCTCCAAATGGTGCCACTCTGTCTGGGTTCCACAGGATGGGTGGGGAGGGGAATTGGCACCCTGGACTTCGTTGCCTTAGCAACTCAAGTCGCACTCTGTTCTGATTGGGCCAGTGGTGAGCCGCCTGGCTCACCACTTAGCATGTTTGAGTGACAGCTAGGCTGTTGAATGGGTTCTTTTCTGCATAAAAGTAGGGCCTTTGGGACTGGAACTTCAGAAGTCGCCACAGGACCTAGGAATCCGAAGAGGGAAGAAGGTGAGCCATCTGCAATGACGACACCACTGGTGGAGCCCTGCTGCAACGACTCACCACTTTCCCAACGACAAGAGAAGATCTTCTGCTGGATGAGTCTTCTTCCTCTGAGCTGGTGGGACCAACCAGTTCGCCCCTTTCGCCTTCCAAAGACGTTTTTTGGTCGACTCGCCTGTGCCAAGCACCCCGGCAGCCCGATAGCCAAGCTTCACCACTTTGACCGCGAATAAAAGGAACACACCTTTTATCGACGTACTCCGCGGCTGATTTCATCCCTGTGCAGTGCAACGACTCCACGTTTCCTCCTCGACGAGATCCTCTCTTCCCCTGGTCGAAACAACAAACTGTAACCACTGCCAGGAACAACTGCCACCGCTGGAGCTTCCTCTCTATTTAAGGTACTGTGTCCTTCCTGGCCTCCCTTTCTTCGGTTTGCCCAAGGTGACCCTTAAATCCTTGGCTTTAAAACTGGTATGTCGGCCCCAGACCTTCTAACTTTACCTTCTTGAATCGCCCCAACCTCTTCTGAACATTCTGCAAAGACTTTTAGTGCATTTTAAACCGCGTGATCCTGGGCACATTTCGCTTTGCTCCCTTTAAAGTGGGCCTGGCCTATGAACTTTGGCTCTACAGTATATACTGCCTTTATTCCCTTGCTGAGAACTCCTAAAAGTGTTGGGACCTGTTTTATTTCTATGCTCTGCCTTTTTCTCTCCCTTTAACCTAACTATTGGAGTGCCATCTAGGTTACGCGCTCACATCTGTTTTAACAAATTGTGGTGTTTTAACTCTGACTTGTCTAATAATTATCAAGGGAGGTGTGTATACTTTACCTGCCTGTGTTTTAACTTGCTTTTGATTTAGAGTGCTAGTATATTGCCTAAAGTGTGTCTTAAATAAATAATTATATACTTTTTATACAAAGCTCTGGTCAGTGTTTGTTTGCTCTACTGTGTTTTTAGCCCTATTGTGTATACTCTATATACTGCCCTACTCTTCTTGAGAGAAGTCTGACTGCTCAACCACAGCTACCAGGTAAATCTGGGTGGTGCAGACTGCTACCAATTGGGTTTACTGCTTACGCCTGTAGTCTTAATCTTTTTGCAGTGTTCCCCAAGGGAACTGCACAGGATTCTGCCTAACACCTATACACAAGACAAGTGTTTCAAAGTGCTCAAGGACGGGGGGAGCAAAGGGAGAAAAACAGTCATTCAGAGCCCATGCATTTCTGAACGATACAAGTCTGCCCAGGCAGAGTAAGTGCATAAATACAATTAACAGGGTAGATAAAAGCAAATAGGTCTGATGGCGATTCTGCAGTTTTTCCAAGAGCATATGGCGCAACCATGCAGGAGGGGAGACAGGGGAGAAATGATAGACGATCTTCATGCATGGTACGTTCAGATTGTGCAAGTGCATAGTAGGAACAGGAGAGGGGAGGGCGGGATAAATGCAGGGGGGAACAAGTGCCACCAGTTTTTCAGAAACTGGTAAGTGCTGAGAGAAGTCGTTCTCATGGGTCATCGACCAAGTGCAGTAGCAATGAGGCAAGTGCAGGCCCTGAGGCAAGTGCTGGAGGACTGGTGAGGGTGCCATGGACCTGTGAGAATCTGAGGTACGCCCGGCGGACAGTCGGCATGCAGTGTGGAAGGGGAGGGAGAGAGGGATAGAGCGGAGGGAGTGAGGTTAGCAGGGCAGAGGGAGTGAGAAGGAAGAGGAGAAGGGGAATGTCTTAAGGATTTTCCAGAACGTAAGGAGATCAGGCTCAAGACAGGGGGCGGCAGGGAGGCTGTTTTAGAGGGAGGCCCCTGCTGAGGATAAAGATCTCCGTCCAAATCTCTGCTTGGAGAACTGCCTCACTCGCAGAAGGTTGGAGGTAGATGAGCTGGGGGCTCAGGAGGGACAGTATTTGGTTAGGCATTGAAGCAGATAGGTGGGTTCTAGGCCCCAGAAAGCCTTGTGGACAATGCAGAGGATCTTCAACTTCATCCTTTCAGCCATGGGGAGCCAGTGGAGGGATTTCAGCACCGGATAGATGCAGCCCCAGGGCTTGAGGCCAAGGATTAGTCTTGCGGTTCTGTTCTGGATGAGTTGCAGAGGGACGCAAAGCAGAGGCAGGGAGGTTGAGAAAGTGGCTGTTGCAGTAGTCCAGCCTTGAGAGAACCAGGGCTCTGGAGACAGTGAGCCTCTGGGGGAAGGTAAGAAAAGGAAGAGTACCTCTGAGGAGGTGCAGCTGGTAGTTGGACATTTTTAGAAATGTCCAAGATGTCAGTCGAGAAAGAGAAAGTGGAGTCGAAGATGACCCCAATGTTTTGTGCCTCAGCCGGCCAGAGTGAGAGTGAGTGTGGGAAAGCAGGAGTCCCAATGCGAACAATCTTAGTTTTACTGGCTTTGGGGCAGAGGTCGTTTACAGCACACCATGACTGAATTGCGGACAGACAGTCAGGTAAGAGCGAGGTAGAGGAAGTGGCTGAGGGGTAGCATGAAGGAGAGTTGCGTATCATCCGTATGACACTGGAAGTTAGAGGTGAATTTGGCAATCACACGTGCCAGGGGAGCCATGTAGAAATTGAAGAACCGGGGATACAGGTTAGAACTGTGGGTGACACCAAAGGTTAAAAGAGTGATAGTAGAGGAAAAGGATCCTACCTGGGATGGGTGGTTGGAAAGGAAGGAGGCTAACCATGCCAGAGCCTGACCAGTGATTCCCAGGGTGTCGCAGAGACGTGCGATCAGGATGTGGTTTATCGTGTGAAAGGCAGAGGAGAGGTCAAGAAGAATGAGGACAGAGGGAGTGTTAGTGTCAAGATTTCCGAGCAGGTCTTCACAGGTGTTCAGGAGAGCATTTTCCGTGCCTCTGGATGCTCTAAAGCCAGACTGATGATCTTGGAGGCAACCAGCAGATTCAGTGTGGAGGGTGAGCTGAGAGATAGCCAGCTTCTCCAGGAGTTTGCCCATGAAAGGGGTGATGGAGATGCGGCTGTAGTTTGCCAGAATGGAGGGGTCAGCCGAGGGTTTCTTAAGCAGAGGGTGCACAAGGGAGTGTTTGAGAGAAGTTGGGAAAACTCCAGTGGCGAAGGAGAGATTGCAGAGATCAGCCAAGGCTGGAGCGAGAGAGTCAGTGTTGTCCTTAATGATTTTGGAAGGGCAAGGGTCCACCTGTTTGGATGAAGCCTTCATAGACCGGACTTGTCTGGCGACCTCATCAGGTGTGTCGGGAGAGAGAGAAGAGAGAAGAGGTGGAGGGGCCAAGGGAGGCTCCAGAGGTGTTGGTATATGATGTGGTGTGAAAGTGAGAGAGGAAACAATGTCATGGGTTTTTGCGGTGTAGTGAGAGGCCAGGGCTGAGCAGAGGTCCTGGGTGGGTGTGACAGAATCGGAGGCTGCTGCAGGATTGGCCACAAATTTAGAAAAGTTCGGCCCTGTTGTTTGATGCCGCAGAGATGCAATCTTGAATAAGGACACTTTTGGATGCAGAGTCGATATTGCCTTTGAAGGAGGTGACAGGCCAGTTTGTCAGAGGGTCCTCCTGATGCATTCCATTTCTGCTCAGCTGCCACTTGTGTTTGAGAGCAGCCAGATCAGAGTCGTACCAAGAGTTGCACTTTTTGGAAGGCTTCGGTCGTACCCTCATGGCAGGAGCAAGAGTGTCAAGGGAGTTGGAGATAGAGAGAACGAAGTTGGCGAGGTCTGTGTCGGGGTGGAAGTCAGCTGCAGGAGGAGGCGGAGAGTAGGTGGAGGAAAAGGCAGTCACTGTCACTTTTTTCATGGGTCTGGTGACTGAATCCGAGTGGCGCACATGTAGTGCCATTGCAAGGGAAGAGGAGAGCTTCAAGTGTGAAGAGAGAAGAGAGTGGTCCGTGCAAGAGAGAGAGGTGGTGAGAGGGATACAAAGAGGGATGTCGGTGGAGATGAGGGCATCCAAAGTGTGGCCCGCTGTGTGCGTGAAGCCAGAAGGTACGATAGAGAGGGAGAGAAAATTGCATAGGTTGCGGAAAGGTCCTGAGGAGTCGGGAGAGTCACAGATGGATGTTGAGGTCACCCAACAGGAGGAGTTGAGAGGAGGAGAGTAGAGATGAGGTTAGGTCAGCCCATTCCCAGAGAAAGAGAGGATTGTCGTGGTGGCAGATAGAAGGTGGCCTTAAGGCGAGAGGATTTAGGAGAAAGTGAGAGCCTGCAGACAAGGCATTCGAAAGAGGAGCAGGCCTGAGGGGGGATGATGGACACAGGTATCCATTCTGGGAAGATCAATGCCACTTCCCGTCCTGACTTGGGCCTGGGGACAGAAAGGATCTTGTATCCTTCAGGGATGAGTGTGGCAAAGCTTGTGACAGAGCTGTCCTTGAACCATGTCTCTGTGATGGCGAGCACATAAAGATCCATAAGTTCAAGGAGGTTGCAGATGTCGGATGAGTATTTGACAGCAGAGCGAGGGTTTAGTGTGGCAGTAGTAGAGTAGCTTGCCATCTTTGAAGGTCTTCCGAGGGGAGGGTGCAGGGGACTGTGGTCTCCCCGTTGAGGGTGGCAGGAGAGCTAGAGGAATAGTGAAGGATGGCGGAGGAGCCAAGGCCAACAAGGGAGCCAGGACAGTAAGGCAAGGCCAGGGTGCCTGTGCAGAGGAGGAGGAAGGCACTGCAGGCAAGGGAGCTTGTGCAGAGGAGGAGGAAGGTACCGCAGGCAAGGGAGCCTGTGCAGGGGAGGAGGAAGGCACAGCAGGCAAGGGAGCCTGTGCAGAGGAGGAGGAAGACACAGTAGGCAAGAAAGGAGCCTGTTCAGGGGGAGAGGTAAGCGTTGAGAGGCGAGGTAGGAGCCTGTCAAAGAGAAGGAGGTTGGGTTGAGGGAACTGAACCATGATGGTTCCATTCAGATAGATATTGATGATGACCCCGGAAATAGCTAAGAGGTCGAGGAGGACCTCCCAGCGGGTGCCACCATTAATGGGAGAAGAGGCGATAGGAGAGAGGAAGGTGACCATGTGCCGGGTCCATAGATCGGGTGAGGGAACGACAATGAGGATGTCTGAGAGTCTCTCTCTGGCAGAAGCCGTGACATAGGTGTCTGCAATAAGAAGGCCTAGGTTGGAGCCCAGTATGTCCTTCTTAAATTTCCTCTGGCCAGATTTAGTGATAGGAGAGGGATAGGAAATAGAGAAGCTGTTAGAGAAGATAGGAGAGATAGATGGTGACATAGCTAGCTGCAATGGTGATGAGGACACTTACCAGGCTGATGCACGGGGGCGCCTGTATCGTGGTGTGGGGGTGAAGACAGTGGGCGTAGAGAATGGAGGGTCCCAAGGGTTGGTTTTCAGGTCAAACAGGCACTTACAAGCAGCCAGGGGGCACAGCTAAAATCGACTTTCATACAAACAGTCACTTTCTAAGCAGCAGGGGGGTACAGCTAAAATCGATGCTCATACAAACAGTCACTTTCTAAGCAGCAAGGGGACACAGCTCAAAACATTTTTTTATACAAAAGACTTTGAAGGGCATAGCGGGAGCAGCACAGCAATACGGTGGATGGTGAAGTGGGTAACAGTGAGTTCAGGCATAGTCACCATAGAGCATGGCGCATTATCGAAGTTGACGACTTGGAAGGCAGAGAAAAAGAAATTCTATGGGGCTGAGGCAGCCATTTTAACTCACTTCATGGCGCGGGATCGGGAAGAAAACCGTCAGGTGGAATTATGGGTCCAAATATGTTTTTTGAGAGCATGTTGCTGAATGGTGCCAGGAAGTTCTGGCACAGACAGGGACAGACAGTGCCTTCGATACAGGCCTTATGTGAAACAGGCTGGATCCCGCCTCCCGGTTGCTGTGATTGGTTGATGAAGACCAACCCAACCAATGGGAAGGGAGCAGGCTCAGGCAACAGGGTGCACGCTGAGGCCTAATGTGCAGGCGGCCATCTTTACACAGCCACAAAACAGGGCGAAAGTACAAGAAAAAAAAAGAAATCTGGCGAGTAAAGGTACTTGCACAGGAGGGATTATTTTGTAAGGATGCTGGTATCTTCGATATTCAAATATAATGTGCAATTAAAGTTCTGTAACACAATGATGTGCGCATCATCCAAAATGCACACAAGCTTACCGCAACAACAGAGGGGCCATGTGTGTCTCTGGGCAGCCAGAGAATGCAGGGCTGCCGGAGCGCCGGTGTAGCAGGTCTTTGTTCAGCAGGAGATGAGTTGGAAAGCTTTGAACCATAAAAATCTTTTTCTGGGCACAATTTAATGGGAACACTTAGAGAAATATAGGTTTCAACCACTTCAAGCAGTTTTTGATGAATCGTCCATGTTTAAGATGGTTTCCTTCTAGACATACCTCCAATAACTACAACGTTGGTCTTTGAAATGTTGATTTAGAGGTAATTTACTTTGGTATAAGCCAGCAAAGCATCTATTGAGTGCTGCAAACCAATAGGTGTGTAGTGGTATCCAGTCAATTTTTCGAAAACACATTTTTGAAATGCCATTTTGTCGGAAAAAAATGCCAATTTTTTTTTTTTTGCAAACGGTTTTCTTTTTGGAGTCCCCCGAACCCCCACACCCCCCACACATTTAAAAAATAAAATAAAAAATAAAAAAATCGAAACAAAAATAAAAATTCGGCAAATTTGGTGTCGAGAAAATGGCATTCGAAAATATGGCATTCGAAAAAGTCACTATAAACCGGGTGTAGTCTAGTAGGATGGTATCATCCGCGTATCCCAACCACGGTATGGGTTCACCTCCGATTTTGGGAGGACGTTTTTGAGCAGCACCAATAGATTTATCCAGGTCTGATGTATAGGTTAAAAAGCAGGGTGCTAATATGCACCCCTGCTTTACACCTCGATTAGTTAACACATTTTGAGTAACCAAACCCTCTTTGTTTAAGCGTACGACAACTGAGGTATCTGAATAAATTGCCTTAAGTAAATAAAGCAAACTAGGGTCAATTCTCTTTCTTGCCTGTGTACTTGGATATTGTTTTTCTGGAATGTTCTTCACCTTGTTAACTGTAAGGTTGAAGTTGCTGCTCTTGCTACTGAAACATTGCTGTCCCATTTTTATTGTGGGATTTACACATATCTTTCTCTATACCTCCATGTTGTTATAGTCCATATTCTAACCAAGCAGATCAGTCATTGTAGAGCCATCAAGTAAGAGGCTACAAAAAAGCCCAACTCGCTATCAAGCTAAAATAAGGGATAGACTCTGGTAGCTTCAACAAACTTTTACAATAAGAATTCAGGTTCAATATGACCAGCCATTTACAAATTTAGGAAACTCACGTCCAACTTGTATTAAATATAAGTTTGAAGAGTCAAACCTGTGTCCGGAAGGACTATAATAAGAAGATAAAATGGAGGCAAGACTCCAAGTTGTCTCTGTTGCAGTGGGTATGGGTGCTACATGATCTGTCGTTTTTGTTTTTGTTTCAGTTTCGTGTCTTGATTGTTTTCTAGTCCCAATTCAGGGACTTTGGAGGGGTTATTTTCCTTGCACATGGTATCTTTCCCTATGGGTTTCAGTTTCCTTTCTACAGATTTGGACTTTTCTGATTTGTTTTCATTGCTGAGCCATCCACATTATGGCTGAGAATGCCATCTTGAGCTATACAGAGGATCTAATAAACGACTTAATAAAGGGTCCTTCCTTTTTTGATGCAGATAATATGAATTCCCAACCTTCTCAAAAATCTTTGAGAGGAGGAGTTAAAACTTAAGAAAAAATTGTTTCATACGGAGCTACATGGACACTTCCTCTTAAGGTTAACATTATCCCGGTAGGATTAGTGGTGAGAAATGAACCATGTTTGTTCCTAGAGGTTGAGACCTACAAAACCAATTTCAGCTACATCGCCACCAAATGCAGTCGAGATTTAAGAGTGTTAACAATATCTACAGCTCAAATACAACTGGAACTGGACACGGCGGAGGCGGTTTTTCGTACAGTACCGTCATTACAAATATTCAAGACAAACTGAATGAAATTCAGAAGCAATTCGAGGAATTCAAAAATATAATTTTGACTAAAAAGACTAAGAAACTTGCTTGAGATACGCAGGACTTCAAGCTAGAAACCATATACCCATATCTGGCAGCAACTATTTACAAACCCGTAATAGTAATAGGAACCAAACGGGAGGCACACAGCGGGGTCAAGGTCAGAGGGTTACTTTTTCTGATACTAGTAGTAACTCCTCACAGGGGTCTAATCAAGGCTATAATTACTCCCCGTACACATACCCCCAGCCATATCCTCCACCACCCCAAGGTTACAGACCTTTTTTAGGCAGAGGCCCTATTTAAGGACAAGGGTGGGGCCCACAATATCCAGGCCCCCAATTGGTATCCACCCCCACAGCGGTCCCTACAACGCAGGAGGACCCATTACTAATGGCACATCAACTAACATTGCCAGTGTTTAACCTTTCAGGTAAAACACTTTCGACGGCACAAAATAGTGTTCTGTCAAAGGGATTGTCTTTTGTTCCTACAACTAGCACAGAGTGCTTTTCAGTCCTGACTGACATTCGCACATTTTTGAGGAAAGTTAGATTGAAGTCATCTTTCAGGGGCTCTGACTCGGTGCAAACCCTGGAAAAGAAAAAACGACAGTTGAGATATAATCTCACTAATGCCGAAAGACAAGCGATTGGTACATTGTCCAATGACCCCGAACTAGTTATCAAGCCTGAAGATAAGGGAGGGGGCATAGTGGTTTTCAACCAGTCACAGTATCATGAGATGGTGATAAGTCTCCTCGAAGATGGTGATAGCTATAAGAAATTGAGGAAATATCCCTGTAATGACCTCAAGGTTGAGATACAAACAATAACAGACCTAGCACAAGAACGTGGCCCACTAATGATGAATTAGATTTTTTTAATACATCGGAGGGATGCACACCTGCCTTCTATGCTATACCGAAGAGCCACAAGGACGCCCATATTCCACCAGGGCGTCCCATTGTGGCGGGATGTGGCTCTGTTTTGGAGCCAATTTGTAAATACATTGATACATTTTTACAGCCCCTCAGCCAAAAAACAAATACCTATCTTCGTGATAGTAAGTCAGCGATCCAACGTGTTGAAGGTAGATCCTTCAAAGCGGAGGATGACATTTTGGTCACCCTTCACATACGGGCACTCTATACGAGTATCCCGCAGGAGGAGGCGATTCAGTGTATTTATACGTGAGATCCTAGTCACTGGACCACCACCCCGGGACAACCCAGCTGAATTTATCTTGGAATTACTTGCCCTGGCACTTGAAAAAAATGACTATAAAGACCAATTCTTTTTACCGACTCAAGGCACGGCGATGGGCTCAGCCTTTGCGCAAAGCCTAGCCATTCTGTACATGGCCATGTGGGAGCATCATTATGTACTCACAGATACCAACCCTTTCATGGGCCAGATTCAGCTGTGGCGTCGATATATCGACAATATCTTTATGCTATGGCAAGGGCCGACACACACAAATCAAATTTACCATCAATACCAGCAATATTGAGATCCATTTTTTGGACCTCAATATCTGCGTGAGGAATCAGATACTTGAATGTTCTTTTTATAGAAAGCCTACGGATAGGAACACCTTGCTTTACTTCACGAGTTTCTACCCGAGGAGTGTCAAGGATAACCTTTCCGTATGGCCAATGTCTCATCTGAGGAGAAATTGCACCTCTACCTCGGATTCTTTTGCACCATGCTGAGAGTCTCAAAGATCATCTTATAGCAAGATGGTACCCAACCAAACTGGTAACTAAGGCCATCAAAAGAGCCAGGTATACACCTAGAGATGCCCTATTAATTGCAAAAGAACCTCGCAAGGAAGACAAGCTGGTGTGTGTATTCCCATATACCACACACACACCTATGCGGTAAAGAAGGTAATCAAAAAATTCTGGCCCCTTGTCAGATTGGAGCTAACGGATGAACCATTGCCCTTGTTTGCAATGACAAGACAAAAGAATCTCAAGGATCTATTCGTACACTCCAAACCACAGGTGAGCAGAAGCAAAACGACGGGTTGGGATCTTCGACCCAATCACTGGTCATTTTTCCCTGTGGGGGTTGTTCCGTGTGCAGATATAGCAAAACAATCAAATAATTAGAAGTGAGAGGCAGACAATGGACTCTACGTGCCCAACTGTAAAACCCCCAACGCCATTTACTGCGTGGAGTGCCCATGTTGCTTAAAGTATGTGGGCCAAACATCTAGACCCGTGCATACTAGAATTGTGAAGCATAGATCACGCCTTAGAAGCAAGAATATAAATGCGCCTTTGGTTAACCACTACATGGAACACGGACATACAGCTGATGATTTGATCTGATGGGTACTAGAAGCCATGCCCAGGAGCACATGCACTCCACGACAGTTGAATGTCTCTGAAGCAAGCTGGATGCACCGATTAGACACTATTGAAAATGGACTAAATGAGGCCAATCCGCAGTATTGGTGATATGACTGTAGGCATTGACAATGTTAACACAGGATGCCATTGATCTGTGTCCACACGAGGAGTAAGGAGGACCCTACTATATCTAGTTTTGACACCCCTTAGCTCCCGGTCAGCAGTTGGGTACAGACTACTACAGATGAAGGCCCAGTATGGTGTACAGTAGATAAAGAGAAATAGAACTAAAGTCGACAGGTCAAGTGAAATAGATTACTGTGTGCACTAAATAAGAACGGCCACTTAAAACCAAGAGTTTAATCAAAACAAAAAATTAAATAATTTTAAAACAAGTATTAAATCAACAATAGTGTGAAATGATAATCATTGGTTAAGCAATTTCGTATTTTTCACACCATATATCATAGGAAACATAAACCTCTTAATGGAAAATGAATTGTAGACATAAGTACAAGCATCAGTGATAAATCACTGTATACAGTTTGCAGTTGGTTCGCACAAATTTCAATTCCAAAACGACTCTGTTATGCAGAGTCATACTGTCTCGACATGTTTCAGTTCATATGTCAGATGTACAGAACTTTCTTCAGGTGGGAGGTACAAATGGATTTCCTATATTCAATCAATGGGCATGGGCCCTTCACCGGACCTGTCATAAAATAAAAAGGAGGGTGTGGTCAGCTATAAATGCTGTGTAAGTCTCCAAATAGACCCCAAATGTGGTTCATGAACCAATAAACCAAGGCGGCAAAATTACCTTGAGTCGGTTTGTGTGGGGGCAGACGACTCAGCAAAGAGGAGTCAAAGGATACTTGCAATACTCCCTAGGCGTTACTACAAAAAAGCACAGAAATGGCTTTCAGATCGCGACAAAACCGGACAAACACCCTTCCTAGTTAAAAATCAAGAGGTGAAGGAAAGGGTAACCCACCTTCACATGTAGCAGTAGTGCCACCACAGTGGGCAATTGGTGTGGGGTGGCCAGCTAGGATGGGCACCTGCCAAGAGCAGCAGTCTTATAGAGGCTCGGGTTCAGCAAAGTAAAATGGTGTCACCTAAAGAGGTAACAGAGACAGCTGTCGATACCAAAGCGGTCGGGATGTCCAAAGACGATATGTCAAAAAGTTAGTAATCATACACTCAACAAAGGTCATAAGTACCTTAAGGGAGGCCAAGCATCTAGAGGCCAATAGCTGCGGATCTATGGATGGTGGAGGGGTCCTGCGCGCCAACAGACCTCACGAGTGTCGTGGTCGTAAGCATCCGTCTGGTCTAATAATAAATAAGATCAGTGTCAGATTACGCTAAGAGAGATAAGTGTGGACAGGCAAGTAAAAGAAATGTAAATACCTTAATAAGTTGAAAAACGTTGCGGGTGCCTGTGACCAGATCACAAGGGTCTGGAGTCCCGCTACGAAAAAGAACATGTCATCAAGATCACGTTGAAAGTGGATTGCGGTGGAAACGGCAAGAAAAAAATGCTAAAACGTGGCTCCAGAGGTTACACATATCTGAGCAAGGGCTGGACACGGTGTGAGTAGCGTGTCATGTGGCAACGGGTCTGCGTCGTTAGAGTAAGTTCAACCTTGAGTGAGACCGGCAAGGCATATCACGGAACTCCAGCTAGTCGGTTGCTAGGAGTCCCTTGTCTCTGTCGGTGTATCAAGGTTCAGGAATGGAGTGAGAACACTGGCGTCCATATTAACATAGACAATGCACAGAGGGCAGTGGATCTAGAAACCCCAGTGTGCTGGTGGAAGGATAGCCCTATCAGTAGTAGCAGCAGTCCACTATATGCACCGGATCATATAAAATGCAGAGTGGAAATAATACATGAAAAGTGTTCCAGTGCAAGCGTGGAGCGGGAGGGCTGGTTTAAGTATATGGCTTGATCACCTTCCCTGCCAACGAGGCGCTGGGGAGTATCATGCGCCAGACAAGTCCATAACGATTAAGCATCCTAGGTGGCGTCCAGCAAAGTGTAAGGCCCCTAATATGACGAGAGAAGTAGGGAGAGCAAGAAAAAGTCGCTCTAGACCCAGCTCTTGTGTATAATAAGTATATTGCACCACGAACGAATAGAGGGTCAAAGCCCTAGTTAGAAAGGGGTAACACGGAGTATGCCAACACCGGTCATCATTGTGGGGGGGTGGTCACGAAGGTGGGGGATTTAAGCGCGGAAGGGGAGAAATACCCAGGTGCATGGGTATAGTACAACATGGTGACCATGGGCAGGCAGGCAGTCGGATACTGTCTAAAGGGCAGATCCACCGGAATAAATCCTTCACGTTTACAGTAACTGTATACATAGATGTACATACATTGCATCTATGGTGGGTCGCAGTGTAGTACAAACATTCTTCATAGAGATGTGTTCAAAGTGTTAAATGTATACATTCATCAAGGGCTGCATGTACGGTAGTAGGCAGTGACCAGACAGAAACATGTGTAGCCAGAGATGAAAAATGGACAACATTGGATAGTGGAGCATACCAGAAACATCACCACACTTTCTAAGTAGGTATATAGAGAGGGAGAGCACGTTAATATATGCTAGATGATCACATAAAGTAGGCGCGAGTGAAATGGCTGTCTCGGCGGGGTTTAGTTGTTGAGTTTGTACTACTCAATTGAATCATTGAGACCGTTAACATCACTACTGATCCTGAAAATCGTTTCTTGTTCTAGTTTGAGTAATTTGCGATCGGGCTTATTATTCTTGCGATGTGCCACTGTTTGAATAATTGTCCACGTGAAGTCTTCGCACCCGTGGTTGAGGTCCATAAAGTGTTTAACCATTGGTGCATTTTCAATTTTGTTTTTAATGCAGCTCCGATGTTCAAAAATTCTTGTTTTTGTCATTCTGGTCGTCATGCCCACATATGGTAGCCCACATTTACAACAAATTAGGTATACCACATAGGTTGTATTGCAGTTGGTCATAGTTTTTTGTTTCCAAGGTTTAGAGGTTCCTATATCCACCTCTGTAGTTTTCTTAGTGAATTTACAAACCCCACCATGTCCGCACGGGTGGTGTCCAACATGGGGTTCATCCCCCATAGGCTGGTGATGCTGGGATGGTGAATTGTCATGGGTTTGAGCTTGCTAGTACTCACCCTGCTCCCAATTGAGGTGCTTTTTTTGAAGGCAAAGATTTGTTTAGACTTCAATACCACATTTGTTTCACGAATCTTCCAGTGTTTTTGTATAATTGATTTGATGTTCATGCTCTGATCTGTAAACGTGCTCACACAGACTAGTCTGTTGTCAGGTTCCTTCTGCTGTCTTTCTTCCAATAGTGCTTCTCTATGGTTATTAAAAGCACTTTTGGCCGCTTTTTCTACCAGTTTCTTATGGTATTGCCATTGGCATCCTTCTTTGGTAAGGGTTCTAGCTTCCGTTTCGTAGATCATGTTGTCAGTGCTGTTTCTTTTGAGGCACAGAAATTGTCCAAACGGGAGGTTATCCCTCAGATGTTTCACGTGGTGGCTAGATTATTCCAGCAGAGAGTTCTTATCTGTCAGTTTGTGGAATGGTTTAATTTTTAGAACACCATGTTGGTGGAAGATAGTAAAATCGAGGAAGTTGGTGGTAAAGTTGTTGCTGGTAAGAGTGAACTGGAGATGGCGATTCAAACTGTTTAACCACTGAAAGAACTCTTTCACTGTTTCCAAAGACCCCAAAGAATTGCACGGTCATGTGACATCTAGTTTCCTTTTCAGCTCATTTGCTCGCGAGTGACGGGGTTTTCCGCTGAACTCAGAAGGGAGAATTGGAGTGACATGCTACGAAATCAGTAATCCAGGTAGGGATCATACAGGGGGTGACAGTAACTTATGTGGCTACGAGATTTTACAACACATTTGTCTATGCACTTTGTTGAAAGGACCCGCAGCACCCAACCTCCTTAATTGATTCCTCAATATGAGGATAGCGTAACGCTGAAGTGTTAAGGATTTCAATCAGGCGACACGCACACCGTGGTCTCGGCCTAGTATGTAGCGCCAAACTGAGGCGCTTTTCTCCTTATTTATGTGGATTCCATTTTGGTATGGTAAACCACTCATATCACACCCCCTTTTCAAATACCCCAGGCCACAATGGACCATGAGCCAGGCTGGTTGGTCAAATGCAATATTTATTTATTTATTTAAAATTCAAAAGAAATCGCACACTTTTAAGATAGGGCAGCAATCACCAATGGAGTGATAGTTACAAATGAGAATGTGAGCAATGCACTGGGTTTGATTTTTTTCTTGAGTGGAGTACATACACAGCACAGCAGAATAGGAGCACTTTTTTTAGGACAGATAGCACTCAAGTTAGGATTTCCCCCTGCAAAGTTCCCTCAACCCACAAATATCAATTCTGAATGGATATAAGGAAGCAGAAGGTGATCAGGAATAAGAAGCTGAAAACGGAATCCAAATCCGACCTTCCCTCTCCAAATAAGAGTGAAAAACGGATTTGGAACCCTTGCAATGTTAAAAAGGACACTCAGAGATGGATGAATAGAATAATGAATGTGTGCAAAAACCTTGAAACAAATACAGTTCTTCACTAAAGCAACAGTGTAAAGGTATTAACAATCACAAGCAATGGATTAGCAAGAGCATACAGTTCGAAAAATGAATGGAAGATTTATAACAGTTTACAATCAAAATGACACATTGGAAACTTTGCAAATATTTCTGTTTTCCGTGTAAATTTACTAAAACAGTTTCTTTGAAAAACGGGTGAAATATTGTAAATCGCAATGAGGTTTTTAGGGAGGGAGATAGATATATATAACAGGTATACTATGGAAGTGAAAGTAAGTCTCTAGCTGGTAAATTGAATGAGTTATGCAAGATCTAAGAAGGTACACTGAGTAAATGAAGGCGCGAAAAGGAAGGAAAATCAGTTGTGACAATAATAGTTTTACTCTACACTAGAGTATTCAGGCTAGGCCACCAAGAAGGGACACAGTAAGCTCCAGGGTTGATTTGCGAGTTCAACGCTCTCGCCCCAGCACCCACCCTGGCGGAACCAGTCCGATCACTCGAAATAAGATTAATAGCTTAGGATTTCACAAGACAAAATTACTAAAGAGATGGAGCTAGCACTAGAAATCAATGGCAGGGTTGCAACAATGCTGACAATTTTAACAAGATATCGGGGTCAGAACAGGACAGCTTAGAGATGGGATGAGAACAAAGACAAGATAGGCTATGGGTTTAGATGTACTATGGATTTCTATTGATACTCACAGTTCACTTTAGTTTAGGATTTTTGGACTGTCTGCGTTCTGGTCACTACACGACAGGGTGCCTGGCAAACAGCTGGGCAGTTCTGGTTACCGGGTAGCACTTCTGGACTGGCAATTCTGGTCACTGGATAATATAGGTCATCAGGGTAGCAGGATTGCAGCAGCATGCAGTGAGGGGCAGCAAGACAGGCTGGATCAGGATGCCAAAGGTACCACAGTTTTCCCTTGTTAATGGGAAATTTAGTGTTTTTTTTTATATTGGAGGCCTTGCTGGGTATATGATATGATATGATATGCTATGACATTTGTAACGCGCCTATACACAAGTGTTTCAAGGCGCGACGAGGCAGGGGAACAGGGTGGAGACAGACAATGATCCTACTAGGCCAGGTGTCATTCAGATCACGAAAGTGCAAGGGTAGAGGGGAAGGGAAAAGTGCAAGGGGAAAGGGAGAGGGGAAAGTGCAGTACAGGGTCATAAGCAAAAAACATTATAAATAACAAGGGCCAGCTGGTGGCAAGTGCGAGGTAAGTGCAGACAAGTGCTAGGGAAGGGGGGCTGTAGGGATACAGATACAGTCCCGCAGTGCACGGGTTGCCCGGGAGGCAGTGCAGGGGAGAGTGGCTGGGCAGGGACCGAGAACGGTGAGTGGCCCAGTTGCAGATTCAGTGCAGTTTCAGTAATTTTAGCAGGGGAGAGGGGGAGAGAAAGCGGAGGCAAAGAGGAAGGTTTTGAGGTGCTTCTGGAACCGGAGATGGTTCTGCTCAAGTTTCAAGGAGGCAGGAAGGCTGTTCCAGAGGGAGGCCCCTGCAGAGGAGAGAGATCTGCCCCCAACTCGTTGTTTGGAGAAGCGGCTGACCCTGAGGGAGTTGGAGGCGGATGAGCGAAGAGCTCGAGAAGGAAGATATTTAGGAAGAGAGAGTTGAGGATCAGCACTGCTTGGGTTTTGCAGTGGGCCCTGGAGTAGGATCAGCAATGCTTGGCCTTGTAGTTGGAGTCTGGATCTGGAAGATGACGGGCACAGGAACGCAGCACAGGAAATCAGGAAGAGTGTGTGTCTAGAGTCTTGTCAGGGACCCTTATTTATAGTGCATAATGACATCATCAAAGTATAGGCTGGGCAGGGTTAACCAAGCACGCCCCTAAATGAATTGGATTGGGCAGGGGTGCGCATATCCGCCTTGCTCTCAACTGGTTGGATTTCCAAGGGAATAATGTCAGGTTTATGAGGTGAGTTTTACAATGTCCAAAAACTCCCAGATTTTCTTTACTTAAAATCCGATTTTGCCAAAAACATACATTTCTACAATGGCACTCTTATCAAATTATATACATAGGTTACATATTATGTGCAGCACATATCAGTCCAATCCTCAAGTCTGTGAGACCTTGTTTTGCCCTTCTGATACATTTTGGTAATTTTAACCATGAAAGATTGGCATAAAATTCCATAACATTCTACACAGATGTGAATTATCCCCAGGGATGTATGTACAAAATGTTATGTTTGCAACATTGATACTTTTCGATTTATTCTCAATACTTTGTGCTTTCTGCCCCCGAGGGGGCCAGTGAGTTCTCCCATGTATCTAAAGAAAGCGCACAAAAAACACTTTTAAACTGCAACATTGTTACAATTTTTCAAAGTCTTACTGCAAAGTTAGACGTATTTAAAGTTTATTCCTGAAATAGTCTTTGGGAACAAATGGCAGTCTCTTTGTTCCTGGGTCCATTTCATTTCTGTCCTTCAACTGCTGCCAACTGTCATTTCCTTTAGAGCATGGTGGGGGTTTCTCCCTTGTGTGAAGATATATTGCCCCTTCACACTTCAGACTTCCTTCCCTGGGAGCTTCATTGTTTGGATCCCAGCAGAGACAAAAGTCTGTTCAACCCCATGATTATCAGGGGGTTGTCAGTCTCGGATTATGCAACTCCATCCGCCATAGTTATAATCTTTAATTTCTGATCTTCGATCCAGAATTAAAGCAAGCCGGTTGCATAAAATAACCCATGTTATATAATCTCACCATCAACAAACCCCTTCATATTGCTAAAGACTGGCAGGCTTTCATTCACCAGTGTACTGTTCCAACACACAGGCATTTGTTTTTCTTTAGTTTGCCAAAGCCCATTTTTTACACGTGGTGCAGCTGGCCTTCCTTTTTAAATTAAACTTTTAATCTCCAGCAGATTCACACACTGTCTGCAGCTATAGTTATTCTCGTGAAGTGGTGGGGTTGGTCTGAAGCATGGATACATTGAAGCAGGCATGGCTCAGCTAGTTAGATCTCTGTGAACAGCTGAGTTTTGGATACTTTTGCTAAAAAAATGACTGTGTTTCCCGTGTGAGTAAAAGTAAGTTTCCTGGTTGATTTCTTTAAATTTGTTTATTTGGGTTGACTTCTGCTTGTCAATTCAGAATCATGCCTGGTTTTGCTGAGGCACAGAGAAACACACAGGACTTGATGGGGCTTATTAATCACAGTCGCTTTAATGAAAAGGGGAATTAGCGTCAAAACCAAATTTATTTTAAAGGTGAAAAAGGGTTTCTTTTCAATGGAGATTTTGGCTTTTGCAGCACAGCAACGCTGCTTTTTCCACTTTCTTCCTTTTGTTGATGCCGGAACACACTGGCAATCTCCTTCAATGTGCCCCCTTTGCTCCATCCTGCCCGATGTGTGCTTGGCAGGATAGTGCAGCCATTTTTGTTGTATTTGCAAAACGTAGTTTTGAGCCATGGTGCTCACAGGAGCCAGCTCAGCCATTTGGCTGTTTGTGCGCAACTACAGCTTAGTGATGTGGGGAAATGCTGTTGAGTGCATCCATATATCCCACAGAAGTATTTCAGAGAGTCCAGTTTTATCTCTTGGGCACTCCAAAGCGTATTGTAACACAGTAGATGCAAATCCCTTCTTAAGAAACGCTAGAGCCACATGAAGGAAACGTGCTCACTTTCGAGGACGAGATGCAAAGAAATGTAGTGGGAAACAGAGGCTACATCTGTTATCCCGGTATCGGACTTGGCCCCACACATTACAGGTACCGGTGCGGGATATGTTCTTAACGGGTTGTATCTACGTATGCATGCTCACACTTTCAAGTTGTAAGTGTGAGCTTACAAACATTTTCATAGTAGGTACTTAATCATTTGACTAACATAACCAAAAAAAGTTAAATGCTATGCATTTGTTTGTTTCTTTGAGCCGGCGCACTCGCAGTGAAGTGTATTGACGGCAACGGCTGCGGAGAGCTTCGGTACCCCCTCATTCCGTTTCTGCGCTAACAACCTCGTTGAGGTTGAGTGCACTGGCTAACTACATCATTAAAGGGTGGAGTAAGAGTTACATGTGGGACTGTATGGGATATGAGGATTTCTGTCTCAGCTCCATCAAATACCTAAGCCTATTTAGGCATCCCCCTATGTTTTGACTGAGGGTTAAGCAAAATATGGGGACCCATATATGGGCAATTGATTGTGAAATCTGGGGACACATGTTGGTATCTCCAATTCATTTTCAGGCATTCCTTTTTATGCAGTTTAAACATCTGGCCAGAATCAAGTTTGTGGTGAAAACCTTTGATGTATTCAAGTACACTGTAAGGCAGAGTTTGTATGGTATGCAGTACCCTTTGGGACCACTACACACAACTATGACTACAGGTGTAAGCCAAACCAACCTTTGGTATAGGTCTGTACCACACAGTTTCTGGTAGCGGAGCTGAGCAGCCAGGCTTATCTCAAGAGGGAATTTGAGTTGTAAGGATGTTACACAGAGGTCTACAATCACAAGTATTCAAATAAACTCTTAAACTCCAGGTTTCTTGGTGAAACACTTATTAGTTTATTCAACAGTCAATTATAAAACATTCACCAGAAGGAGGTAGTTCAATATATACATCAATACACTTCAATACTATACTCATTGAGGCATTTAAACTACTTTGAAGGAGGAGCAAAATCGCATTCAGAATACTTTGAAGGAGGAGCAAAAAGGAATAGGTTCAGAACATAAAAGAATTATAATTTCTTAGACAGTGCAGATAGTTTCCGTTCACCAGAAGAGTTAATTCAATTCAATAGAATAGGCCAAAGTCAATGGGCTAGAGTCTTGGATAGGTAAACACGGTTCTGGTAAGTAAACGGTAAAGTCTCTGTAGAAGTTCTTAGAAGTAGTTTGTAAGCAGAAGAATTATACGTGGGGTCACAAGCTGATTAGGCCTGCTAGTTGCGAAAGTTTCAAGCGCTTTCAGCGCGAGAGGTAAGTACTCTGTCTCGTTTCACAGTACCTTTCAAATGAATAAAAAGATGCAGCTGAAGACTTCTGTTCCCGGCAGTTCCTGCAGATCTCGCTATTCCTGAGCCTCAGTCGTGGGGACAAGAGGGAGGACGTTGGGGGACCCCTGCAAAGCATTGGGACTGGTTGAACAGCTGGCACTTGGCAAATCTTCAATTCCGGTGGCTGTACTAAAGTACACAAACTGGTGTCCCTCTCCCTGGTTATTCGGTTTCCTGCAGCACTCTGAAAATACAACCAGCTCCGAGAATGGTATCCAGGTGGCTTACGGGTCGAGATGATGGGTCCCACTAACTCAAAGGGAGAAGTCGTCCTTGCAGGGCTTCTTTGTCGAGATGAATTTAGCGATTCGGACCTGCAGCAGGGCTTCAGCGGGCAAACCAACGGTCCAGGAGTTGCAGCAGCTGTCCTCTTCGAGCTCGACTTTGGTTCTTTCGTTCCAGTGGTCGACTCTGCCTTCCAAGCCAAAAGAGTTGCCTTTTATCCAGTTTCCTCCCATTCATTCCAGCCTAGCTGCCACTCACCCAGCAGAGTGGCTGTCCTTGCCGGACAGTCAGCTAGCCAATCAAGCCAGAGTGCATTTGGGTCTCCTAGGAGACTAAGCACAGGGAGTTTCGGGCTCCTGCCTCACTTCCTGCCCACCCCAGACACTCGGGCGACAGAGGCGGTGTTCAGTCCTGAAGCCCGCCAAAGGCCATGAAACAAAAGGACCAAACCTGATTTGGCGCGCAGAGCAAAACTCTAGAAGGACCTTTCCATAAAGAAATGGCGAAAAAAGAAAACCCGGAGCTGTTTAAACAAAGGGGGCTCAGACGCCATCTTGAAAAACATGGCTCTCGCGATTTAACATTACCGTGTTCGCGGTCGGGAAAAATCATGGTAGTTCGTTGTAAAACCACTGCCACCAGCCATTTCGAAAGAAAAGGGTAGCATTTGACTGCTACATGAGTATCTAGACACAGGGGATACTAGGTAAACCCTCCAAGACTCTATTGTAAGATAGAGTGTTCTGGGTCTAGGAATTTAAAAAGACTCGTAAAGTCAATTTGACTTTACTTACTCTGGGAAACAGTAGTTTATCCCAGAGAAGGTATTTACACCTTGGGAAAGCCTGAAAAGGTTTCACTGTGTCACTGCACTGAGAGTGCTGTGTGACACACATAAAAAGATGATGCCTATGGAGTTGTCTAAAACTCCACAATCAAAGACCACAAGAGTAAAACACACATCAAAATACACGAGAGAGTGAGGAAAAAAGGGTCACACTCTCTCCAGGTAAAAAAATAAAGTCCTCAAAATCCAGCAAAGTTTCTGGGGGTCTCTTAAGGTGAAGGGAATTAGCACATTTTTGGGAATTCTACACCATCATGGTCTACATTGGATTGACCTTTCTTTGCAAGCAATTTACAGCTTGACCATTCAGTAAATCCAGTATCTGTAAACAGTGGACAGGGGCTCATGGGGTGATGCATGTGTGCACAGGCAATCTCTACATCCAACACGAAACTAGTTCTGTTTATTTGATTTGTTCTTCATTTATTTCTCCTTTTGGGGTCGGCCCCCTTTGGGATGAACCTTATCTTCTCATTGGTGGTACTGACTATCGGTTGATGGCACACGAGGTGGGTGACGGTGTCCCTCTGTTAGTTGATCTAAACTCCCCACCTTCTTACTCACTTTTTTCCTTTTAATATAGTTTTTATCTTAGTTTAAATTTTCTTGTTGTAGTAATTTTAATTATATCACATCCACAGTGCTCCAACTTCCCGTGGGTCCTGAAGAAGGCAGCGAAATCCAACTTCTGCCGTAACCTCGCGCCTATATATACGCGGCACCAAATGCAGATCTTCTTTTGTGAATGTATTTCGGACGTAGACCTGGGATGTGTGTCTAGTTCTTGTTGTCTTAACCATGGGGTATTGGTAAACATGGATTCGGTTTAGTTTAGCCAGATAGGGCCAGTAGGATATATTGGAATTGTTCATTTATGGAGTTGATTAACTCATACCTGCAACCATACACACGTGTGTAATACCCCACACTTTACCTATACACTTTGAACAAGAATTGGTCTTGTTGTGATATTCCGTTCATAAATACGCACACATGTATTGAGTGCATTTTCAACTTATGTATAGGTAATGATTACTCTGAATCTCAGACTTTGAGTGGTGAATTTATGGTGTTTATATACATTACATACAAAATAGTTTTTGAGTATATTTGTATGTATTTCAACTGTTTCACAAGTATATGCATTTGTTCTTAAAAGTGAGGTGGTAGGACCTATTGGCCTACGTAATAAATAAAATAAAAATGGTTTTGTTTTATCTCCATTTTTTGTGCCTCTATACAGATTTGTTCTTTATCAGAAGTAATGGTCGTACATTAATTGAGGTTGGCCTCTTGAGAACCAACAACAATTCAAGTGGTTCATCTTGGGGACCCCCCATTTTGTGTTTATCGTTTTTGGTGTTTTTGAATAAGCTATTTTTGTAATTTTGTAATGATTTTAGTGAAGATCTATGTATTATGAATTGATTAATACAAATTTTAAATCTGTATCATTAAGGA
This sequence comes from Ambystoma mexicanum, assembly GCF_040938575.1. Lineage (NCBI taxonomy): Eukaryota > Metazoa > Chordata > Amphibia > Caudata > Ambystomatidae > Ambystoma > Ambystoma mexicanum. The sequence goes on from NC_090929.1 coordinate 293,968,612, forward strand.
TAGTAATTAACTAATGCCTCCACCCTGATATTTGGGTCTTTATATATTGCACCCATACCCACGGCAACAGAGACAACTTGGAGTCTTACCTCCATTTATTCTTGTCAATATGACGGGCAACTTGGTGTTTGAGACTCCCTGTAGCTCAGCTTCAAGCGCTGCTGTGATACTGTTCAGGAAAGTTTTCTTTCTTTTGACAACTTTCGATCCATTGGCTTCAGCGGAGTCCTCAGCATATTTCTCTTTTGTCTGGATCCTTGCTGAGTTTTAAGGCAAGTTAGACCCAGCTCTCTCCTGGGCTTCCACCTGCAGCTGTCCCCATACCTAGCAGACCCTTGGAACTTTGCAGATCTTTCGCATGTGCCACAAGTCGCCTGCTCCTGCATTTTCAGCCTGGTCACTTCAAGGAAAGCTGTGCTCGGCTGCTCCTGTGTTTGCTGCTGGAAGATCAACTTTTCCCACCTGACAGTGGTGCTCTTCGTTGAATGTTGTTGTCCTAGTGTCCCTGGGCTATTCTGTGGAAGTCTTCACCTGTCTTAATTTGGGTCTTCTACTGGAAGCTGTTTGGAACTGATTTCTAATTATCGTGACAGACCGAAACTAAATCCTGTGAAATATATATCCTATATCCTGTGAAATGTATATCTAGATGACCATCACGAAAGGAACAACGATAGAAGAAGAAGCCTGCAACAAAGTCTGGAACCTCCACTGGTGGTATCTGGAGAACTCTGGGCCAGGGGTGTAAATCTACCTTCCTGTTGCTCCCATAGGGTAACAAGGAAGTGAAATCTTGACGTGAACTCATCCTGACCTGACCTTTGGTGATGGGACCTGGGTTAAGGATCCCTTCCTAGGCCTCTTCTAGTGTTGTGGGATTGAGTTGAGTACTGATCTGAACATTATCTATTTATGGCTCGAAATCATAACCACCGGCATTGCAAATCCCTATATAAACCCACCTGATGAGTGAATACTTTGGAACTGGTGACTTCTGGGCACAAGGCCCCAACCCATATTTGGGTTGAACTTCATAAGAGTTAGGTGAGCTGTTGGATGATTCTTCCGAAAAGTACTGTCTATTTCTATTCATCGGAATACTCACCTGTGTTTTTGTCTGGCCATTGCATAAAGTGCTATTCTATTTCTCCTAAGGGTGAATGTATAGATCTGTTTTATTAGAATTTTGTGTGACTATTTTTGACCAGAATGTTAACTTGCTTATTGTGAAACTAAAGGCATAATAATTTATTGTATTTTTATACTTGCCTTTCTAACTTGAATTAATGATGTTGCACTGTGTGGATTATTTGTAGCTCTAGACCACTCCCACCCTTCCTTAGGCTAAGCCTTGCTGCTCTTCTACCATACCTTTATTGTATTTGGCTAACCTCTCACTGTCTTCCCTGTTGACAATAATCGTGTGGCCTCACAAAATCCTCCCACCAATGCTGATTTTTGGAAATCCGTATTTACAACTCATCTAAAGTTTATCTGCACAGCTGTGTGTAACCGTTATAATTGAATGTACAGCCTTTGACGAAACACTGTTTAAACCAGAGAGAGGCTGTTCTAGGCTACAAATTAAGCAATGTGAGCAAGGTACAAACACAAAGTATTATGCAGCCACTAATGAACCAGTAAGCAGATCTGCATCGCAGTGTGCCAAGGCAGGCAGCCATCCTATAAGCAACCATATATTCAAGATGGAGTGCTCTATTTGAGGAGTCAGAAATGAAAGCCGGACACAAAGCTGTCATGTTTTTGGTTAAAGACTTTTATTAACTTAAATGGGTTCGGGGAAAGGCCTCTCTGTCCCTGCTCTAAGATAAATTCCCTACCTATAACCAAAAACGAATGTTCTGATGTTTGTTAATCTGCTTAGAATCACATGCTGTGCATAGTCTGACATCCAGTGGTCACCGCAGAGTATTGCATCTTGTTTTTTGAAAGTCGAAAAGGGGACATCGACATAGGCGTGCCTGTAACACTATCCCTATAATGATGTGTAGTGTACCCAAAATCCCTCATGCTTTGAAGTCCCTCAGATTGTTTTTTTCCACCCAGAATACTGCTCGCCTTAAGCAGAGCTTGTAAGAGACATTGCCATTGACCCGACCCTGGGTCGATTTTGTTAATTATTGTTAACTCACATCCCCTCCAGCCCTCTTTCGACGGCCATTCCACATCCCCGCCAAGACCAGATCTTCGACGGAGGAAGGTTTTCGACGGAGGGTGATCCTATCGGCTCTGCCGACCACGTGGCCCGGCCTCGCCTGTCTACACAGTAAGAGTGGGGTTGGGGTGGACATTTCTGTCTCATACTAGAATGCCTTTCCCTTTCTTCCCCCTTTCCTTCCGGGTCGTTATCACTGGTTACGTCCTCAGCTTTGGAGAGGACTCCTTTTAGATTTTGCCCAAATTGTAAAGGCAGATTTCCGTGGAAGGACAAGCATAAGCTGTGTAACCGCTGCTTGCCCCTCAAGCACGACGAAGCTAGTTGCACGGCCTGCATGCTGCTTGACGTGAAAACTCTGAAGGAGTGCAGAGTTAAAAGGTGGACAGCCTACCGGATGTCAAAAGCTGATTCCTCACACGCTGCCGCTGAATGCGACAAGGGGGACAGTGATGACTCGACTTCCGTAACGGATATTGTTGACCCCCAAACGGAGCGCTCTCGCTCTGTGGCGTCTGGCCCCGACAGGCACGGCTCTGGCCCTGCTTTGGGGGATGTACACCCCGGCTATGCTGACTGACAATTACACGTCACAAAACACACAACCCCCGGCCATTCTTCGAGTAAATCGAAGAAGGCCTCTGCGCCAACGTGGGACGCTGACACAGCAAGCCGTTCCCACCGACTTTAAGGGTCGGCAGCCCTCCCTGCAGCCGCATTCGCGCCTAGTGACCGGGCCGTCGAATACAAAGGGCGCTACCCCTAAAATATCATCCTTCGAGACGCATCGCAAGAAAGCGTCTGTCGACGGCAAGGTTCAGGCTCTGCCGAAAACTCCACCTCACGATCAGCTCTTGGATGGGAGGATGGTCGCTGAAAGAATCGCAATGATTGTCTCCGAAGACTCTCAGAAACGGCGGGTGAAGGATTCACCAAAGCCTACTGAGAAGGTCAAGGAGATGCCGAGACCTAGCGAAGGTGCGACGGTAGCGCCGGAACCCTTCCCTAGGTCGAAAGAGAGACCCAAAGACACTACTCCACCGTCTGGCCCATGGGACAGCTTCTCGAGGGCGACGGGGGGGATTTCCTCCACTATGTGGGAGAGATCTCGACACCTGGAGGCGGAGGAGCAAGCCTTTCTGCCCCTAGACCATTCTGGGTCTTCCCACTGGACCAGGGCGAGATTTGAGACCTGTATGAACAGGTTGGATAGGTTTGTGTCCATTTCTGAGCACACCCCACCTAAAGACCCAAGGGATGTAATTTCTCAAGACCCTCTAGCCAAGGTTCCTAGACTTTTTGACCCTCAGGAAGAGGAACTATATACATATGACCTCACTGAAGAGGACCCTCATTTTGACACTGGGACGATGATCAATTCATGGATACTGAGGACCTTCAAGATCCTGTAGGGAGCTTTGAGGAAGACCCTAACATGTGTGACCCATAGACATGGCAGTCCCCTGGGGCGTCAACTTACCCTGATGCTTTAGATCTGGCCTCTCCACAGACTACTCCTGTCAGAGAGCCTTCACCTGTGGACGATCAGCTCACGTTTAATGCCATGCTACGCAAGGCGGCTGCACATTTTAAATCGATATGGGGGGACTACCCCAGAGGTTGATTTTGTTGAAAAAATCAAAGAAAAGCCACCTGCTATCCAGGCCATTCATCTCCTCGCCTCCATCAAGAGGCGCCTCATTCCCTCTTTGTCTACACCAGTCTTAGTCAGGGGTGTTAACCCACGGATTGAGAAGCTCTTTAACCCCTCACCCTCAGATCCTTTATACGTTAGGGGTCATTCCATCCCAGATTCCCTGGTGGTGACCACCACGAGGAAAAGGGCGGGGGTTCCTCTGTCCACCAGTGAAGCACCCCCTGATAAAGAGGGGAAAAAGCTCTATGCTCTCGCTAAAAGGATTACAGCCTCAGCGGCATTCGCTACGCATATTGCCAACAATACCACCCTTTTGGCTAGTAACGCTGATGACAATGGGGCCTGTTGCTTGAAGGCCTACAGGAAGTCCCTGAACCTCTTCGCACCCGTGTTTTGGCCACTGTTACAGAAGGCACTCAAGTGAACCAGAGCATCATTAAAAATACTTTATATGCTGCTGAAACGGCTGGCCGTTCCTTAGTCCAGGGCGTACTCCTTAAAAGGCATGCATGGCTTAGGAACTCAGGGTTCAAGCCAGAGACACAGGCATCCCTCATTAACAAACCCCTGGAGGACTCCAACTTGTTTGGAAAGGCAGTTGACGACGCACTGGAAACTGTGAAAAAGGAGCATGAGACCTTAAAAACCCGGTACCAGATCAAGAGACCCCCCAATAAGTGCGGATATGGCAATAGGTGCTTTTTTCATGGCCAACGACAACCTCAGCAACAGTATACCTCAGCCAGCAACTGGTCCTCCCCTCAAGGAGCCAGTGGTTACAACACAGCGTATGCTCAGAGAGGCCAACGTCGTGGCAAAGGAAGGGGTCGGGCCCTACTCCAAGAGGCTCCCCAGCCACCGCCACTAAATGACCCGATAATTCGGGTCCCCTCCCATGCATTCCCTGGTCGGGGACTGGTTAACATCTTTTCTCCAGGCATGGGAAGGGATTACCACAGACTGTTGGGTACTGTCAACAATAGCCCACGGTTACTGTATCGAGTTCAGCCAGTCCCCAACATTCAGACCTCCAAAGGGAAGACGTCTCACACCAGAACACCTTCTCATCCTTCTTCAGGCAGTGGAATCGCTGCTGCAAACAGGAGCCATAGAGGTCATGCCTCTGTCACAGGTAAAGGAGGGTATTTATTCAGTGTACTTCCTTGTACCCAAAAAGGATCTAACCATGCGCCCTCTATTAGATCTGCGCCCAGCAAACAAATTTGTAAAACCTCAAAAATTTCGTATGGTGACTCTGCAGGAAGTAATCCCCCTGCTCACACAGGAGGATTACATGGCAATACTAGACATGAAAGATGCATACTTTCATTTTTCAATGTTGCTAGCGCACAGGAAATACCTCAGGTTCATGATAGAAGGCAAACACTATCAGTTCAAAGTGCTACCCTTTGGCATAGACTCAGCGACAATGGTATTCACGAAGGTACTGGCAGTGGCAGCGGCACATCTGCATAGGTTGTCCATTCCGGTTTATCCTTACTTCGACGACTGGCTCATAACAGGGGATTCTTACGAAACATGCTTCTCAAATACCCAAAAGAGTATAGACCTCTTGTTGACCTGGGCTTCTCCATCAATGAGAAGAAGTCCAGTCTAGACCCCAGCCAAGTCCAGCAATTCCTAGGGGCTCTAATTTGAACAAGGGATGGCCTCATCTTCCCCTCCAACGAGAGGGTCCAAAACATGCTGTTTCAGATCCATCAATATGTAGCCGGTCGAGAGGTGACGGTACACAAAGCCATGCGATTGCTAGGAATGATGGCGTCATGTATTTACTTGGTTCATCACGCGCGCCTGTGCATGCGCCAATGCAAGAGTGGCTCAACAGCCAGTGGTGTCGGGCCAATGGACCATGGGACGATCTAGTGGTTGTCTCGCAAGCCCTGGTTCTCTCGCTGCGGTGGTGGTCGAAGGAGAACCTTGTGATGGGGAAATCCTTCACCACCCCCGCAGTGGAAGCCACTCTAACCACATATGCATCCCTCACAGGATGGGGGGCTCACCTGCCACATCAGACTGCGCACGGAGTTTGGACTTCAAGTGTGGAGTCCAAACACATAAACCTGCTGGAATTGTTGGAAGTCTTCAAAGCACTGAAGGCCTTCCAAACACACCTACAAGGAAAGACGATGCTGATCCTCACGGAGAGCACCACGGCCATGTACTACCTGAACAAGCAGGGGGGCACTCACTCTCCAGGACTGTCTAAGCTGTCCCAGAACATTTGTAAGTGGGATCTCAAACACATGTTCCTGTTATCACAACATGTACCAGGGTAACTCAATCTTCTGGCAGACGGACTCAGCAGACACTTTCCTCTACCTGCAGAGTACGAATGGCGATTACACGAAGACATTGTCGCCAACATTTTCGCAGAATGGGGCTTCCCAGAGATCAACCTGTTCGTAACTATGGAGAACACCCAATGCCAAGATTACGCCTCCAGGTACCCCCAGAACCGCTCCAAGGGGAACAGCCTCTGGATAACATGGTCAGGGAAATTTGTCTACGCTTTTCCCCCCACCCGACTCCCCTTCTCAACAAGATAGTGCACAAGATGCACCAGGAACCAGTTACCTGTTACGCTCACCTGGCTCCCACAGAGGCGTCGATCTGAACTGGACAGCTGCGGTCTCCACCTATGTGACGCGTAGTGCCGAGATGACGGAATGGACTGGCCCACCTAGCTTTGTTTGCTTGGCCCGTAGGAATATTCTTCTGCAAATGGATAAAGGGAATTAGCCACCCGTGGAGTTGAGCGTTAACCCCACCACTCCTGCTGTTCTCCCCACTGATCACCTTTGGTATCCCCTCTTATAGTCTCACCTGATGGTTTGGAAAGATGAGCTCTCCATCCTGCATTGAGCGCAGGGGCGCGTAGATAACCAGTTGCTTCACTGACTCGAAGGAATTGTTGAGTTCCAGAACAATATTGACTCTTGAGATTCCCGGCAAGACGCCGTAAGTATGTAGGTCGTAAGAGTTCAAATGTCTGACTTTCACTCTGTCCGATTCCTTGCAGGTTGCAGCTTGACCCTAGCGAAGAGTTCCTCGTGGTAACCGGTAATATTCAGGTAAGGATTTGTATTATCCAACACAGTTCGATAAAATAATGTCAATATGTAACCTGTTGCTTTCTCCCTTATTCAGGCGCTGAGAGAAAGTATGAAGTCTCGGGGAATAATGCCTCCGGCGGTAAAATCAGGTAAGTCTATTGTGGTGAGGAGGTTTCCCCTTGCTTGTCCCATTGTTTCACCTTGCTGTCCTTTTGTTTCCCCTTAGGGGCCGGGGTTCGGCGAGGATGCAGTGGAAGCTGCGCCGACCCGTGAAGAGGAATAGTACCCCCGGTGGTAAAATCAGGTAAGTCTATGGGGGGTAACTAATATTGCCTCTGTGTATTCCCTTGGCTCACCTTGCTGTTCTTGTCTTCCCCTTAGGTGCCGGAGTGCGGCGGGAACATGCAGAAGGATGCGGTGGAATGTGAAGATGCTGCGAAGGCCGGTGAGTTCAGCGCAGCGCTGCAGCAGGCGAGGCAACGCGCATTAAATAACTTCTTCCTTCCAGCTCGAAGGCGCGATGGATCGGGAATTCAGGTGAGGATCAAAGGTATTGCTCTTGTTCTAACCTTTTCTCCTTCTTTCTCCCTTTTTCTAGGAGCTCCAGACACAAGGCGGGCGTGGCAGAAGACTGGATGCAGACTTGCAGGCACGGTGAGAGTTACGCTGCTGGATGTAGAATAACGCAAAGCGTGTGCTGCACTTCGGGCGTGGTTTAAATAGCCTGCAAAGTAATCCGAGGTACGTATTCCTCCCCAGCCCCACCGAGTAAAAAATAGTCCCTAGGTAAAGTAGTCCCTTCCAAGCCTCTTTTGGCTTGGAGCCCTTGCAGCATGGTCTGCATCAGGTAAGTTTGCAGCATGGTCTGCATCAGGTAAGTTTTAATCTATGAGCCTGGCGCCTATGGCGCCAGGACTGACTCTCCATATGAGCCTGGCGCTATAGACGCCAGGACTGCACCCAAATAGCCCCTAGCAGGGGTTGTTGGGCTTGCTTGGAATAACTTGATGCCTGCTTCCGGGGTTGCTGGACTTGGTCTGGGTCCCCGGGGGTAGGCATCATGACATTACCATGATACTGGTGGCCCCCATGTGGGCCCGCCGAACCCTGGTTCGCTCACCTGATGGAGATGTCACTGTCTCCTCCAGTGAAACTACCCTGCCCGTACAACATGTTGTCACAGGACAGGGGCCGAACGCTGCATCCATGCCCGCAGACCCTGAACTTGGCAGCCTGGCTCCTGAGGTCATAGAATTTGGACATTTGCAGCTCCCTCAGAGATGCATGCACATTCTCTGGGGGCTAGGAAACCAAACACTCGTTACTGCTACTCTAGTAAGTGGAAACGGTTAGTCATCTGGTGTAACTCTAGGAGCATCAACCCAGTTGACTGCTCTCCCACACATATTGTTTTATACCTGACTCACTTGCTGGACTCAGGTTTAGTCTTTAATTCTATTAAAGTTCACCTAGCTGCACTCTCTGCCTACACTACGTCACAACATAAGGTGTCATGGTGGAAGGTTCCAGTTATTAAGCCCTTCATGGAGGGAGTGAAAAGAATTCACCCTCCTATATCTAACCCAGCTCCCGGATGGGATCTGAACGTTGTGTTAACCAGGCTAATGGGCTCCCCCTTCGAGCCCATGCATAAAGCTAGCCTTAAGGATCTCACTCTTAAGACTGCTTTCTTGATAACTATCACCTACATTAGGAGAGTGGGTGAACTACAAGCACTCTCTATCTTAGATCTCTTCGTAACAGTTCACAAAGATAAGGTGGTTCTACGCACACACCCTAGGTTTGCACCGAAATTCATTTAGAAATTTCATGTCAACCAGTCTATAGAACTACCAATGTTCTTTCAAAACCCTTCAAACTTGGGGGAGAAGAGCCTGCACACACTCGATGTGCGCAGGGCGGTCATGTTTTATATGGAAAGAACTCGTCCCCTAAGAAAGACTAATCAGTTCTTTGTCTCAGTGGCGGCAGGAAGAGAAGGAGATGCCGTTTCCAAATCTACTATCTCTAGATGGATTGCCCAGTGCATCACTCTCTGTTACACTCTTGCTAAGAGAGAACTGCCCTTCAAGCCTAGAGCACACTCTACTCGAGGCACTGGGGCATCCATAGCGTTCATTGCAAATGTTCCCCTAGAGTCCATTTGCAAAGCGGCCACCTGGATTTCTGTACACACCTTTACAAAACACTATTGTCTAGCTGCTCACTCTAGATCTGATTCCCTGGTGGGACAAGCAGTACTAAGACACCTTTTTTCTACTGTTCCTTCTCACAACCCACCTCCAACTCCGGGTACTGCTCGCTAGTCTATGCACTGCATGGGATTCTAAGCAGATTAACAAACATCAGAAGACATGCATTATTTACCGTAAAAGCATTTCTGATGGTTGTATCTGCTTAGATTCACATGCGCCCACCCCTCCAACCCGCTCAGATGGAAGGAACATAGATGTCTTATTACTTTCTCTCTTTTCTGTACTCACTCACGTTAGTCATAAGGCTCCCTCATGGCAGAAAAAATACAGAGGGACCTCGACGCGTGAGGGATTTTGGGTACACTACACGTCACTACAGGGATAGTGTTACAGACACGCATGTCGACATCCCCTTTTTGACTTTCGAAAAACAAGATGCAATACTCTGCGGTGAGCACTGGATGCCAGATTATGCACAGCATGTGAATCTAAGCAGATACAACCATCATAAACGCTTTGACGGCAAGTAATGCATGTCATCTGTCGGTCAGGATGTCAAAATCAAAACCGTCATTGTGTCCAAACGTTCTATCCTGACCCTCGTACTACAAACCAATCTATAAAGTGAAAAGGGAAATGTCTTTGACCTGATGACTGCAAAAAGTGTTTGTAAATGAAAAACTGAACAGCTCCAACATAAATATTCCCCAGGGTAACGGCACCTTGGTTCCAGAAGTGATTCCCTTTCCCTGGAGTCTTCAGTATTTCTTGTCCTGTTAGTTACAAAGCTTCTTAGACTTATAGTTCCTCTCTTCAAAAGTGTGTTCCTTGTTCAACAAACACAGTCCTTTCTTGGGACTTCATGTAGATTTGCAACTGCCTTGGATACTCCTCTGCCAGGACTACTTTTTTACATAGGTAACAGTTCCTCTTTTAATTCCACATTTGTATAGATCGTCATTGGTTCTGTATATTTGGTTAATTCAACATTTGCTCTGAGTTTCCCCGATATCTGCCCTCCATGCATTCAGAATTAGCTGGGGTTCGTATTTCCAATAAGCTTTGTTGATTCGCGAACAATCTTCTTACTGTTTCTGACTCTCTGGCTTTAAAGTATACAATTTGAGTTTAGCGCGGTCACCGAAACACCCTGGGGTCGCCAGTTTGTTCGGGTTGACTCACCAGCTCTCTGTGGGGTCTTGGGTCCTGTTCGTGCTTAGGCATGGCGCTGCTCTGCCACCTGCGTTCCGCTCTGGACTGCTTGCACGTCGTTCGGTTTCTCTCGCAGCTCTGCTTCCGCACGCCTGCTTTTCTTCAGGTGCTTGTAGGTGTAACGTTGCTTTCTCCAGCTGCTGAAATCCCAGGAATCTTCCCTTGGATCCTGGAGTCTGTGCGGCATGTCCTGCTCTCGGAACGTTCCTCTTCCTCTCTGCTGGCAAGCCCCTTGGCTCCACCACACCGGTTTGTGCTTCCAGCTTCCATATATCTCGTCAAGAGATGCATCGCCTTCTCCCAAACAGCTGCCTCCAATAGTTTATCATCTTTAAATGTCCCGCACACAGGTGCCTTCCGAAAACAAGTTGCATGCTCATTGAGCTTGAGGCTCGTTCTGCTCTGCATTGCTCCCTTCTTCCTCCTCATCCCAGTACTTGGGTGGTTGTGGGAATTGGAGTCCATTGATCTCAACTGATGCAGATTACTCAGGGAAATTACTTTCAATGGCTCCATATGATAAGCCAGTTCTCTATGAAGGGAAGTTAGAACTGGAAAAGGTATTATTGGAGCTTTTCCTTTTCAGGCCAGGGATGTAAGTTTGTCCTAAAGGGTTTTGGGGAAAAGGTTTCTCTATGTTCCCTAACTGGATGGTGGGACAGATGCATGGCAGTCGGCTACTAGGGTATTGGGTATCAAGGGGTTTTCTTCATGGACAAATGGGGATACTACCATGTCTCATCCAGTGGAGACATGACATCTCCCCGGAGGCTGTCTGCTCTCATGTGATCCTCCCTTACATAGCCACCCCTAGGGTCATGATCAGGTAACGACTACCGTCCCCTGGCTGCCTGGAAGGAGGTTACCACTGGGGAATCCCTGAGGACTCCATTAGATTCATCACATCTAACTAAACTAAGCCAGTTCAAGATAATGTGGCCTAGTCTTGGAGTAACCCAGTAATTTAATTGTTCTTCTATTCACTTTACAAATATTGCAGCTCTCTGGCCGGCCTCTCTTGGCCCTCTTCCTGCTCCTACCTGCAAGGCAAAAAACCTCGGGGTTATCTTCGACTCCACACTCTCCTTCTCTCCTCATATATCTGACGTCTCTAAGAAGTCACACTACCAGCTGCACCTCCTCAGAGGTATTCTTCCCTTCCTCTCCTTCCCCCAGAAGCTCACTGTCTCCCGAGCCCTGGTTCTCTCAAAGCTGGACTACTGTAACAGCCTCTATCTTAATCTGCCTGCCTCCACTCTCCGCCCTCTGCAACTCATCCAGAACAGAACTGCGAGACTTTTCCTTGGCCTCAAGCCCAGGGACCGTATCTCTCCAGGACTGAAATCTCTACACTGGCTCCCAGTGGCTGCGAGGATAAAGTTCAAAACCCTCTGCATTGTCCACAAGGCCTTCTGGGGACTGGGGCCTAAATACCTTCAACTCTCTCTTCCTAAATATCTTCCTTCCCGAGCCCTTCGCTCATCCGTCTCCAACTCCCTCAGGGTCAGCCGCTTCTCGAAGCTACGAGCTGGGGGTAGATCTCTCTCCGCGGCAGGGGCCTCCCTCTGGAACAGCCTTCCTGCCTCCCTGAAACTTGAGGAGAACCATCTCTGGTTCCGGAAGCACCTCAAAATCTTCCTCTTTGCTTCTGCTTTCTCTCTCCCTCTCCCCTGCTAATTCTTCGCTGAAACTGCACTGAATCTGCAACTGGGCCACTCTCACCGACCCCGGTCCTGGGCCCAGCCACTCTCCACTTGCACTGCCTCCCGGCAACCCCTGCACTGCGGGACTGTCTCTGTATCCCTACAGCCCCCCTTCCCAGCACTTGTCTGCACTTACCTTGCACTTGCCACCAGCTGGCCCTCTTTATTTATTTTATTTTATTCTACTTACCTTGTACTGCACTTCCCCCCCTCCCCTTCCCCATGCACTTTCTCCCTTCCCCCTACCCCTGCACTTGCGCGATCTGAATGACACCTGGCCTATTAGGATCGTTGTCTGTCTTCCCCTTGTTCCCCCCTCCCTGCCTCGTCGCGCCTTGAAACACTTGTGTATAGGCGCGTTACAAATGCCATATCATATCATATCATATATCATATATCATTACGTTCCAACATTCTCATGTTTCCATATGACTTTTATTTTCCACCACAGTCGAAATCACTGTTCTTCTTTGCTTCTGTTTTTTCTGTAGATGAGGTGGTGATGTAGTTTATCAATTGTTCTGTTGACTTCAGAGGTTTTGTGGGTCTCTGTGTAAACCCCCTTCAATGTACCTAATCTAGCACTTCGCTCCAGATCTTATTACATTCACATGATATGTATATTCTGCCATCTTGTGGTTGTTCAATGGTACTGCAACTTGTTTAGTGTTTCTGTTTTATTGTCGCTATCCTATGTGTGCAAAACTTGAGTTGATGGCTAGAAGGATAAGAATTAACCCTCCAGACCATCGTTCTTTGCCTGCCAAGCCATTACAAAAAGGGGGAAATACCATATGCAAATCAGACTTGGTCCCACCCCAAAAGGGTAAATAGTTTGTTCACATCGCTTCTATATGAGACCATAAGCAACCCCAGACATGTTTGAGCCTCATTGCGTGTCATCAGTGAGGTGCAGCTTGGGTCTCTAGGTAGCTATCTATACTGACTGGTGTGGAGTTTTCCACAAGTTGTTGTCTGTGACAGAGCATGGAAAAGCCCACCTTGGAAGACAGGGTTGTACCCAAAGGTTTGGTAGCAATGGCTGAGCAGCCAGACTTGGTCTAGGAGGGAGAAGCACTTTAGTGAGGCGCACAGTACTTGGAGCATACAATCAGTTCAAGGAAACACTGACACACTAGCAGTCATATACAAATAGTAATTTATTTTATACACGCTAAGGGTTTTAGAAATAAGTCATTTAAGTACTATTCACACAGTAATAATATCACAGTAGAATAAAAGGTAGCACACCTTAAATCAAATGTAAAGAAACACGAAAGTGGAACAAAACTACGGATACTAATTAGCAACCTTATATCAACTCTTGCAACTTTAGTTAACTCCTACCCAACTAATCTTCAAAAGTCCAACCCTATACTAAATAGTCTCACAGAGTCAAGGGCGGCACTGGGTGTCCAGTGACCAAGGGCTCAGTAGGAAAGAGGCAGGTAGCGGCAGATGGAGCAGAGTCTATGGAGGTTTCTTCAGGTTTGCAGGTAAGTAATAGTTCATGTTGGAAGTTTAGAGCCCAATGAGTTGTACACCCCAGTGAGGACTCTGGGTGCCCTGGAGCGGGGTGCAAGTAACAGCTTAACCTGCAGCCCTCCAAGAACACCTGAGCAACACAGCAAGACAAAGGTAAGTGCCTAGGCTTTAGACAGTACTTTTCAGTGAAGAACTTGTTGCAGCAGGCTGGGCCCTGAGGAGAGGCGACAGTTGTCCCTGGTCCGGATTTCTTGGCCTGGATGGCTGGAGAAGAAACTTTGGGGGTAGCAGACGGATGCACTTGAGCAGTGTCGCGTCTACATTTTCTCCGTTTCCTAGCCTCTAGTCCTTCTTATCGCTTTCTAATTTGCTATTGACTTTCTCCAGAATCTAATGTATTTCTTCCCCACTCATCAATTGTGATAAGCTTGTTTTAATTGAATTCATGCCAGTCTAGTCACTATACGCAATGCCAAAGGACAAGAATAGCTTTCTACATGCAAAAAGCTTTCAACCCTCGAATACTATGAAGGGGTTACCTTTTAGTCAATTGTTAAGGCTGTAATTATTTTATTTTCAATGTCTTTTTATTAGTGGTCACATCAGATACAACAGCACCATTTCCACATCATATTCAACACATCATACAAGGACACATCTCTTAATCGCAGTAAGGTGATACAAGTTACATGGAGGTTTCGTCATCAGAAAGAATTTCACACAAATACACCCTAAAGGGGGCCCAAATGTCCTTAGGTCGACTTGTACCGGGCTGGGTCAAGACATATTGCTCCTCACATTCATTAACATAAGTCAATTCACGAAGGAAAGTATTTGTTTGGTGGTGTGGGACTTTTCCAGGCTTGCAAAATACATTTTTTTGCCACCGCACAGGAGACATTGAATAACCTTGGAGTTGTTTCGGAGCACTTACCGATGTCCCCAAACAAATATTTTTGAGGCGTCAAAGCAAGGGGTATCTGTGTAATTTCTTCCAACAGTCCAGCCACCATTCCCCAGAACCCCGCCACAGCTGGGCATTCCCAATACATATGAAAGGATCCTGCCTTAGGCGATCCACATTTAGGACAGTCCCCTGAGCAGTCTGCTGTAAATTTGGCACCTTTAGGCGGTGTATAATGTAGCCTATTCAGGATTTTAAAGTGGATCAAACTCAGACCGGCGTTGAGTGACACTTTTTTTGTAAGCGCACAGTATTTACCCCATTTCTCCTCACCAATAGGCATTTGTATGTCTGCCTTCCACTTATCTTTGACCCGGTTTGTAGTGGGAGTGTGAGTCTGCACCGATACATTCAACTTGGAAATCCCTACACCTTCTCTCGTTGTAGCGAATTGTAGACATGGATGTAGGGGGGGGTACATCAGGGAAGAGCGGCCACCGCTCATGAAATGCAGATCTCATCCGATAGTACTGAAGTGTTTTAAGTGGCCCTCCACCCACCGCACCCACAAAGTCTTCCAGAGTCACAAACTTCCCATTTGGGAACATATCCCCCATATTGATTTCTCTATTGGGATCCCAGGTTTCCTGTAAATTTACATCGTATGTTGGGGAAATGCCCAGGAATTTCCAGAGGGGAACCTCCGGATTGTAGGGTGTCTCTAATTTCAGCCGCTTGTATATCGTCCCCCAAGCCCGGACCGTACAGCTCACTGGATCGTATTTGCATGAGTCTTTATGCTGTGTATTTAAAATAACCGATTGAATGTCTGTGGGAGATGTGGTGCGTTTCTCTATCCATGTATGAGGTGACTTATATGATTCATCATACCATTATTTTGGGAATTGTGCTTGAGTAACCAAATAATAGAGTTCAAAATCCAGCGCAGCAATGCCTCCAGTGCAGTACGGCTCAGTCATCTTTTCCCATTCTATTCTAGCTGTATTCCCATTCCAGTGAAATGTTACTACCTTGGATCGGAGTTTAGCGAAAAAGTCCCTGCCAGGCTATATGGGCACATTCACAAAAGTATAGTAATTTGGGGAGAGCGATAATTTTGAGAATTGCGACCTTGCCATACAGGGAGATGGGAAGGTGCCCCCACATCTGAAATTTAGTATTGAGCAATTATAATGTATGTATGTGGTTGTCAGAGTACAAAGTCTCTACTTATGAAAACCAGAACTCCCTTGTATCTAATATGTTGTTCTGTCCACACTTCATAGCTGGACATTTAGTAGCAGGGGTAAGTGGGAATATTTCCGATTTAGCATTATTTATGCTATAACCAGAATAATCAGCA
This sequence comes from Ambystoma mexicanum, assembly GCF_040938575.1. NCBI lineage: Eukaryota > Metazoa > Chordata > Amphibia > Caudata > Ambystomatidae > Ambystoma > Ambystoma mexicanum. The sequence continues at coordinate 293,984,405 of NC_090929.1, forward strand.
AATTCGTGTACATCTGCCATTATGGGCACAAGGTTTTTTTCAGGCTCTCGGATATATAATAACATATTGTCTGCATATAACGAAATTAATTGTGTAGAGCCTTTCAATTTTTTCCCCTTATCCCTTAACCCCATGTCTCATCCCTTATCCCCATGTCTCAGTCTGACGGCCGCTGCCGTAGGTTCTATGGGTAAGGCAAATAATAAGGGCGAGAATGGACAGCCCTGCCTAGTGCCCCAGCCCAATTGGAACGATTCGGAAATGGTGAAGTTAGCACTCTGGCCGCAGGGTCAGTATACAGCAGCCGAACATACCTGACAAAGTTAGGTCCTATTCCAAATGCCTCCAGTACTGAAAGGAGGTAGACCCATGAAACCGAGTCAAAGGCCTTTTCGGCATCGAAGGACACATCGACTGCACATCTATCCGGGTCTATTTGTGCCATTATTCCAAACAGCCTGCGCACATTTAAGGCAGCGGACCTTGTAGGGATGAACCCACATTGGTCTGGGTGGACCAGAGTAGGTACAATTGGTAGCATCCGGTTCACCAGTACCTTCGCATATATCTTGGCGTCGGCATTAATGAGCGAAAGGGGTCTGTAAGACATGTCCTGCGATGGATGCCAGGGCTTAGGCAATACAGTCATTATAGCCTCTCTCATTGTCGGGGGCAATATGTTTCTCTCTAGGGTTTCCTCCCACGTTTTCATCAGTATAGGAACAAGTTCCATTCGGCACCCAGTCCGTCTGATCCCAGCACATTCCCGGACGAAAGCTCCTTAATTGCTTCAGTAATTTCCAGTGAAAGGCAGGTCAATCGCTAATCTATCCTCGGCTGGGAGCTTCGGGAGATCAAGCGCCGCCAGGTAGGTCTTTATCTCAGTGCAAGACTTCTTATCTCTATTTGCGTAGAGTTCCCGAGATAATTTAACAAATTCGCCATTTATACCCTCTTCCCTCATGACCACCTCCCCTTGGGCTGTTCGAATGCTGGCGATCAGGTTCAGTTGCCTTTCATGTCTTATTAAGTTGGCCTATGATTTCCCACCCTTCTTCCCCTCCCCATACCTGCGTGCCCGAGTAGGGGTCGCTATATATCGTATCTCTCTAGTAGCCAGGCTGTCAAAGTCTCTAAGGAGTTTTTGTACTTCAGCAAGAGTGCCTTTGTTATGAGTGTGACTGTAAGTTTCTTCTAAGGTGTTTAATTTGCTCTCAACCTCCCCAAGCTCCCGCCGTAGACACTTAAGGAGCCCAGTGGATTTCGATATGAGAGCTCCTCTAACCCAAACCTTGAAAGATTCCCAGATTGTGGAGAACCGATCCACCGTCCCTATGTTGTCAGTGAAAAAGTCAGCTATCTCACTATGCAAGGATTCAACCACATTTGGATCATTAAGCATCTCACTGTGCATTCTCCATCTCTTTACAGGTCTGGGGGTGTCTCGCAGCATAGGTTCCAGCAGCACAGGGGAGTGATTAGATAGCGTACAGGGTAATATCTCACAATTCTTCAGTGCATCTGACATATTTGAGGAGAGGAACCAATAGTCAACACGCGACTCAGAGTCATGCACCGAGGAGTGGGTGCAACTCGCACCATGCATCCATTAATGACAATTGTGGCAGGATTTGGCCAAGTGTTAGCGCTGTCTTGGTGGGCACCCTTACTATTGTTGTGGACCTATCTAGTGTGGGAGCCACATTAAAATCTCCCCCCCATATTATAGTGGACGTGTCCAGTGAATTGAGAATCTCAAATATATTCAGGTTGAAGCCTGGGTCATCTATATTGGGACCAAAGGTATTAACTAATGTTACTTGTTTACCTGTAATTTCCCCCCAGACCAACACATATCTCCCCAGTGGATCTATCCTATGACCCTTGGTCTGCAAACCCAGCGAGGGGTGTATGATTGTGATTACTCCTCCGGATTCAGTGGAATAATCTGTGTAATACCTTAGTTTGCCCCATTTGGGCAGTATGTTCATGTTGGCTGACCCTTGTGCATGTGTTTCTTGTAGCATCAAAATCTGAGGGCCATTCTAGTGACGTAGGTCCCAACTTTTCTAGCCTTCATCGGATTGTTTAACCCAGGGACATTCCATGACAATAAGTGTATCCTTAGCCCATCACTGGTGTTTCATATATGTGTATTGTGACGATGCCCTTCTCCCCACCCATAACCCTCCCCCATCCACATCATCCAACCCAATTTGACGATGGTCCCTATTAAACTATGGGAACTCTCCTGAGGGTGCCACGTTGCCATCACGTAGCCACCAGATCGGGCTCACAACCAGTCATCAACAATACGTGGAGGCCCCCGCGTGTGCAAAGCAACATTCCAAACAAAAGAAAGGATATCAGTGCATTCCTTGGTCAATCAGCAGGATCTCGTCTCTCTGCCGCAGGTGAGGGTCTGCCATTCTGGTCTGGTCAACCTTCTCTGGGGGACAAGGGTATAGAGGCTTCAACATAGGCCAAGGCAGCGGCCGAGGTTTCAAAAAAATGCCCCCTCCCCCCATGCTGCATTCTCATCTTGGCCTGAGATATTAATGCGTATGGGATTTATCGTGCTCTCAGCAGCCGCTTGACTGGTTCATATGATCTTTGAATGGCCTGCACTCCCGCTGCAAAATCTGGGTAGATATGAATACGGCTTTCCTCGTACTGCAGTGTTCCTAGCTCAGTTGCCATTCTAAGAATTGTATGCCTTTCTCTATAATTGAGGAGTCGCGCGATGATCGTGCAAGGCGGAGCCCCGGGTTTCAGCACAGGAGCCAGAGTGCGATGCGCCCTCTCGACCAGAAAATGGTCCGAGAAGGAGTCTGGTCCAAAAAGAGTTTTAAGGAGGGATTCCGCTTGCTGCTCCATTGCGCCCTTGCCAAATTTCTCAGATACACCCACAATCCGAACGTTGTTCCTCCCGGATCGTGATTCGAGATCCTCACACTTGTTTTGCATCTTGGACAGACCTTCTCTGAGCGGAGCTATGTCTCGGTCGTGCCGGGTGATGGTATCTTCGTTGGCGCCAATCCTGCTCTCTGCTTCAGTGATTCCCGAGCTTTCCTTGTCTACCCTTGCTTTCAATGACCCGATGGTAGTAACAATGTCATCCAGTTTGACATTAATAGCCAGGAAGCCATTTTGTACTATGGCCGTCAACCGGTCTACTGTCGCCACCATCTATGTCTTAGTGGCAACTGGTTGCAGCTGATGTCTCCAGCGCAGGGTCTGGTGTCTGACTGTTGGTGAACGAGTCCATTGGTCCTTTCTTCCTAGCACCCGTTCCATCCACCTTTTTTTCCTGCTTCTGTGTGTTTCCCATATCGACTGCCTCAGTAGACAAAAGCACAACAAGGTGTCGGGAGGAGTTGGCGTCACTGAACCGAGGCAGCAGTCAGTTTTAATTTCAATTACACTCAGAGGTTCCCCCAGTGTTGGCGGATCAGTCAACAAATCTGGGGTATAACAGGATGGTTCCAGCCCATGGGGGGTCCCGCACACATGAGGCCTCCACCCTCTGTGACCTTCCAGGGACTGTATGGGTTCAACTCAACAGACGGGTCGTTCGGAAACCAGGAGAGTCAAAGACCAGCCCGCAGCTCCTGATCTGACGGCCGTGTGCCACCACAATCCTACCTCCGGCCCGTATTTGGAGCCTCTCGGACGTGCAGTCAAGTAATGCCACACACAACGCTCCCACAGGAGCGCAGCACAGCACGTATCAGAGTTTAGTACAGTTCAGCAGAGCAGCTCCGATTGGGCTCACAGAGAAAATGAGCCACTAATTAGAGGTGAGTCTAGCCCCTGTATACGCAATGTGAGTAGCGCGAGTGGACTGTGTTCGCCCACGTACTAAAGTGCCAGTTGCTCAATGTCCTAACATGTTTGTAGCACAGTTTAATAGGATCGTATCAATTCCACTGAGAGCCTCACCAACAACTTTCATTTGTGGCCAGTTCCACTCCTGTTTTCAATGTACATGTATATTATTGCCGATGCACCGTATTATTGATTGTTCATATATGCTTGGAAATTGATCAATGTCTGTCACACCATGTCGGCCAGCAGGAGTAGTTCTCTCATTCGCCCACTGCTCCGGGTCCACGTGTGTTGGCGGTCGACACAGTACCCCAAACCATGGATAGGCTTTTATCTGCGTATTTCCCCCCTCCAATGTCGGTTATGGGGTCACCTTCAAGGCGGCGCTAGCCAACGCCTCGCTCTGGCAGCACTCGCAGCGGGGAGCGATCAGATGCTCTGCATCAGCGAGGACAGCCCAGCGTGCACCATTCGCCGTCCCCTCACCCGCCACGCCACTGCCTTGCTGGATAAATGTCCGAGTCGCAGACGCTGCACCCGCAATGGGACGCACGGCCGATCTTCGCCACGGACCAGAACCAAGTGTCCGGCCTGCCAGGACGTCCCTTCTGTCTGCCACTCGCCTGAGCACCAACGCAGGTGCTCCCTCCAGCGACCTTCAGTCCGCCGGCTCCTGTCGTGTAATTGCAGCAGTAGGTCCGCTCCTCAGTGCAGAAATCACCAGGCGTCAGATATGAGCCCCAGGGGGGAGGGGGGTTAATCCTTGCGAATGGATGTGGGGTAGCTCACTCCGTCTGCCCGCCCCAAGCCAGACGCCGAACCTGAGCGCAACACCACTCCAGGCCCCTCCAATCTATGATCCAGCAACATAGAGCATCTGCGACGTGGGCCGACGGGTCCCTGGTTCTTAAGTGCGGCCAACACCTCTGCCCAGCCACGGCAAACAGTAAACACGGTGTAACTTCGGGAATATGGCTTCGCCGTAGTTAGGATTTTAACTACGTGTGCCCAAGGCTTCACTCCATGCAGTCAGCCATTCGTTGCTCCGCAGGCGGCTCCAAAGCAGGATTTATTACCAAATCATATTGGTCGGGCTGGAGCGCACGTATCAGGCGGCCATTGCAGTCGTGCACAACAGCACCCCCTGAAAAACTATGTCATTTGATGCTGGAGCGATTAAGAGTGAGACATTTTGAAGACAGAGCTTTGTCTGTTGCGAAAGCTAAGCCCTCCATGTTGACATTGGACACACTACTTCAACAAAGACCTCCACGTGAGTCAACCAGCTTGGTCTATGCATACAGTTACTCAAGACAGAGTATTCGAGTTAACCAAATTGTCTCGAAGCACGTGTAAATTCTACAACATGATATCACTGCCAACTTATTCCCAATCAAACCTATTTTGCCTATAAATGCAAAACAACTTTGCGTAAATCATTGGTGCATACAGAATGTAAGGCTAACGTCGAGATGTACACAATCTGGTACTTTCCCATGCTATTCATGTCAACGCTATGCCAATATCATCAAAGACTACACTAACAATCACCCCCTACTCTGGTAAAAAGATTACGCTTAATCTGCATGTACATGTGACTCACCGAACGTTGTGTATGGTTTGAAATGCCCGTGCAGTCTTTTCTACGTCGGACTAACACACAAAGCCAAGCCAAGCCAAGATGGACTGGGCATAAGTCTCAGATTCGGACCCAAAACCAACACTCACTGGTTGTGATGCACTTTAAGGAAAAGAAACATTTGGTGGCGCAGCTAAGGAAAAAAAACATTCGGTGGAACAGCTGCAGGTTGTCATCCTGGAAAAAGTGCAGTGGCCTAGAAGGGGCAGAGATCTTGAGAGACTCTTACACCAACGTGAAACATTGTGGATTGATAAACTCTCCTCCCTCCACCCAAAAGGCATGAACTTGGATTTTGTTTTAAACTGCTATATATAAATTGTCTTATGGTGCTCTTCCAATGTAATTTTAGCGGTGGTCTGCCCGGATTGGTCCAATGTTTACTCACAATTTTGTTTTATTTCACATCACTTGGGGTCTTTCCCCTTTAACACCACTTCCCTAACAGTGATAAGCGTGGCATTATGGGTCTCCCTATTTTACCTCTTTTTGATATCTACCTCTAATGACTCTCCTTCTTGCTCAGTAGGTCCTTTATCTTTACCTTCTGGACTTCTCTCTTCTAGAAATGTCTTGTGTCCCAGATAGGACTCACCTTGCAGCGGCAGGGTCTCTTGTCTGGATGCCTGACCTCTCCCTGGAGCCAGGAACCAAGCTCCGTGATCTGTTTTAACACATTTACTCTTCCTTATTCTTTATTCCGGTCTACTGACTGGATGATTGTTCAAGTCAGAGTTTGTCTTTGGAGCACTCCTTTTTAGTTCCTCCATATCTCCAGAAATTCCTTCTTTTTACTGTCAGAAGATACCAACTCGCATCTTATCTTAGGACTGTACATGTCTAGTGGAGCCATCTCTCATGGTTTAACCCTGATCCACAGGAAGTTTTCTTCGTCTATGCGTCACATAGGCTTTTCACCCCTGGTGGAGGTGCCGACTGCATAGCTTCCTCAGGAGCTGGACACTGTCATGCCATCATTTTATTTATTTTATTTTATTTTTTACATTTATATAGCGCACAGACAGCCCAGGGGCATTGTGGCGCTGTTACTTGCACTAAACTTAGTTAGATTACGCATATGTTACAACATTGGAGAACAGAGAAGTAATACATGTTATGCATAAAACGAACACAGTCCATAGTATCCATATAGGGGATCGACGTCATGAAGTATGAAACAGACAACAGACTTCAATTTTAAACAAAAGAGATTTATTGAACTGAAATGTCAGGTAGGTTGAATACTTGACTTGCCCTATGCTAATATGGGATTTCCCAACCGGCATAAACTTAAGAAAACGCTGTGCCAAATAGTTCAACTTAAAAGTCTGTTTGGGTCCAAAACCTATCCTTGACCTCACAACTATATTAAACTAATGTGTAGGGATGTCACACTCAAAAGAAACAGTGTTTAAGTCAAAGTCCTGAGCTTCTTCCAGCACACAGCTTTCTCTCAGCTCCCCTTCCCCAAGTATACGAAAGTTCCATGAAAGAAAGATCTCAAAGTTTACCTTCTTCAGTTCAAGGCAATATAGTTCCAGACCAATACTTGGGGTTCCTTTCCCCAAACTTTAAGTAGTACAATCTAGAACAAGAAGGGTTTCAGGATTCTGTTCCCAAGACAACAAGTAAAGTTCAAATGTAACGTATTTTGCTGCTACAAGTGAAATCGCTTGAATCGGAGGAAGGTTTGATTGTTGCTTACTTACCTTGGCACTGCGAGTCCGTGAAGGCTCTTGCCAACGCACGCTCGCTTCCTGGAGGAGGCGGAGCCAGGCGGCGACCACGTGGGCTATCACGTGACTGTGTGCATCTTCATAGAGCAGCCCCAGCCGCCTGTGCGGTGTATTTTGCTGCTACAAGTGAAATCGCTTGAATCAAAGGAACGTTCGATTGTTGCTTACTTACCTTGGCACTGCGAGTCCATGAAGGCTCTTGCCAAGGCACGCTCGCTTCCTGGAGGAGGCGGAGGCGACCACGTGGGCTATCACGTGACTGTGTGCATCTTCATAGAGCAGCCCCAGCCGCCCGTGCAGTGTATTTTGCTGCTACAAGTGAAATCGCTTGAATCAGAGGAACGTTGAATTGTTGCTTGCTTACTTACCTTGGCACTGCAAGTCCATGAAGGCTCTTGCCAAGGCACGCTCGCTTCCTGGAGGAGGCGGAGCCAGGCGGCGACCACGTGGGCTATCACGTGACTGTGTGCATCTTCATAGAGCAGCCCCAGCCGCCCGTGCGGTGTATTTTGCTGCTACAAGTGAAATCACTTGAATCAGAGGTACGTTGGATTGTTGCTTACTTACCTTGGCACTGCGAGTCCGTGAAGGCTCTTGCCAAGGCATGCTCGCTTCCTGGAGGAGGCGGAGCCAGGCGGCGACCACGTGGGCTATCACGTGACTGTGTGCTTCTTCATAGAGCAGCCCCAGCCGCCCGTGCGGTGTATTTTGCTGCTACAAGTGAAATTGCTAGAATCAGAGGAATGTTCGATTGTTGCTTACTTACCTTGGCACTGCGAGTCCGTGAAGGCACTTGCCAAGGCATGCTCGCTTCTTGGAGGAGGCGGAGCCAGGCAGTGACCACGTGGGCTATCACGTGACTGTGTGCATCTTCATAGAGCAGCCCCAGCCACCCTTGCGGCGCTAAGCCTGACAGGGGAAAAGGCCGGTGACTGTTGTGCGACTGTTTGGCGCTGAGGGGCGCCTGCACTATGATGTGCACAGCAAAAAGAGAAATCTGACATCAATGATTAGTTCTATATAAGCTGCTAACATCTGCATATTATTTTGCCTCCTCTTTGGAATTTTTAGTGAACAGGGCCAGCAAACGGCGGGAGACTGTGGGGTGAGACCCTTTGATCCTAGTCGTTTCCTGGCTATATTTAATGACGTTTTGAATTTAAGAAATTTGCTGCACTGTGGGTGCATTAGTTTACTCAGAAAGCCTCGCTATAGTACTACGGGCTCAAGGCGAGATATTTTATACGTATTAATTGTTGTAAGTGACTTTTGAATTTAGTTGAGGAGCCAAAGCTGCATTTGTAGTCTTTTTTAAAAATTTGATGCTATACTTATTTTAGAAAATTGTTGAATGTCATACAAAATTTTACTGAACTCTTTCCCAGCTGTTTTATATATAATTGTTCTTCTCTTTCTCTCTTTTTCCCTTCTTATTTTTAAGAGGTTACAAGTCGAACTCTCCTCTTTTTTTCTGTTCTATCCTAAGGAAGTATTTCTTTACAATCAATTCACCTAATTATGCCTGCATTGAGAAGCGGGTTTGAAACTGTTGAGAGTCAAGAGACTAATATAGTAGAAGTCCAATTGGGTTCTCCGATACATTGTGTGGCGCCCATTAATATAGATCATATGGAAAATATGGCTGCCCCAAATGTATCTGTTGAAAACAACAATGAAAATGTTAATGAGAGATCTGAAAGGAGCTTGAAGGGATATCCTACTACTGATCCTGCAACCTTGGAGGTTGAAGCTCCTATTGAGGGAATTTTAGATATATTAGATACAGAGGTTACTGCGGCTCAAAGGGATAAGTTGGATTTTAGGCAGGAACTTACAGATGAAGAATGTCTTCAACAAAGTTTAACTGGTATTAAAAGGGTGGCCCGTTATCATGCCTCCACTCCTCTTCAGAAGATGATTATAAATGGAAGAATGCAAGCTGGGGAAATTCAAGGCCCAGATTCATTAACATTAAATATGGTGGGAAATAATAAGGGAAAACACCCGTTTGGAACTAAGCAGTCCACTCATATCTCGCCAGCAATATTTATTTTTGGAAAGGATAATCAGGATAAGATGCAGTGTACTTTCGATTCTACCCAGTTTGGGAACTCTAAGCCTGCTGGTTGGGGAGAACATTTTAAAGAGACCCCTATTTGTTCCAAGCATAATCTTAATCAACCCATTGGGGAGAGTGATTTGGATGATTCTTTTTTTCTTATGGCAGATGCTACGGGTGATTTTCTAAAAGAAATTATTGATTTAGAGATACCAGTAGGTAGATTATCATCTAAAGATAAGGGGGCGAGGAGCATATCAGAGGGTGCGCCGAGTGGTACACTCTCACAATTTAGAAATACTTCTATGAGGGGGAAACAACAAGAGGGTAGGAAATTAACGCCTATTAGACCAGTTTTAGAGATACCCAAAACACTCACACATAGCAAGATAGCTTATGCTCAAACAGATAAGGAAGGGCACGATCGACCTAAAAAAGTGGATAGAGCAACTGATCTCCATCAAATTATATCAGAAAGTCGCATTGCATCTAAGGATAAACAGGAAATGCCTGATTTAGGTAGGGAGGATAGAGGAGACTATCTCCTACCACTCCTATCTAATTTACATTTTAGCCTGAATTTGGCTTTGAAAACCATGAGTGAGTCACAAGACTCTGTGGCTCCATGGTAGGGCAACAAGCTGCTTTTAACCAACTGGTGACTCGTTTGGCATTTTTGGAGGGCATAGTGGAGGGTAAAACCATTAATGAACAGAATATTAAAGAACAGAGTCTATTGTATAAATATAGAAAGGAACAAGATACTAGGTTAACAACCATGGATGCTAAGATCACCACTTTGCTGGAAGTTATGCTTACAGGGGATCGCCCTACCTCTTCAAATAAAGGGATAGGGGATCTAGATTTCCCTGGCCAAGGAGATAATAAATCTAGTAATAGAAATTACAGAAAGGAACTGAGCTGTCCAGATAGTCCCTCGGTCCTTTTGGACGTTATTACTAAGGCAACAGAAGGGCTTACTCAAGAACAGGATTTGGGAAATCTTAGTGCTCAAGAGCATGGGAGAGAAATAGCAACGGAGGGGGAATGTCTGAATATTAGTAGTGAGGACATTATAATTATTCAACATACTCCTCCTAAAAAGGGGCAAAAATGTAAACAAAAGACAAAACATAGAGAGGAAAAATTAGTAGGACAAGCCTTGGAAGCAGGTGCCATGACCAATACCGATGAAATCAGCCCAGTCAATAGTTCTGACTATGATATAAATGAGGTGCCTCAATCTCCAGTGTGTAGACGTAAGAAAGCAAAAAAGCAGGCTAGGATGCTTAAAAAAACTAAAAATATGCCCAATACTAAAATTAAGGGTAGAAATTCGAATCTTAAAGCAATCAGAAGCATCCCGGTTAGGAAGAGCGGGAGGAGAGTGGAGTACCTAAGGGCCCTAACAGGGAAGAGAGTCAGGTCCAGGGCGAGCCCATAAAAAACGACTCTTTAGTCAGGGGAGAAAAAAATACCGACCCCAACATGGATGAGAGTAATTTATTGAAATTTGGGCAAGAGCGCCCGCAAACCAAACAAACAAAGATGACAGCGTTTGGTAAAATAACTAGTACCAAACATACTAGAACATCTATAGGCGCACAACAAACTAAGCTACCTGCTATTGCTCAAGTAATAACACCGGTAGTATGTTCTAGCATCTCCTCCCTCAATGGGCCGATTGCTATGGTTGAGAGTGGGAGTGGTTTAACCCTTAATAATATGGGGAAAAACCCCCTAGATACACAATCTTTTATAATCCAGGATTCTCAAGGAAATGCATCGAGTAAACTTTCTGTTGATAACATTAAGAAGCAATCTACTCTGTCCCAGCCCCTTTCTAAGATCTATACAGGGAAAATCTTGGGTTGGATTAACAATAACAACAGATTCTCAGGCTAGTTTAAACAGAACACACCTTTTTAAATCTGTTCAAAAAATTTCCCTTACTACGTGCAATAACAACAGACGATATAGACGCTATTTCTCTACCCAACCATAATAACCATAGAATGATAAGCTGTTTTCATTCAGTGATGGTAGCAGATATGGTGCGTGCTCAAGAAAAAAAACCTTAACTCTTTGGGCTATGATCTATTTACACTACCAGATGACAAAGAGGCTGACAATTTCCTTCAATATAAGGAACCGAATAATATTCAAATACAACAAACCACACAATTGGGTAAGAATAAAGTAGAAAATTCCGGTCCAGGGTTGGCTCTAATTTCTAGCCTCCTTAACAGTGGCCAGGATTGGTCATGGTTGCAACCAGCGCTTAAAACTTTATAGACACCTGACAGGGAAATGGGTGCTCCTAACAGCTCTAATATTGAGGTGATTTCCTGGAATTCTTGTGGGGGATTACACTTGAACACGTTTTTGAACAAAAGGGAAAACTACACCTGCCCCCGTATATACCTTTTCCAGGAAACTATGATGTTGTCTGAAATGTATATAGAAGGTTTTTACACTTTTTCTTCATTAGCATCCAGGGGGCTGGCGGGTACGCCTGGAGTCGGCTTGATTACTGCCATTGATCATAAGTTAGGGTTCCACGTGAGGTGATTTTTAAGAGTGATTGGCTTTTGGGCATTGTTCTTTCCTCAGAGAATAATGTAGAGCCGATCCTCCTGTTGAATGTATACTGGAACCCACTAACGGTGACCTTTGAAGTAGTGGAAGAATCTCTGGATGCTATTTTGGGAGGTTGGTTCGAGAAGGGGTTAGGAAATCGTATTATTATAGGAGGTGACTTTAATTCGGCCTGTGCCGAGGGCTCCATGTTAAACGAAAGAGGGGTGATTCCTAGATCTCTTCACCCCATTCTTAAGAGTTATATGGTGGGATAACTATCTTGACCATTGGGATTTGGGTCTTTTAGATCATGCCTTGGATTGGAATTTACCTAAATATACCTGGAAAATAGGAAGTAATAGCTCCAGAATTGACTTTATTATGTGTCGCATAGCTGGAAGCAAGCCTGTGGAAAACTGACACTTATGGAGGTAGAGTTGGGTGACCACATTCCCTTATGTTTTTCTCTTACAATTCCCAATGCTGGTAACCATATTAATCCTATGCATTTGGGCCTAAAAGCTGAAAATAATGGGAGAAGGATTGCATGGAATAAGAAAATGATTAAGAAATGTAATACTTTTGTTTTGGAGAACTTGTCCCTAGTGTTGCAACAAACTAATAGTGAGGAGGACATCAATTTGGGGGGATCCTACTATAATATTATAATGTCATGTGTTTATAAAATGAGTAGGATTAGTGATATGGAGGCGCTGAAACCAAGGGGAATGGCAGGTGACTCTAGAATCCAAAGTTCTAAGCGTATTAAATATAGGGAAATTAAAGCCTTGAAGAAATTACCCATTTCCTTCTCTGAACTACAGCTTAGAAAGAAAAAAAATATCCTGAAACACAAACATTTGATCAAGTCCTTGAAAATGGATCAATATCTTGAAGCGCACCAATTGATGATGCATAACCTCTGCAAGGGCAGAGATGTAAAATTTTGGGCAACTGTCAATACTACACTTATGCCTGTAAAAGACAGACTTGATTGCCCCATCCAAGCGGAGGTATGGTGCTCCTTCTATGAGGAAAAGTTTGCCTTGCCTTCTGTCATTTCAAGGGAACAGGATTTGGACTTAGGTCCACCAGTGGTGAGTGATTGTCTGTGGGATATTGAGGATATTATGTGGGCTATTAATAAACTTAAACCATCCAGAGCGCCGGGCCCGGATGGTATTCCCTCTTTTGTCATAAAGGCGGCCCCTGAAATGTGGGCAGAGTTGCTCAAACCCTTATTTGATGAGATTTTCAAATACCATATTATCCCCAAATCTTGGGCCCAAAGCATTATTGTCCCTATATTCAAAAAAGGGGACGTTTTAAACCCCCGGAATTATAGACCAATAGCGCTTTTAGATGCAGCTAGTAAGGTCTTTGGAATTTTACGTCTAAGGGTCCTTAATAAAGTGATTAGAAGGAATGCTAGCTTTAGCAAATTTCAAGTTGGCTTTAGAGAAGGTTTAGGAACAGATTTGAATGGGAATATTTTGGCCCACTTAAGAGATTCAGTCCATCAATCCAACATGGGTGAAGTTTTTATGGCATCCTTGGACCTTTCAAATGCTTTTAACGGGGTTATCAGAGCAAGACTGTGGAATAAAATGCTAGCAATGAAGTTTCCACGTAAGATTGTCCAACTCTTGTCTATGCTACATAGTAATACCTCGGTCAGGGTCCGCTTAACCCAAGAAGGTTCTCTTTCCGATGCCATTTATACTAAGGTTGGGGTCAAGCAGGGCTGCCCACTTGCACCCACGCTCTTCAACCTGTACGTTAGCGATGTGGAGAACATGTGGCAGGGTCCTTCCATCGCTCCGGTAAGGTTGGGGAGTTTGGTTATCGAGTGGATGGCCTTTGCTGATGATTTTATTCTTTTTGACCGTACCCCTTGTGGCCTTCATAGAAAGATGAATATTTTTTATCAATATGCGATGATGAACAATCTTTCCCCTAATGCAGCAAAATCACGAACGATTGTAGTTTCTAAGAAGAGAATTGTCAAACCGTACATTTGGAAGATGGGAGATGATCCGGTGGAACAGGTCCAGGCTATAACATACTTAGGGTATACGTTTTCTAATAAATCTAGCCTAAAGATGTGGAAATTGAGTCTTGTAGAAAAAGCGTCTAAATGAAATTTCTGAGTGTTAGGGTATGTAAATTTTCGCTCTTATCAATAAGACGTTTTTATATTGCGAAATGTGAGCCGGTTCTTTTTTATGGTCTGGACATATGTACCCATGACATGGGCTTATATTTGAATGTGGTTCAGGGGAAAATGTGGAAAGAAGTATTGGGCCTTTCCATGGCAATCCCTAGCGTCATTATTCGCCATGAGCTATGTCTTATCTCACTCAAAGCAAGATATTTGTGGAGACAATTATCCTTATTCAGAAAAATGAATGATCCTCCCGTTAACACCCTATATGAGTTGTTAAATAAGGTTGTTGAGTCCGGGGCAGTGAAATCTATCAGGGAATTCAGTGATAGAATGAATTCTCTGCTAGATACTCCAGGTTCTTGTATAGATGACCTGGTTCAACGACCTGGACTAGTCAATAAACTTTTATTTAGGGCAGATTGGGTGGATACAGTGAATGGCATACAGTCCTATGCAACTTATAAGGAGTATGCTAATTTCGGGCATGCAAGGGAATGTATTCCCCTTTACTTACAAAGATTCCCTTGCCATAGGGCGAGAGTAACATTTATGCGGTTTAGACTCAATCAGATGCTGATTTTAGAAAGAATACATCACTGTATACATAAAGAAAAGGGGCTTAACTCAAAACAAATTAGCCTTGCATGTCATTTCTGTGGAGAGACTGACATGCTAGAAACCCTTAAGCACCTTGTTCTAACATGTACCCATTTTGGGTCTAAACAAGCTTTCTATCTCAAAGATAGATTCAATGGGGATATTGAAATATCTACTAATTTGTTTTGGAGTCGCTGTATGTGGGGTGTAAATATCTCCTTAATTCTTGCATTGAACTCTTTGCTCCAAAATATTACGGAGGAATTGGAGGTAAAAAATAAAGAATTCAATGTGTAATGTCTTTACAGTGGAATAACGGCAATGAACATAACAAGGAAAAAAAGGCTGGGAGAGATATTTTTAAGATTTTATGATAATGTTTGTGATCTTGATGAAATATTTTCCTTTTCCATTGTATGGCATTTCAGCATTGTCTACATTTTCTTATATATTTTTTTGTATGTTTGTTTTATAAAATGAAATGTATACTTTTTTCTCTTGTGTGTGAAATGTTGTATAAGGTTTTATGTAAACTAACAATGCAACAATAAAAATAAAAAAAATAAAAAAAGTTCAAATGTCGTGCAATGGTTTTCTTGAGCTGGTTTCGTAATGTCTTTAGCTATCACCAATTAAGATTCTCTTGTCTAGGTGCAGTTGATAGACCAAACTGTCTACCCATCACAAGTCATGCAACCAGGATTCCTGAACTCTTATTGGGCTGCTTTCGGAGTGTCCTTCACTTTCACCATTCAGAGTCCTCTGGTCTAGGTGTAGTTGTTGGACGACACAGTCCACCCATCACAGGCCACGCAAGCTAGGTCCCTTGACTTCTCAGTCCAACATTTAAGTTCCTTGGCACTTGCTCATGTGCACCAAATCACCCTTACTTGCTATGCTGGTCTCCTGGCTTTTATGTTGCAATCTTGTATCCATTTGGTTTATCCTGGATTGCCTCGTGGACTTGCCACCATGTATCGCACACCCTTTGACAAGTAGCTGTCTTGACACAATGCAATTAAATTCATTAAAGTTCATGGTTCATGCTTTTTTTTAGTCTTTTGTAAGGTTAGATGTAATTCACTGTGCAACACTACTATGATTTAAGTTTCAATTCAGAGTTCAAAAGGATTCTTATGTCTTTTAATCAAATTCAAGTTTGAAGACACACTAGAATTGTTTCAAGGTGAAAGGGGTAGTTTGGTCATTAATGTTATTGGCTCAAACGATCGGGCATGTATTTTAGAGCATACATCGATAGTTCTTAAAAATATTTCCAATGCAATTTACCTGAGAATTGCTCACTTTAACACATGCGAAAACGATGTGTGGGTACCACCATCTTGTGCAATTCCTATCAGTTGATCCATCACCCTAAGTTAAAGTGCCCTCGTGGAACTAATTCAGATCACACGCTCCTCAAGCTGACACCACTAGACGCTCACCATGAGCTCCACCTATTTTAATGTTTTTAGTGGCCAGCGTAGCCAAAGGTACCCTGTCATCACCAATGTCATAACGTTATCTCAGAACAAGCTTGTCCGAAATGTGGCCTGATAAACGCAGACCTGATGCATATGTTCTGGGTCTGCATGGAGGTGCGCCGATTTTTGGAGGAGGTGACCCAGAACAACAAGGATCGGCCTATCGCCGGACTCAGGTTCCCCTGGGGCGGGCTTGCTGGGCATGTTTCCGAGACCGAAGAAGGCAAGACACATTAGTAAATTGAGAGATCTAGCATACATTTTGGCGAAGCGCAGGGTAGCAATGGGATGGAAATCACATAAAGGCCCAGTCATAGGCGTGTGGTTGAGGGACCTCCAGAAATTGTCACTGGCAGAAACTTTATTTTTTTAAATTATTTGTATATGGTTTATACACATCTTTACAAACATATTTTACTAATAAAAATATTAAAAAAGTAAAAAATTATTATTTACAGAAAAGGATGAATCCATTACAAGACATAAATACATTCCTTAAAACATAGCTAACAGTTAAAAAAACACATGCTTGTAATGGAAGCAAGATAAGCACAAAAGAAGAAAGAAAGAAAAAAGGAGAAAGCTAAAAGGTACAGATAAATCAAAACCTCATATGTTCATTAGACACATGACCCAATCTGGAAATCAACCGAGGCGTCCAGTTTGGGTGTCCAATTGACTCTTCAAAAACCCGGAAATAGCTAAGCCCTCTCTATTATTTTGAATATTTAAACAATGTTTCCAAACCTGGTCCATAGGAGAACCTGAATAGTGGGCCTTCAGAGCCGCCAAAAAGGAATTTCTCGTCCCTTCCAATTGTACACAGCTGAGGATAAGATGTTTTGCTGTTTCTCGCTCAGAATGGCAGAATCTACACAGCGAATCCACCGTATTTACTTGGTTTCTTTTAATTAAGATATCCTTGGTAGGTAGAATGTTCCAACAGAGCCATAACAACAGACCTCGATGGTATCTACTAGGAAAGAGGGCGAGAATTTTGGAGAGGGAACCCCTTTTTTATGCTCATGCGAGAGATGGAACATAGCCTCTTTTTGGTTAACTTGGGGTTAAAAATCAAAGTTTCCAAGTTTGAGTCTATGTTTGATAGAATCTTCTCACAGTTAGCAGCAAACGTTATATGGAACCCTGTTGAGTTAATATTCTTACCTGTCCACTCATAAAGTGTGTTCAGGGGTGGTGCCTTGATTTTAGCATAAAAATGTACAATGTACTCGAGCCCATATGGAAGTATACCCCAACTCAAACCAAATTGCCGCTGCCGGCAGTGCATTGGGGATACTTAGGATCCTTCTCCAAATTCTACCTTCTATCTGATTCAATTCATGCATAACACTTCCTGAGCATAACTCCAAACCATACCCCAGTTTAGGGACCACCTTCCCTTCAAAAAACATGAGCGCTGGTTTTATAGAGAACTTCCTGAATTTACGGTAAATTTTCAACATTTGGGTACACAGTAGTTTGGCCCTGTGTGCTAAAATTGACACCTTTGTTTGCCCCCCCCGCCCTTATCGGCTCCCACATGATAACTCTGATATGTCACACTGGGAGAGATGCCCACCCTAACTCCCTTGAGAGACCTAGTTGGTCGCGACTTCTTACAGTCCCGTCTCATAAAGGCTAAAATGTTGGTTTTATTCTGATTAATTATCAAACCGTTTACTTTAGCATAGGATGCAAAAGAGACCAACAAGCATTGAAGTCCCACCCGGGTAGAATCAAACAGCAGGAAGTCATCCACGTAGGCCAGCCAAATGAGTTTGGCTAGGCCTACACGCGGGACAAGAAGTTCCTCCTTACATAAGCTATTTGCCATGTCAGAAAGGTACTGGTTGAATATCCATGGTGCTAATACACATCCCTGTCTCACCCCAGAGTGTGTTTGGAGTCTAGATGACATCACCCCCTGCTGATTAAGTCGGATCTGAATGCCCGTGTTCCTATAAACTTTCTCCACCAGTGCTAACAGACCCCTTGGCAAACCCCATGTAGCAAATTTTTGCCAAAGTTTGTTTCGATCTACACAGTTGAAAGCGGCAGAGAGAGATCTACTGATGCCATAAAGAAGCAGCCTTTCTCCCTTTTCCATGCAGTCCCCTGAACACATTTGACAACTAGGCCATTGATATTAGTCGATTGACCCTTCCGAAAGCCAGTGTAGAAGATACTCAGAGGGTGGCAGCGTTTTTCCAAAGTCCTCAAGATGCGACAACAGAAAGGCAGAGAAGATTTTACAATCCACATCAATCAAAGAGATTGGTTGGTAGTTCTTAGGTTCTGATCTGCTGTCACACTTGAAGATCGGGATAACATGGACTGTGGACCAGGAGGCAGGGCAAACCCCAGATGACAGTATATATTTGAATTCATAATAAAGCAGGTTCACCCAAAGATTGGGGTCTGGTTTAAAAGTATTGGTGAGTTCATTGGGTCCGGTGCACGCAACCCCTTACACTTTATAATCAGATCCCTAATTGTTTCAGTCGCTAGAAACGGGGTCCACATTTCACTAGGATATTGCACAAGGGAATCAGATGGTGGACCCCCACTAAGGGATAATTTGGCATCGAACCTGTCCCCATAGAAGGTTAACCATTCTTTTTCTGAGATCGGGTTTAATTGAAAAGTGGCCTGAATACTATCTTGGCCATTCACAATTTTCCAAAGCACCCAAATTAACCCTAGGTAGTATTGAGAGCCTAGATTCTGCATCTTGCTGCAGAAGCAGATATTTTATGGTTTTACAGACATTTTTATATTTTTGCTTAGTCTGTCTAACCATGATGAAATGGAAGGGCTCTTTAAATGCGAGATTTTTAATTCCTCTGAGTTCTTCTTTTCTCATAAGGGTTTTAGCCAATGCCAAGTCCCGGTTATAGCAATGGGCATGCTGGATTTTAGGGTCTGCTCTATTTGGGCATGAGGCGATGACCATAATTGCGCAATTAATCAGGGGCATAGGACCGTTAGCATGAAAGTTATTCATCTTCCTAAGGTTAAGGGCATCAGTGTTTTTAGGCGTCCATCTAACCGCACTACCCGCATTGGTGACTGAAAGCTGTAGATGAGGATTAGGTTTCCTAGTGAATGGGCAAATGATTAAAGTGGGCAGTTAGTATTGCGTGGTCGCTCCCATCATTAAAAGAAACCTTGAAAGAGATACATCTATTCCTTAAGGACTCATCAGAAAAGATGTAGTCCAGCAAAGTGGAGCTCAAGCCACGCCGCCAAACATGCCAGGCCGTTTTCCCCATTAGTCTGTTATGAGAGCCCACAAGGGGTAACAGACCCAGATTGCCCAGTCCCACATACCAAGTTAAACTCCTTTTTTTTTTTCGGGACATACTCGCTGGGTTGAATTCCGAGTTCCCAAGCAAGATCGTCAAATTGGCAATCCGCATTCAAGCCGCCAACAACTAAAATCCGACCTTTCTCATTATCAAGGGCCCATGCAGTAATTAGTCGGCAGACCCATTCAACAAATACATCCACTGTCATCATTCCACTATGCCAATTGATGTTTATAATAAGTAGCCTCAGATCACCTTCCCCAGCTGTCAAATCTATCCCCAGCGCTCCGGGAGGCAAACCTTGGAGAGCAATTCCCCCAAAACCCAAGCCATTTACCACTGCTATCAGAAAACCCACGGAAGGCCTACCCCCCATTCCGCGGGCGGCCACCTGGTCATAAATCCGATAGCCATCCAAGCATACGGTAGAGAGCAACCAAGTCTCCTGGAGACATACTTCTCTGAGTTCTCGCAAACAAGTGGGGTTGCCAAATAGATGTTGATTTCCTCTGGTGTTCCAAGATTTTACAATTAGAACATTCTTACTGGGGGCTGCTATAGGATCAGAGACCAGTTTATGGGACGAGTCTTTGCCACACGGTTGAAATGATTTCTGCCCAATTCATGTCTGTGCCCTGGTTCTTAACCAAACTGCCTATTCGTACCTGCCCTGCATTATCAGCCGAGTGCCGAAACGGTACTTTCACCATATTGGCACCCGAGAGAGGATCCGGAATCACGGTGCCTGAGGATGGGCTCAATTCAGTTTCAAAGCCTAGATTCCTCAGCGGGCCACTCTAGGACAGAATAAGTTCCTTTACCAAAGGTGACTCCAGATATATAACACTTTTGCCATGCTGGTCTCTCTCCGGAAAAGCCCCCCTAGCAATGTCCTTAGAAGTAATTGGAGCAAGAGCTGGAATTTCTGAAAAGATTGTAAGGATGTTAGATCTATTCAGAGAAATCGATTCTGCAGGGCTTAAGAGGCTCTTAATGGTAATTAGGGCAGAGGGTCTACTTATGGTTCTTGAGAGCCGGGTAATATCATGTTGCCCACTAGCCAGTTTTTTCACAGAGGGCTCTTGGGCCCTTGGTTGGAGGGCATTCTTACCAACGATTTAGGTGTATAGAGTAGAGGGTTTATAGAGCCGATCAACCAAATCTAATTCCTGTGGAGATTGAAGGGTAAAGAGTAGCAGGGGGAATGTTTTTTCCTCTGAATTTACTCAAACCAACTCCTGCCTCGGCGGGCTGATTAGCTACTACCGGCAAAAAGTGTTTAACAACAGAGGGTGAGCAGCCTTGGGAGGTACCCCAAATAGAGGATAGAATGGAGGAAGCCCATTTAGTATGGGGTGTCAATGAGAATTCGGGGTTCTGCCTTGCCTTACCCATAATAGGCGGGAGAAACGGCTCCATAGCTGGATTCAGCATCTGTTTAGTTTTCTCCGAACCACATCCCCAGATAGCGGAGGAGATCTCACTTGAAGTGGGGCCAGGTAAAGGCTGGTCAATTTGGGGCAGAATATGGGGGTCATAAACTACTCCCGCATCAATCTTCAAGGCCACCCCCAAGGGGGCACTTAATTCCAGAGCTAAGTTTACGGCAATCACACGAGTCTGCTTTGTTGAGTTCACTTGGATAGCCTTTACTTGGAGGAAGGGGGATACTGGCCCTGATTCGGGGATCGCCACCAAATTAGGTCTAAACAATATGTTTTGAAAATCTTGGTGTTTCTGCCCCATAAATTTTTCATTAAGCCTTTACGCTTGGGCAATCGGGTTTTCGATTGCGGTATTACTTTTTTAGGTAGGGGCTCCACAATCATCCGCCACAATGTTGTTTATGATAGAAGGCTCAATATTCGTTCCAATGGTATGAGGAACTTTGGAAGAAGGAGCATTTAAAGCACAAATATCCTCCCCCCTTGCAGTTAGGGATCATGGGGTCCCCTACCATGGGCCCAGTTAGGTCTACATTGCCTGAGATTTCAATTATCTCATCTGGAGGGTCTACTCCGGGCCGGTTAATCTTTTGAGTTCTACCATCCCCTGACCCCAGAAGACCCTCCACACTTAGGCTTCTAAAATTTATTTCAGAGCCAATAATATTCTGTTTAGAATTCATCTCAGCCAATAATTGAGTTCCAATACAGTCCACCTTGTCATTGACTTCTGCCAATAATCTTTGTGAGTCCTTCCATTCGGCCCATATGTTGTTGTACAGCTCCACAAACAAGCTGAGGACAACATTCAGGGCAGACACAGTGGGATGTGATAGTCTAATCCTATCATCAAGCTCCTTCAGTGGGTGGTGCAGTCTTGGAGACTCCTCTTGGGCAGGTGACGCCATAGGACTCTTAATCACCCTGCATGCCTCCTTATTTTTTTTTTTTGCCTCATTGCTGGCATCTATAATATTTGTTAAGGCAGTAGGAGAGTCTTGAATGGAGGCATCGCAGGTTTGTTGCACCACACTTTCCATATTTTCAGTATGGTGTTCCATAGCAGAATCAGCACATTCATTTATGCTGATATCAGTAATTTCAGTCTGTTTCCCAAAGAAAGACTGAGAGGTCATCCCAGACTGGTCCGGCATAGCATTTCCTCTAAAGACCATGGGAAGTTTAATTTCTGTACTTGTGGAAGTCGATTTAAAGATGTAATGTTCCATGTACCTTTGCCCCATAACCGGTTTGATGGATCTATGACTTTTAGGAGTATTCATCTGGGCACTTTCATTCAAAGATACAGATTATTTTGAGGGAGTGAGGTCATCCACGGTATGTATGAACACCTTATGCGAGAGAGTCGGATTGAACTGATGATCATGCTTAAGGGTTAATTGTGGAACCTGCTTGCCACAGACAAGTCCTCCTTCCCACCCCCCGTAAAGGGCCCCTTAGAGTGCGGGGGAATATGAGATAACAAACCTAGTGAAGAAGAGGTCGCAGGCTGGGGATGCATGAAGGGTGCCAATTTTCTCTGGTCAAGTGGAAGAGGCTTTTTGCCAGAGGGGAACCTTACAGTACAGCTTCGAATGTTAATAGCTCCCATTTGGCTCTGTAGCCCAGCACGCATAATTATCACTGTGATCTGAGGTGATTCCGTAAATATTCAGATCAAAGGGCGAAAAATAAACCCAACAGTCTCTGAATCCGGACAGTAGAGTGAATCAATGAGAGCCCGGGAGGTGGGTAGGTCTGGAGATTTCCCCACCAGTTGTTCAGATCAAAGGGCAAGATGAGCCCTACAGTCTCTGAATCCGGAGCTACTCGATAGAGGTACACGGGGGTGCCCGCAGGCCTCGATCCACTACAAATAAACAAGAGCATACAGCATTTCCAAAGCTATTTATGGAAGATTGGGGGACTCACGTTCTTAGATAATGGCCTCCTGGCCTCCCCGCCGAGCACGGCCAAACACTTTCCACTTACGCCTCACTTCCACTTCGCTTCCGCTCCAAGCAGCTGTTTTATAGAGCGGGCAAATGCAAATGCTGCAGGCGTTAAAGGAGCCGCTCACAGTATAATGCACGGCAGTCAATTGATTAAACTGTGCTGAAAGTCTTAGCAATTAAGTTGAAGTATGCACCAAAGATCCCACACATTCCAAAAGAGATCAGCAGGTAGAAGGGAGGACGGAACACAACACAGCCAAACACTTTCAGCTTACGCCTCACTGGCAGAAACAGCGGTGTGGCAAGAAGCATCACGCTGGGAACAAGAAGAGCAACATACGGATTTAACGGCCTGGAAACATAAGATACAGGAGTTGATGCCTCCTACACAGGAAGACACTCACTCGGGCACACACACCAACACAAATGGAGATATAGAGAAATGGAGTGAAGTTCAAGCAGTCTCTGACATATCTTGATAGTTATTGCAAGTGGAATAGGCGGGGTGGGTGGTGGGGTGTTGGCAGGTTGGAACAGACGAACAAGGTGATGTATCATTGAATGCTATTTATAAAGTCTGTATGTTATTTTGTTTGCAACATTAATACAAATTGAAAAATAAAATGTCATAACGTTATCTAACATAGGACCAGGAACATAAACATGCATATCCACAAACATACGCAACATCTTTGTTTAATTTCACAAACATGATAAAAACAGTTTATTTTGAAGAAAACAGCAATAGTCTGGACCGTAACAAGTACTTTTAATTTTGACAAAACGCATGAAAAGAGGTAATTAAGTCCACAAAAACACAGTAGCTTTTTCCAATAGAGGTTATACCTAGCGAACATCGCCTGGTTCTGATTTGCGATGAACTTATAATGTTGATTCCGTTCATCGATAGATTAATCTCAGTCTTTGCATTCTTCACATACAACACACGTAGCGTTCCATTACAGAGAAGAAATGAGTGGCTTCCATTTCAAATGCAACACTTTCACATCTGCACGTTTCAGAACTTATAGGCTGCCATGTTGCTCCTTATAACTGCAACCACAAAAGGACAGATTGGTGTCTGGCGATCATCCCAGATAATGGTTATCACAGATGCAGTGCTGATGATTATTGCCCAATTGTGGTTAAAGAACATCAGTATAACAAAACTATGGACAATCGAGAATGCAAAAATATATTTCAGTACCCAATTCATAATTGTTCTATACACGGTACATATTTGTGTTAACTATTAATTTAAGTTACAATTAACACGTACAATGTCTATTATTTGCATCAAATTGAACATTCATCCGTCACAATGTAAATCATGTAGCATCCAGCACACTTGCCATCCTCACTGGCATAAATATGATTTAAAACTTTGCTTACATTGTGTCTTGTGTTTCCATTCTCTATGTGACGGATGACCAACCGCTTCAAAAACAGATCTCAGTAATAGAAACTTAACATTCCTACGTAAGCTTTCAATATGGTGAATCTTATCACTTCTTTGTGGATAGTCGACACATTTTGGTCTTCCAATTTTTAGTGCGGTGGATTCAAGAACACATAACAATGCAACCCTTCATCCATTGTTCACAGCGTATCGGAGGGAGTTTTGTTTTGGGAACACATGCCACAAAATTGAACAATATTAATGGCAAGCTTTGCAGTGAAAAGGAGCAAAATATTTCAAGTATCCCACATATGAAAATATTTATTTCCTTTCGAATGTTTTCAATGCGCCTGGTCGAACATTACGTATTCTTTCTAAGATGCCCCTAGGCCAGGTGCAGACAGGCTCGAATATCCCTATAATTCAACAGGGCAATGCCTGGGGAAAAATAAGTGTGGGGCCGTTTTTGGCCAAAGTGGGCAACTTCTTTTCTGAAATAAACAGAATTCGAATACAAAAGCAGTGTGTTGATGTATTGAGATGTCACGGACGGACCGGGAAGGGGGTTGCGGGTAGAGTCGATTTCACACCAGACTGGGTTGACCTTTGCAGCCAGGGAAACACGTGCAATAAGCAACAATTAAAAAAAAATGGACATCACTACAATTCCAGCATACCTCGAATGAATGCTGTTTTGAAAGGTTTACTGGCTTCCGTGTATATCTATTCCAGCAATCGTATTGATTTCTGTATTGATGCATGTGTGCCTGGTTGGCTTCCACATGTGGGCCTCCACTGTAAGATGTAAATGTGCAGAGCCACAGGTGAATGCTCATAGTGCACATTGGAAAGACGTATTCCTTTCCTTGTTTTTTCACTGTTGGCTAACACTGTGGCACATACACCTTTTAGTCTATTGCTATCTGCAGCCACTTATCATGATTCCTACTTTCCAGCAAGGATAGACTTCATTTGTTTTATTTATTGTTATTTGTAAAGTGCCTATACAAAAAACTGTGTTTTAAGGAACCCCAAGACAAAAAAGGGGTGGGGGGCAGGGAAGGAAAAAACAATAACGGTCCTACTAGGCCTTGGAGGGATTGGAGAGGGAGAAGGTGTAGGTCGAGGCCGAAGGGAAAAAATGCAAGGGAGGGAGGAGTGGGGCAAGAGTCGCTATACAAGTGCAGGGGTGGAGGAGCAGGGGAAGAAAAGGGCCAATGGGGCTAGGCAAGTATTAATGGGATGCCAGGTGGACAGGTGCCAGGGGGAAGCATGGAATTAGGACCACATGTGAAGCGCAAGGACAGGGGTGGACCAGGTTCGGTAGGGATGCACACCCCGCCAGGCTTGTCGGGGGAAAGGGGCCCGGAAGGGCAAGTGCAGGTTGTTCGGGGACGGGGCCAGGAAGACAGGATCCTGGGGTATACTGGGTGTGGAGGGCCTGGTGCCCTGTGGCGCTCAGAAGGGACCAGGCAGCCAGTGAGTGCAACAGAGGGGGCATTAGTATGGGGAGGGGGATGAAGAAGAGAAAAGATGGGTCTTGAGAATGTTCTGGTGTTAGGCAAAGCTTGTATGCAGTACCCTCTGGGAACACTACAAAAAACTATGACTACAGATATAGGCAACCCAACCTTTGGTATAAGCTTGTACTACACGATTTTGGTAGCGTGTTGAACAGCCAGGCTTATCTCAAGAGGGGAAATGTGAGCTGTAGTGGAGTTACACAAAGATTCACAGTCACAGTTATTCAAGTAAACTCTTAAACTCAAGGTTTCTTGCATAACCAATTATTAATGTATTCATCAGTCAGTTATAAAGCCTTCTTCAGAAGGGAGCAATAGAATAGTAACACACAAATATACTTCAATACTGTACACTTTGAGTTTCTGAATCAGACAAGACCCTTTGGGGATGGCCCACAGACACAACCTACACCGACAGGTGACTTCAGTAACAAGGGTGCTGGGGATATTAATATCTTTATGTTGGCATTCAGGATACTCTTAAAAGTTGGT
Source organism: Ambystoma mexicanum (assembly GCF_040938575.1). NCBI lineage: Eukaryota > Metazoa > Chordata > Amphibia > Caudata > Ambystomatidae > Ambystoma > Ambystoma mexicanum. The sequence continues at coordinate 294,010,620 of NC_090929.1, forward strand.
AAAAGGCAAAGGTTATTCGAACAACAGGAGACCACAAATATTCCTAAGCAGGTAAGTACTTTTAGATATTCTTAGAAGAATCATTTAATTCAATAGCTAAGGCAAAGTCAATGGGCAACATTCTTGGCTAGGATGAAGCACTTCTGTTAAGTAAATGGAAAAGTCTTTGTACAAGTTGTTAGGAGTTTTTGATGAAAAGAAGAATCAAATGTAGGGCCACAAGATGATTAGACATGTGAGTTGTGGAAGTTACAAGCACTTCTACAGTAAGAGGTAAGTTCTCTTAGACTTGTTTTACAGTACCTTGGTAAAGAAGAAAAGATGCAGCTGATGACTTCTGTTCCTGTGTAGCTCTGCAGATCTCACTGTTCCTGGGCCTCAGTCGTGGGGACAAGAGGGAGGACGTCGGGGGACTCCTGCAATGCACTGGGGCTGTCAAAACCTGCAACCGGCAAACTTCACTTTCAGTGGCTGTTACGCGTTTCAGTACCGCAAATAGCAACAACGCAGTTCCTGGCTGTCAAGGTGGACTGTCCTTGCTTCTGTGGTCCCGCACTCTGCTGAGGGGGCTCGGGCTTGGTCAGTCCTGCTTCGTGGGAGTCCGGAGGATCTTGCAAAAGCTTCAGGCCATTTTAAAAATAACACACACAATCTGGTGTCCCTCTCCCTGGCTATGCGGTTTCCTGCAGCAACTCTGAGGAAATTCAACCAGCTCCGAGATGGGTGTCCAGGTGGCTTACTTTGGAGTTGATTGGTCCCACCAACTCAAAGGGAGAAGTCGTCCTTGCATGGGCTTCTCTGTCGATGCGAACTTGACGTTTCTGCACTGCAGCAGGGCTTCACCAGGCAAATCAACGGTCCAGGAGTTGCAGCAGCCGTCCTCTTCAAGCTCTTCTTCGGTTCCTTCGTCCAGTGGTCGACTATGCCCTCCAAGCCAAAAGACTTGCCTTTTATTCAGTTTTCTCCCATTCATTCCAACCTAGCTGTCACTCACCCAGCAGGGTGGCTGTCATTGCCGGACAGTCAGCCAGCCAATCACCACAGAGTGCATTTGGGTCTCCTAGGAGACTAAGCACAGGGAGTTTCGGTCACCTCCCTCACTTCCTGCCTAGCCCAGACATTCTGGAGCCAGAGGCAGGCTTCACTCCTGAATCCTGCCAAAGGCGAAATGAACAAAGAGACCAAGCCTGGTTTGGCGCACAGAGAAAATCTCTAGAAGGACCTTTCCACAAAGACATGGCAAAAAAAGAAGACCGGGGACCATTTTGTCAAAGATGACTCCTGCGGTTAGCGTTACCATAGCTGCGAACAGCCTCGGTAAATGCAAACCATGGTAGTTCAAAACAAAACCACTGCCACCAGCCATTCTGTGAGGAAGGGGGAACATAAAAATGTTACATGAGCATCTAGACACAGGGGATACTAAGTAACCCCTCCAGCACTCTATTTTAAGATAGTGTGTGCTGGGTCTAGCAAGTTACAATGCTTATTAAAGTCCATTTCACTTTACTGCTATGGGAAACAGTAGTTTATCCCAGAGAACGTATTTAAACCTTGGGAAATCTGAAAGACTTTCCTGTGCCACTGTACTGAAGGTTCTATGTGACGCAATGTAAAAGATGATGCCTATGGAGTTTGTCAGACTCCATAACCAAAAGAAACACAGAGGTAAAATTCACACTAAAAATACATGAGAGAGTGGGAAAAAGGATCACGCACTCTCCAGGTTAAAAAAATCAAGTCCTCAAAATCCAGCCAAGTTGCTGGGGGTCTCTAAGGTGGTGGGAATTAGCACATGTTTGAGAATTCTCCCTAACATCTGGAACTTAAGGAGATCAGGCAGAAGCCTGAGAGTGGCAGGGGGGCCAATACGGAAGGATGCTCCTGCCTAGGAAAGAGATCTACCCCAAACTCTCTGCTTGGAATAGCGTCTGATCTGCAAAGAATTGCAGCTAGATGACTGAAGGAATCTAAGAGGGAGGTATTTAGGGAAAGAGTCGGATGTAGTGGGGTCTCTGGCCCCAGAAAGCCTTGTGAATGATGCAGAGGGTCTTACATTCGATCCCTGCAGCCACCAGGAGAGGTGGAGATATTTTTGTGCTTGAGATATGCGGTCCTTGGGCTTGAGGCCAAGGATAAATCTTGCATTCCTATTCTGGATTAGTTGAAGGGGGCGAAATGGAGGATTTAGGCAGATTGAGTAAGAGGCTGTTGCAGTAGTGCAGCCAGGAGAGGACCAGAGCTCTGGAGACTTTGAATTTCTGTATGTCTGCTGCTCCAATTTTCTTCTTAGATTCTTCAACTATTGTGAGATCATTACAAACAGGGCTCGAAATTAGGATTGACTAAACTGGAATTACAAGCAGTACCTGGCTATCCAGTGGTCACCAGTCACCAGGAGCTACTACTATGGAACAAGGAGCTATTTTATAATGTTAAATTAGTTGGCCTGGTGGAGCCAAAAGTAGCTCCTGGTGACTGTTGGTTTTATGCTCACCAGCCTCTTCTACATTTGATTTGAGTCACATTCTTGAAATAATCAGACTGACATTTATTGTTCTAATATAAATCAATTATATTGATTGTAATAAATATACAAATCAAAGACAAACAGACATTTTAAGGGATTTTATCTGAAAGATTGCCATGTGTAGGTCTAAGCACACCTTCACAATGTTATACTGCCTTGACAGGGATTCCAGAGAGGAGTCCAGAGTCGGCCAAGCAGTGCTACGCAACCTGGTCGCTTGAGGTGAGCCTGTTACAGAGGTAATAGTTAATTCCTTCTGTTTAGCCTTGCCACCTCCTGTGGTTGTGTTATGTTGTACTGCTGTGTATTCGTTATTCATGAGCATGTGAATACATGCCAGACCCCATGCTGGAGAAGGTTTAAGTTACTTACCTGTAACTATTGTTCTTCAGCATGGGTCTGGCATGGATTCACATGCGAACCCTCCCTCTGGCCCCTCTGCTGCTCTTCTTGGTCATACTTCCACTTTAGGTGCTTACCAGACCTGAAGATGCCTGCCAGAGGCAGGGCGTAGGGAGAGGACTCATTGGATGGGGGCAGTGTGACCCAGAGTGATTGGTTTAGAGGAGAAATACAGTTTTAAAGTGAAACAGTGTTTTCTTTTACCGAGGATTTCCAGCCTGACGACGGGGAATATTCATGAGCATGTGAATCCATGTCAGACCCATGCTGGAGAATATTCCCCGTCGTCAGGCTGGGAATTCTCAGTAAAGAAAAAATCAGTATCAGTTTCGTTTCTGATCTGTCTTTCTTAGTAGTAACAAATCACTGATCTCTGGGTCATACAGCCCCCAGCCAATGACTGCCCTCTCCCTAAGCCCCGTCTCTGGCAGCCATCCTCAGATTTTTACTGCACGCTCAAGTGTTGGGAGTCCTCGTGTTTAGCTCTCGAGTTTTTTACTGCGTTTTCATGCTTTTTCAGGAGATTTTCTCATTTTTTCGGTTTAATTGAGCCTCAAGCTCCACCGTTTCCACTTCCGATAACGGAGACCCGTTTCGGAATTCTTCTACGCCCCTCAAGGGTGAAGTTTTCGTCGAGTTTACACTTCTTGGAGGATTCCGGAAGATCTGCGGCCTACCTTAACGGACATGGCCCAGGACAAGCGAAACTCGACGCCCGGATCCAAGCTGTTCAGGAACTGCCCTGGATGCGGATTGTAAAACGTTTTCAAGGAGGACGAGCATTCGCAATGTCTCTACTGCCTTCATGAGGACAAGACGCACGTGGAGAAAGACTGTGTGTTCTGCAAGAACCTTTCGGAACGGACCAAACAAGATCGTCGTTCCCGCCTTGCCACCTGGCTGGAGAATGGCACAGCAGGTGAAAAGGCGAAGAAGAAGTCTGAGCGGGCTTCTAAGTCCTGTGAGGGCACCCCGGCGACAGGGGCGCAACAGAAGGCCAAGCACCGCGAGTCTGTGGGCACCGGGAGCGCCGAAAGGTGGGCTCTTCGGTTGCCAAGCAGGGCGCTGCTTCCCCGGCACGTTCGACCACGAGCCAGCGCTCTGGTTCGGGGAAGAGGAAGTCCGAGAACCCGGGTAGTCCGCTGAAGCAGACCCGGTCGATCTCGAAGGGGAAGCGAGGCACTGACCCTCCCCCCAAGGCGAAGGCCCAGGACGCACCTAAGGTGGTGAGGGCTTTGATCCACCCGGCTAAGGCCTCTACCAAAGTGGTCGCTGCGACCCTGGCGGAGCCGGCTGAGACTACGCCAGTGGAAATGGCCTCTGGGCCCAGAGTATCCCTGCCACCGCAGAGGGAATCCTCTTTCCAGCCCATCGCTAAGACTCCCGTGAAGCCCACGGCTGAAAAAGAGGGGGGGGTGGCCATTACCGACTCATAATCAGCTTCTGAGGTGGAACTGGTGGAAACCGAGAAGGGCGTCAACGAAAGGTCCATAGGCCTCAACGAGAGGTTCATAAGCCTCAACGAGAGGTTCGAGAAGGTTCGATCCCAGGGGACGGTTCCCGCTGACGTGATCGAAGATAGCGACGATGACGACGAACAGGGCCCAGTGGAGCAGCCATCCCGGCTGTCGCAGCCATTGCCCGAGCCCCAGGATAGCTCGGCGGCCATTTTGTTGGCAATCCAATCCTTATGTATCGAGATAAGGACGAGATTACCACGCACCCCGACGGAGGAGCCAGAACCAGGCCCGTCGGGAAGCCCTCCGAACAAGCAGAGGAAAGTCCACCCCACTCCCCCCTTCGTACCTGCGAGACCGGTGGACGCCTCATCCCCCTCGCCAGACCATAGAGAGGATACGGCGACGGATACAGCGACGGATACAGCGACGGGGATGGACGACGACGGCAGGGATGAAACGGCGGACATCCCGTCGTCACCCCCCCCCCCCTGCGGGCGACTCCAGCCGATGAGGTTGGCTCTTTCCACGCCATGATAACCAGGGCATCCGAGCTCTTCCAGCTCTACCCTGAAAAACAGAAAAAGGAGGGGTTTCTGTACTAACAACGAGAGGCCAAGAGGAAGACAGTCCTCGCGGTGCCTTTACTCGACGATATCTGGGACGAGGGGCTTGCTGTCCTCAAGAACCCTTCCACGACATCCGCCAAGAGGGAGATGTACGAGAAGAAGTACCGAGTCCCCGATTCTGCCCCCTTGTGCCTCAGGGCCCAGCCCACGCCGGACTCGGTTGTCTCGGCAGCGGCTAAGAAGAAGGCAGCGGGCGCGGCGGCTTCAACTTCCACTTCCCCGCCGGACAGCGAGGGCAAGAAGTTGGACTCTATGGGACGACGAGTCATCTCGTCGGCGGCGACGACGATTAAGGCAGCCAATGCCTTAGCGATCGTAGCCCGCTACGACAGGGAGCTCTGGGTCAAGATAGCTCCCCTGATAGACTTCCTGCCTGATGACAAAAGGGCGGAGGCCCTAGAAATTCTGCAGGAAGGCGAGGTGGTGTCGGATCACGCCATAACCGTGGCAAAGGACATTGCCGATACCGGATTTCGCCAATTGGGCAACGGAGTTTGCCTCCGACGACGAGGATGGCTCAAGGCGACAGACTTTCGCCAGGACGTCCAAACCAGAGTGTTGGACATGCCGTTCGACGGCAACAACCTTTTTGGTAAGGTGGTGGACGAGTCCCTACAGGCCATCAAAACCGACTCGGAGACGGCCCGGGCCCTGGGGGTGCTTCAACAGCGGCAGCCCTTTCGGAGCTCTGGAGGCAGACAGGGTGCCTCCAAAGGATCCAGCGGTGGCTCCTCCACTTACCGCCAGGCGGCCCGCTCCTCAGGAGGCCTACAGAGGTCGCGGCAAGCAAGGGGGTTCCCACCGCCGTGGCCAAGGTGGCAAGGCCGCCTCCAAGCAAGAATGACCCGGCCGGGTTGTCGGGCCCCCACCAAAGCACCCCGGTGGGAGGCCGGCTGACGAAGTTCGTCAGCGTGTGGGAGTCCATCTCCACCGACCGTTGGGTGTTGGACACCCTGGCCAACGGGCACTCGCTGGAATTCCAAAAGAAGTGCCCTCGCATTCCTCCCGTGGCCAGGAAGGAGAATCACGTCCCTCAACTACTGTTGGAGGTAAAGGCGATGCTCAAGAAAGGTTCCATCAAGCTCGTCCCCAGGAGGCTCCGGGGCTCCGGAGTGTACTCAAGGTACTTCCTCGTCAAGAAGAAGACAGGCGGTTGGCGCCCCATCCTGGACCTGCGTCGCTTAAACAAGTACATCAAGGCGCAGAAATTCAGGATGGTCACCCTCCAGCACGTGTTGGGACAGCTGGAGGAAGGCGACTTCCTATCGTCTCTGGACCTGGAGGATGCTTACTTCCACATCCCTATTCTAAAAAGGCACAGGAAGTTCCTCAGGTTCGTGGTTCAGGGACGCCACTACCAATTCAGAGCCCTACCGTTCGGATTAAAGTCGGCACCTAGGGTTTTCACCAAGTGCCTGGCACCAGTGGCGGCGCGGCTGCATCTGCAGGGGATCCACGTTTACCCCTACCTGGACGACTGGCTAATCCGGGCAAGGACAAGGGAACTTGTCGTCGAACACACGGCGAGGACCGTCCGGTTGCTCACGGAGCTGGGGTTCGCCATCAACTACCCCAAATCCCACCTGGTTCCATCGCAGATGGCACTGTTTCTGGGAGCGAAGCTCGATACAGTGGGGCAATTGGCCTCCCCTTCAGAGGAGAGGACCAAGACCATCCTGGGCAAGGTGCGGCGCCTGCTAGCCACGGACGTGACCAGGGTGAGGTCCATCAAGTCCCTCCTCGGGATGATGTCCTCATGCATCTATCTTGTACCCCTTTGCAGACTTCGGATGCGTCCGCTACAGGAGTTCCTCGACGCCCGCTGGCTTCAGGCGAGGGGCTGTTTCGAAGACAGGATCCCTCTCGACGAGGAGTTCCGTTGGGCGATCTTATGGTGGGGCATCCGTGCTCACCTCACGACAGGCACGGAATTTCAAATCCCGGCGTTTCAGGAGACGGTGGCGACGGACGCATCTCTGGAGTGTTGAGGGGCCCACACAGGAGACCTCCACGCAAGAGGCCCTTGGCTCCCGGAGGAGAGGTCTCTCCACATCAACATTCTGGCGCTCCGAGCAGTGTTCTGGGCTCTCAAGTCGTTCCTTCCGTTCCTCAAGGGCAAAGTGGTGAGGATCTTCACCGACAACACCACCACGATGTTCTATATACGGAAGCAAGGAGGCACCAGATCCCCAGCCCTATCCAAGAAGGCCCAGGATCTGTGGCAGTGGGCCGTCGCCCAGGGGATGTTTCTGGTTCCCTTCCACCTGGCAAGAATAAAAAACACCATTGCAGACTCACTCCGCAGGGAGCTCCGCTCGTGCCACGAGTGGGAACTGTGCCAGGACCAAGTGGATTGACTCTTCCAATGATGGGGCAAACCCCAGATTGACCTGTTCGCGACGGCGACGAACTCCAAGTGGCAGAGGTTCGCCAGCAGGTTCCCACAGCTGAGGAGCATGGGCGATGCTTTCTCGTTCCCTTGGGACGGCCTGTTTCTATACGCGTTCCCTCTGTTGCCGTTGCTGCTCTGCCTCATCAACCAGCTCAAGAAGTCCAGGTGCAGGATGATCCTCGTCGCACCGGCGTGGCCAAGGCAGATCTGGTTCCCGGACCCTCTGGACTTCAATGTCCCCACCAGTCAAGCTGCCGGCGGATGCGGATCTTCTCTCCAGAGAAGGAGGCACCATTCTACACCACGACCCACAGTCGCTGAACTTGCAGGCCTGGCTCCTGCAGCGCTAGAGTTTGGAGGGTACGATGTCCCGGCTGATTGCAGAGAGGTTCTTGCAAAGGCCAGGGCGTCCTCAACTCTCAAGTGTTACGGTCCTAAATGGAAGAGGTTCTCTGTCTGGTGCCGTGCACAGAAGATTAACCCTCTGCGGATTACGGCCCCTCAAGTGCTGCCGTACTTACTGTCGCTGGCCAAAGCTGGACTGGCTCACGCCTCCATAAAAATACATCTGTCTGCCATCTCCAGATATACCAGGACTACGGGACGGGCGTCCTTGTGGTCTCATTGCCTGGTAAAGGAATTTATGAAGGGACTATTCCGTTCATTCCCGCCGGTGAAGGCTCCTGCCCCGGCGTGAGAACTTAATGTGGTGCTGACCAGGCTCATGGGAGCCCCATTCGAGCCTATGCACTCAGCGCCCTTGAAATTCCTGTCTTGGAAGACAGCGTTCCTCGTGGCCATCACCTCTGCACGACGAGTGGGAGAGATTCAGGCCCTATCTTGCAAGCCTCCATACTTGACTTTTCATGACACAAAGGTAGTGCTTAGGACTCACCCCTCTTTCATGCCCAAGGTGCCGTCGGACTTCCACCTCAACGATACCTTGGTGTTAACAGTTTTCTTCCCGTCGCCTTCGACGCCGGCCGAGAGGACTTTGCACTCGCTGGATGTAGCTAGAGCGCTGAAGTTCTACGTGGACCGCACAAAGAGTTTTTGGAAGACGTCACAGCTATTCGTGAACTTTGGGGCTGTAAATCAAGGGGAGGCTCTCTCGAAGACTTCCATTTCCAGATGGCTCTCCGGCTGCATCATGCATTGTCGCCGGTTGGCAATCCGACCGCTGCCCGGCCGTCCGAGAGCCCATTCGACCAGAGCGATCGCTGCTACCACAGCGTTCCTGTCTGGTGTACCCCTGCTGGACATCTGCAGGGCTGCTACGTGGAGGTCGACGCACACCTTCACAAGATTCTACTGCGTCGATCGGGACTCCAGGGAGGAGTCCTGGGTCGGCCAAGCAGTGCTGCGCAACCTGTTCGCTTAAGGTGAGCCTGGTGAGGAGGTAAAAGATGCTTAATGTTGAGTTATTGTATTGCTTAATGTTGAGCCTGTTGCCACCTCCCGTGGTTATGCATGTGTATAGTGCTATGTATTCTTTTATTCATGAGCATGTGAATCCATGCCAGACCCCATGCTGGAGTAGGAACAAGTTACTTACCTGTAACTGTTGTTGTCCAGCATGGGTCTGGCATAGATTCACATGCGCATGAATATTCCCCGTCGTCAGGCTGGGAATCCTCGGTAAAGAAAAATAAGTCATTCACAGAATGATCAGAGTTGAGCAAGAAAACCTTAGGCGGAATCCAGACATTACGAGCTTGATTGGGGTCACCATCCCACAACCTTTTTAAAGAGGAGCCTCGATGGAATAAATCACAAGTGCAATTGGTGACGGAAGTGGACCAGTCACCATCAAATCATTGTTCTACATCAATGATGGCCTCTCGGCGTGAAATCACCAGTCCCCAATGATTGCCCACATCGATGCTGGAGTTTCAAAACATCCTAATGGCATCATTGACTTTTTCACCTGCACCCTTTCTAAAGCTGTATGAAAGGTACAGTGAAGCCATGAAGGATCAAGCAACCTTGCTTGTCCTAATACATACAAAGCAAATATTTTTTAAATCTTTTACAACCAACTTACAAACCCGACTGGATCTTGAGGCGGAAAAATTCAATATGTGGCAAGCAAGACTATTTGATATAGCAAGAGCTGATCATGCAGACAAAAACATCATGATGACTGCCCTATTGGAAACCGCTAAGTCATCACAACCCGAAAGACGCCCCCAACATCTATCTGCAATGACGGCTGATAATTCGACAACTCCAAACAACTTACAATCTTTTAGTGATATAATTTGAGGCGAGGCTCAATTGCACTCTTCCCCCGTGAGGACGTGGGAGAGGAATTCAACTACTCGTACCCAGACTGCAATTGAAAAAAAATGAAAGTGCCATACCAGCAATCAGTAATCAAAGTGCAGAAGCGACTCTCCTATCGAGAATAAAGAAGACGGATCAGCTGTAAAAAAAAAAAAAAAAAAAAAACGGGGGCGCCTACTCCTGCTTCTCAACCAACAACAAAAGATTTCAGCCAGATGTCCTTACAAAAAAGAAGCAAGGAAACGGCCGTGATTGCTAAAGCGCGCAAATCCTCATCTGTGTCACTTACGACAGAGAACCCAGCGAAAGATTCCTTTGCAATTTTTCAGAAGCAACAATGAGTGACTGGGAGACAAGTCTCCTTTGCACGCAATGCTGGCTCTACGAAATCAAAAAACCTGCCTTTCAACAGGAAAGCCAAATGCAATGGTTCAAGGGTGTTTTTGCGCAATGTTAAAATGCCAGACATAGAGACACAACAGGCTACAATAATACGGAAAATCGATATAGATGAAACTACTTCAAACCACATAGTTAAGCCGACTTTGAATTCAGAGACTCTCTTAGAAGAAGAGCTTGCTACTAGACAAGTCTTATTAGAACTATCCACGTATACCTCAGACAACGATATTGTAGACAATGAAGAACAGTCAAAATGCAAACCGTGATACATCAGAGATTGCTGAAATAGAATGGATTCCATCTGACACAGAGAAGCCGATTGTCGACTCAAGGAGCGCTATTCACGATCTTCTCATAGCATCGAGAGGTAAAACATTTCTGACAATAGAAAAAAAAAGTTTGAAATCTGCACTGATTCAGAAATCCAATCCAACTGCTAAAGAAAAGTGTGTGACACGACCAAAGAATATATCAACTCTTTCCAAATTTGAAGATCCTAGGCACCATTCCCTGTTCTTTACTATAATAATAGAGACATTGGAGAAAGTAAAGGATGGACTGATTCTAAATCGAAGAAATGTGTTGAAGCTTTTACATGCCATACCATCATTACTCTATTGAATCAAATGACATTCAAATAGTTAAATTTGTTAATGAACTCAGGACAGACCGAATGATACTTCATCTTTTATAATCTAAAAATATTGGCTCAGAGTGAAGTGTTTCCGCCATTGGGATTTGATATAATATCTAAGAATTCGAATGACTATAAAAACCATAGAAAGGAAGATGAAGAAGATGGTAATCCAGGATTACATCAGACCCAACATGCTCTTGCTCCTAAGCCTAATAATCAACATCACTTTCATATCAGCTCGTCAGCAGAAGAAATGCTGATAACCAACAACTAGTAATTACATTTCATCGCGTGGATCCTAATTCATCAAGAAGAGTGACGCAACAAGACCATGTCGATGATGATCAATTTCAGAATAGATCGACCCTTAATAGATCGACAACTCGTAATCACTCTCAATAGCCATCATATATGACTGATTTATCTCCATGGAAAATGTGTGGCTAGAACACATTTATTTGCAGATGATTTGGCAGACCTGCATGAGTTTGACATAATATTCTTTCAAGAAACATGGCTTTGACATCAGCCATTGTGTGATGGATACCAGGTACTCCTCAATCGTGCAATGACAAGATCATTGTTAGCGGAGGGGGGGGTGGATGAGGGGAGTGCGATAGGCCAGTAAATTTGCACACCAATCTTTTACGATACTCTTAGATATTTGGACGTGTTGTGGACTTGTAAAACATTTCTGACAACTGTTCTGATTAACTCATTTTTATTTCTTTTTATTTTGTTTTGTAAATTAGATGGAAACACTTGTGCATAGGCGCGTTATAAATGCCATATCATATCAATAACACTACAAGTTATACTGCTGCAGTCGAGGTACTGTCTGTATAAATCCACAGTATTGTCCGTGGTCACTGGGGAATTCATCATGAATGGCTCGAACCACACTGGCGGGTACTACTCGTCGAATGCGAAATCCCAGTCTTCCATGAATCCACCATGTAAAGACACGATATGCCACTAGTCTGTACCACCTGTGTAAGGGATACAGAAATAGTTTACTTGAATGAACCCAATAATGGCATTTTCTTTGTTAGCACTGTCTTGTAAAATGTAAGGCATTGTTATGCTTTAAAAAGTACCTTTTCGTGCAAATTACTGAGAGTACTTGTGATTTCAAGTAGGGATCAATTACAAATGTGAACGCACATTCCAGCAAAAACAGTTTGTGAGATACTTTGAAGTAAAAGAAACATAATTGTTTGGACGATAAATCTAAAGATGAACACTTTGGTTTCAGATTAGAATGAGTAATTTATGAAATTTGCAGAAAAATGACTTCATCAGTGATCCACCAAAGTTATATTGATGTTGGGGAACAACATATTATGTTAGCCGTCTCGGCCGACAAACACACATCATATAAAGAGTGAACGTACTTGTTACTTAGATTATGAGGGCAAACTGTAGCTCAAAGTTCGTGCATAAGGACCATCATAATCATTTGCAACAGGGATCTTGTAAGGCAGGCGGCCCTGAAGTCATGCTGCTCGCTAACACATAGCAGTGGTGTGTCTTCTTCGGTAATGCAAGCCAAGCAGCCAGAGTTTTCTCTGCAACAGTAGTTCTCCACCCGAGTAGGCATAAGCTCACAACGATGGCAGGTACACCAGGTGGAAACGTGTTCCATGCTACAGGGTTCAGGCTCCGGTGATAGATCCTCATGACTTTCATCTGATTCCACATTTTCCCTTTCAAGGATTTCCTCTTCTGAATATTCAGGCTCATACTGGTAGGACTGAATTGTTGCCAGAGTTCCTGAAACGTGAAGAAGCACAGAATCAACAGTGAGGTAAATAAAAAGGTTTTGTTTGTAGACAGTAAAGAAAAGAGGTTTCCCATTAACATTAAATGTTAGACACGCGAAGAAACGGCCATTTTACAAAAACACATCATGAAAAGACGAGATTAATAGGCTCAAACTTTAAAAGTTTTCAAGGACATTTGCCTATAATATAAGAAATGAAAAGCGACTACTGAGTTATTTAATTTTAGGCAGTATAAGTACTGGTTCTCAGTGTGTTATACTTGGCAGATAGCTGAACAGAGCAGAAATAAGTTGGGGAAGCTCAAAATGAAATGCACTGACACGAAGGAAAAAGAAACTCGGATGTTGTGTGATCAAAAAGCGTTTGTTTACACTTGTCGAAGAACAAGGCATCTTGCCATTTCCATGGAGACACGTCAGTAGATTGCACACAGAGGATGTTGACATGAGATGTGCATTGGCGTTGTGAAAAGGGGCGTGAGAGTCTAGGGATGTCAGCTTGAGGGGCGGGTGTTCTGAATTAGTGCTGCAAGAGTTCTTGAATTTAGGGATAAGATTAGTACAAGATGGCGGTAGCCGACACATCATTTTCGCATCTGTTAAAGTGAGAAAAACTTGGGTAAGTTGCATTGGACTTTTTTTTAAGAACGATCGATGAATGCTCTAAAATACATGCCTGATTGATTGGGCCAATATAATTTCTGATCAAACTACCCCTTTAAGGTGTTTTAGAGTTGTGTTTGTTTATTTCAATGGGAAGTTTCCCTATAATGCGGTGTTCAAAAGTCAGTTTCATATAGGTCGGTATTCAGTATATTTGTATTTCTGTGTAATGTTAAGTTTTCATATAGTTCGGTAGTCAGCATACATTGTTTTTTGTAATGTTCAGGTTTCATGTAGGTCGGTATTCAGTATACCTTGGTTTCGTACAATGTTAAAGTTTTCGGGTAGTTCGGTATTCAGCATACATTGATTTCTTATAAGATTACATTTTCTTAAAGTTCAACATTCTATATGTGGATGGACACTTGCCTGCGCTCTTGGTTGGAGCTCCCCGGAGCTTGCGTGTGTCTCTGACACTCACTGGTGGTATGATCCTGTTGCCTACTGGTCGTCCTGGAGCTCATTGGTGTCTCACACCGTGCCAATGCCTTATGTTAGAGAGCTTTATTATTTTTATGCTTCATCCCCTCTCCGAGTGAGACCCCCAGCACTTTTTGCTGGACCTGTAGACATTTTCTTTCAATCCTGAATGAATGAAGCCTTTTTCCCCTCATTCATTCTTGTTGGCTCTATCTTTTGGAACTCTATTCTTTGTAGTTTACTTGTACTATGGAGTCTGTCTGCTTCATAGCCCTTTGTGTTTTTACAACTGCAGCACATAGCTCCTTATGGGCAGTGTTGCTGGGGACCCTTAGGCTCCTCCTTTAAGATTATTTTCCTATATGTTCTTATATGTGTCGGCAATGTCCGTTGCCACCGTTATGGCGTGGTCCTACGCCACCTCACCTTCCTATTTTCTCAAGTAACTACAGTTCTGAAGGATATAGAGATACTTAGTATCTCTACCAAAACTCTATAGTCTGAGAGATTGGCACACGCCACCTTCAGTGGAGTGCCAAAGGGATACCTAGTATCCCCCTTCTCTCTGCTCCTGTGACCTTTCAGTCACATAGATAATCACCTATTTATGGCTGGTGGCAGTGGACGTGTTCTCGCAACTAATGTGTATTTTTGAATACCGCAGACTATGTCCATAGCCTCGGTAGTGCACAAGAGGGACGCCCATGTACCAACTTGAGGCCTCCCTTCTTTTTCCACCATTACTAGCATGGTTGTTCTTTGTTAGCCCTTCTACCATTCTGGGAGGGGGGGAGGTCAGTGTGTGTGTTTTGCCTTTGGCAGGTATCCCTCCCCCCCAGGCTCCATAGTGTCTGGGCAAGCAGGAAGTGGGGGAGGAGTTTTCCACCCCCTGCACTTTGCCAGAATACGTGAATAGGTCCAGCTGCCACAGGGGGTCTGGCTGTCTCATTTGGACAGCCAAATGCCCCTTTCTGTAAAATGCTGAGAGAGATTGCAGAGGGGTGTGTGCTGGAACAGTATAAAAGGTGAGGCTTCTGGAGTGAAAATCAAGTCGACCACTGGAAGCTGAAAGTAATCGAAGAAGATAACCATAGACGTCTGCAGACCCTTTGCAAGATCGTGAAGCGACCACTGCTGTCCTGACCCCGTTTTCTGTGCGACAGAGGAACTCTGAAGAGGACTCCTCCTTCCTTTGGCTGGTGGGAACAACCAGTCCAAAGACAAACTTTGAAACGATCCATCTCCCAAGGTCGTAGGAGTTTCCCGAGCTGCAGAACCCCAATACCAGGAAACCTGCTGCCCATTTCAAGTGCATAGTCGTGGAAAGGCCGAATCCGTCCAAATCTTTGCTGAACCCGTAAGGACACTATAGAGATCTGACCCAACTCGCCCAGTCCCCCTCACCAGAGTGTGGGACTGCAGGAAGCAAAGAAAAGTGACTGGGCTAGTGTTAGGCAGAATCCTGTGCAGTTCGCTTGGGGAACAATGCAAAAAGATTAAGACTACAGGAGCAGCAGTAAACCCAATTGGTAGCAGTCTGCACCACCCAGATTTACCTGGTAGCTGTGGCTGAGCAGTCTGACTTCTCTCAAGAAGAGTAGGGCAGTATGCAGAGTATACACAATCGGGCCAAAACACAGTAGAGCAAACAAACACTGACCAGAGCTTTGTATCAAAAGTATATAATTATTTATTTAAAACACTCTTTAGGCAATACACTAGCACTCTCAATGAAAAGTAATCTAAAACACAGACAGTCAAGTATACACACCTCCCTTGATAACTATCAGACAAGTCAGGGTTAAAGCACAACTGTTTGTTAAGACAGAAGTGAGCGCTTAACCTAGATGGCACTCCAATAGTTTAGGTTAAAAAGGGAGAGAAAAGGCAGAGCATAAAATAAAACAGTTCCCAACACTTTTAAGAGTTCAGAGCAAGGGGAGAAAGGCAGGTTATACTGTAGAGCCAAAGTTCATAGGCCAGGCCCACTTTAAATGGAGCCAAGCGAAATGTGCCCAGGATCACACGGTTTAAAGTGCACTGAAAGTCTTTGCAGAGTGTTCAAAAGAAGTTGGGGTGAGTCAAAAGATATAGTTAGAAGGCCTGGAGCCAACCCAGTTTAGAAGCCAAGGATTTAAGGGTCACCTTTAGCAATCTGTAGAAAGGGAGGCCAGGCAGGACACAGTACCTTAAAGAGAAAGGAAGCTCCAGCGGGGGCAGTTGTGGAGTCGTTGCACTGTACTGGGATGAAACCAGCCGTGGAGTTCCTGATTAAAAAGTGCGGTTCTTTTATTCGCGGTCATAAGTGGTGAGCTTGGCTATCTGGCCGCTGGGGTGCTTGGCATGGGCGATTCGACCAAGTGATGTCTTTGGACGCGAAAAAGGGCGAACTGGTTGGTCCTACCAGCTCAAAGGAAGAAGACTCTCCAGCAGAAGATCTTCTCTTGTCGTTGGAAAAGTGGTGAGTTCGTTGCAGCAGGGCTTCAACGGTGGTGTCGTTGGTTGCAGGTGGCTCAGCTTCTTCCCTCTTTGGATTCTTAGGTCCTGTGGCGACTTCTGAATTTCCAGTCCCAAAGGCCCTGCTTTTATGCAGAAAACCCCCCATTCATCAGCCTAGCTGTCAATCACACATGCTAAGGGGTGAGCCGGGCGGCTCACCACTGGGCCAATTAGAGTAGAGTGCGACTTGGGTTGCTAAGGCAACACAGTCCAGGATGCCAATTCCCCCCTCCACCCTTCCTGTGGAACCCAGACAGAGTGGCACCATTTGGAGGGCTTTTGTGGAGAAACCCGCCAAAATAGTGGAACAAAGGGCTCGACCTTGGTCAGAGTTACAGAGACGGACACAAACGCCATTTTAGAATCGAGTTCTGGCAAAAAGACCCAACCGGTGATTTAATATTAAATAAATAAACCGGCGGTATCTTTAACATTGCACCAACAAGTGGTGCGTTTAAAATCAATGGGAAAATCCCATAGAAAATATTCTGGTGGAATATTTCGCGTGGTAACCACTGCCACCAGCCAGAAACACGACGAGGAGGGACGGGACAGTGCCCCCTCGAAAACAGACCCATGGGCAATCGAATTACCCCTTACCAGTACTTCCACAATATGATGGTTTGTACTGGTTCTGTTCACAATTTTGGACTAGTAAAGTCAATGGTGACTTTCCATGCTCTGGGAGACAGTAGTCAGTCCCAGGGTATGAAGTCTATGTTTGGGGGTCACTGTGACACCCCTGTTGTACTGCACTGAGGGTGCTGTGTACCACACATACAGAAAAACAGATGATACCCTATAGAGTAAAAAGAAAGCCCATAAGCACATAACAAGTCCAAGACATCCCTCAAATCATGTCTGAGTAGGAGTAAAAGAGTCTCACTCTTAGCAGGAGAAAAAACAAGCCCCAAAAATCCAGCAAAGCTGCTGGGGGACTCACTAGGTTCGGGAAATTAGCCTTATAAGAGAATTCTCCTTAACAGCTATCCGTGTCCTTTATTGGTGCTACAGAAAAGGCGCCAAACCTGCAGAGTGAACCAAGAAGTTTATGAAAGTCGGGCCATACGTCCTCCCTCAAGACTGCAGCTGAGAGATTCCGTCCATTGTCCTACCTTCAGTCACCAGACCAATAAATCCAGAACTCGGGTCCAGAGCTGCAACATCGCAGAGCATCCAGCACAAACATTTTCTTTTAACCCAAGGTACTGTGGGGAAAAAGGTATTGCTTATCTGATTCCAAGAGGTTGCCCCAGATCATTGGAGTGCACATAGAGGTGTACAGGGCAACCCCCTCTTACCTCTGACCCAAGCCGCTGCTTGTGTCCCCTTCTTAAATCGGTTTTAAGGTCTCCTTTGTTAGTTGCTAACTTGCTGCTACAATAACTCTAGACACTGGAAGTAATCCACTGTAACTTTTCGTAATCCGCCGATGTTAAAGGGATGGTCTAGTAAAAATTTTTATTTAAAAAATAGATAGGCCACATAAAAAATACCAGCATCCTCCGTTTTAAAACTTCCTATGTAAAATTTTGAGCTATTCAAGCTCAAAATTCGAAAAAGCAAGCACAGGGGCGCCGCCATTTTGTGAAATGGAGGCCCTCCTGTGCTGGCTTTTGCTTTTGCGGCACTAATGAAGGAAAAGCCAGCCAGCTGTAGTAAACAAAGTCTACCGCTGGGTGTCTTTCCCTTCATTAGTGCCGGGACTCGGAGGACGCGGACCGGAGACCAGAGCAGGAAAGCTGCAGCTGAATCTCGATAAGTGCTATTTATTTTTTTTACAAAAAATAAGCACAAGCTGCGGTTTTTTTTCTAAGTTTTCCGGGCTGGAGGAGCCCGGAAAACTTAGAAATAAAACCGCAGCTTTAAAAACATTGTATTTATGTTTGCGGTCGCTTTTGAAGCGACCGCAAACATAAATACAACGTTATTGTGTTGGAAAACGCTGCGGTTTTAAAACCGCAGCGTTTTCCAAATCAGCTGCAGGTAGAAACACTACGCGGCATGTAAACATAACCGCGTGTGTTTCTGCCTGCTGTGGCTTTCACTTTGGGTCTCCGGTGCTCCCTAGGAGCACCGGAGACCCAAAGTGATAGCCACAGCAGGCAGAAACACACGCGGTTGTGTTGGAAAACGCTGCAGTTTTTCTTTCCAAGTTTCTCAGGCTCCTCCGAGCCGGAGGAGCCTGAGAAACTTGGAAAGAAAAACCGCAGCGTTTTCCAACAATAGTTAGTCTTGGTATAGCACTCACTGAACCCCTAGGGTGTCCATAAAAAATGTGCAGGTTAGTAGCCCTGTGTCACTTTAAGGAGAGTTCAAGTGTCACTTCAAAGTTCCATTGGGTATAACGGTAAAGGTGAAAGGCCCATTCACACTGAAGGAGGCAAGTGCAGGTCTACCCCACAGTTACAGAGGCTGCAGCGATCAAACCCAGGGAAGAACACAGGAAACCCAAAGTGATTATTCAAAAAGTCAGAAGAGGGACCTCTTAAGATGGATTTCTAGAATCTGTCCTGGTGGACAGATTTTAGGAGGCCACCCTAGTTATTGTGAACAGGGAACTCTGAAAATATTGGCCAAAACCCAATCAAGGTAGCAATCAAGACCGTCGAGGCTTATTCTCAGGAGAGTGTGAGTGGGGGCAGGGTCCCTCAATGAGTCCACACAGTATGGCACACAATAATTAAATTTAGACAATACAGTTATTTATTATCCCCGGATTGCAGGCAGATGTGAGTGCAAAATGGCTGCAAATAACAAGATGGCAGTTGTTGCAAACAATGAATGCAACTGTGAAAGGCTTTAATGCCTAAAGAGAGGATCTAAGAGCCATCAGCGTTATGACCCTTCCGAATAGGTATGTCCTTGATTTATAAAACGGCCATGGAGGGTGGTGTGTCCGCAAAGATAGGACCTTCTTGCTACACGTTCCTACCTGCCCATGATGTGGAAAATCGGACCCTCACAGAGGCCATCGCCACTTTAACCGAGTTACATGCAAAAATGGAGGAGGAGACTGATCTACCTGAAAATGATGACTGGTGGGGATTATCTGCTTTCCTGGATACCCTCCTGGCTGGTCAGTGCATTTAAGATACCAATTGCCATAGTAGTACTCCTATTGGCATTCTGCATTCCAAGAATAGCAATAAATGGGTGGTAAAATGCTGCCAAAGGAGCAGTTGAAATGGAAATAGTAATGGACTTGAATGCTCATGCACGTGAATGTACCCAAACAGATTACCTGTTTGGTCCCCAAGTAAGGGAAGGCCCTATTATACATCCAGGATCAAAACATACTTATCCGTCAGACCCGCTTAAGTACATTGGATGGTGGGTGTTTTGCAAGCCAGACGAGGAGTGCTACTATATGACCTGGAGTGTGGACGAAGACACAAGACGTGTTGGCAGCCTGAGGGGACTCCCAAGATACCTTATGTGGGGGAGGTCACTAACAGGGGTGTGGTTGATGACCCGACCAGAGAGGGGAATGTTGTCAGGCAGATGAATGCGTCATTCAGAGCTACTGCCCCTCCCCCACCCTAATATTGCACTGGTGATAAATGCTACTCACTAAGGCAACATTACTGGCCTCATCCCAGACAGATTCAGTGGTAAATGGACCTGATGTACCCAAAGATGGCAAGAATAAACAAAGTGAGATTAATTCTATGGGGTTTTCACTGATTCCCCGACAATGATATCCTCCCATGTGGCATGGCCATGGCAGCCACTACCTGATCCTGACCTTGACCCTAGGGGTGGTATTATGAGGGAGGATCGCATGGGAGGAGACTGCTGTCTGGGAAAAGTGGTGACCCCATTAGGAGAGAGACAGTATTCTTCCCTTCTAAGAGAAGAAGACTTAATCTTTCCTAAATTCTTGATGGCTTGTTGTCAATTTGCAAGTCCTTCCCAAAGTAAAACCTATTCTCGAAAATCACTTGAAACAAAACATTAATTCCTCATAAACTCATAACACACATTTAGCATCTCCTATCTCTAATGGTTTTCTCAATAGAAATTCTGAACACTATCTCTCATTACAAATCTTGAAATGCTATGGACTCCAGTTCCCAGAAAACCTTAGGCACTGAGACTAGGAAAATGAGAAGGGAGTTAATGCGGATCAGAAGAAACACAAAGTCAGGCATTCAGGCTAGTTGTTTTAGGGAGGCCTGAGTGAGCGGGACATTTAAAAATGATATCTGCATTCAGATCAGTAGAACCAGAGGAGAATGAAGCAGAGACAAAGCATAAAGCAGAATGGAGAATGACCGTACTGGGGAAAGCAGGCACTTCTACTCTGCTGCTTGCAAGCTTGACATTCCAGTGTGGCACGAGGCCAGAAGGGATACCACAGGCATGGAGAAAGAGCCATCGAGGAGCAGGCAGCAAAGGCAGAGCTGTCTGGAACATGGTTGTGCAGAGAAGTGGTGGACGTGCTGGCTGGTGAATGCCAAGCTGCCCGGAGAGCTGAAAAGAAGTCTGCAATGCGAGAGAGACTGTTCCGAAGTGGGAGCTTCACCACAGCAACGTGCCCATGGTCAGGGACACTTCAGTACACCGGTGACTCTACCCAGAGCTATTGGGGTCCCTGGGCCGGTAAGACGTTATTACATCGCCAGGCTTTTTTTCTTGGAGTTTTTTGCCAAAGACTTTCAGCCCAAAAACTAATCGAAAAAATATGTTTGTTAGGTTGGTAAGGGGATATAAGTGGTAGGGGTGTGTGTGGGGAATAGGTAGGGACTATATAATATGGAAGGGGGTTTGGGAGGGGAACCCCCAAATATATATATTAAAAAAAATCAATGTGTTTTTTTCAGATGGAAAGATTCAGCAAAAAACTCCACGAAAAAAAGCCTGCTGATCTAATAACATAGAAACCCTCTGGGGCGTACCGACAGGCATGTGTACAATTAAGGATATGTGAATACCGACCAAGTGAAATACAAAGACAGAACTTAAACAAATCTCCATACATGAGATGTCGGTTTGGGGAAAGTTGGAACAAGTAGTACCTCAAGCCAATGAAATGGAGCACAGTGTAGTAATACAACTGTGCTGAATTAAAGGACAATGATCTTGAGACAGTCCTGGTGAAAAGCAACATACCAGGCAGTGAGCCTTGTAAGGCAAGATACCTGGCTCGAGAGTATACCAGGTGGTCCAGTAAAGTTGTATCAGGAGTGGAAAGATGCCTAGCAGGAAAGTATTCCAGGGGATCTATAAGGCTCAGAAAAGAGGATTCCTGATAACGGATTATACCAGTAGGTCCATTAGAATTGTATAAGGAAACACACTTGTTTTTTCTTTTCAAAGTATATGGTAAAGAAGTATTCCAGAAAAAAATGTGTTATCTTCAAAGGAACTGTTATTTGAAAGAGACAACTTTGACAATTTTGCCACCTTCAAAGAACTATTATTTGGAAGAAACACTTGTGCCATTCTTAAGAAGTTTTGTTTGAAAGAGACACTTTTACCAACTTAAAACATCCAGGGGAAGGAAAAATCACCCTCCAAGTACTCCTCATTGGAAAAGA
The DNA here is from genome assembly GCF_040938575.1 of Ambystoma mexicanum. Taxonomy (NCBI): domain Eukaryota; kingdom Metazoa; phylum Chordata; class Amphibia; order Caudata; family Ambystomatidae; genus Ambystoma; species Ambystoma mexicanum. Next base: position 294,032,263 of record NC_090929.1, read on the forward strand.
CTGTTTCTATTGGATTTCTTTATTTGCCTTAGTTGTGAACACTTTTTCCCCAAATATAAATCAGATCCATTTCCTTGCACTTTTAGTATTCTTTTTAATGTGAGGGCCAGAGTAATATGTTTTGGATAAATGGACAGTTTATATGTTTGACAATGAGGCACAGACTGACCTTTAGTTTTATGTTTCCTAGGTAGGGAAACGCCCTTTAGTATAGGGACAAAAAGGACTTTATCCAACCCTTTTATTGTAATACAAGCGTCTTATGTTGAAAGCATTTAATCTTTGTGTCCGCCTCTCACATCTGAACCCTCACAAAACTCACTGGTAACTGACACACACTCATGCAGTAGAGACAAAGTAAATATGCACTCACCATGAAGAAACATGGACACTAGATTAATCATACATTTATACACAAAGAATATCACTTACTATTAGGGAGAATTTTCAGTTTCTGTGCTAATTCCCTTTAACCTGAGAGACACTTATGCTGGACTCTGGCATTTTTTATTAAATCTCCTGAGTAAGTGGACATTTTTACCACTCACTCATTCTTTTTTTCTGTCTGGGATTATTATTCTTACTGGTTTATGCAGTCTGGTAAGCTCCATATGTTTAATACAGGCATCTGCTTTTTGCTTTGTGACCCACAGCACCCTATGTGCAGTGTCACTGAGGAGTCCCTCGGACTTCTCCTTATTTTGAAATACATTCTCTCGTGAGAACTACAGTTCCCAAGAGTAGTAACCTCGGGGATGTCTTTTGGGTGTCATCAGGGGTCGCAGTTGCAACACCTGAGGTCTTCCTAGCTACCCCTAAACAAAAATTAAAAAAAGATTTTAAAAACTTTTTTTAATGTAAGCTTCTGGATTGTGCCAAGTGCTCTGTGGCTCTTTGTTTCTGCAGTAGCTAGCTTTCTTGTTCAGTCCTCCTAAAAAAAAAACGGGGGTTTTCACAAGTGTAATACTTTCAGCAGTGATCTTAAATAAGAAAGAATAGGAATAACAAATAATGTGTCTTTCTGGATTCTAAACAGTAATTGCTAGACTCATTAAAGGTTTATTTCAGGCACACTTCAGGGTGTAAGTCACTGATTTAGTCTGTTTTTAAACACCTCAACTCAGCCTTTCATCCTTCTCAGGTCGATAAATGAGTACCAACACAGGTTTGGGTGATATTGTAGGTATATTTGTTCTGTATAAAGCACTTAAACATAAGTACTACATAATAACACATCATTATCATTTGACCTTGGACGTCTGTTTGCATTCACAGTAATTTGGTAATGTGGGCCTATAAACGGTCATAGTAACGATTCATATATTGATCCAGTCTTGTATCTAATGTGTATCACATTATAGTGATATCGTAACCATATTTTTCGTAGTGTACTTAGGAACAATGCTATGTGATGCCACTTACTGTTTTGTCAAGGGGTGAAAGGTCGTGTTCCATTGCTTTCCATGATGTCACTTAGGGATGGGGTCAAATGACATCACAGTACGTGATGTCATCAGAGGTCAAGGGTTGTGTAATTTCACTTCCACTACCCCTGGCATTTTGGTGAAATGACATCCCAGAGTAAGCTACATTTTATCTTACTTAACTTTTTCTTTTGTGGGTCCAGCACACGCCACCTTACGTGGGGTGCTCGGGGGTTACATTGTAACTCCTTTTCCCACTTCTCATGTAACTTTTTGTTACCCTGACAAACTTAAATGGCTGGTGGCAGTGGTTTCTTTTTACTACCTTTTTGTTCAGGTTACTAGCAGACTGATTTCTCAGCTGCAATACAGCACCCATGGGTGACCATTTTCTAAAAATGGCCCCTGTCTTCTTTTTTTGCCATTTTCCATTTGTCAGTTCCTTCTGGGCTTTTCTTCTATCGTTTAGGGTAGATTTAAGTCCTTTGTGAGTTTTGCCTTCGGCAGGGTGCAGGCCTGAAGCCCATCCAGGCTCCAGTGTGTCTGGGAAGGCAAGAAGTGAGCGAGGAGCCCGAAACTTCACTGTTCTTTGTCTCTGGGTATGCCTGGATGAAACCAGTTCTAACTGGGCAGCCACCCCCCAGGTGATTGAGCGTAAAATTAATGGGTTCCAGCATATAAGGTGAGGATTTTTGGACTACAGGAGAGTCAACCACTGAAACAAGGAATCCAAAGCAGAAGACGAGTAGAGACGCCAGCAGCAACTTTCAGGACCACAGAAGCACCGGTGAAGCCCTGCAGCTGTGCTGACCCCATTTTCAAATCAACACGTAAGATCTGCCAAGGACGACTTCCTCCATTAAGCTGGTGGGACCAACTAGCCTCAAGACCTTCTTCATTTTGGGCCATCCCCTGACATCCTGCACTTTTCTGGGCTGCAGAATCCCAATACTCGGGGTACCTGGACCATTATCGAGTGCATCGTCTTCCAGAGATCTAACCTGGCTGAAACTTTGCAGGCATCAGTGTGTTCCTCCAGAGGCAGGAATTCTTCACCAAAAGTCCCTTCACCAGAGTTAAGGATCGAGTAGTCGAAGAGGATTCAACCGCCGATATTCGTTTCTTCTTGGTGCTAAGAAAAAGGCACCAAAACCACAAAGAGTTGCTGAAGTGAGCTGAATCCATTACTGCCGACCCCTTCTCCCGAGTGCTGCTGCAGAAGCCCGTCACAGGACCCCCTTTTGTCACCACAATCAAAGAGAAGGAATCAGGGTCTGCAAAGTTGCCCCTAGAAGGAAGCCAGCTACAATTTCTTCTTCACTTTTGAGGTACTTTGGGGCTTGGGTTGTACTTACCTTATGCCATTTTCAGTGCTCCCCTGATTTGGGAGTGCTGTTTTCTACACTTGGGGGAGTTGACCTCGACTCCACTGTACAGGTCTTACAGCCTGTGTGCTATCAGGAAGGCTCCTCTTGAGCTCCTGTGTTTTCTTCAAGAACAACTGACTTGTTAATTCACTTTCATCTGAAGATTTTCATCAGAACTGGTGCTGTCCATTTGACTTTGGCTTTGCTGGTTTCCCAAAGGTCCATCTTCTTGATCCTACGGGCTTTGACAATGCTTGTTCCTCCATAGACTTTAACTGTGAACTCTTTTTTTGTTAGCAAACAGACTACTTAAATCCCTCTGGGGGAGTGTACTTGTTATTAACAGTTGCTAGCTCTGTTCTGTCTAACCTTCATTTCCTTCCATACTCAATTTTGCAAAGGTGATACTTATAAGTACTTTTACTGACCTTAACTGACGTCACTCTGGATATGAAAAGTATATGAACAGTTACTCACCTGCATTATTTTTCCTTCTATCATTTTAATCCATTTCTAATTAATTGTTATTTGCTGCATTTTAGATTTGCTTGTGTGACTTATATATTTTAATATGACTTTAATTGAGTAAGTATTTTCTTGGGTCTGTGTATGTACTAATTTTGTTGTACTGCTCTACAACTCACATAACTCCCTCCTAAAATAAGCCTGGCTGCTCAGCCACTCTACCAACTTGTGTAGTGCAGGCCTATATTAAGAGCTGGATCCCTAATACCAAAAGATAAGTCTTATGAAGTCCCACAATAGTTGGGCTTGAGAAAATCGTACCTAACACTTGCAACCATAAAGACATGAAAAACATAACATAAGCAAAGTAAGCTGAAATGCAACATGAACGATACACGTATACAGCCTACTAACATAGGACAACAGTAATAGGCAGTCATCTTTTCCAAAGTGGAAGTCACAGCACATGTTACAATGAATGAAAGACCTTGAGGCTTCATGAAAACTCAAATTGCTGAATTTACTGAAATGCACATCGGTGCAGAGCACAGACAGTAGCTACACAGACCCGGCCAATGTTACAGAGACATTAGTGAGTGCAGGGACGTTTGTAAGGAACACAAGATAATAATTCCCATGGCACAAGACATATTTCTGTAACATTAAAGAACAATTAATGTTTGAAAGCCAGGTACAGGATAATTACGAGCCCAAAACGTTATAAAGAATGGATCAACTTGTTCCATAGTGGTTGAGAAAGTAATAACACTTGCATCACATTAGTTAGTCTCAATAAATGCAGGGTGAATTAATTCAGAACATGGTCCTCTTACATGTGATCCATAATTCAAGAACACTGTTTATTCATTGGTTCCAGATAGGCACCTACTTTGATTCCCATCATATTGTCAGACTGAAGCGCCGTGCAAGACAGACTTCAAAGGGGTCACTCTGGCTTGTGGCCTAGCAATAAGGGATATTTTCTTATTTAATTGAAAGGAAAGAAGTTCATGAGCCTCTCTCTCTCCCTACTCCCATTTTGGTTCATGTGTTCATGACCATTGAATTGGCCAAGATTAGTATGTTTGATGCCAACCAATGAAAACTCTGTGTTATGCCCCCCAGCACATGTTGCATTAACCAATCAAGTAATGAAGACATTAAATTGATCACCATTATCAATTTAGAGGTGGTCTTAGGTGGAGCCATCAGATAGGTAAAGACCAATTAGAAGACTGACCGCTGTGTAATATATATGCATACAATTTCCTCTACCCCATAGGTTTTTTACATTAATTTATAGGGGCATTATGATCATCTGCCATACTTTTATACAGAGAGCTAAAATAAAGGAACCATTCTTCCGAGGTAATCAGATTTGTGGTGTCTGATATTGAGTCCCTCTGGGAATTACAAACTTAGTTCCATAAGGTATTCTCGTCATTTGACAGCGCAGCCGTACTCCATTCTTGACAAGCCCTCTAAGCATATTCTGCCTTTTTCTGGCAATTAGGTCTTTACATAGTGCCCTTTGCCTGGCCACTTACTCGGGATGACCTACCCATGTTCATTTCACTGCCTCAACCCTGAGCCTTCTTTGCTGTGTGGCATTCTGCATCATACCAATTGGTGCGAGTTTCTTTGGGCAAGACATAATTGTGGTTACCTACCTTTGTTGATCAAATAACCATTTGCAAAGCCATAAATGCACAAATGTCCTTGCATACCTTTGACACAGGGCTGCCATATTTTACATGGACCAGACTAAAGGAGAACAAAAACAAGCCAGTTCCATTTTGTTTCATAACGCCAGTTCAAGAGGGTTGTCCCATTTAACAATTGCAGTTTTGCTAGATGGATTGTGACTTGCATACAAACATGTTGTAAGCCTTGGGACACAATCCTTTGCTAGCCATACCTTGTGTTCACTCTAAATGGGGGGAGATTGGCACTTCTCGTTCAATCTAATATACTCATAGACCATATAATCACCATATACACAAGGCAGTAGTTTGGAACTCAGTCCATATTTTCACAAATCACTAAACAGGTTCACAAGCCCCAGAAGATAAACGTTACTTATCCACTAATAGTCTTTCCACAGTTTAATGTGTGTATCCGTTAAGGAGTACACACATTAAACCAAACTTCCAGGTAGATGTGCAGAAAGCAAAGAAGGTTGGTAAACATGCAGCATTAAGCCTTGACCAAGCCACAGTACACAGTGAAAACAATCTATCTATTGGTGTATTCACCAAAGGGCAGTGTTCCTGTGCACATAGGGTATTGATAGTATGACAAGTAATGTGCCTGTCGATGCCTCCTTTTACTTAGGTAGTAAACAACTTATAATACTCTGCGCCAAACACTAGATGGTGGAAAACCCATACCTTTTGATTATAAACTGATACAATCACCAGAAAGACTATTACTGGGTGAGCACCATTTGTCATATCCGTTATGTGCTTTATTTCCAGTAGAGTGTATATTTTTTAGGAAGTAGTCTGTGTGGATAATCCTTTTTGTGATTGTGGGTTGACAAACTGTATCTTGGCCCACCTTGCTCCCCTCCGAAGCGGGTCCCAAGTCTGACTGCTTTATCGACTTACTATGGTGAGAGTAAAATTGAATTTGGTGGTAACCCATTCGTCTTGTCTCCTCGCTTCTATGCCTATGGGCGTTGTCCCAGCACACTACAAATAAATAAAATAAATAAACCAGTAACCGGTAACATACAGTTAAATCAGTACATTGTTAGCAGCCTCCATTGTTCAGCTCATTTATCAGCTGCATCACAAATACTGCCACCCAAAACTGTGAACATGGTAGCTCCTCTCCCACTACCTATAATCCCTCTACTACTATTGCTAGCTACTTATTGGTTGGACTTAGCACCTTAACTGACTTCTACAATGAACCTACCATGCTCTGCAGGCACATTTATCCAACTTGGTCAGGGACTTGCCCGCCTTCGCTGCCCCCGACACCATCCAATCCCCTGACCTACGCCTCAATAAAACCGTGCCTCACCCAGTCCCCACCGCCTACCAACTTTATATCCTCCATGAAGGATACTGCCAATCCTGTCTCTCTATTACATGACCTCCCTCCCTCTTCATTGCCTCCAGATGGACCTACAAGACTCTACCGCCTATCCACAAGGACTCTCTGCAATCACTTGAAGAGTGTTGTAGCTTCCACTTCTGACACTCAAATCTCACTGGCCCCCCAGCCTTCATATCCTATCACTGTCCATCTAAGAAGGTCACGAATCTCATCATGCACTCGCTGACCACGACCTGATAAACACCAAACGCCATGCCATAACCAACAACAACTTCAGACTAACACTACCACCTCTCCTCTCAACATCCACACACACACACACACACACACACACCTGCCATCGGAACTAATCATGAAAGCCTTGTGAATACTGCTACTACCTCACCTTTAGACGATGCTCAAATCCTATGGGCTCCTTGGCTTTCACAACTACCTTGGGCTACCTAAGAAGATCTCGACTATCCTCCCGATCATTTCAACCTAAACCGAATAAATGCCAAACGCCATGCCATAACCAACAAAAATCCCAGACGAACACTGCCTTCACTCACCATAACATCATACATATAGATACACATAGCATACCCCAAACCGCACCAGGCACAACTAAAAACTCCAAATATAGGGGAACTGTCACCCATAAACCTACCATCCCTAACACAATCTCTCTAAAAGGCATCCTCACTAATGCTAGATCCATTACAGCCCATGCCCTGGATATTGCTGATGCCATAAAAACGAATGACCTTGACTTTTTAGCAGTAACCGAAACATGGCTACACACAGCCTCAGACACCCTTCTTTCCTTAGCCATCCCAGAAGGCTTTACTATCTACAGGAAAGACAGACCCACCTCAAATGGAGGAGGAGTAGCTTTACTAGCCAAAGAGACCCTTAATATAAGAGTATCCCCCGAACTACCATTCACGTCGGTAGAAGTCACCTCGCAAAAAATCACCCTCACACCTACTTGCACACTTACACTTCACTACAGACCGCCAGGTCCTATCTCTATCTTCGAAGATGATGTTATAACACTCCTAGCACACAATATGAAGCCTCAGTCCAAAGTGGTCATTATGGGTGTTTTCAATCTAGGTCTGTATGACCCTCTAGACACCTATGCAAATCTCACGGCTAACTCCATTGAAGCCCAAGGAGTTACTCAAAGAATCACTGCACCTACTCATGACAAAGGACACACTTTAGATTGTTTAGCTGATACTAACTGCTCCACCAACATCCAATCAATATTCAACCTCGCCTTGGTCCGAGCACAATCTTATCATATTCTCCACCACCACTACTACCAAGACCTTGAAACAGCTTCAATCTACACCTTTAGCCCCATCTAGAAACCTTAAAAATATCAACCGAGACAGTATGCTACCACTACACTCTGCTATCCTTGATCTAGCACACTTGGACAGTGACCCTTCAACCTTGGTCAGTGACTACAATGTAATTATGCTTGCAGATATAGAAAAAAACGCTCCACTAAAAAGCAAAAAGATCAAACCCTTAGCTCATGTCAATCCATGGTTTGCCCCTGACATCAAAGCGCTTCGGACCTTAAAAAATATCTGCTGAAAACAAATGGATCAAATCACCTAAGAAAATAGAATACTATTCCAAACCCTAGCAACTAACTACAAGAATGAAATCATTAAATCTAAAAGTGAAGTCTACAATCAAAGAATATCCAAGGCACAATCCAACACCAGAGAGTTATTCACCATCCTCCGTGAACTGGAATCACCAGCACCCACTCCAGATTTTACAATTAAAGATGAACAATGGTGTTCCAATATTCAGAATGCTGTTGCCGATAAAATCTCATTACAACAAAGGAAATAGAACAAAAAAACCCATCCTTAACCTTACCCCTTAAACCACATACATCTCACCCAAAAACACCAAGGTAACCAAATTTACATTCTCCCCACTTACAAGTACTGATACCATCAACATCATCAAAAGCCTAAAGCCATCTAGATGCAAAGGCGATATCTGCCCAGCTACCCTGATTAAAGACTGTGCAGTTGAACTGGCACCTTTTGTCACCAGTCTTATCAACAACTCGTTCGCCTCCAACACAGTCCCTATTGACTTAAAAACAGCTTGGGTATTACCTCTCCTAAAAAAAGCCCACCGTAGACCCTAACATTCCAACCAATTTTCACCCCATAACTACAGTTCCCTTTTTACTTAAAATACTAGATTGTGCAGCCTACCTGCAAAATCCAAAAACATCTAGATCTTCTCCAGCATGGGGTCTGGCATGGATTCACATGCTCATGAATATTCCCCGTCGTCAGGCTGGGAATCCTCGGTAAAGAAAAATCAGTATCAGTTTCGTTTCTGATCTGTCTTTCGTAGTAGTAACCAATCACTGATCTCTGCGTCATACTGACCACAGCCAATGACTGCCATCTCCCTATGCCCCGCCTCTGGCAGCCATCTTCAGATTTTTACCGCACGTTCAAGTGTTGGGAGTCCTCGTGCTTAGCTCTCGAGCTTTTGCTGCGTGTTTCGCGCTATTTCAGGTGAATTTTCACATTTTTTCGGTTAATCGAGCCTCAAGCGCCACCGTTTCTACTCCCGTTAACAGGTACCCGTTGCAGGATTTTCCTACGCCCCTCAAGGGTGAAGATTTAGTCGATTCAACCTCTTGGAGGATTCCAGAAGATTTGCGGCCTACTTCGAGATGGCCCAGGACGCGAGTTCGTCACCCGGACCCAAGCTGTTTCGCAGCTGCCCTGGATGCGGGCTGCAGAATGTGTTTAAGGAGGACGAACATTCGCAATGCCTCTACTGTCTTCATGGGGTCAAGACTCATGTAGAGAAGGACTGCCAGTTCTGCAAGAACTTGTCGGAGCGGACCATGAGGGACCGTCGATCCCGTCTCGCCAGCTGGTTGGAGAAGGGCTCAACGGGTGAGAAGAAGAAGAAAGGGTCCGAGCGGGCTTCTAAGTCCTGTGCGGGCGCCCCAGCGACGGGGGCCCAACACCAGGCCAAGCGCCGCAAGTCCGCTGGCTCCGGGAGCGCCGAAAGGTCGGGCTCTTCGTTCGCCAGGCAGGGCGCACCTTCCCCGGCACCGTCAACCACGAGCCAACACTCCGGTTCGGGGTAGAGGAAGTCCGAGAACCCCGGGTAAGCTTCGGGAGAAGCCCCGTCCGATCTCGGGAGGGGGGGAGCGAGGCGTCGCCCCTCCCCCTAAGGAGAAGGCCCAGGACGCACCTAAGGTGGTGAAGGCCCCTACCCAGCAGGCAAAGGCCTCTATCGAGGCGATCATGGCGACTCTGGCCAAGCCGGCAGAGACCCCGCCAGTGGAGACTGCCTCCGGGACTAGAGTTTCCCTGCCGCCAAGGAGGGAATCCTCTTTTCAGCCCATCGTCATGGCCCCCTTGATGGAAAAAGTGGGGGTTGGGCACGGTAGCCTCCTCGAGCTCGGAGTCAGCCTCAGAGGGGGAACTGACAGAGGTCGTGAGGAATCTCGAAGTCCAATTCGAGAAGGTTCGATCCCACAAGGAAGATCCTCGGGAGATAACCGAGGAAGACGACGATGGCGAGGAAGAGCAGCCTTCCCTTCCGGCGCAGCCGGAAACTAGGTCTCAGGATAGCTCGGCGGCCATTTTGTTTGCGATCCAGTCCTTATGCTCTGAGATAAGGACGAGATTACCACGGCCCAGGCCGGAGGACCCGCAACCTGGCCCGTCGGGAAGTCCTCAGAACAAACGACGGAGGACCCAACCCTCTCCTCCGCTTGCCCCCGTAAAGCCTGCAGTTCCCTCCTCATCCTCCCACGAGTCGGGAGATGACAGTGCGGTGGGCTCGACGACGGGTTCTGAGGGCGACGGCGACGATGACGGAACGGGTCTCCCGTCGCATGGGCCTCTCCGCCCGACGAGATTGGCTCATTCCACGCCATGATCGCCAGGGCGTCCGAATTGTTCCAGCTCTGCCCGCAGGAGCAGAAAAAGGAAGGTTTCCTCTATCAGCACCGGGAGGCCAAGAGGAAGACTGTCATCGCGGTGCCTCTAATCAATGACATCTGGGAGGAGGACCTGTCGGTACTCAAGAACCCCTCCACGGCACCAGCCAAACGGGACCGGTACGAGAAGAAGTACCGGGTCCCCGAGACCGCTCCCCTGTGCCTCAGGGCCCAGCCAACGCCAGACTCGGTCGTCTCGGTGGCGGCGAAGAAGAAAGCGGCAGGGTCAGGGGCCTCAACGTCGAATTCCCCTCCGGAAGGCGAGGGAAAGAAGTTGGACGCCATGGGACGACGGGTCATTTCGTCGGCGGCGACGACGATCAAAGCGGCCAACGTTACGACAGGGAGCTCTGGTTTAGGCTGGCCCCCATATTGGACTTCCTACCGGACAACAAGAGGTCCGAGGCCCTGGAAATACTTCAAGAAGGCGAGGTGGCGTCGGACCACGCCATAACGGTGGCAACCGATATTGCCGATACCGGGTTCCGCCAGCTGGGCAATGGAGTTTGCCTACGACGACGGGGTTGGCTCCGGGCGACCGACTTCCGTCAGGATGTCTAGACCAGGGTGTTGGACATGCCGTTCGACGGCAGCAACTTGTTCGGGAAGGCGGTGGACGAATCCCTCCAAGCCATAAAGATGGACACGGAGACGGCCCGCTCCATAGGAGCCCTTCAGCAACGACGGCCCTTTCGGAGCTCCGGAGGCAGACAGGGGGCCTCCAAGGGATCCAGCGGTGGCTCGTCGTCCTACCGCCAGGCGGCACGCTCCTCGTCTCAGGAGGCCTACAGGGGTCGCGGCAAGCAGGGAGCGCCTCCCCGCCGTCGGCAAGGTGGCCAGGGCGGCAAGGCCACCACCTCCAAGCAGGACTGAACCGGCCGTGGCCTCGGGCCCCCACCGAAGCAACCCGGTGGGGGGCCGGCTGACAAAGTTCGTCGGCATGTGGAAGTCCATCTCCACTGGGCATTGGGTGCTGGATACCCTGGCAAGAGGACACTCTATCGAATTCCTGAAGAAGTGCCCTCACGTTCCTCCTGTGGCCAGGAAGGAAAATCACGTCCCACAACTGCTGTTGGAAGTACGGGCGATGCTCAGGAAAGGCACCATCAAGCTCGTCCCGAAGAGGCTCCGGGGCTCCGGGGTGTACTCAAGGTACTTCCTCGTCAGGAAGAAGACGGGCGGCTGGCGCCCCATCCTGGACCTTCGTCGTTTGAACAAATACATCAGGTCACAAAAGTTCAGGATGGTCACCCTCCAGCACGTGCTGGGACAGCTGGAGGAAGGCGACTTTCTATCGTCGCTGGGCCTGGAGGATGCATACTTCCACGTTCCCATCCTCAAAAGTCACCGAAAGTTCCTCAGGTTCGTCGTCCAGGGACGCCACTACCAATTCAGAGCACTGCCGTTCGGATGGAAGTCGGCCCCCAGGGTCTTTACCAAGTGCCTAGCACCTGTGGCGGCGCGGCTGCGCCTGCAAGTGATTCACGTCTACCCCTACCTGGACGACTGGCTCATCCGCTCAAGGACGAGGGAACTCGCCGTCGAACACACTGCGAGGACGGTCCAGCTACTCACAGACCTGGGATTCGCCATAAATTACCCAAAGTCCCACCTGGTGCCGTCGCAGGTGGCCCTGTTTCTGGGAGCGAAGCTCGATACAGTGAGGCACCTGGCGGCACCGTCGGAAGAACGGACGAAGACCATTCTGGGCAAAGTGCAGTGCCTGCTAGCCACGGACGTGGCCAGGGTGAGGTCCATCAAGTCCCTCCTGGGGAGGATGTCCTCTTGCATCTACCTGGTGCGCCTCTGCAGACTACGGATGCGCCCTCTTCAAGAATTTCTCGACGCCCGTTGGATACAGGCGACGGGCACCTTCGAAGACAGGGTCCCCCTCAACGAGGTGTTCCGGCGGGCGATTCAGTGGTGGGGCGTTCGAGCGCACCTCACGGCGGGCAAGGACTTTCAGACGCCTGCGTACCAGGAGACGGTGACGACGGACGCTTCCCTGGAAGATTGGGACGCCCACACCGGAGATCTCCACGCAAGAGGCCTCTGGCTCCCGGAGGAGAAGCTCCTGCACATCAACATCCTGTAACTCCGAGCCGTGTTCTGGGCTCTCAAATCGTTCCTCCCGTCGCTCAAGGGCAAGGTGGTGCGGATCTTCACGGACAACACCACGACAATGTTTTACATACGGAAGCAGGGAGGCACCAGATCCCCTGCCCTATCCAAGGAGGCACAGGATCTGTGGCACTGGGCGGTCGCCCAGGGGATGTTCCTGGTTCCCTTCCACCTGGCAGGAGCAAGAAACACCATTGCCGACTCGCTCAGCAGGGAGCTGCGCGCGTGTCACGAGTGGCAGCTGCGCCAGGATCAGGTAGATCAATTCTTCCGACGATGGGGAAAACCCCAAATCGACCTGTTCGCAACAGCGACGAACTCAAAGTGCCAGAGGTTCGCCAGCAGGTTTCCCCAGGCGAGAAGCATGGGCGATGCGTTCTCGTTCCCCTGGGAAGGCCTATACCTGTATGCGTTCCCTCCGTTGCCGTTGCTGCTTCGACTCATCAACCAGCTCAAGAGGTCCCGGTGTAGGATGATCCTCATCGCACTGGCGTGGCCGAGGCAGATCTGGTTCCCGGACCTTCTGGACTTGTCAACGTCCCCATCCATCAAGCTGTCGGCGGACGCGGATCTTCTCTCCAGAGAAGGAGGCGCCATCTTCCACCACGACCCGGCGTCGCTGAACCTGCAGGCTTGGCTCCTGCAGCGCTAGAGTTTGGAGGGTACGATATACCGGCCGACTGCAGAGAGGTTCTTGCAAAGGCCAGGGTGTCCTCGACTTTCAACTGCTACGGTCACAAGTGGAAGAGGTTCTCTATCTGGTGCCGAGCACAGAAGATCAACCCTCCTACGGATTACGGCCCCTCAAGTGCTGCCGTACCTGCTATCGCTGGCAAAGGCTGGGCTAGCCCATGCCTCCATTAAGATTCATCTGGCGGCGATCTCCAGATATACCAGAACCACAGGACGGACGTCCATGTGGTCCCATCGACTGGTAAAAGAGTTTATGAAAGGACTGTTCCGGTCGTTCCCGCCGGTGAAGGCCCCGGCGTGGGAACTTAACGTGGTGCTGACTAGGCTCATGGGGCCCCCATTCGAGCCGATGCACTCCGCACCGATGAAGTTTGTGTCGTGGAAGACTGCATTCCTGGTGGCCATTACCTCCGCACGACGAGTGGGAGAGATCCAGGCCCTATCCTGCAAAGCACCGTACTTGACTTTCCATGCCTCGAGGGTGGTGCTTAGGACGCACCCCTCCTTTATGCCCAAGGTGCCGTCGGACTTCCATCTTAACGAGCCCCTGGTGTTACCTGTTTTCTTCCCGTCTCCTTCGTCACCTGCCGAGAGGACTTTGCACTCACTGGATGTGGCTAGAGCGCTGAAGTTCTACATGGACCGCACAAAGAGTTTTCGGAGGACATCACAGCTGTTTGTGAACTTTGGACCTGTGAATCAAGGGAAGGCTCTCTCGAAGTCTTCTATTTCCAGATGGTTCTCCGGCTGCATCGTGCACTGCCACCGATTGGCTAACCGACCGCTGCCAGGCCGTCCGAGAGCCCATTCGACCAGAGCGATCGCTGCTACTACGGCGTTCCTATCTGGTGTGCCCCTGCTGGACATCTGCAGGGCTGCTACGTGGAGGTAGACGCACACCTTCACGAGATTCTACTGCGTCGATCGGGATTCCAGGGAGAAGTCCAGGTTCGGCCAAGCAGTGCTGCGCAACCTATTCGCTTAAGGTGAGCCTGGTGAGGAGGTAAGAGATGCTTAATGTTGAGTTGTTGTATTGCTTAATGTTGAGCCTTTTGCCACCTCCCGCGGTTGTGCATGTGTGTACTGCTATGTATTCTTATATTCATGAACATGTGAATCCATGCCAGACCCCATGCTGGAGAAGGAACAAGTTACTTACCTGTAACTGTTGTTCACCAGCATGGGTCTGGCATGGATTCATATGCGAACCCTCGCGCTTACCCCTCTGCGGCTCTTCACTTGGTCATACTGCCACTTCACGTGCTACCAAATCTGAAGATGGCTGCCAGAGGCGGGGCTTAGGGAGATGGCAGTCATTGGCTGTGGTCAGTATGACGCAGAGATCAGTGATTGGTTACTACTACGAAAGACAGATCAGAAACAAAACTGATACTGATTTTTCTTTACCGAGGATTCCCAGCCTGACGACGGGGAATATTCATGAGCATGTGAATCCATGCCAGACCCATGCTGGAGAACAACAGTTACAGGTAAGTAACTTGTTCCATCTCCTCTTGGGCTTAAAACAATCAAGTTTCAGACCAGGTCATGGCACCAAAACTGCATTACTCGATCTGAAAACTCAAATGGATCAGTATATAGACAAAGGAGAACTTTTCATCCTCCTATTGCTAGATCTCTCAGCAGCATTTGACCTAGTCACTCATGATATACTATGCCAACACCTTGAGACGGCAGCCCAATTCTCCCCAGATTCCATCAACTGGATCAAATAGTTTCTATCTAACAGAACCATGAGGGTCTTTTCAGACACTTCAGCAGCTCACCCTGCACTGGTAACTTGTGGCATACCGCAAGGCTTGTGCATCCCTCCCACACTCTATAATGCTTTTACCAAGCTCCTATTCGACAGACTTGATAAAATGGGTATCACGTATACCAATTATGCGGATGATTTGCATATTCTAATACCATTATCCGAATGTTATGATACAGACACCAAAAATCTTAACAGAATATACCTTGCAATCCAAGCCTGGATGACACTCAATGAACTATGCCTCAATGATGATGAGACACAGCTTATCATCATTGGAAACAAAACTAAACTCAGTAACCTCCCACAGCACTAAAAGTCCTTCATCATTGATGGCAACACCATCCCAGTGGCCAACGAAATAAAAACCCTAGGAGTCCATATTGATTCCACACTCACACTAAATGGACAGGTTAATAGCTGCCCTTTTCTCTCTACGGAAAACTCTTATCACACTGGCAAGGGCTTTGATACTCTCCAGGATTGATTACTGCAACTCTCTGTTTGCAGGGACCAGCACTAGAATCATCAAAAAGCTACAAACAGTACAAAACAATGCGATAAGAGTAGCATTAAATATCCCTAGCTATAATCACATCTCATCCACTAGAAGGAACATCCACTGGCTCCCTGTCCATGACGGAATTAAATTCAAAATCTTGACGTTGACGCACAAATGCTTTGCTAATAAGGCTCCTAAATACCTTACCAGCCTCATTTGCAAAGTCAATACTAACAGACTAACCCGCTCTGCCAACACTAACCCGCTCGCCACCCCTCCGCCATCCCCCAGTTACAGAAGACAGAAAGCAGGAGGCTCAATCTTCGCTTTTATTGCTGCAAAACTGTGGAACACCCTCCCCTTCAATCTGAGAAATGACATGTCCTTCTGGTCATTCAGAAAAAACCTTAAAACCCTGCTCTTTAGATCTGACCTCCTGCAAAAGGATCCTCAACTATATACAAATATGTACATTGTGAGATTCTTGCTCTCTAACCTAATGTAAATTTGCAGTTTAACATTTTATGTCCTGAGTGTTTAATGATTTATATGTAATGTACCGAGTAAGTTGTAATGTAGTGCCCTTAAAATGTCAAAGTTGTAAGCACATCCTTAAGCAGTAATCAGCGCCTAGTTGCCTCTGGGCTATGTGCACTTTACAAATGTAAAAATAAAAAATAAATAAACCCCTCTCTAGCACTATATATTGTTTTTCTAAAGCCCTTCAACAGTGGACTGTTGGAAATTCTACCTAAAAAGCTGAATGGACCATTCTGTTGCCTGTGATGCATTTGACCACTTCTCCTTGAAAAACAGAAGCTGATGTGAATGGCAGGTGATTGCAAGGAATTGTCATCTTTAATTTCAGAGACAACACTATTCACTATACACTGGTGTGGCTGAGGAAAGGTAATGGTTAGAGGAGGCCAGGCTACTAAAAGGCATCCACATACGCATGCAACAAAGTACATTGGGTCCCAGTGGTGCACAAACCTAAGTTGTGAAGATTGAAAAGTTCTTTCAAATGCCCCTTCCTTTACACTGGCAGGGTTTAATTGGCTTGTCTCTAAACAAAACCCTGTCATTTAAACGCTTTAGGATGTCGTTTTAAATAGACTTCTCATTCAGCAGGCCAATTGTGGATTAAAGAAGGCATCACATCCTATAGCTACTAATGACAAGCAGTCAAGAACATCCCCCTGCTTCTGACCAGCTGCCACAAGATTGCAATAAACAGACCTATTATACTTTCAAGTATTAAGTACCCCAATGTTGTGTACACTTAATACCTGTCTACTATCATCTTTCAAGTGCTAATAAGGTATGGGGATCAAAAATCCTAGAATTTCTATTATTTAACCTGCAAACTTTGTATACATGAGGACCTGGCCAGGTGGAAGGGCAATATGTGCATTTGTGTCTAGGGTAAATGCAAGGCTATATGGGAGGATGATCATATTTTACACTGTTGCTACTCCAGTGTGTTAGGCAAGATTGTATGCAGTACCCTTTGGGTGCACTACAACAAACAACCCTGACCTCCTGGCAATAGTCTGTACTACACAGTTGGTAGCGTGTTGAGGAGCCATGCTTATCTCAAGAGAGGCCAATGTGAGCTGTAGGTGAGTTACACTGATTCACAGTGACAAGTATTCAAATAAACTCTTACACACAAGGTTTTTTGATTAAACAATTATTAATTTATTTAACAGTAGTTAGAGTAAGCCTTCCTCAGAAGGGGGAAGTATAATAGTAACACACAAATACACTTCATAATACACACTCTTAATATTCTCAATCAGTAAGTACCCTTTTGGGATGGCACACAGACACTTCCTACACCCTCAGGTGACTTTAGTAACTAGGACACTGGACATTAATCTACCACTGTTTGCATTTAGAATCTGACTTAAGAGTTTGACAAAGGAAAAAGGTTATTAGAACAGAACAACAGATCACACAAATATTATGAAGCAGGTAAGGACTTTGGTAACCCCCAATGCAAAATTAGTTAACCCCTTCCTGGAAGGAAGACAAAAACACAATGTCGGAGGGAAGAAGAGTCATTCAGGGAGACAGGCTAGGCCAAAGTCAATTGGGCAAAAGTCTAACTGAGCTGAAGCACTTCTTGCAGGTAAGTAAAAGTCTTGCACAATGTTTTAGAAGTCTTTGTAGAAAAGAAGAATTCAAAGCAGGGCCACAAGCTGTTAGGCTTGTGAAGTAAAGAAGCTGTCAGCAACTCTACAGAGCAACCACAACAAGTCTCACCAACAGAGAACAAGTGCAGTTACACAACAGGAGGTAAGTTCCCTTAGACTGTACAGTACCTTTAGGTTGAAGAAAAGTGCAGCAGATGGCTTCTGTTCCTGTGCTGCTCTGCAGATGATGGTGTTCTTGGGCCTCAGTCGTGGGGACAAGAGGGAGAACGTCTGGGGACTCCTGCACTGCAATGGGACAGTCACCGACCGCAACCGGCAATCTTCAAACAAGTGGCACTTCAGTGTTTCCGCTCATCGCGTCTACCGCAAATAGCAACTCTGTGGTTCCTGGCTGTCGAGATGGGCTTTCCTTGCATCCGGGGTCCAGTATTCTGTTGAGGTGGCTCAGGCTCGGTCAGTCCTGCGTCCTGGGAGTCCGGAGGATCTTCCTGGAGCTCTTGGCCAGCTTAAAAGCAACACACACAACCTGGTGTTCCTCTCCCTGGCTATTCGGTTCCAGCAGCAACTGCAGTGGAATTTCAACCAGTTTACGAGAGGATGTCCGCGTGGCTTACTTTGGAGTTGATTGGTCCCACCAACTCAAGGGGCGATGTCGTCCTTACAGGGCTTCTCTAGTCGAAATGAAATTGGAGTTTCAGCACAGCAGCAGGGCTTCAACAGGCAAACCAACGGTCCAGAAGTTGCAGCAGGCGTCCTCTTCAATTTTTTCTTCGGATTCCTTCATCCAGTGGTCGACTACGCCTCCCAAGCCAAAATGCCTCACCTTTTATACAGGTTTCTCCCATTCAGTCCAGCCTAGGTGTCAGTCACCCAGCAGGGTGGCTGTCCTTGCCGGACAGCCAGCCATCCAGCCACCTAAGAGTAAATTCCTGTCTTCTAGGAGAGTAATCACAGGGAGTTTAGGGCATCCCCCTCGCTTCCTGCCCCCACCAGACACCCTGGAGCCAGAGGCAGGCTTCACTTGTCAATCACGCCAAAGGAAAAACGAACAAAGGGACCAAACCTGGTTTGCCACACAGTAAATATAAAGAAGGACCTTTCCACAAAGAAATGGCGAAAAAAGAAGACCGGGCCTTTGTGACAAAAATGGCACCCTTGGGTGCTTTACTGCAGCTGCGAAAGCAGCCCGCTGTAAATGCACACCACAGTAGTTAAAAGTAAACCACTGCCACCAGCCATTCATCGAGGAAAGGGGGGTAACATAAACATTTTTACATGAGAAGCTAGACAAAAGGGATACTAAGTAACCCATCCAGCAACCTATTGTAAGATAGTGTGTGCTGGGTCTAGAAAGTTACAATGTAAGTGAATTCAATTTCACTTCACTGCTCTTGGAAGCAGTAATTTATCCAAGTGAAGGTATTTAAATCTTGGGAAATCTAAAAAGACTTCCCTGTGTCACTGCACTGAAGGTGCTGTGGGACACAATGTAAAAAGATGATGTCAGAATCCACAACCAAAAGAAACAGAGTACAAAGTCCTAGAGTTCAGCAAAAGAGCTGGGGGTCTCTAAGGTAGAGAGGAAATAGAACATTTCTGAGAATTCTCCCCAACAGTGTCCCCATGGTTTTGCTATACCCCATTAATGAAATACTTCCTTTGAGATGTGTGCCAACCTGCCTGGCAGAACACAGTCATCTAAATAGCTTTTGCATGTTTTATTTAGCATTTCATGATATGAAACTGGGAATTGCTGCAACTGCAAGTCTAGAGCAAATCCTCATAGAGAAAAGGAGATTTCTGTACCGCTGGGTTGTGCACAGCAGTGGCAAAGATCGTGACCCCAAATAAAACATGCCAAGAATACCACATTTTGCTCTCCCTGCCCTGGTGTCGAGGGGGGGCCCCCTTCTTGTGGGCCTCCACACCTAGTTGTGTGATCTAGTTACATTTACAGAAATGCCACTGTACAGGGAAGGGATGCATGTTTCTACATTTCTCGTTTTATGGAAGTGTTTTATTCTGTTTCCTGCCCTTTGCCACCCTAATTGGATCTGTAGGTTTTAAATCTCTGGCATAAAAGTCCAAAACCTGATGTTCTAAATGCTTACCCTGTTGGGACTAGTTTATTTGAGTTGCAGTTTCTGATGACTATCCCATCACACCATCTGATGCTTTCATCTATGGCCCATGAATGCCTACACAAATAACATTTTCTCTAATTTCCACCCCACTTGCCTGCCTAAAAGATGACAATGTATTGCTATTTCTCCCGCCTGGGGCATACTTACCTGAAAGCACAGCAATATTTGGTCCTCTGTAACGCCTTTGGAGCTCTGGAGTTTAATCTCCTACTTGTGGGATATATTTACCCACTCAGCAGTACTTCCCCACATCACCAAGCTGCACTTCAGCAGAACCAGCAAAATGGCTATGCTGGCTCCTGTGAGCACCATTGCCTCACACCAAAACTGCGTTTTGCAACGGCAAAAAGATGGCTGTACCACCTTGCCAAGCACATATTGGGCAGGATGGAACCAGGGGGCACACTGAAAAACCTTGCCAGTGTGTACTTACATGTACAAAAGAAGGGCAGTGAAAAAGCAGCGCTGCTTTGCTGCAAAGTTCCCATTTGAAAAAGGGAATATTTCACATTGAAAAGGAGGCTGCTCTGACGCTATTTTCATCTGTGTTTCATCAAACTACTTTTATCAAAAAGACCCTGTCATGCCCAGCCATATTCATATTGTGCTCCTTTAGAAAAGAGCATTATTCATGAATGACAGGCTGTGCCAGCCAAATCTGAGAAAATCGGCAAAAGCTTTCCTTCAGCTACACGGACAAAGAAAGTTCACATACTCATCAGACTTTGGTCTAGGCAGGGGCCTCTTACAATGGAACTTCTAGGACACATATGTGCGAAGTGAAAAAATCACACTTCCTCGTGACTTTTACCAGTAGCTTCAAGGAAATCTCTGTGAAAACCCTGGACTTAGAGGGATGGCCTGGAAGCTGTGCCCATATATGGGGGACAATACTGAACCTTTGTTTCCAAAGACTATTTTATAAATAAAACTTTTAAAACTTTTATCTTTGCAGCAGGACTTTGCAAAAATGTGAAAAGTTAACCGTTTAAATGTGATTTTATGGGCTTTAATGTAAGACGTCCTAGATTTCATTGACACATGGGGAATAGAAAAGGCAGAGAATTGGGTATTATAAGGAAAGTATCCATGATGCCATTGCAAATTGTAATACTTATATGCCTAATAATAATCTATACACATGTGTAAAGTTATAGAATTTTAAGTAATTGTCATGATTCCTGCCCCTCATGTCCCCAGCCCTCCAAGATGTCAGGCTGGAGCCAGGCCACGATCACCTACATGGCCCTCAAGACCTCTCCATCCCTCCAAAGACCCACTTGGAGTCAGACTTGGCGCTTGTGGCACCAGACTCACTCACTCCCAAAGGATAACATTGGGGATTGGCTTGTAGTGCATTGATGGGGACAAGATGGATGCCCCCACATATTTCGGTTCCCAGAACTGCATGTGTAGTCTAGTCTTTTGGGTGTGGTTCAGCCCAGAGACACCTGGGATACCCAGAGACTATTTAAGCCACGCCCAGGCTGAGAAACATGCTTTGCGTTTTCTGCACCTGCAGCGTGACACTCACCAGTAGGCCAGCATCTTTCTTCTACGCTGAGCTCCTGCAAGAACAAGAACACCGTTAGCAACAGCCTTACCTTGCAGCGCTTCTGCCCATCATTCATTGCTCCTTCTGCTCTGCGGGCATCTTCGGCAGTGCCATTCCCATCCCGGCACGCCGCTTCCTAAGGAAAAGGGAAAAGAACAGGAAAAAGGCATTAGTAAGCATTCAGCAAATCTTTGCTTATTTTTAAAGACTGTACGAGCTTCAAACACTTACCTGAATCCCAGCCGCTCTGGAGGGAACTCTGTCTCCGGAACTTCTCATCCATCTGCAAGAGGGAACAGACAATCCAGGTTAGCATGGAAACATCTAGAGGCGCTGCATACTGTGCTTGCTCACCGCATTTCTTCTTCATAAGCGGCATCCACGCAGAAAACGTTGCGGCCCCTAAAAGACACAGAAAAATAACTCAATTCAATACAAATACGAAAGGGTTGCATCTTGCATCACGCTCTCACTCACCTTCAGCGCTACTCATCTGAGCAGCACGTCGCCATCCCAGGACGCCGGCCATCATCTAAGGAAGGAAAGGACCGAAGATAGAGAACTGTTCAAAAGACTCATTATACTTACCTGTCGGACTCTTGCCAGTGAAGTAACTAGGCAGCAGCGAGCCTGCATCAATCAACGCGCCCCTGCGCTGAAAGCAGGACGGAGAACACACTTTCCAAGAAAACATGAGCTGTGGATCAAAGGGAAGGGTTGGACCTCGGGGAAGAAGGGGTTCAAGCACACAGAGACAATAGAGAGTTAAACTCTACAAATCCTATGTTTCAGGCCCAGTCTCCAGTCGAGTAGACTCCAGGGAAGGGTTCCAGGTCGTAAGAGGTCAGAACAGGCTGTGTGACGTCCCCGTGGATACCAGGTGAGCGTTACAGAACGCAAAGCCTCACATCAAAATCCACCTGGGCGTCATGGAAACGTCAGAAACCAACCAGTTACCCCACATGTTGGGGCAGCTAACTTCCGAAGTACATGCAGCCAGGCAGGAGACCAACACCCTGAGGAGAGAGCTGATAGTAGCCAAAGAACGCACTGATGATTTAAGCTGGCAACTTCTCCAGTCACAGCAGGGCATGCACCATTGCCGGGAAGCGTGCCCTCGATGCCAGCACCATCAGCCAATCCCGTTCAGATAACCCTTCCTGGGGCAGTTCCCTTGGCCCCGCCTAAACGATTTATGGGGCACCCCAAGAGGTTTGCAACATTCATGGACCAGTGCCGCCTGCACTTCCTTTGTAGATCAGGGGCCTTTCCGAATGACCAATCACGGGTCGCTTTTGTGCTATCCTACCTGAGTGGTAGCGCCGCGGACTGGTCTGTACCCTTTGTGGCCCTAGAAGATCCTTTGCTGCATGACTTCAGGGGCTTTCAGCAGGAGATGGAAAAGCTGTTCGCCCGTCGTACTCATGGGCAGGCATTAGACAACGAACTTCTGTCCCTACGCCAAGGGAATCAAGACCTATTAACATACATAGCCACATTCAATAGACTCGTAGTTGAGGCAGTATGGCCACTGGAGAAGAGAACCACGTTATTTCATTGGGGGTTGCGGGGGGAGCTCAAGGATGTTCTCGCACAAGTAGTGAACCCTCCGAAAGACTGCTCAGAATTAATTGACCTTGTTGTTCAACTGGATCATAGTTTGCAAGACCGAAGAGCAGATTGAACCAGACCGGACCCTCGCCCTATGTATGTGCGTTCAAAGGACAATATTGCCCGCACAACGGAAGGTTCAGGAGAACCAATGCAAATCCGGAGGGTCAGATCCTCCTTGACTAAAGTGGAAAGGGATGAAAGGAGACAGTAGCAGTTATGTCTGTACTGTGGAAGGTCAGGTCATTTCCTTAAAGAGTGACCTGTGAAGCCACCGAGGAGGACAGTAGGGGCCACGGACAAGGAAGATACCATCAAGTAATCAGAAAACTCCCCAGCCCGGCAAGTGTAGGGGTCCACTTGTCGAGCGAAGAAAGTGAACTACAGATCTCCCATTTTGCACTATCTGTGGTCTTGATCAATCACCAACTGCCATCTCGGATGCACGCAGTAAGAGCGTACATTGACAGTGGAAGCGTTGGGAATTACATCGACCAGAATCTTGCGGCAAAGATGGGGCTTCCGTTATGCCCTAAATCAACCACCGATACTGTTACCACTGTCGACGGCACGGAAATAGCTTCTGGTCGAGTATCCCAATGCACTGCAGCTTTAACCCTTCTGTGCCAGGATGGACACCAACAATCTATCGTTTTCGACCTCATTAAGGCACCACAGTTCCGGTTGATTTTGGAATGCCATGGTTGGTAGCTCACAATCCTCAAATCGATTGGCGAGGAAAAGAATTGGCCTTTCCCAAGACTTGCGCCCACACATGTTATCGCCAAGAGAAACAACCAATAGACACCAGAACCTCCACGCTTGCGATTTTGGCAATCAGCACCCTACCAAGTGAATACCAGGACTTTCAAGATGTCTTTCAGAAAGAACAGGCTAATACCTGCCACCGCATAGACCATACGATTGCCAAATCGACCTGATACCCAGCGCACAAATCCCTTGTGGGCGAATTTACGCACTCACGGAACCAGAAAACCAGCACCTGAAGGCCTATCTTGATCAATACCTGGCCAACGGGTTCATCCGTCCCTCGAAGTCTCCAGCAGCCAGTCCTCTATTCTTCGTACCGAAAAAAGGAGGGGGACTTGAGAATGTGCATCGACTATCGCGCACTGAACCAGATTACCGTAAAAAACCGCTACCCCCTGCCACTGATCCCTGAATTGCTTGATCAAGTCAAAGATGCCCAAATCTACACAAAACTAGTCCTGAGGGGGGCATATCATCTTGTCTGCATAAAACAGAGGGACGAATGGAAAACCGCTTTTCGCACCAAAAACGGCTTGTACGAATATCAAGTAATGCCCTTTGGCCTTTGCAACGCGCCTGCAGCATTTCAATACTTCATGAACGATGTCCTACGGGAATTGATTGATGTCTGTGCTGTAGTGTACATCGACGATATTCTAGTATATTCCGCATCAAAGCAGGACCACGTTAAACACGCCCGATCCGTATTGGAGAAACTCCGTCAACACCAGCTCTACGCCAAGCTCGAAAAGTGCTCATTCCACGTCTCCGAGGTGGAATTCCTGGGCTCTATTCTCAGCCCGAATGGAATCCGAATGGATGTACGCAAGGTAGATGCTATCCTGAACTGGCCATCCCCAAATTCATTCAAGGGGGTTCAAAGTATGCTGGGTTTTGCAAACTTCTACCACCGGTTCATCCCAGGATTTTCGCAAATCGTGCATCCCATCACGTCATTGCTAAGGAAAAGCAACAAAATGTTCCAGTGGACAACAGAAGTCGAGGAAGCTTTCCAGGAACTCAAAGCAAGATTCACATCTACCCCAAACTTACGCCACCCTCGCCCTGATCTCCCATACCTGGTGGAAACGGACGCCTCAAGCATGGCTATGGGAGCCGCCCTCTCACAAAAGGACCCCGAAACGGGCCAGTTACACCCTGGTGCCTTCTGGTCGTGTAAATTCACACCCCCTGAACTCAATTACGCTATCACAGACCAAGAACTTCTGGCCATTAAGTCAGCCTTTAAGGCATGCCGGCACTACCTCTTGGGCGCCAGACACACAATCACCGTAATAACTGACCACCGGAACCTCCAGTACCTAAAAACGGCAAACTACATTGGGTTCTTTTTTGTGCTGAATATGTCTACGTGATTACTTTTGGACCAGGGGTGAAAAACGGGAAGTCCGATGCCCTTTCCCATATGGGGGTGGAAGAGCAAGGGTATCAGACCCCTGACCCAATAGCAATCATCCCGAGTGACAAGCTCCTAGGAATCACAGCAACCATAACTCAGAAAAAATTACATGAAGAAATCCAAAACCTGATGAGTCCGGAGCAATTACAAGCGTGGAGTGCACAAAGAGAACATTACATGATAAAAGATCAGTTGCCCTACTTCAGGAATCGTTTATTCTTACCAAACCAAGAACTACGAGAACAAGTCATGTCCGGTTATCATGATTACTTGATCAAGGGTCACCCCGGAATCGCTAAAACTCTAGCCAAGATACAACAAAATTATTGGTGGCCCGCGTGGCGTAAAGACATTATCCAATTCATCCTATACTGTGGAGTGTGTGCTCAAAACAAGTCATCCAAGCAGAGACCGGCTGGGCTATTACAACCATTGAAAATCCCACCAGCACCCTGGCACCTGTTGTCCCTCGATTTTATTACTGACTTACCACCCAGTCAGGGGTTTAACACTATTCTTGTGGTCGTGGACCTATTTTCAAAAATGGCACATTTCGTTCCTCTTAAGGGGCTCCCAAATGCTTCCACTCTGGCAAAGGTATTTCTTGAAGGCATTGTACTGCTCCATGGGTTTCCTTCAGTTTTGGTCTCAAACCGAGGTACTCAATTTGTATCTAACTTCTGGAGGAAATGCTGCTCTATGGCCCAGATCTACATCCGACTATCCACCAGTTACCATCCCCAAATAGATGGTCAAACTGAGAGGACAAATAAGACGCTCAAGCAGTATCTGCGTTGCATGTTACACCAAGCTGAAGGAAGCTGGTTCGACCTATTAAGGATAGCTGAATATGCTTATAATAATTCTCTACACACCAGCACTGGGCAGACACCCTTTTATACCATGTATGGCAGGCACCAGGTACTTCTGAGTTGGACGTTCCTACAACCCTGGAAATGCCAGCAGTCAAAACCTTGCACATGACCATTTCTCAAACCTTTAAAAGGGCAGCTGAACACCTACTTCAAGCTAAGAATCGCCAAAAGAAGTTTGCTGATCAACACCGAGCAAAGGCCCCCAACTACCAAGTGGGAGACAAAGTCTGGCTGGCGTCAAAACACGTTTTACCACTACCGTGAATAAAAGGGTAGTACTTTTTAACCGGAGAACTCCGGGGCTGGTTTCTTCCCTGGCAGTGCAACGACTTTCAGCTTTCCTCCACGTCGAGATCTTCTCTTCCTCTGGACGATGCCGCGACTTGCACCCGCTGCCAGGAACAACTGCCCCCGCTGGAGGATTCACTGTGTCCACCTGGCATCCCTCGCAACGGTCTGTGTGGGGTGTCTCTTAAATCCTCAATTTACCACTTGGGTTGGTCCTAGGCTGGCTAACTGAACTTTTCTGAGCTGAACTAATTCCTTTTTGAACTCTCTGCAAGACTTTTCAAGCCTTTTAAACTGTGTGATCTTGGGCGCATTGGTGTTCTACTCTCTCTAAGAGGGAGTCTGGCCTCTGAACTTTTTGCTCACAAGTAGATTTTGACTTTCCTGCCTTGCTGAGTGCTTCTAAAGTATTGTGTTGTGTGCTTTTCCTAATTTCTGCCTTGTCCCTCCCTTTTTTGATAACTTATTGGAGTGCCATCTTTAGTTAAGCGCTCACCTCTGTCTGAAAATAAGTGGTGTTAACTAAGACTTGTCTAATAAGGTATAAGGGATGTATATATAGTAATAGTGGCTGTGTTTTTTAACTAGCTTATAATAATAGTGCTAGAGTGTTTCTAAGTGTGTCTTTAAATAAATAATTATATATTTCATACCAAAGCTCTGGTCAGTGTTTGCTTGTGCTACTGTATTTTGGTACCTATCTTGTATACTCTATATACTGTCTAACTCTTCTTGAGAGAAGTCTGGCTGCTCAGCCACAACTACCAGGTAAATCTGGGTGGTACAGATTGCTACCAATTGGGTTTACTGCCAACACCTGTAGTCTTAAGCCTTTTGCAGTGGTCCCCAAGGGAACTGCACAGGTTTCTGCCAAACAAACCGGAATTGAGAAAATTGCAACTTTCCAACGTGTCATTTGGCTGCAGCATGTTTCTAATTTTGCACTTGTTTTTGAATTGTATGCTTCTTGTTGATCCCTTGCCTTGTTATTGCTAGGGTTTATGCATTACTGTTGTCGTGATAAGTCCTATTTGTCTCAAAGATTTAACCGCACATTATTTGTCAATATCCAAGTGTCATTTTATAACATTGCAACGTGTTTAAAATCCGCTTTTCTCTCTTATTTGGGATGGGACGGTCAGATTTGGATTCTATTTCTGGTTTCTTATTCCTGATTACCTGCTGCTTCTGTTTATCCACTCAGAATCGATAATTTGTGGGTTGAGGGAACATTGCAGGGGGAACCTTTACTTGGGTGCTTTGGATATGTTCTACTAGGAGGTTAACCAATGGTGATTGCTGGCCAATATTAAAATGTGTTATTTATGTGAATTCTAAGAATAAATAGATATTGTATTTCACCAGCCGGCCTGGTTCATGGTCCATTG
Organism: Ambystoma mexicanum; assembly: GCF_040938575.1. Lineage (NCBI taxonomy): Eukaryota > Metazoa > Chordata > Amphibia > Caudata > Ambystomatidae > Ambystoma > Ambystoma mexicanum. The sequence goes on from NC_090929.1 coordinate 294,059,883, forward strand.
TGACCCGGGATATTTGTTAAGGGGGTGTGAGACGGGTCGGGTATCGTCTCAATTTTAATTCATTGAAATTAAAGAAAAAGCATTCCTATTCAGCACCACATACCAGGCTTAGACCAAGTGTCCTGGTCCGGTGTGTGGCGCCCGATTGGTATCCTTAACATACTTAGGCTTGGACACTTACCGACTCTTGCAGTGAAAGGCCTGCAAATGAAAATTCCTTTTGATAAAATAATTTGTCGGATAGGTAATGGTAAGAATGCGATTGAAACTACCAGACTTGTCTTATCAAAGTGTAAGAACTTGTAACACCTATATTCCACTATTGAGTGAGTTTGTACGTAATTATTAGAATATTCAGACGGATGAGTTCTGGGCCTCCGTGGTAAGCTCTGATAATATGGCCATCAGAATTGCCCTTCTTAGAGTCTGGCAACATGTGGCGTCATTATTAGTGTAGAGACCTAGTGGGCTGGATGTAAAATTCATGAAGAACAGAGACTGATCTCAGTGAAGGATTCAAGATGAAGCTTTTCTGTATATAGTAGAATAGACGCAGTAAATACTGTGGAACTGGGGGGAATATTGACATGATGATAGGATGGAAGTACATTCTTTTATATGTATGAATTGATGCGATAATGATGTCACAGCAAGTTTGAGTGTATCTGATTTAATGTCTTTTTGTGTAGAAGTGATTTTTATTATAATTGATGTATATGTGAAACGTTCTTAATTGAACTGCAACACATTAAATAAAAATAACATTAAAAAAAGTGTCTTTTCAAGGATGCAAATTTGTAGACGATAACCAAGTAAGGTACATTTCAGAGTGGAGATCCTATATATGTTGCCCATTTGACTTCTATGTAAGGTCTGTCCATAGTAAAGATGTCCACTTTTGTTTTCCTTCAGGTTATTGAATATTTGCCGACTGAGGAGATGTTCAGTCGCTCCTGTCCCAGTGCACAGACCCTCTTTCCCAATAACCCAACCTTCAGTCACTCCATCAGAGAGGCACAGACACTGAGACAACAGCAACGTGTATCCCAAGATCGCATCTCACTATTCAGGTGATAATTTATTCTCCCACATATTTTAGGATGTGATATGAACCCTGACGGCATAGTCTGACTTGTGGGCTCTGGGGGAGGTGAATAGAGGTCACAGGTCTGCTGCTTCTCCTTTTCCATGGATGTTTAATGATAATGTGCTCTGCAGATGTTTCATTGTATTTCTCAATTTTATCCAAGTGTAAGAGCTGTTTGGGTTGTAGAGATTTTTGCAAGGGCTTCTCAATGCCAGGGCTATAAAAGAGTTGGTCCATTGGTTGAGGGACTGCAAGGGTAGCATTCCATTGCTGGAGTTCTTTTGCCTGACTTAGGGAATCCCCTCTTTTTGCTTTATTCCTTTGTTTTTTACTCCCTTTTTCCTCTCAACCAGGCTTAATCCAAAGCTTGACTTAGCATCATTCTGTATTTTTGTGCTCTGCCTTAAGAGTCCAAATGACTTCTAAGGCAGGGGAATCCAAAAGGTAACTCATAAGCTCCCAGAGAGAGTACTGCTCTTAGTCATGAGGCTGGAGGTGACCTTTTTGCCTGGTTTAAATGGTTCCGATGGCGGACTCCATTTGACCTGTCTCTGTCCTTTTTTGACATTCATCAAAATGGAGGTTGTTGTTGCCTGGATTACCTCAGTGGTCACAGGACCATCCTTTGTCTCCCCTTTTGTGTGTGAGAGAAGGTAGCCACTGTTTGCCATTGAATGCCGGTCTCCCTGGACTGGGGGTTACAGTCCGCTTGAAACCAGTTCTCACTAGCATATGTTGACACCGGCGTAGGACATTTATTAATTCTGGGTATATTTATGTATTTATTGTTCGCTTGTTGGGCGCTTATACAGCAAGTCAATTCTGTTTTAAAGCGCCAACAGGGAGAGGGACATGGGAATGAGACACTTTAATAAACATAAAGATATTCAATACAGTGGAGGGGAAAAATAAATTATGAACCTATTGTGCCTTGTGAGTATTCAGAGCAAGTACAAAAGGGAAGGGGCAGTGGGAGTAGGTGCTGTGATGCCTGCGCTGGCGGGTGAGCAACAGATTAAGAGCATGGTAAGATAAGTGCGAGTCTCCAGGACGGATGGTGTGCCGAGGCAAGTGCTGAGGATAGGCAGAAGCTGGGGGTGATTGAGTGTGGGAGGTCAGGGACCCAAAGGATGCATAAGGGCCCTGGTACCCAATCAAAGCAACTGTGAGATTAGCAGAGGCGAGAATGTGGGAAGGAGGAGGTGAAGAGGAAAGTCCTGCTCAAGAGGGGAGGGGGAGGCTGTTCCATAGAAGGGAGCCAGCTGAGGAAAGCGATCTCCTGCTCTCTGTTTAGCTGAACGCTTTACACGCAAAGAGTTGGTGCCAGAGGAGCGCAGCAGTCTATAAGGGGAATATTTAGTAAGAGAGAGTTGCAGATAGAGTGGTCCCAATCCCCAGGAAGCCTTGTGTATGATACAGAGGGATTTGAATTTAATCTGTGAAGCAACCAGGAGCCAGTGAAGACTTTTATGGGTAGGAGAGGTGCAGTCCCTGGGTTTAAGGCCAAGGATAAGTCTTGCTGCCCTATTCTGGATTAGCTGTAGGGGACGCAGAGTTGAAGAAGGTAGATTCAGCAGGAGGCTATTGCAATAGTCAAGCCTGGAGAGAACCCGGGCTCGGGTAACATTGAGTTTTTGGGGGAAAGTGAGATTATTATTATTATTAAAAGGTAGAGTTCCTTTGAGAAGGAAGAGCTGAAAGTGGGACTTCTTGGAACTGTCCCGGGTATGAGGGAGGGAGGAAGGAGAGAGAGGAGTTGAAAATTACTCCAAGGTTTCTGGCTTCAGAAGGAGGAGCAGGGGCGAGAGCCCATGGAGGAAGGCCAGAGTGAAGGGAAGAAGGTGGGAGCAGGGGTCCCAATGGGAAGGATCTCAGTTTTGCTGGCATTGAGGCAGAGATCATTGGAAGTGCACCAGGGCAGATAGGCAGTCAGGGATGATGGAAGGTGCAAGAGGGTCAGCAGGAAGTTTGAAAAAGAGTTGTATCATCTGCGTAACAGTGGACTTTGGGGGAGAATGAGGAAACGAGGAGTTCCAGCTGTGTGAGGTAGATGTTAAAGAGCCAAGGGAAGAGGAGAGAGGAGAGGAGAGGAGAGGATAGGAGAGGATAGGAGAGGAGAGGAGAGGAGAAGAGAGGAGAGGAGAGGAGAGGAGAGGAGAAGGTGCCCAAGATGACTTGGAAAAAGTGGTTACATAGGAAAGAGGTCACCCAGTCCAGTGCCCGTTCTGAGATACCAAGGGTATCGTGGAGCCTTTGTATGAGGATGTAGTGGTTGACTGTGTCAAAGGCAGAGGAGAGATCAAGTAGGATGAGGACAGCTGGGGAGTTGGAATCCAGCGATGCAAGCAGTTCTTCACAGGTGTTCAGAAGAGCAGTTTCCATGCCTCTGGATGCTCAGAATTCAGATGGATGGTCGTGGAGACCCTCAACAAGTTCAGTTTGAGAGTTGAGCTGGGGCAAGGCCAACTTCTCCAGAAGTTTCCCCAGGAGGGGGGTGATGGAAATAGGGTGGTAGTTGGCTGGGCAGGTAGGCTCTGCTAATGGTTTCTTAAGGAGAGGGTGGTTGAGGGAGGAGGGGAAATATCCTGTGGCAAAAGAGTGGTTGCAGAGATTAGCGATTGCAGGGGCAAGAGAGACAATGTTGTCCTTGATGGTTCTGGTTGAGAAAGGGGAAACCTGTTTGGAAGCGACCTTCATGGAGCGGACAACTCTGGTGACTTCTTCAGGTGTGACAAGAGCGAAGGAAGAGAAATGGGAAGAAGGCGGATGAGGAGCCAAGGGAGGCATTAGGGTGTGGGATTGGTTGGGAGGGTGAGTAACAAGGCGAGTTCAGGATGTCCTGAGTTTTGATGGTGAAGGGAGTGGCCAGTGTGTTGCAGAGGCCCTGGGAAGGTAGAGGGGGGACTGCGGAAGGGTTGGCTAGTTCCTGGCAGATTTTGGAAAGTTGAGCCGTGTTGTTGTATGCACCAGATACCTGTGCCTGAATGTGGATCCCTTTCTTGGCATGGATGGGAGAGTCTGTATTGCCTTTGGAGCAAGTGGCAGGCCAGTCTGTCAGAGGGTGAGCTTGAAGTTTGCAATTTCCATTCTGCCACACTGCACTTTCGTTTCAGGGCAGCAGGTTGGTAGTCCTACCAGGTGTTGCACCTAGAGGTGGGCTTCAGGCAGACCCTCATGACTGGGGCAAGAATGTCAAGAGTGTTGGTGATGGCCAAGTAGAAGTTGCTGAGAGCCGTGTTGCCGGTAGAGTCTGAGTTAGGGGGCCCAGAGGGGGGAGGGGAGATAAAGTTGGAAGTGAAGGCAGCAGCTGCCACTTGTTTCATCCGGTGGATGTTCATGAATGAGATTGGCAGGGCTTTTGGAGCTGCGGTCAGAGGAACAAAGGGACCCGGTGGGAGGAGAGAAGAGTGGTCTGAGCAAGAGAGAGGGGTGACCAGAGGAGATGAGAGATGGAGGTCAGAGTGGATGAGGGGGTCCAAAGTGTGCCGGTCCAGCAGGGAGAATGGGGAGGGATAGAGAGGTGCAGAGGTCAATGAAAACAGCGGATGCTGTGCCAGGCGAGTCTAATTGGATGTTGAAGTCACCCAAGATGAGCAGAGTGGAGGAGGTAGAAAGTAAGGAGGAACAGAAATCAGCCCATTCAGAGAGGAACAGGGAGGTAGCACCTGGTGGTCGGTAAATGGTAGCAATGGTCAGGGTGGAGGAGGGAGAGATGACCAACTTGCATACCAGGCTCTCAAAGGAAGAGTAGAGCTGGGTGGGTAAAATGGAGGAAGAAACCCACTCAGGTCAGATTAAGGCAACCCCACTGCCAGGTCGAGGCTTGGAAATGATCTTGAAGCCGTTGTGTAGGAAGGAGTCAAAAGCAGTGACTGAGCTGGCATTCAATCATGTCTCGGTAAGAGCGAGAATGTCAAGGTCAGTGACTTCAAGGAGATGTCAGCAGAGTCTTTGTTGGCTGAGTGGATGTTAAAAGTTACCAGGTGGAGGCGGTCTCTGCCTTTGAAGGATTTCTGAGGTGGAGTAGAGGAGCGTGGTACTCCAGTCAGAGAGGATGTGGGGGGGCAGGGAGAGTGGTAGGGGGAGAGGCAGGAGAAGGAAGAAAGTTGAGGAGGAACGGCAGGATCTGGTTAAAGAGAAGGTTGGCTTGAGGACCCTGAACCAGAATAGTGCCAGTGTGGTAGATATTAATGATGCAGCGGGATGAGAAGAAGCCCGCCAAGAGGACTTCCCACTTGCCACCATTAATGAGAGAGGATTTGAAAGGAGAAAGAGTAGAGGTGAGATGAGTATCCCATAGCTCTGGAGAGGGGACAGAGAAAAGGATTTCAGTGAAGATCTCTCTGGAGGATGCGCTAACATTGGTGTCTGCGATGGGAAGGCCAGGATTTGCACCCAGAATGTGTTTTTTGTGCTTTTTACATCCAGACTTCGTGGAGAGAGGGAGGATAGATGGTAGTGGAGCAGTTTGAGAAAAAGAAAGGAGAGATGGTGAGTGCCATCTCAGTGGTAGAGAATAGATGAGAGAAAGAAAGAAGGGGTGGTGGTCTGCACTGCACAGTCCTGGGCCTTACTCCAGAGGCGGCCTAGTAGTTATGAGGGCACAGATACAATTCAGATAAATATAGGTGGGGTGCAGGGTTCATTGGCTGACCAACCCTCTGTTTGAATTATGCACAGTGTGTGTTTGGGTGCGGTATTAACTCACTTGTTCCCCAGAGTATAAACCAGACCCCCTTGCCCACTCACCTAGTCTACAGCTGGATTTCTGAGTCTACACTCTGCAGGGGCTGCTGCTGCCGGAATGACCAAATCCATTGGTGATTTTCTGCCTCTCTAAAGACCAGAAGAAACCCACTGTGGGGTTCCTTTCCCCTCACCCAGCGGGGACGACTGGACCACAGCTCCTGCTTCAAGGCCTCATCTCCCTGATGCTCATGACCATGCTTGCATTGCAGTATCCAGAGGTGGGCGCCTCTTTGCTGCCAGCCCCCTGAAGACTCTGACGAACCGACCAGAGAATCTTCACCTAATGCAAGCGCTCTGGTTCAGTCTCCTCTCACCTGGGAAGCTCGAGAGGCCATGCTGCCTCAAATCCTGCAACTGCACTGCCGAACTCCCTTTGCCGGTTCATCTTCCGAGGCTTGCTCCTTTCTGGTGTATTTCCATCAACTTTTTTCTTCAATATCCTCTCTTCGTTGGGGTCTCGCCAAGCCGATTATGTAAGGGAGTTTTACTAAAGTCTGCCTATGGTAGGAGACACTTCTTTTAGTGTACAGGGCTCCATCTCTTAGTATTGGCCTGAATTACCCAAAAGGTTTGGTAGCAATGGCTGAGCAGCCAGGTTTAGTCTAGGAGGGGAAGGACTGTAGTAGATCACAAAGACCTTTGAGCACACAAGCAACCAAGAAGACACTTACACACTTGCAGTCAATGGGCCTCATTACGACCCAGGCGGTAAGGGGTTTACGGCAGCGTAAACAGCGCCGACCCTTACCGCCTGATTCCGAGGTCCCTTAGCGCCATGGAGGATTTAACACCTGCTTTTAGCAGGTGTTAAAATCCATGGCGCTAAGGGACCTTGTTGTTAATTACGCCACCGTAATTTACGGTGGCGTAATTAACGCCTTCCCCACTCCCATTATGCCCTAAGGGGCAAAAATGGGAATGGGGAAGGGTAAATGGGGATTGGGGACTTACCGCCCCGCCAACCTCGGAATGGGGCGGTAAGTCCGCCAACCACCATGGCGTAAACATAGTTTACGCCATGGTGGTAAAGGTACGACCCAGGCGGTAACTTACCGCCTGGGTCGTAATGAGGCTGAATATTAAGTTTACTTTACAGTTCAGGTAAGTAAGATAAACATTATACATATGTACAGTAAGACATTTGCAGTTATAACTCACTTCAGTGGTAACCTTAAAATGGAACTCTGGTAAGAGAAAGAGTTTCTTCGGGTTAGCGAAAGCATTTATCAACCAATCATTACAGTATGGTAATACTAGTATGTAAAATAACTTAACACACACTTTCAGAATAGTTGGAAGCAATTTAAGGTAAGTAAAATCACTTTGACATTTCTGTTTCAGGAAATAATGAAATAGAACACTACCAAAACAGAGCAGGTAATACTTGCATTACATTTACACAGGCCTTAGGCTTTAAAAGGCCATTCCTATCTAGATATGAATGTTTCAAAGTCAGATTGGGGGGTAGAACTAGCAAAGAACAGTGTGTAGAATGTCAAGGGTTCCAGAAGAAGACTTGTAGCATGTAAGTACACTTCTTTGTTGGGTAAAGGGTTTAGGGTCTTAAGAGAAGACTCCCTGTAGGCTCACATGTGTTGGGCCTGGGCGAACGTGTATGGGCCAACTCCCAAACACCTGAATCAGCCCTCTAGACAACACAGGAACAGAAGAACAACTCTAGGTAAGTTTTACCAATAGTCCCACAGTACCTTAAATGTGAAGAAGAGGATGCAACACGATGGCCCCACGATGCAGCAGCAGCAGACCCAGTCACCGGATTCTTGGTCAGGCATACTGAAGAAGGGACACTGGAATGGATCTCGCAGCAGCAGTTGAGTGGAGAGGCCTTCAGCAAAAGATTCTTCTCAGTTCTGTGGTTATGGCGCCCTTTTCAAAGCACCAGTGAATAACTGTTATTGCCTGGTCGATTCAGCTTGTTCTCTCGGTCCAGCACTTTGAAGAGGGGACTTTAGTGAGCGGAATCATGTCTCTGGCGGTCCAGAAGGAGTCCACCAAAGTTTCAGGAGGTTTGGGTCTTCAGAAGGTGATGCACTGCACGATGGCCAAAGGTCCCAGGGTATTGTCGAATTGCAGCCAGATAACGGTCACAGCACGTCGAGGGACAGCCCAAAATGCAGGTTGTCTTCAGACTGGTTGGTCCCACCACTCTAAGGGAGGAAGCCATCCAGTTTGGCGCTTCCTTGTCAGTTGAAAAGGGGCACTGGAGCAGCAGCATTACTCAAATTGCTCTGGCGGTCCTTGAAGATTGCTACAGACATCCTCATTCTCCTCCTCTTTGGAATGGATCTTCCGGTTGTCGACTCTGGCTTCAGCATCAATAGCCTCCCCTTTTATGCAGAAACCCAGCCATTCAACATGCATACTTCCATTCATATTTGGGTTGGGGCTGTCCCAAAGAACAGCCAGAAACCCAGTTTGAAATGTATCCAGGCAGGCTCACTGGAGGACAAAGACCTGAGGCATATCATGACCTCTCATTTTCCTGTCCTCCCAGACACAGTGGTGCCTTCACATGGGCTTCACAAAGGGACCCCGGCAAAGACAAACCGGGGCCTCCCCCACCGAGCACGGCAAAATAAGGATCAAGAAAGAACAAGCCATCCTGAGTTGGCAAATACAAATGACCGGACCATTTTGGATCAATGGTTTTCTATGTGTCACTTACTGCTGCTGTGAATGCCCTCGGAAATATAAGTTTCACAAAAATGGTAGAAAATCGTCCACTGCCATCAGCCACTCCGATGAATGTGTTACTGTAACTAGAACATTACAGGAGACGGGAAAAAACGGTTATAAAGTTATCCCCTCAGCACTCCACATAAGGTGGGGTGAGCTGTTCTCACAAAGAAAAAGAGTTGGTAGGATAAAATGTATCCCCCTATCCTTGGGAACAGTCATTATCACATGTAAAACTAATTAAACCAAAAAGGGGAGCTCGGGGAGCTTCCAGCAGCATACATTGGGGTGCTGCAGTAGGAAATTACAGATGCCATAGAAAAAGATGTGGTTAAGTAGACTCCATCAAAATAAACCAAAAAAGGGGTGCCCAGAGTAAAAAACAAGAATGGATAAGTGGGGAAAAAGGTTCCCGCTTACTCACGAGAGTCAGAGAAAACCCAATAGTCCAGCACAAAAATGCTGGGGTACTCACCAGGAGAGGAGCCCATCACACAAGATGGACATTCTACCTAACGGATTCCTTTCCTCAGAGGCTAGATCCTGTGTCCGAGAAGAACATCACCGGCAACCACTGACTCGTGTTCTGCTGTTTTGGCTTTTACACTGGACCTGGAGAATCTCAAAATTGAGAATAGCCCTTCTCCAGCAATGGATCTTTTATAGATTCACATGCTTTGAATATTCCCTGTTGTCGGGCTGGGAATCCTTGGATACCTTTTTCCTACCTCATAATAAGGAATGTGATAAATCTTATAATGTCCTCACTCCTTTCCTCATGTGGTCAGGGGATGGCAGCCGCTACCTGATTCTGACCTTGGGCGTGGCTATCCGAGAGAGCACCACATGGGGGGAGGTGACCCTCAAGAGTGGGGATGGAGGGGGTGAGACATTGTCAGATGAGACATGGTATCCCCCTTTCCCTTTTAGGGATGTCCCCTCCCTTCCTCATTCATTTGACATATGTGGAAAAGGAAAAAAGCAAACATGACTGGCTCTTCTCTACGTGTACATAACCCAATCTACACTACCAAGATGAAGAAGAGGGACGGGGAAATAAAGATCTGCAAAGCCCAAAAACCAACATGCTCTAGTTGTTGGAAGGAGTGGCGCCGTGGCGGGATCTTTAAATCCCTGACAGCTGACTGGCAAGAAGGGTCACTGATCCCATTTGAATATTGAATGCATGGAAGAGGCTGAGGCATATGAAACTGAAAATATGGCTGAGAAACCTGTAAGAAGTCCTGGCAGGAGAGTAACCAGGTGAGGAGCAGATCTGGGATCCGCACCCGTAAAGGGTTGTGCTGTACAAAAGTCCTGGTAGGAGAGTATACCAGGCATTTGCGAGTCTGGAACCCACACCTAAGTTGTGGGACTTTGAAAAGAGAATCCAAAAGAAGATTCATGCCTTTAGGATTTTGAGTTGTGTGTTACATCTTGAAAAGAGAATCCCAAAGGAACCTTCATGCTCTTAGGATTTTGAAATGCATTGCACGTAGAAAGGACTTGGGGGATATGATATGATATAGCATTTATAACGCACCTATACACAAGTGTTTCAACGCGCGACGAGACAAGGGATTGCGCAAGTGCAGGGTAGGGGAAAAGTGCAAGGGGGAAGGTGGAAGAGGGAGGGGAAGTCAGTATATAGGATAACAGTAAATAAATAAAATAATAAATAAGAATAATAAGTGCAGCCAGCTGGAGGCGGGTGCCGGTAAGTGCAAACATCAGGTGTCGAGTGCTGGTAGGGGGCAGTAGGGATACAGAAACAGCCCCAGAGTGCAACGGTTGCAAGGGGGCAGTGTAGGGGGGCCAACTGGCTGGCAGGCAGGTGACCTGGTCCCAAGAACAGAGGGTAGCCAGGTGGCCAGTGCAGTATCAGTTTCAGCCAGGAATTCAGCAGGGCTGAGGAGGAGAGAAAGAAGCAAAGAGGAAGGTCTTGAGGTGCTTCCGGAACTGGAGATAGTTCTCCTCAATTTTCAGAGAGGCAGGGAGGCTGTTCCAGAGGGAGGCCCCAGCTGAAGAAAGCGATGTACCACCAACTCGTTGCTTGGAGGAGCGACTGACCCTGAGGGAGTTGGAGGCAGATGAGCGAAGAGCTTGAGAAGGAAGATATTTAGGTAGAGCGAGTTGAAGGTATTGGGGCCCCAGAAGGCCTTGTGGACAATGCACAGTGTTTTGAACTTAATCCTCACAGCCAATAGTTTGGCAAAGGGAGTCTGTTTCATGACAAGTACAAAAAACAGGGAGTTCAATGAACATGCAGAATAGCCAGCCAGGTTCATGGAGTTAGTCTGCACTCCAACTTCCCTCCAATTATGTTACAATCATTCATCACCTCAGTGGTCATGTGTCAATTATTTCTTTGTAGTTTGGCCTCGAGTCTGGTCTTAGTCTGAGAAAATTAAGAAGTATGGGTATGGCAGGAGTCCATGTGTAGGTGTGAAAGTGTCATCCCTTCCTGCCTGCCTTGTCACGTGATTCAGACACTGTGAAATCGGCCTCTTCTTCATGCACTTTCGTGTATTTGATTTAATTCTGCCAGTCTTCTACCATCTGTGGCTTATCTTGACCTTTCTGAACAGGATACTGTGTTCTTTTTATTTTCTTTAATTGTATCCACTGTCGGCCTATTCCATCCCGATACGACCTTGGCTTCTTGGCATGGTTACCTTCAGCTGGGGTTCTCTCCGTCTTAATTCTCGATTTGTTTGCTGCAGCACTCTTCTCTTGAGACCTTTAGTAACCTTTGTTTAATTGTGTTTCTGCATCTTGACATCAATTTCTTCACCTTATGCTCAGGATGTCACTTTTTCATGGTATCTTACTGTCCAGGTTTTCTTAGGTGTCGGTACTTCAATAGGTGCTGTTATTCTGATAGGCACTGGGTAGAGCCCAACTTCGGCTCTCTGCTGATTTATCTGTTCTCCATACATCACATATTTTGGCATGAACGTACCTGGCACTTCAAAGCGGGTGTCTGGAGTGTGAATGATACTTGGCACTTCCTATTCACTCCCCCCTATGGGCGATTCATCAACCACTCTCACTTCTTTCCTTGCACTCACTTTCCTGTCATCCTCTGGATCTATACATCTAGGTCTGCAGAAATGTTCGTTTGGGGTCCATATCTTTATCACTCCCTTCAAACATCCTGCTGTTCTTACATGCTCGTCTTTGTTCCATGTCATTACTGACATTTTGCACTTGAATTATAATAGATCCATTTTCCCACATATTTTCTATGTTTCTTTGGATACCGAAACCTTGTTGCTTCTGGTGCATAAATGCTGGCCTTCATAAAGTCTCAAAGTCTCTTATTTCTTCATCAGTCAGGTCTTTGGGCTTCCATCCTGACTCGACATCAATCATGATTTTCATCCCTATGGCTTTTTTTGCAGTTTTCTGGCACTGAGAGATTATTATCTTGATAACACAGAATCCAAGCAATATCATCACCAACAGGGCTCCTAGGAACTTGAACGCGTCTGCCATCCATTGTGGAACCCATGAAAACAGCGATCCAAACCAACTGTCATCATGAACATCATCAACTTCATCAATCATCTGGTTCTGTGGTTTTGTCACCATACCTATGGCTTCTGTTAAGGTTCCATTTTCGTCATTGTGTGACGGTATAAATGTGCAACATGATTCTTTATAGCTGTGATCATGTCTGGGACATATCTGTTCTGGAGAGTCATTAGTCGAATCGCTCTGAACTCTTCCTTGATTGCATTGAATCCCTTTATGGTTGTGTTGATGGTCTGCAGTAACTCCCATCCGGTTATCTGCAACCATTTACTATTTGCTCCAACATGAACTCTTGGCATCAAGATCAAGGTAAATACTGAAGAAGTCTGACTGAATAGTCTATGCTCATATGGGATAGCATCAAAGGCTTCTATTGATTTGGCAGAGAAGTAATTTTCTCTTTTCATCCTGGTTGTCAGTTCCACAGATCTCTTCTTCGTCAGGTGAGCATCTGCTTTTGGGAAACTGTCAATATTCAGATCACTTTTTGGAATCACCAACGCTGGAACATGAACATTCACCAATGTGCATATACCTCCCCAATTCTTCGGCAATCTGATATTTGCTTTGGATCCACATGCCCAATAATGATCCATGATCACTGCAGTACCATGCAATACCATGACTATGCATCCACTAACATTGATGGCACCATGATACCTGTACTGAAGCAAGTAAAAACCTTAGGAGTTTACCTAGATGCAAATCTCTCGATGACCAAACACATCAGCAGCCTTTCATTATCCACCTCATATACTGCCAAACTAAATACCCTTAGCCGACTATTCCTCTCCCCCACCAACTGCATTACCCTGGCCAGAGCCCTGATTCTCTCAAGACTCGACTATTGCAACGTATTGCTACTAGGAACGTCCATCACCAATCTAAAAAAAACTCCAATTGATACAAAATAAAGCCCTACGGGCCGCACTAGCAATGAGAAAGTCTGACCATATCTCCAAAACCAGAAGAGGTCATCACTGGCTGCCTATCGCAGCCAGAGTTATATTCAAAACCCTATGTAACACCTTTAAATGTCACCAGGAAAAAGCACCCGCCTACCTAAATAAGGCACTAGCAAAAAAAGAATCTACCAGATCTCTAAGATCCATCAACCTCCTACTTCTTACCACGCCTCGGTACAAAAACTCCAGAGCGGGGGGCAGCAGCTTCCAATACCTAGCACCCAAACATTGGAATTCCCTCCCACTCAGCATTAAAAAAGAGGAATCCTTTATGGGCTTAAAAAGGGCACTCAAAACGTGGTTATTTAACCAATACGAATAATGCCTTCCACCATTGTAATTGTATATATGCTGCACCGTTTATTTCTTTACTCGTCTTATGTATATATTGTTATGATTGTTGACTGTAACTTCGCTACAATTTTTCACTGAATATAATTTAACAAGCTGTCTGTAACCTCGCGGTCATACCCAAGGGTTTGGGCGTGTAATAAATAAACACATAAAAATAAATAAAATGTACCATTCCTGTGGCATCGAAGATGCGTCCACAGTTCTGATTTTCTCCCATTTTTTTCGTGCCATTATTCCTGAAGCACAGTTTGGAATTCTCCAATGGCACTATTTGTAGGGATCCTCCTCTATCTTTGTCCCATGTTAGCAGTCTTGCAAGTCTTGGCCATAATGGTTTGCATATCATCTGTGTATTTTCAATCATTTCTTTACAGTATCCAATGATCATCCATGCTCTGCAGATCACTTCTCCTTTCTCCCATCCTTCTGGAGAAAGCACTGTTCCCCAGATTTGCATTTGACCTCTGTTCTTCCAACTTCAAGCTTCTTCTGGAATTTTACCTTTAACGTTCAGCTTTTTGTTTGTTTCTCTTCTGATCTCCACTCCTTTTACTCCAGTTTTCTCATATCGGATCACAGTGTTCTTTGTTTTGCCATTGTTTCTCGTCTTTATGTCTTGGACATAATCATCTTCATCTGGATCAGTTGCATCAGTTGCCCATTTGAGTGAAGCATCACTCCCCATGAACTGGCCTCTGGTCGTGTGCTGTCTGCACATCTATTTCAACAGCTACAAAGATTTTTGACTTCCCCATGCTGTACAGTAGGGTGTACACACAAAGCATTCTTCCTCTGAAGTTCATCTTCCAACTTCCTTCATATGTTGATACCATATGTTGTTTCCCAAGTGTGCTGTGCTGTCCAGGTAATCGTTCAGTTCGTTATTGTGTGCTCCTTCGAATTCTTAAGAGCTTCCTGTAGTTTGCTATGACCACATCCTTAAACACATCCGTATAGCTTCTTCTTGCTGGAGGATTCTCAGGTATCTCCATCAATGATCCAGGCATGTGCTTATGTTGGCTTATTTTTGTAGACGTTTGCGCAATTTGCTTCATCCTTTCAAGATACCAACCAGGCAAGAAAAGGTCTCTTATGATTTCTGCTCTTGTCTTCTCTCCAGGCACTGCCCTGATCTCATGTCTTGCATGATCAGGTGTGTTTGCAGATGTTGTCTCCGTTTGCTTATTCTCTAAAGCCTTTTGTCTCTTTAAAAGTTGAGCTTTCTCCATTTGTCTCTCAACTTCTCTTAGTGTGGAACTTCGAGGGGATTGGGTCCTCCGACGTATTCCATATCTATGACAGGTAATGGAAAATCTTAGGAAAATCTTTGGCGTCGATGCGCCGTCCCCGAGGACCTCCTCCGACGGCCGACGTCACCCAATGTGATAAGTAGGACGCACGACGCCCATAGTCTCAGTTCTGTTTTTTTTTCCGCGAACGTGTTCGCTTCATGAATCTCGGTACGCCTCGACTCGTTGGTGTTTGCTGTTTTCTATTCTCGGTTCGTTGAACCTGTTCAGTTTTGTTGTGAAGACCTGTTCGTGGCGATGTCTTTCTCGTCTTCAACCCCGCGTCCGGGCTTCAAGAACTGCGGGGACTGTGGGGCCAAGATGTCGGCCACAGACTCGCACGACGCCTGCCTCTGGTGCCTCGGGGAGGCCCACGATACGGACGACTATGTCGACTGCCAGTCGCTCACTTCAAAGGCCTTGCGGGAACCCAAGAAGAAGCTGTCGGTAGGCCGGGTGTCTAAGCCCCGGAAGTCAAGGTCTGCGGGGCTTTCGACGGATGACTCGAGGGGCGACTCTCCGTGTCATTGTTGGAAGTCCGGTGGGTCTCCTTCCAGGAGTCGGTCTCACCACTACTCTGCCTCTTCGAGGCATACCAGGAAGCGCCGGCATAGGTCGCCTTCCCCGTCCTCTTCCGAGGATTCCGCCCGTCGGCGGGTTGCTTATCCCTCCATGCAAGCGACACCGGAGGAATGGGCTTCCTTCGGGAAGCAGATGCTAGCGATTCTTGAATCGCAGGGCACCGGTCCGTCCGCGCCTCCGAGTGGGGCAGGTCGGCACCAGTCGAGAGACACCGCTCGTACGCCTTCGGGCTCGGGTGGTCGCACGGCTCGCGGGAGAGGTCCCGCTCGGACAAGGGTAGCCGTTCTCGCCATGCTCGTGCCAGGTCCCGGTCCTCGACACGCTCAAGACCGTGTGATCCTGTGCCGTCTTCGAAGTGTGGCGCTGAGGTCGTCAACGATTTCTCTCGAGGCTCCTCCTCCAAGGGGGTCATCGACGCCGTCCGCGCCTAGGTTGTCGAGAGACACGCTCGGAGCTCGGGCTTCTGCAGCTGACGTCGACGCCGATTCGCTCGACGTCAACGCCTTTTCTGTCGACACCGGCGCCGACTCGTTCGACGCCCTCGGCGCCTTTTCTGTCGACGCCGGCGCCCTAGACGCCTTTCGAGGCGGTGGTGTCGGAGGGGCCCCGTGACACAGGGTTGCCCCTAGAAAGGCTGTGGCTAAGGTCCGGCACTGCTTTGGGGCCTGGTTCCGGTTACGGTTCCAGATGACCTTATCTCGGGCCATAGCCAGTTTGTTGACCTGAGGCAGTCACTGCATGATGCCAGTGGACTGGACACCTCTCCGGAGGTGGAGTTTTGTCGGCCGGAGCCTGGCACTCATGCCGATTCTTCATATCGGCGCCTTATGTCTCGGGTTACCGAGTACTTGGGTTGGTCAGCTCCCCCAGGGAAGTTCGTTCAGGATGATCTCACGGACATCCTTGATCTCGGTCCACCCACTGACCCGGTTTTGCCTTTTCATATGGCTCTGCAGAGAAGGGTGGCAGCGGTTTGGACTGCTCCGGAGAGTCTCCCAGCAGTGGGCAAGTCTTTGTCGCGAAAATACCATCCAGCCAGTAGCGACCCCTGCTACTTGTCTAGGCACCCCACCCCGGAGAGTTTGGTGGTGCAGGCGGCTACGGCCCCGGCAAAGCAGGCGTCGTATCCTACCATCCCTCCGGATAGGTACGACAGGGCGAAGAAAGTGTTTTCTTCGGGGGGGTATGGCGCTTCAGGCGGCCCTCTCCATATGTGCCTTGTCTCGTTTCACACACACTCTGTGGAACTGTGTTGCATTAGCGGCTGATCATATTCCCGAAGGGGGGACAAACGGGATGGTTTCCTTGCTATGGTTCAGGATGGCAAGCATGCTATGTGTGAGGCCTTTCAGTCGGGTTTGGACTTGGCGGATTGTGTCAGCTGGTCCATGGCAGCGAGCACCGTAATGCGCAGGTTTGCGTGGTTGCGGAAGTCTGGGTTCGCTCCTGATTTGCAGTCCCGGCTCCTCAACATGCCTTTTGACGGTGAACACCTTTTTGGCAGCAAGTCTGACGAGAGCCTTGAGAGGTTGCAGACCTCCAAAGCTGCAGCGAAGTCGTTGGGCGCTGCAGTTCGCCAACCTCCGCCTTTTCGTCCTAGGGGACAGCAATGGAGGGGAGGTTCCTTTCGCTATTACTCGTCCTTCAGTAAAGCGAGGGGAGCGAGCAGTCAAAGAGGCCATCGTAAGAGTGCCAGAGGTGGAAACAAAGGTACTCGAGGTGCCAAGGCCGCTCGGGCAGTTGCCTCTTTGCCCTCAGGCAACGCCGCAGCCGCTACCACTCAGTCATGAGGCCAGGTCCCATGGTTCGCCGGTTGGGGGAAGGCTGGCGCAGCATCTTGTAGAGTGGCAAGCCATTACTTCGGATGTGTGGGTTCTGGAGATCATAACCCACGGCTACTGTCTTCCTTTTCGGCAGAGGTCTCACGACAATCCACCAGGGAACCTCTCTTTGAAGTGTCCGGATCCGCTCCTTGCGCAGGAAATTCAAGCCCTGCTGGAGAAAGGCGCCATAGAACTGATGCCTGTAGCGGAGAGGAACAAGGGATGGTATTCCCCTTATTTTTTTATTTCGAAGAAAGACGGGGGATTGAGACCCATCATGGACTTGCTTGGTTTGAACAAACTCCTCAGGAAGGACAAGTTCAAGATGGTGACTCTTTCTCAAGTCCTCCAGACCCTTCAACTTCAGGACTGGTTGGTGTCTCTCGACCTCAAGGATGCTTACTTCCATGTGCCGATCCATCCAAGCACAAGAGGTACCTGAGGTACGCGGTTGGCGACTCGCACTTTCAGTTTCGGGTCCTGCCGTTCGGATTGACCTCCGCCCCGACGGTTTTCACCAAGCTCATGGTGGTGGTGGCAGCGTATCTCAGGAAAGGGGGGATTCACGTCTACCCCTACCTGGACGATTGGTTGATCAGGGGGAGCTCTCCCGAGCAAGTCCTGGATCATCTGTCCGTCACCTGCCACTCCCTTCACAGGCTGGGCTTCTCCCTCAATTTAAAGAAGTCCCATTTGACACCAACTCAGAGGCTCGAGTACATCGGAGCAGTGCTCGACACGTCCCTGGGGCAGTGTTTTCCTCCTCAGGTGAGGGCTCTTCACATTCAGCAGATGGTGCACAAGTTTCAGCTTGCACAAAATCTCCCAGCGTCCGAATTCTTGAGACTGCTCGGCCTCATGGCATCCTGCTTCTCCAGCATGGGGTCTGGCATAGATTCACATGCTCATGAATATTCCCCGTCGTCAGGCTGGGAATCCTCGGTAAAGAAAAAATCAGTATCAGTTTTGTTTCTGATCTGTCTTTCGTAGTAGTAACCAATCACTGATCTCTGCGTCATACTGACCACAGCCAATGACTGCCCTCTACCTAAGCCCCGCCTCTGGCAGCCATCGTCAGATTTTTACCGCACATTCAAGTGTTGGGATCCTCGTGCTATTGCTCTCGCGCGTTAGTGCTATTTTTCACGTTTTTTCTCAGAAAAATTTCTCTTTTTTTCGGTCAAAAGAGCCTCAATCTCCACCGTTTCTTCATCCGATCAACGGGGACCGGTGTCGGATTCGTCTACGCCCCTTAAGGGTGAAGATTTCGTCGAGCCACGCATTTGGAGGACTCCAGAAGTTTCTCAGGCCCATCTCGAACATGGCCCAGGAGAAGGGAAGCTCGACTCCCGGAAAGCTGTTGAGGGTCTACCCTGGATGCCAGCTTCAGAATATATTTAAGGAGGACGAACACTCCCTTTGCCTTTACTGCCTACATGAGGACAAGACCCACGTGGAGAAGGACTGTGCGTTTTGCGGCAATATGTCAGAGCGGACCATGAAGGACCGCCATCAACGACTCGCCAACTGGCTGGAAGGAAAGAACCTGTCAGGCGAGAAGAAGAAGTCCGAGCGGTCTTCTAAAACCTTTGAGGGCGCCCCGGCGACGGGGGTCCAACAGAAGGCCAAGCACCGCGAGTCCGCTGGCACCGGGAGCGCCGAACGGTCGGGCTATACGGGCGCCAGGCAGGGCGCATCCTCCCCGGCGCCATCAACCACGAGCCAACGCTCTGGCTCTGGTAAGAGTAAGGCCAAGCACCCGGCGAAACTCCTGGAGAGACCCCTGTCGTGCCCTAAGGCCCCATCGGAGGGGGAGCGAGGTGGTGACCCTCCCCCCAAGGCGGTGAGCGCACCTAAGGTGGTGAAAGCCTTGATCCATCCGGCCAAGGCCTCTATCGAGACAGTCGCGGCGGCCCTGGCTCAGCCTGTGGAGGCTACACCAGTGGTGGCGACCCCGGGGCCCAGAATCTCCCTGCCACCGCGGAGGGAGTCCTCTTTTGTGCCCATCGACAGGACCCCGTGAAACCTCCGACGGAGAAGAAAAAGGGGGGGCAGGAGGTCGTCGTGGACTCGGCCTCAGCCTCTGAGGAGGAGCTGATCGAAGTCTTAGGCCACGGCTCTGGCGTGGAAGAAGGCCATCCTGTCGGGAGGGACCCCGACGTGTAAGACGACGAGGGCGTCGAGGATGCCGACGGGGCTCCTGATCGCCCGTCGGATCTCCCTCAACCAGTGCCGCAAGACAACTCGGCGGCCATTTTGTTGGCTATACAGTCCTTATGCTCGGAGATAAGGACGAGACTGCCGTTACCACCAACGGAGGAACCGCTCCCGACGGGGGACCCGGAGCCAGGCCCTTCTGGGAGCCCTCCCCCTAAGAGAAGAAGGATTCTCCAGCATGGGGTCTGGCATGGATTCACATGCTCATGAATATTCCCCGTCGTCAGGCTGGGAATCCTCGGTAAAGAAAAAACCAGTATCAGTTTCGTTTCTGATCTGTCTTTCGTAGTAATAACCAATCACTGGTCTCTGCGTCATACTGACCACAGCCAATGACTGCCCTCTACCTAAGCACCGCCTCTGGCAGCCATCTTCAGATTTTTACTGCACGTTCATGTGTTGGGATCCTCGTGCTATTGCTCTCGAGCGTTAGTGCTATTTTTCGCGCTTTTTACAAAAAACTTCGATTCTTTCGGTCAAAAGAGCCTCAAGCTCCACCGATCCTACATCCGATCAACGGGGACCCGTGTCGGATTCATCTGTGCCCCTCAAGGGTGAAGATTTCGTCGAGCTACACTTCGGAGGACTCCAGAAGCTTCTCAGGCCCTGTCTCGGAGATGGCCCAGGAGAAGGGAAGCTCAACGCCCGGAAAGCTGTTCAGGGTCTGCCCTGGATGCCAGCTGCAGAACGTCTTCAAGGAGGACGAACACTCTTTCTGCCTTTACTGCCTTCATGAGGACAAGACGCACGTGGAGAAGGACTGTGCGTTTTGCGGCAACATGTCGGAACGGACCATGAAGGACCGCCATCAACGTCTCGCCAACTGGCTGGAGGGTAAGAGCCCGTCTGGCGAGAAGAAGAAGAAATCCGAGCGGTCTTCTAAGACCTTTGAGGGCGCCCCGGCGACGGGGGCCCAACATAAGGCCAAGCACCGCGAGTCCGCTGGCACCGGGAGCGCCGAACGGTCGGGCTCTACGGGCGCCAGGCAGGGCGCACCCTCCCCGGCACCATCAACCACGAGCCAACGCTCTGGGTCGGGTAAGAGGAAGGCCGAGCACCCGGCGAAGCTCCTGGAGAGGCCCCGGTCGAGCTCTAAGGCAGAGGAGGAGCGTGGCAGTGCCCCCTCCCTCAAGGATAAGGCGGTGAGCGCACCTAAGGTGGTGAAGGCCTTGATCCATCCGACCAAGCCCTCTATCGAAACGGTCGCGGCGGCCCTGGCTCAGCCTGTGGTGGCTGCACCAGTGGTGGCGACCTCAGGGCCCAGAATCTCCCTGCCTCCTCGGAGGGAGTCTTCCTTTGTGCCCATCGATAGGACCCCCGTGAAACCCTCCGTGGGGAAGAAGAAGGGGGGGCAGGGCGTCGTCGTAGAGTCGGCCTCAACCTCAGAAGAGGAGCTGATCGAGGTCTTAAGCCACGGCCTAGGCGTGGAAGAAGGCCAGCCCGTCGGAATGGACCCCGACGCAGGTGACGACGACGACATCGTCGAGGATACCGACGGGGCCCCTGCTCGCCCGTCGGATTCCCCTCTGCCAGCGCCGCAAGACAACTCGGCGGCCATTTTGTTGGCCATACAGTCCTTATGTTCCGAGATAAGGACGAGGCTACCGTTACCGACGGAGGAACCTCTCCCGTCGGGGGATCCAGAACCGGGACCTTCTGGTGTTCCCCCTACCAAGAAAAGAAGGATCCATCCACCACCTCCTTTTCAACCGTCGCGCCCCTTCCAGCCCTCCTCCCCGTCCACCCGAGGGGATGATACGGGGACTGACACGGCAGCGACGGGTACGGACGACGAGGCATACGACGAGGATTTTCCGTCGTCGCCTCCCACCAGGGCCTCTCCGCCCGACGAGATCGGATCTTTCCACTCCATGATCTCCAGGGCTTCCGAGCTTTTCCAACTCTGCCCTGAGGAGAAGAAAAAGGAAGGCTTCCTTTATCAGCGGCGCGAGGCCAAGAGGAAGACGGTCCTCGCAGTGCCTCTGTTGGACGACATTTGGGATGAGGGCCTTTCCCTCCTCAAGAACCCTTCCACGACGCCAGCTAGAAGAGACCGGTACGAGAAAAAGTACCGGGTCCCGGACACGGCCCCCCTATGCCTCCGGGCGCAGCCTACCCCGGACTCCGTCGTCTCCGCGGCAGCCAGGAAGAAAGCGGGGGGGGGGTGCGGCCTCCACATCGACTTCCCCGCCGGACGGCGAGGGAAAGAAATTGGATACTATGGGGCGTAGAGTCATCTCGTCGGCAGCGACGACGATTAAAGCGGCCAACGCCTTGGCTATCGTGGCCCGCTACGACAGGGAGCTCTGGTACAAGATAGCTCCCCTGCTGGATTTTCTGCCGGACGACAAGAGGGCGGAGGCCCTTGAGATCCTGCAGGAAGGTGAGGTGGCCTCGGACCACGCCATCACCGTGGCGACGGACATCGCCGACACTGGGTTCCGCCAGCTGGGCAACGGTGTTTGCCTTCGACGTCGTGGATGGCTCAAAGCTACGGACTTCCGGCAGGACGTCCAGACCAGAGTCCTGGACATGCCCTTCGACGGGAACAACCTGTTTGGGAAGACAGTGGACGATTCCCTTCAGGCCATCAAGGCGGATACTGAGACGGCCCGGGCCCTTGGAGTCCTGCAACGACGGACGCCCTTTCGGAGCGGCGGAGGCAAGGGCGCCTCCAAAGGTTCCGGCGGCGGTTTCGCTTCCTACCGTCAAGCGGCCCGCTCGTCGTCGCAAGAGGCCTACAGAGGACGAGGCAAGTCTAGCGGACCCCGCCGTCGTCGCCAAGGAGGTCAAGGCGGCAAGGCCGCGTCCAAGCAGGATTGAACCGGCCGTGGGGTCGGGCCCCCACCGAAGCACCCCGGTGGGAGGCCGGCTGGCGGGCTTCGTCAGCGTGTGGGAGTCCATCTCCACCGACCGTTGGGTGCTGGACGCCCTGGCCCGGGGCCACGCGCTCGAGTTTCAAAGAAGGTGCCCGCGCGTCCCCCCCGTGGCCAGGAAAGAACTTCACGTCCCTCAACTTCTCCTGGAGGTAAAGGCGATGCTCAGAAAGGGCGCCATCGAACTCGCCCCAAAGAGGCTTCGGGGCTCCGGAGTCTACTCGAGATACTTCCTCGTGAAGAAGAAGACGGGAGGATGGCGCCCCATCCTAGACCTGCGACGTCTGAACAAGTTCATCAAGGCGCAGAAGTTCCGGATGGTCACCCTCCAGCACGTCCTGGGTCAGCTGGAGGAAGGAGACTTCCTATCGTCGTTGGATTTGGAGGATGCCTACTTCCACATTCCCATCCTAAAGGGGCACTGCAAATTCCTCAGATTCGTGGTCCAAGGGCGTCATTACCAGTTCAAAGCCCTTCCCTTCGGACTACGGTCGGCACCCAGGGTATTCACCAAGTGCCTTGCACCGGTGGCGGCGCAGCTGCGCCGCAAAGGGATCCACGTCTACCCCTACCTGGATGACTGGCTCATCCGCGCCAAGACGAGGGAGCTCGCCGTGGTCCACACGGCAAGGACCGTCCAACTCCTCACGGACCTGGGATTCTCCGTGAACTACGCCAAATCCCACCTGGTGCCCGCGCAAGTCGCACTGTTTCTGGGAGCGAGGCTCGACACAGTGTCCCTTCTGGCCTCCCCGTCGGAGGAGAGGACCAGGACCATCTTGGGCAAGGTGCAACGGATGTTGGTGGCCGACGCGGCCAAAGTGAGGTCCATCAAGTCCCTCCTCGGGATGATGTCTTCCTGCATCTACCTCATTCCCATGTGCAGGCTCCGGATGCGCCCGTTGCAAGAATTCCTGGATGCGCGCTGGATCCAGACGACGGGCAGCTTCGAGGAAAGGATCAAGCTCGACGAGAGTTTCCGACGAGCGATACGGTGGTGGGGCACCCGCGCGCATCTGACGGCGGGCATGGACTTCCAGACCCCAGCCCACCAGGAGACTGTGACCACGGATGCCTCCCTGGAAGGGTGGGGAGCGCACACCGAAAATCTGCACGCAAGGGGACTCTGGCTCCCGACGGAGAAGTCCCTACATATCAACGTCCTGGAGCTCCGTGCAGTGTTTTGGGCCCTCAGGTCCTTCCTTCCGTCCCTCAAGGGCAAGGTGGTGAGGATCTTCACCGACAACACCACCACCATGTTTTACATCAGGAAACAGGGCGGAACCAGGTCCCCAGCGCTGTCCAAGGAGGCGCAGGACCTGTGGCATTGGGCCGTCGCCCAAGGGATTTTTCTGGTGCCGTTTCATCTGGCAGGGATAAAAAACACCATCGCTGACTCACTCAGCAGGGAGCTGCGCTCGTGCCACGAGTGGGAACTACGGCAGGATCTGGTGGATCGCCTCTTCCGACGGTGGGGCACACCCCAGATCGACCTGTTCGCGACGGCGACGAACACCAAGTGCCGGAGGTTCGCCAGCAGGTTTCCCCAGACGAGGAGCATGGGCGATGCTTTCTCGTTCCCCTGGGAGGGCCTGTTCCTCTACGCGTTCCCTCCCTTGCCTCTGCTAATCCGGCTCGTCAACCAGCTCAAGAGGTCACGGTGCAGGATGATCCTCGTCGCACCTGCGTGGCCGAGGCAGATATGGTTCCCGGACCTTCTGGACTTGTCAGCGTCCCCGCCGATCAAGCTGCCGGCGGACGCGGACCTACTCTCCAGGGAAGGAGGCGCCATCCTCCACCACGACCCGAAGTCGCTGAACTTGCAGGCCTGGCTCCTGCAGCGCTAGAGTTTGGAGGATACGACATACCGGCCGATTGCAGAGAGGTTCTTGCAAAGGCCAGGGCGTCCTCGACTCTTAAATGCTACGGACACAAATGGAAGAGGTTCTCTGTCTGGTGCCACGCACAGAAGATTAACCCTCTACGGATTACGGCTCCCCAAGTACTGCCGTACCTGCTGACGCTGGCCAAAGCTGGTCTGGCACGCGCGTCCATCAAGATTCATCTTGCTGCGATCTCCCGATACACCAGAACCACGGGCCGGACGTCCTTGTGGTCTCATCGTCTGGTGAAAGAGTTCATGAAGGGACTGTTCAGATCGTTCCCGCCGGTGAAGGCTCCGGCCCCGGCGTGGGAGCTCAACGTGGTGCTGACCAAGCTCATGGGACCTCCGTTCGAGCCTCTGCACTCGGCCCCGTTGAAGTTTCTATCGTGGAAAACAGCTTTTCTTGTGGCCATCACCTCCGCACGACGAGTGGGAGAGATCCAGGCCCTTTCCTGCAAGGCCCCGTACTTGACTTTCCACGACACGAGGGTAGTGCTCAGGACGCACCCCTCCTTCATGCCCAAGGTACCGTCGGACTTCCATCTCAACGAACCCTTGGTGTTACCTGTGTTTTTCCCGTCGCCTTCGTCGCGGGCTGAGAGGACTTTGCACTCGCTGGATGTAGCTAGAGCGCTGAAGTTCTACGTGGACCGCACAAAGGGTTTTCGGAAGACGTCACAACTCTTTGTGAACTTTGGACCTGTCAATCAGGGGAAGGCTCTCTCGAAGGCTTCCATCTCCAGATGGCTCTCCGGCTGTATCATGTGCTGTCACCGGTTGGCAAACCGACCGCTGCCTGGCCGTCCGAGAGCCCATTCCACCAGAGCGATCGCAGCTACCACGGCGTTCCTATCTGGTGTGCCCCTGCTGGACATATGCAGGGCTGCTACGTGGAGGTCGACGCACACCTTCACGAAGTTCTACTGCGTCGACCGGGATTCCAGGGAGGAGTCCAGGGTCGGCCAAGCAGTGCTGCGCAACCTGTTCGCCTGAGGTGAGCCTGGTGAGGAGGTAAGATGCTTAATGTTGAGTTGATGTGATGCTTAATGTTGAGCCTTTGCCACCTCCCGTGGTTGTGCATGTGTGTACTGCTATGTATTCTTTATTCATGAGCATGTGAATCCATGCCAGACCCCATGCTGGAGAAGGAACAAGTTACTTACCTGTAACTGTTGTTCTCCAGCATGGGTCTGGCATGGATTCACATGCGAACCCTCCCGCCTACCCCTCTGCGGCTCTTCACTTGGTCATACTGCCACTTCACGTGCTTCCAAATCTGAAGATGGCTGCCAGAGGCGGTGCTTAGGTAGAGGGCAGTCATTGGCTGTGGTCAGTATGACGCAGAGACCAGTGATTGGTTATTACTACGAAAGACAGATCAGAAACGAAACTGATACTGGTTTTTTCTTTACCGAGGATTCCCAGCCTGACGACGGGGAATATTCATGAGCATGTGAATCCATGCCAGACCCATGCTGGAGAACAACAGTTACAGGTAAGTAACTTGTTCCTTCACCCTCCACCTCCTTTTCAGCCATCACGCCCTGTTCAGCCCTCCTCCCCGTCCACGACACGTGGGGATGATACGGGGACTGACACGGCCGCGACGGGTACAGACGATGAGGTTTACGACGAGGATCTCCCGTCGTCACCTCCCACCCGGGCTTCCCCGCCCGACGAGATTGGATCGTTTCACTCCATGATCGCCAGGGCATCCGAGCTTTTCCAGCTCTGCCCGGAAGAGAAGAAGAAGGAAGGTTTCCTTTATCAACGGCGCAAGACCAAGAGGAAGACGGTCCTCGCTGTACCTCTACTAGACGATATTTGGGATGAGGGCCTCGCCCTCCTCAAGAACCCATCCACGACGCCGGCTAGAAGGGATCGGTATGAGAAGAAGTACCGGGTCCCGGACGCGGCCCCCTTGTGCCTTCGGGCACAGCCGACCCCAGACTCGGTCGTCTCCGCGGCGGCCAGGAAGAAAGCGGGGGGGGGCGCGGCCTCTACATCAACCTCCCCGCCGGACGGCGAGGGAAAGAAATTAGACACGACACGATGGGATGCAGAGTCATCTCATCGGCAGCGACTACGATTAAGGCGGCCAACGCCTTGGCTATCGTAGCCCGCTACGACAGGGAGTTGTGGTACAAACTGGCCCCCCTGCTGGACTTCCTACCAGACGACAAGAGGGCGGAAGCCCTAGAGATCTTGCAGGAAGGAGAGGTGGCGTCGGACCATGCTATTACGATTGCGACGGACATCGCTGACACTGGATTTCGCCAGTTGGGCAACGGCGTGTGCCTTAGGCGGCGTGGATGGCTCAAGGCTACTGACTTCCGTCAGGACGTGCAGACCAGTCTCTTCAAGCCATCAAGGCGGACACAGAGACGGCCCGGGCTCTTGGGGTTCTCCAGCAACGACGGCCGCCCTTTCGGAGCGGCAGAGGCAAACAGGGTGCCTCCAAAGGTTCCAGCGGCGGATTTTCCACCTACCGTCAAGCGGCCCGTTCGTCGTCACAGGAAGCTTACAGGGGACGAGGCAAGTCAGGCGGACCCCGCCGTTGTCGCCAAGGAGGACAAGGCGGCAAAGCCTCGTCGAAGCAGGACTGAACCGGCCATAGGGTCGGGCCCCCACCGAAGCACCCCGGTGGGAGGCCGGCTGGCGAGCTTCGTCAGCGTGTGGGAGTCCATCTCCACCGACCGTTGGGTGCTGGACGCCCTAGCTCAGGGTCACGTGCTCGAGTTTCTAAAGAGGTGCCCGCGCGTCCCCCCTGTGGCCAGGAAAGAACATCACGTCCCTCAACTTCTCTTGGAGATAAAGGCAATTCTCAAGAAGGGCGCCATCGAGCTCGTCCCAAAGAGGCTTCGGGGCTCCGGAGTTTACTCAAGATACTTCCTCGTGAAGAAGAAGATGGGAGGATGGCGTCCCATCCTGGACCTACGACAACTGAACAAATTCATCAAGGCGCAGAAGTTCCGGATGGTCACCCTCCAACACGTCCTGGGTCAACTGGAGGAGGGCGATTTCCTGTCGTCGTTGGATTTGGAGGATGCCTACTTCCATATTCCCATCCTAAAGGGACACCAAAAGTTTCTCAGGTTCGTGGTCCAAGGGCGTCACTACCAGTTCAGAGCCCTTCCCTTCGGATTGAGGTCGGCACCCAGGGTGTTCACCAAGTGCCTCGCACCGGTGGCGGTGCAGCTGCGCCTAGAGGGGATCCACGTCTACCCCTACCTGGACGACTGGCTCATCCGAGCAAAGACGAAGGAGCTCGCCATGGAGCACACGGCAAGGACCGTCCAACTACTCACGGACCTGGGATTCTCCATAAACTACGCCAAGTCCCACCTGGTGCCCGCGCAAGACGCTCTGTTTCTGGGAGCGAAGCTGGACACAGTGTCGCTTCGGACCTCTCCGTCGGAGGAAAGGACGAGGGCCATCTTGGGCAAGGTGCAGCGGATGCTGGTTGCGGACGCGGCCAGGGAGAGGTGCATCAAGTCCCTCCTCGGAATGATGTCTTCTTGCATTTATCTCATCCGCCTGTGCAGGCTCTGGATGCACCCGTTGCAGGAATTCCTGGACGCGCGCTGGATCCAGACGACGGACAGCTTCGAGGAGAGGATCACAATCGACGAGAGTTTCCGACGAGCGATCCGGTGGTAGGGCACCCGCGCGCCTCTGACGGCGCCCCAGCCACCAGGAGACAGTGACCACGTATGCCTCCCTTGAAGGGTGGGGAGCGCACACCGAAAATCTGCACGCGAGAGGCCTTTGGCTTCCGACGGAGAAGTCCCTCCATATCAACGTCCTGGAGCTCCGTGCAGTGTTTTGGGCCCTCAGGTCCTTTCTTCCGTCCCTCAAGGGCAAGGTGGTGAGGATCTTCACCGACAACACCACCACCATGTTCTACATCAGGAAGCAAGGCGGTACCAGATCCCCAGCCCTGTCCAAGGAGGCGCAGGATCTGTGGCATTGGGCCGTCGCCCAAGGGATGTTTCTGGTGCTGTTTCATCTGGCAGGGATAAAAAACACCATCGCCGACTCGCTCAGCAGAGAGCTGCGCTCGTGCTACGAGTGGGAACTACGACAGGATCTAGTGGACCGCCTCTTCCGACGGTGGGGCACTCCCCAGATCGATCTGTTCGCGACGGCGACGAACTCCAAGTGCCGGAGGTTCGCCAGCAAGTTTCCCCAGCCGAGGAGCATGGGCGATGCTTTCTCGTTCCCCTGGGAGGGCCTGTTTCTATACGCGTTCCCTCCATTGCCATTGCTGATCCGGCTCATCAACCAGCTCAAGAGGTGACGGTGCAGGATGATCCTCGTCGCACCTGCGTGGCCGAGGCAGATATGGTTCCCGGACCTTCTGGACTTGTCAGCGTCCCCGTCAATCAAGCTGCCAGCGGACGCGGATCTTCTCTCCAGGGAAGGAGGCGCCAACCTCCATCACGACCCGAAGTCGCTGAACTTGCAGGCCTGGCTCCTGCAGCGTTAGAGTTTGGAGAACATGCCGGCCGACTGCAGAGAGGTTCTTGCAAAGGCCAGGGTGTCCTCAACTCTTAAATGCTATGGACACAAATGGAAGAGGTTCTCTGTCTGGTGCCACGCACAGAAGATTAACCCTCTACGGATTACGGCTCCCCAGGTACTGCCGTACCTTCTGACGCTGGCCAAGGCTGGGCTGGCGCACGCGTCCATCAAGATTCATCTTGCTGCGATCTCCCGACACACCAGAACCACGGGGCGGACATCTTTGTGGTCTCATCGTCTGGTGAAAGAATTCATGAAGGGACTGTTCAGATAGTTCCCGCCGGTGAAGGCTCCGGCCCCGGCGTGGGAGCTCAACGTGGTGCTGACCAAGCTCATGGGACCTCCGTTCGAGCCTCTGCACTCGGCTCTGTTGAAGTTCTTGTCGTGGAAAACAGCGTTTCTTGTGGCCATCACCTCCGCACGAAGAGTGGGAGAGATCCAGGCCCTTTCTTGCAAGCCCCCGTACTTGACTTTTCACGACACGAGGGTAGTGCTCAGGACGCACCCCTCCTTCATGCCCAAGGTGCCGTCGGACTTCCACCTCAACGAACCCTTGGTGTTGCCTGTTTTCTTCCCGTCGCCTTCATCGCCGGCCGAAAGGACTTTGCACTCGCTGGATGTGGCTAGAGCGCTGAAGTTTTACGTGGACCGCACAAAGTGTTTTCGGAAGACGTCACAACTTTTTGTGAACTTTGGACCTGTCAATCAGGGGAAGGCTCTCGCAAAGGCCTCCATTTCCAGATGGCTCTCCGGCTGTATCATGTACTGTCATCGGTTGGCAAACCGACCGCTGCCTGGCCGTCCGAGAGCCCATTCCACCAGAGCGATCGCAGCTACCACAGCGTTCCTATCTGGTGTGCCCTTGCTGGACATCTGCAGGGCTGCTACGTGGAGGTCGACGCACACCTTCACGAAATTCTACTGCGTCGATCGGGATTCCAGGGAGGAGTCCAGGGTCGGCCAAGCAGTGCTGCGCAATCTGTTCGCCTAAGGTGAGCCTGGTGAGGAGGTAAGAATTGCTTAATGTTGAGTTTGATGTAATGCTTAATGTTGAGCCTTTGCCACCTCCCATGGTTGTGCATGTGTGTACTGCTATGTATTCTTTATTCATGAGCATGTGAATCCATGCCAGACCCCATGCTGGAGAAGGAACAAGTTACTTACCTGTAACTGTTGTTCTCCAGCATGGGTCTGGCATGGATTCACATGCGAACCCTCCCGCCTACCCCTCTGCGGCTCTTCACTTGGTCATACTGCCACTTCACGTGCTACCAAATCTGAAGATGGCTGCCAGAGGCGGGGCTTAGGTAGAGGGCAGTCATTGGCTGTTGTCA
The DNA here is from genome assembly GCF_040938575.1 of Ambystoma mexicanum. Classification (NCBI taxonomy): domain Eukaryota; kingdom Metazoa; phylum Chordata; class Amphibia; order Caudata; family Ambystomatidae; genus Ambystoma; species Ambystoma mexicanum. The sequence goes on from NC_090929.1 coordinate 294,089,802, forward strand.
GTATGACGCAGAGATCAGTGATTGGTTACTACTACGAAAGACAGATCAGAAACGAAACTGATACTGATTTTTTCTTTACCGAGGATTCCCAGCCTGACGACGGGGAATATTCATGAGCATGTGAATCCATGCCAGACCCATGCTGGAGAACAACAGTTACAGGTAAGTAACTTGTTCCATTCTTCTGGTGCCAGAGGCTCGTCTGCGGATGAGATCTTAGCAGTGGGCACTCAATCTCCAGTGGTCTCAGTCCTCCGGCAGGCTTTCGGACCCTGTTCAGGTGCCGCCCTCGGTAGCCCGGGACCTTCTGTGGTGGGTCCCCAGGGCAATCTGATGAAGGGGGCCCCATTTTGGCTGCCCTGGCCGGAGGTGACGATCGTGACGGACGCATCCCTCACGGGATGGGGAGCTCATGCCAACGAGTTGACAGTCAGCGGTCGTTGGTCTCCATCGGAGTCCAGACTCCATATCAATCTGTTGGAGCTGAGGGCCGTCAGGCTAGCCCTGAAGGCTTTTCTGCCGACTGTGCGCGGAAAGAGTGTCCTGATTCTAACGGACAACACGGTGGCCATGCACTACCTTAACAAAAAGGGGGGGGCAGGGTCACTTCCGCTGTGCAGGGAGGTGATGCAGCTCGAGTTCTGGGCCATCCAGCAGGAAGTTGCGATCTCAGCGGTTCATCTGGCCGGAGACGACAACGAGACGGCGGACGCTCTGAGCAGGCAGAGCACGATCTCTCACGAGTGGGAGCTGGCTCAGGAGATTCTCCTGGAGATCTTCGCCCTTTGGCGGACCCCTCAAGTGGATCTCTTCGCCTCCAGTGTCAATCGGAAGTGCGAAAGGTTTTGCTCGCGGGAATTTCCTCCAAAAGGAGCCTTAGGAGACACGTTCGTGGTGGAGTGGTCTTTCCCACTGCTGTACGCGTTTCCTCCAGTCCCCGTCATCCCTCAAGTGCTGCGGAGGTTACGAAGGTTCGGTTCCCGGATGATCCTCATTGCTCCGGCGTGGGCCCGGAGGACGTGGTACCCGGACCTTCTAGACTTGTCCATCTGCCCTCCACGTTGTCTTCCCTACCGAGACGATCTGCTCTCACGGGAGGGGGGGGGTCAGGTTCTCCATCCAGAGGTCAGATCCCTCAATCTTCACGCTTGGCTTCTGAAAGGTTGAGGTATAAGGATTGGGACCTCCCTGAAGACGTGATGGAGGTGTTGCTCTCGGCCAGGTGGTGGCAACTAAGTCTCTGTACCGTTGCCGTTGGAGAAAGTTCTGCGACTGGTGCATAGTTCAGAATGTGGATCCTTTTGAATGTGACATTCCCATGGTTCTGTCTTTTTTGCTTTCTTTAGCCCACAGGGGCTTGCAAGTGGAGACCATTAAAGGTTACCTGGCGGCGCTGTCCATATTTAAGCACTCGTCTGAAGAGTGTTCCTATTTTAAGATTCCTTTAATTTCGCAGTTTTTGAAGGGCTCACTAATGTGTTCCCTCCGTCACCTTTTTTGGTGCCAGGTTGGGATTTGAACCTTGTTCTTAAGTTTCTTATGGGTGCTCCGTTTGAGCCTTTACATTCTTGCCCTTTGAGGCTGTTGACTCTTAAAACTGTGTTTTTGGTTGCGGTTACTTCCACTCGCAGAGTGAATGAGTTACAGGCACTTTCCGTTAAGCCACCCTTCACTGTGTTTCATAAGGACAGGGTTGTCCTTAGGGTTCGTCCTTCTTTTCTTCCGAAGGTGGTTTCGGAATTTCATTTGAGCCAGAAGGTTGTTCTTCCGGCGTTCTATCCTCCTCCACATCCTGGTAAGGAAGAGGAGAGGCTCCATAGGCTTGATCCTCGGAGAGCGTTGAGCTTTTATATTTCGCGCATGTCCCGGGTCAGAATGGACGATCAACTTTTCATTGGTTATGCTGGAAAGCGTTTGGGACAAGCTGTGACGAAACAGACTTTGTCTCGTTGGATTATTTTAGCTATCTCCGAGTGTTACCGCTTGGCGGGTAAGGACCCTCCGGCTGGCTGGCAGGCCCATTCTACCAGAGGAGTGGCTGCATCTGCTGCCCTGCAGAGGGGAGTTCCTATTCGTCACATCTGTGATGCAGCCACCTGGGCTTCAATACATACTTTTGTACGTCACTATTCCCTTAATTCCATCAGAGGGCAAGATCTGGCCTTTGGCAAGGCAGTTCTCTCTTCCGCAATTTGATTGGGCATGCTAAATTTGTATTCTAAATTCTTTCCCACCTCCTTGCTTGGTACTGCTTTGGGAGTCTGTCATAGATATGGAATACGTCGGAGGACCCAATCCCCTCGAAGAACAAGTTACTTTCTTACCTTCTTTCGATGGGATGGTCCGACGACGTATTCCATATCGCTCCCTCCCTGCCTTCTCCGCTGCAGAATTTCTTTTCCGATTGCAGCTTGCGTTCGGCATGGCCTTGTGTGTCTGACTGGCAGAAACTGGTGGCACACGTTCTGGGAAAAAGCTATAACTGAGGATATGGGCGTCGTGCGTCCTACTTATCACATCGGGTGACGTCGGCCATCGGAGGAGGTCCTCGGGGACGGCGCATCGACGTCATCGACGCAAGACGCAGACGCCAAAGATTTTCCGAAGCAGCACAGCTGTGGACATTACCTGTCATAGATATGGAAGACGTCGTCGAACCATCCCATCGAAAGAACGTTACCAGGTAAGAAAGTAACTTGTTCTTCTCATTGTTGGTTGTCCAAACTTCCCCCATTCTCCGGAATGTGATTCTGAATTTATTGACACTAGACCAGGTGTGTATGTATGCATTGTTTGTGTATGTGTACCTTTCATCAACCCCTTCTCGGGTTTACTTTGCCGACCCTGTCTGCGGCATTGCAATTCATTTGTTACTCCAAGTTTCGTGCGCGTGTCATTATTTATCACATCCATCTCAAGTTCAGTCACTCTATCATTCTTTCTAGCCACTGGAATGATTATGTAAGGTCTGGGTGCCTTTGTAGGTTTCATGCGTACATCATCAGGTGGGTGCACAGGAACCTGAACGCTTTGTGCACCAATGAAAAATGCAGTTCTAATCATCAATTAAAGTAATATGATAATTAATACTACGCATGTGTAAATAATACATTTGTAGGTTGGTTTACAGCATTTGTACCTTGGCCAATATGAATGTCTCTCCTCATGAGTGAGGACAACATCACTGTTCTGGTTTCCCATCTCGATCATCTAAGGAAGCAAAACTAGCTCTTTAATACATGCTAAATATTGCCACTTTGTCTGTATTCTAATGTCTCTGCTTGCAGGTCAGAAATGCTGGACTGCTTATCCTCTTTGTTTGAATAATAGACTGTCTCTTGTCTCTGGAAACAGTTATTTTTCTATAAACTAAAGTTCCAAATGAGGCAATACGTTCAGCAAGTCTTTAATTTGCGTGTTCAAAATAGACCAGTTCCCAGTCAATGCCTTTTATCTGTTTCACGCCAGACAACATGTTGTTCCTTTTTGTCAGCATAAACAAAGGCAAAGTCCTTGGCAACAATTTCACGATCTGTCCCTCGAAGGAAAGTTTACAATCGTCTCTGGTGATTCTGGTGCTGATTATAAAGTTCGACCTGCATTATGATACCATGCAGGAGCATACTCATCTGTGTAGAGTTCGCGTGGTCTCTGATGATAGTGAGGACATCAACACTGGCATGTCTCCCCATAAGTTCTGGAAAGTCTTCAAGCAAAAAAATATGTTATTAGCTAGTCTGCTATCTTCTTGTGACAGGGACATTTGTCTTGTCCTCGCTGTGCTCCGGGAGCAAAAGGAACTGCTCTGCAATCACTGTGAGCAGCCTCCTTATTATCTTTTTGTTTTCAGGATCTTGAAGAAACTCTGTTATGCTTGTGATTCTTCCCACCAATGATGGGTATGACTTCAGTACTAACTCGAAATAGATCAGAATGTCTTGGGTGAGGTCACTATTGCATGACACCATAAGTAAGTCCAAACAGGGCTTGTGTGTCGAAAGAATCAAGATACTGTATTCTCTTCCAATTTATGTACCCCCGATCAAAATTTGGCATATCTTTTCTTATCAAGGCTTCAGTGTGCCTCAGTTCAAAGTCAACAAGCTATTTTGTGGCTTATACGCGCAATTATTCTTCTTCACCATGCACCTACGATGCTCAGAGTGGCCGTTTTTTTAATGTCCTTTTTCCCTTATTTTGCTCAAAGGAAGTGTCCAAAATTAAGCCACACTTTGCACAAAAGTTCTTTGTCCATGCTTTGCTGGTCATGCGTCCTTCCTCCTCGTCATGGATCTCGTCTCCACGTGCTGTGGTTCTTCCCCGTTTTCTGTAGTCTCTTAGCATTGGAGTGCAGGCAGAGGGTCTTCTCCGATATATGGCTTGATTTCACCCAGAAAGATCCACGCTCTTCTTCCCTGTAGCTTGACTGCAGAGGGTGTAACATCCTCTACCCTAAAGGGACTGTTGAACCTCGGCTCGTCCCACTTTTTCCTCATGTGATTTCTCACCAGGACCGTGTCCCCATGGAATATTGGAGGAACACGCAAGTCTGGAACTTGGTCTGTTGTAGTATCTCCTTCTGTGTTCTGTGCTGCCCTGCACCCTTCTCGTCGTCGCTGCAGCTGTCCTGAACTTACAGTAAGACAAGATGTCATGGAATTCAAGTAATTTTGAATTTCCGATCTGTACACTTCTCCTGTTGGCTGAGCATCACACCTAGCTCTATTTCAAGGTGTTAATGGCATGTGCATCCTTCTGCCCATAATGATTTTGTGCGCCGTTAGATGATGGTCAGAACCAGGCTGGTTTCTGAGTGCATACAGTGCCAGTGGAAGACAATGTAGCCATCCCTTCTTCAGAGTAAGCTTCAACTTGGCTGTCCTTTAATAAGCCGTTGAGCTTCTCGCACAAGCCATTCCCTTGAGGATGATACACTGAACGAAACTTGTGCTTTATACTAAGCAACAAGCTAATCCGTTCAAATACTGCAATAACAAAATGAGGACCATTGTCTGACCTCATGACTTCACAAACTCCCCATCTGGGAAGCACCTCCCTTACCAAGAATTTGGCCGCACAGGTAGAATCTGGGTGTGTACATGGACCTGCTTTTATCCATCTAGAGAATGGACACACCACAACAATTAGATACCTGTACCTGTTACATACTTGAATCATATCGACGTAATAGATATGCAAGTGCTGAAAAGGCCCATTAGGCTTTGGGATAACTCCTCTAATCACACGTAGTGTATTCCCAGCCCTGAACTGCTGACAGATTATACAGTTTACCATAAAAAATGCAACATGTTCTGCAAGTTCGGTATGAACCAGTCTTCGGCAATTGTTACTGTTAGATTCTCCTTTGTCATGTGCACTGGATAGTGTAACTGTTCTAGTGCTATTTTTAATAAGGCTATAGGCATCACCGGTTTACCAGTGCTGTCTTGTCGCCACAAGCTCTCGGAGGGGTTTAAAGAACACCCTTTTTGCTTCCATAGGTTCTTTCCTCCTGTGGTGCCCCCCTTGGAGCTCCACTAACTGAGTTTTTGCCATATTGCTATAGCCTTCAGGCTTGCTTCATGCAACAATCATTCTCTCCTGCACATCAGTTATTTCCACATTCATTATTATTTCATCTTTGGTTGCCACACGCTTGGCTTCAGTGTCTGCTGCTTGATTTCCACCTGAGAGAAAATCTGCCCCTTTCGTGTTGGCGGCGCATTTCACGACTGCAATGCCCACTGGGAGTTGTAGTGCCTTAATCAGCCGGTCCAATAAGGTGGCGTGCTGCACTGGCGTGCCGTCCGCTCGGAGGTAGCCCCTGCTTTTCTAGCGCGCTAGGCCTGCATGCATTGTCGATGTCACATAGCCGGAGTCACTGTACACTGTTACTTCCTGATCTGCGTGATTCCAGAGTGCGAGTATCTATGGCAATAATTCTGCAGCTTGCGCTGAATAATGTGAGGGTAATCTTACACTAATGACTACTCGAAATTCCCCATTTGCCGTGTGTTTCATCACAGCGGTGCCTGCATATCTCGGTCCATCATTTTAATCGATCCTCGAAGAACCATCAACGAAGACAATTTCTCCTTCAGCTAATGCATTTTCTTTTACTCTTGGGATCTCATCATAAAATTCTTCATAGTTCACGCAATCATGCATTGGCTCTCCTTCGGTGACTGGCTCTGCTATGAACATAGCTGGGTTCACTATTTTGCATCAAACTATTTTAATCGTTGGATTTGATATGACCACTTCATAAGCTGAAGCTCGCTGAGATGTCAATGGGCCTTTTGGTTTCTCTATAATGGCAAATAATGCGTGCTCGACGAACAGCGTCATTGGGCATCCCATTACAATGGTTCTAGCCTTTTCTGTGGCATACGCTGCGGCAGCTAAACTTTGTTCGCACGGGAAGTGACCCCTCATCACTGGGTCTACATTCCCACTGTAGTATGCCATGGGCTTGTACCCCAACATGGTTTACTGTGCGAGTACTGCTGTCATAACACTGCCATTCGTGTGTGAAAACAGGTAGAATTCCTCTGCATAATTGTGAATCCCTAAAACTGGTGCCGTGCAGATAGCCTTATTTAGTTCAATAAACCCTTCTTCCATGGTCTCGGCCCACACAATTTCTTTCTTTCATTGCCTGTGCTTTCTTTATGGCTTGTAACAAGGGCCTGGTATAGGAGCTGTAGTCAAAGACCCAAGCCCTGACATTATTACATAATCCTAGAAAACTCTGCATTTGTATTATCGTGTGTGGCTTGGCTGTGTTTGAGATGGCTTCAGCCCTTTCAGGGGTATCCTTTTTCCCCCTCATGTGAGATCAGCTGGCCTATGTACAGCACTTATTGTTGACAATATTGTAACTTCTCCTCGTGGGGGCGTGGCGGAATAGCCATGGGATAAGCTGCAAAGCTACGTAGCTCCCGCTGTTCCGTACATGATCCGAGAAGCTCACTGAATGGAAGCAGCGAGTGCAACAACAAAGCGGACGAGAGATCATGCGAAAGTGCGCTGCATGTAATGCGCCATTCTAGGGCCGACTTTGACAATCACAAAGGAACGAAACGAAGAAATTGGTGCAGAAGAAAAAAGTCGGAACAAAATGGCTGCGATCGACAAAGGAACTGGCAAGCGCCTCTGGCGATCCGCCGTGAAATGCATCAGGAACACTAGCCGCCCAACGAAGACGGACCGTGTAAGGATTGAGGACCTGAGCACAAACGCGGGGATCGGAGAGGCCACGGGCAGTGCAGGGACCCAGAAACAACACTACGTAGCTGGCCGAGGAGCATGAAAGGGACAACCGCGGCAGGCGGCGAGGAAAACTCAGAGGTCTGTGAGTGGCGCAACCACTGGAGCAGCATTCGTGCATGGGTCGAGCAGAGTCGTGTGTCTGCCCCCAAATGTGCATCTGAGCCCTTGGGCGGCTTTGCCCCATGGGGGCGCCGGGATTCTGAGTCTGGAATCGCACGGCAAGTGAAGACGTAACGGCAGACAGGATACAATATGGCCGAGGCTCTCGGCACACTATAGCAGCAGCATACGCGGATGAAGCTGGTGACTGTGGGGCAGTCTTTTCTCTCCATAATAAGGAGAATGGTTCAGGCGGGCGTGGGGAGCGCTCACCAGTGCAAGCATACACATGTGAAGCCCAAAAAACAGGGAAATATAGCTGAGGCCCCCACACGAAACATCTGCCTGATGAACTGAAACAGAGTAGGCATATGAGGGGTGTCTGAGATACTTATCACACTGGCAGGCCCACAGGGCATAGGAGTGCTATGACCAAGGTAGCAGAGAACTAGGAGCCCATGTAAGAAGCTGCAGCTGTACGCAGGAAGAAATTCTGTGCAGGGGAGATAAACCCATGAAGCCAGACGGCAGCCGCTGGCTAGGACACAGGCAGTAGCTGGAACACAGGCACAGCTAAAAAGGCTCACTGGGAACAGTCTATGTGCCGAGCAGACTCAAACACCACCTCCCACCTTGACAGTGGGTCCCCGCCAGAAGCGCAACGGCCTGCCGAGGCAAGGAGGGACGGTCATTGAATAGCAACTCGATAGAGGATATGGGGGGGAGAGGCCCCCGAAGGTGCACAACTAACCGGAGATGGGCCCCACCCTCCGTGGGTGCAGCTGGCAGCCCCCAAACGGACCCAGACACTGGACGCGCCAATACAAGCTATAGCATCGAAAAGCTGGACCCTAGTCACCTTAAACAGAGACACGGGTCGATACTGCAGTGGCGTCCAAGTTTCCCAAGACAAAAGGGAAACAGCCCACAATGGAGGAATTTGCAAGGACACCGCAGCCATCGGAAGGGGCTAGAAGTAAGGAGAGGAACCCACAAGTGGGCACATCGCCAGCACGCAATGATCAGCAGATCCTGGAGGCGATCACGGATCTGAAAGTGGAATGGGAAACTAAACTAGAGGCAGCCATGACTGAACTCAAGGCAACACTGGAACTTAAAATCGGCACAGTGTAGGTGGATGTAAACCTACTGAGACAAGACGTACGAACAATAGCGGAACGCACAGGAGAACTGGAGAAAGAAGTGCACTCACACAGCTGCCTGCACATCACACGCCTCACAGATTCACATATTGCGACAACAAGTAAGAAACCTGGAAAACAGAGCAGAGGAGGCCGAACGGCGTGCCCGGAGAAATAACATACGAATTGTGGGGCTCTAGGAAGGAGAGGAAGGATCTAACCCTACAGACTACATTGAGACCATGCTGCTGCAAGAAATCGGAGGCGGGGCGCTCACCCAAGGGTTCACGGTGGAGAGGGCACACAGAGCCCTGACAATGAAGCCACCGCCAGGATCCCCCCCCCCCCCCCCCCCCCCCCGAGACCAATGACCAATAATTAGCAAAATATTGAATTACCGAGACAGAGAGAAAATCCTGGAGCACTTCCGGAAAGGGGGCACAATACAAAGGGCATCTGCGTCTATTACGGCGTACCCGGGCTATACACTCCTGGTGCAGGGATGGCGACTAAATTATGGGACGGTGAAGAGGAGACTGCGCGAGGCGCGCTACAAATATATGCTGATGTACCCAGTGAAATTGAAAGTGTTTCACAAGAATAGGGCCCTGTTCTTCGTGACCCCAGAAGATGCAACAGAGTGGTTGGATGCTCAGAACTGTCCGTCCAGAACAGATAATCAGAAGGAGAGCGGAACGGACAAATGAGGCAGCGGTTCCAAAGGTCGAGGTGCTGTATAAACTGTGACATTGGGACTTAAATATAAGATGAAGCAATGTAAGCCGAGAATTGAGCTACCTTTTAAGCGGGAAGATACGGGTGGGCATAGCACAATGATGCATAATTGCGGGAATACAGTGGAGTCGCTCTTATACCCCTAGAGATAGTTTAGTTGGGTTACTGGTAGTGTGGTAATCCCCTGCTGAGTTCCTAGTATCGGCATAGCCTAGAGAGGACTAAATGCGGGATAGCCTGAGATCCAGGGATGGAGCTGGGCAACAGTTGGGAATGGGAAGGGTGGGGGCAGGAAGGGAGTTGGGGGGGTTTGCTTTGGTATTAGTTGGGGAACGAGCTTACTTCCATGCGCCGCTGCCTGAGATAAAGGAGGACAGTGGTGGGACTGGGTATGGATGAAAGATGGAAGACCTTAAAATAGTTACCTGAAATATCAGTGGCTTTCACAGCTACTTGAAGAGGAATAAGATCATGATGTACCTGATACATAGATATCGCTCTGCTACAGGAAACCCTTCTAACGAAAGAAAAACAAGAGGTGATGAGGAGGAAATGGAAAGGGACCACCATAGGGGCAACGTACTCGGCTTACGCCAGAGGGGTAATTACCTGGGTCGCACCAAATGTCCCCTTTCAGGTGTTGCAGTCCACAGTTGAGTCTGATGGGATATGGTGGAAATACGGGGATTGATAGAAAACAGAGAAGTGTGCATTATTAATACATATGCCCCGAACCAAGATACTGTGGCCTATTTCAAAACCTTATGTTGTAAAATAAGTCCGTACCTGCGGGGTGCGGTTATATGGGGAGGCAATTTCAACTGTACGGTGGATCCCAGGGTGGACAGGTCAGACGGGAAATCGGACAAACCCACCCCTGCAGCCAAACGTTTGAGGACCCTATTGGGAGACTTTAAGTTGGAAGATATAGGGAGGCTACACCACCCATATGACAGACACTATTCACACTACTAATCCCCACAAAATGTGTATACATGGCTAGATTATATGTTTGCCTCTTCGGAGATGACAGGAGAAATAGTGCGGACGGAATATAAAGTGAGGCTCCTCTCGGACCACTCACCACTGGTCTTAATATGGCAGTATCTGGCCCCCAGAGCTAGGATCCCAACATGGCGGCTTAGAGCCGAAGCATTGAAAGACACAGTGTTCAGAGGGGACCTGAGAAAGGAAATAGTGGAATACTTTGAAAATAACACGGGAAGCGTAGAATCAGCCGGCACCCTATGGGAGGCATTTAAGGTGGTGGTGAGGGGATCAGCGATAGCAAAGTCCAAAGGGCTGCAAGGAGGCATATTGCAAGAGTTGCAGAAGGCAGAGGAGAAACTGGAGGCAGTTATGCGCAGAGGGGATGATTCCGTGGAGGATGCTGAAACTATAAGCCAATTACAGCAAGAATGTGAAGGGCATTGGGAGAGACTATGTAATCTAAACTATAAGAAATACATAGAGGTAGCACGCTGGTGGGGACAAGCCAGGGAGGTTGTTAGCATGGATGTATAAAAGCGAGACGCCCAGGCCAACATTTAGAGCAATACAGGGGGAGAGAGGACAGACGCTTGATACCCACGAGGGCGTGAATGAAGGGTTCCTCGGGTTCTATAAACAATTGTATGGTGACACAGGTGGAGGGGAATGGGGCGAGATAGTGGAAACATTAGAGGATATTGGCCTACCCAAATTGAGTGCTGAAGAGAGAGAGAACCTAGATGCCCCAATCACATTGGAGGAACGAGAAGCAGTGATTGAGGAGTTACCCACTTTCAAGGCCCCGGGAACGGACGGACTCCCTAGCGAATTCTATAAAACATTTAAAATGGAAGTGCTTCCCTCGCTACTGGCAATGTTAAATGAAGCATTCGAAACAGGGATACTGCCAGAATCCCTGAGGGAGGCGATCAACATCCCGATTCTCAAACCTAATAAGCTGAGCATGGACTGCGGGTCGTATAGACCGCTATCCACGTTGAACCAGGACAGCAAAATACTTATGGCTGAGTTGGCGGGCAGATTGAGACCGGTCATAAGCAAACCTATACATCCTGACCAGACCACATATGTTCCGCACAGAAATATATCCGACAACCTTAGAAGGCTCCACTGGGTCATAGAGCACACAGAAGGAGATGTGCAGGAAATCGCAATTGTCTCATTAGATGCGTTGAAGGCCTTCGATTCTGTTAAATGGCCCTGGTTGAAGGCAGCCTTAAAGGAATATAGAATATGGCCCGGGTATCTGAAGTGGGTGGAATTATTGTATAGCTCACCACTAGCCAGAGTCAAGACGGAAGCGATTATTTCAGAGAGGTGGCAACTCAGCAGGGGCACCAGAGAGGGATGCCCTTGGTCCCCGATGCTGTACATTCTTGCACTGGAACCCCTAGCGATATATCTGAGGCAACAGTGCAAAGAGGTGGGGATTTCCACGAAAGGAGGGCCACACTTAATATCATTGTATGGCGATATGTTGTTATACTTGAGGTACCGGGAGGAAAACTTGCAATACATTTTGGAAGTACTGGAGTGGTTTGCGTTGCTCTCTAGCATCGCAGTTAATCCTAAAAAGTTGTGTATGTTCCCCCTGGGAGGTATAAAGGGAGGTATAAAGGGATACCGCAAATACACTTACCTATACTACAAATACCCTGGGAGACCACAACATTTAGATACCTAGGGATTGATATCTCATACACTTTTTTTGGGAATATACCATACATGATATCCAAGTGATTCTTTGTCAAACTTCAGAGCATATGTAGAGGCTTCATTTGGCATAATACCAGGAATAGAATAGCCCTGTGGAAATGACAGAACACGTATGACAAAGGGGGCATAAAACTTCCCAACCTTGAGATCTACCACTTGGCCAGTCAACTGCAATATGTGTTTAGGTGGCTAACAGAAGACTCAGCATCAGAGTCCAGGTTGCTGAGGTCTGAATGTACCCCGTTTTTCTTGAAGGAATGGATATGGCTGCCTAAATCAGAGCTAAAAGAATGTCCGGGGATGCTGGAACTGGGATGGAAGATGTGGCGGAAGGCTTGCCTGGCTATGGAGAACCCATGCCATGTTCTCCGCAAGTGCCGCTAGTGGCATTGACCGGAGAGGATGAGCAACTGAGAAATACGATTCGTAAGCATTGGGAATCGGTGGGTATCTCAACAATGGGAGACATATGGCAAGATGGGAAGATAATGGAATTTAATGCACTGGTAGCGGAAACGGGTCTACACTTAGGGCAGTATATCACATACACCAGATTGGTGCGGCGGGCGAGAGAAACATGGTCTGAAATACTGCTGTAAGACCAACCTGATACGGCCATAGAAACAATTTATGATATCGCAGAGGGGGGGCATGAGGTTTCCCGGATTTATGAACTGTTGATGTCCAGGGTGGGTAAGGAAGTGACCCAGCTGAGATGGGACTGGGAAGAGGAAGTAGAGGAACTCATGAATGATGAGCAGTGGGAGAGGGCTCAGAGATACCATAAAAGTGTCCATGAACGCGAGGCTGCAACAAATCCAGCTATATGTAACCCACAGAGCGTACATGACCCCCCAGAGGATTGCTCGATTCAAAAGTGCAGAAATACAAACATGTCCCAAATGTGGGGAAGTGAACGCAGGATTGATACATATGTTCTGGGCATGCCCGGAAATGAGAAGATTCTGGGGAGAAGCAGCCCACCGATTGACGGAGAAAGGGATCACGCTAGACATGGAATCTGTGTGGGCATGTATGGTGGGCGGTTTCCCTAGACCATGCATATTAAAACACGTGAGCAAACTTAAGGACCTGGCCTATATACTTGCCAAACGCAGAATTGCCATGGGTTGGAAGGCATGTAACAGGCCAAGGGTAGAGGTTTGGTGGAATGATCTCAAGAAATGGGATGAAGCAGAAACTGTGGTATGTAACGAAGCGGCCAACAGGGGAGTGGAGGGGAGGGGAGGAAGAAACAGATATGTCCTGGAGGCACTTAGTGACCACACTGTCTGGGTCCACCCATGCATACCCAAGCGAACATGACACCTTTGGGAATTCAGAGGAGGAAGTATCCCTGGAGGATAGAACGGCGGTAGGAGAAGTGGAGTAGGCTCGAGTTAGGGGGAGGGTAACGGATAAGCAGTGGTTAACCTTTAATATGATACAGGATGCTTAAAGATGTATGACATGCACTGCTAAGTTTGGTTCTTTTTTGTTGTTGATTAAGGGTTGTAAAAATGTATAAAAATAGTTAAACAAAAAGAAAAACTTCTCCTTGTCAACTTTATATCCTTTCTCAGCCAGTATAGTCAATAGCTGAATATAATTGTGTCTGCACTTTTCCTCTGTAGTGCTGCAAATTAGAATGTCATCAACATATTGCAAGATAACACTCTCTAATGCAATATTGCTTAAGTCCATCTGTAGGACTCTGTTGAAAATCAAAGGAGACTCGCAGTACCCTTGAGGCAGCCTTGTGCTTTTCAGACAAACTTGTCTGAACGTAAACAATGTCAAATCTTGTGAGTCTTTGTGCAGTGGGATTGTAAAAAATGCATTTTTCAAGTCAATCACTGTGAAATACCTTGTCTCAATGGGTGTATTACCTAGGTTCATGGACGGGTTAGGGACTAGAGGGAACTCGGCCTCGACTATCTGGTTTATTGGTCGTAAATCTTGGATTAAACGCCAAGACCCTCCCTTTGATTTTTTAATCGGATAAACCGAATTATTGCATGACGACTCTGATGTCACTAAGATGCCCTGCTCCATCATGGCAGAAATTGTCTTAAACATCCCTTAATTTGCTTGCCTAGACATGGGATACTGTTGTGCTTTTGGTAAAATTGCTCCTGGTTTCAATTTAAACTTCACTTCTCCGACTCCTTTCAGTAATCCTACGTCATAAGGGCCTGTAGTCCATACTGAGACAGGCATCTTTGCCATGTCATCATCAAAATATTCAGGATGTTTTTGTGCCAGCCTCTTTCTCTGTGGCACCTCTCTTTTGATCATTTGCACCCATTAAATGAGATTAACCTCAACTGTCATCTCATCTTCACCTATCTGCTCTTCAAATAGGTCGTCATCAGTGACGTCAGTCAATCTGTACCCTTCCCCCAATGGAGATTACTGCGCACCAATGTCTGCCTTCATCATCACAGCCATCAATCAAAGCCATTTCTCTTCGCACTATGGCTGCTTGTATTGTCAAGGGAAACACTTGTCCCTTTTCCTCATGCATAGGTATTCTTGGCCTGAACAGAAACTCATCTGGGGTTCTCATTGTTTTATCTGTAAGGCCTGGTAGCAGTCACATTAATATACGCATTCCATATCCGAAAATGTCTGGTTCCAATGGAAAAGCTCTCATAGCCATTTGTCCTGCGTATGCTCTAATCATTTCGCACACGTTCAAATAATGCATTCCTGGAGTTGAACATACTATGCCCTTTTCTGTGAACGAGATTGTCATGTTTAACTTTGTCATTCGGTCTCGTCCCAATATATTCAACAGGGTTTGCCTTGAATATAACAGTGGCACGTTCATGTCACATTCACCTATGGAAACTGGAAGTTCTTTCGTAAAAGGAACACGACTTGTTGCTCCTGTGAAGCCCTGAGTATTTATGGCATCGCCGGAAAAAGAAAACGTACCTTCACGTCTACATGAGCGTGTTGCAACCGTGTCAACTAAGAAAGAATATTCTTTATCCCATATACAGACATCTACCCTTGGTTCCTCATGAGGGTTCGGTGTCACTGATAGTATAGAACACATCAGGTCTCCCAGTGAGCTGTCCTAGTCCATATATAATCTTGTCCCATTCTAGGTGAACGGATTTCCCCCATCACTTGTGATATCTCTTATTCTAAAATTCAGTATCTGTCCTGTACCTGTTGTTTGTGACAGTTGCATTGGCGACTGTTGAGACTGTCCCTGTGGAAGATTTGTCACATCCTGTGGTTGCAAACCTTGCTGTACTCCCGGCGCTTGCTGCTGCACCATATGATTTTGCGCAACTCCATTTCCACCCTGCTGCAAAAACACAGATGGATTCACCATCCCTCCTCTTGTGAATTGGTTGTTTTGCACCATGTCTTGACTTCTGCATGTGCGTGATAGATGCCCTGTCATTCCACACGTCCAACATATTGGCGGTGGTCTGATTATTTTCCCATTTTGCATATCCTGGTTTCCGCTTTGCATATTTTGAAACTCTCCTTGATTGTTTTGAAAACCTCCCTGATTACTCTGCCATCCTCTTCCTCAAACGAAAGCCTCTTCCCCTCGTTAAAGCCCGTTATTGCTTTGATGAAACTGCCTTTGATTATTGATCTGCTGTGTATTAGATCCGTCTGTGTTAGTTATCATTGCCCATTCAATGGCATACTTTGATCATTTTTTCTGCACCAATTTAGCCTAGTCACCTTTTCGTGCAGCATCCTTTTTGCGATTTTTCTCTTACAGCAGCCTGCAATAGTGCACAATGGTCAACTGTATTTCAGACCATGGCTTAGCCTCAATCCCTACCAATTTCTTGAGCTGTTTCTGTACCTGTTCTGGCAGCCCTTGGCATAATATATGGTAAAACACGGGTATATATTTCCCCCAAGATTCATGAGTTTCCAGCACCCAGGCGTCTTGGACATTTTGAATGTAAAGCAAAGGATCATCTGACTCCTTCATTTTGCGTGTCATTATAGCTCTTATATCAGAAGTGTCCGGGTATAGCACTCTAAGCGCTTTCCATACCCCGGTTCTGCAATTGTTAAACAGCGCTCCGTCATGCACAGTATTAACTGTAGTCACTCCAGGGTAACCTGCATATATCCACACATCGTCAGCTCTATCACCAAGTATGGCGATTAAAAGACCTATAGCTAACGTGTTCCCTCCCGTCATTTTTTCTAACTCTTGTATCCATTTTTCTGCTCCGGATGTCAACATTGGGAGCTTATTTTTTAGGTTTTCTCTATCCATGTGTAGCCAAGGTATATATTGTGGCCTCGTTCCTCCTTTTACTAGTAACGGGAACTGTGACACACAGCACCCCTTTTCTTCTTTCATCATTTTCCTGTCCACCGCAGGGGTAATATTCCCACATCACCGTCTGCCTGGCAATGTCCTTAGTCTGCTCACATAGGGTGGTGGAGACACCCCCTCTCTGACCGTATGATACTTCTTGATGCCGATCTGATTGTATGGCTGACTCTGATGTCTTAGGTGCAGACCCACTAAAATCTGACCATCTTATTCCCTTCTTCTCTCTCTTCACAGTCTTCTCTTTCTGCGTCCAATATTGTCTGTGCCCAACTTGTGCAACTTCTCTCATCCTCCTCATTTCTGGTTATAGTCAGCCTATCTAATGACAGCTCTCTATTTCTGTTACTTCGGGAGGCGTCCTCAGTATCATACAACTGAGTGCTCTCAAGTTGCTTGTTCTCTCCTTTCCCTTGGGGTACCTGTTCTAGCCCCATCTCATCATATATTCTATTGATCGTCTCTCCTATGCTTCTGTTGTTGAAGTTATCTTCGATATTTCCCCTAGATGTACCTGGTACTGAATCATACTCAGGGAAGAACTCTTCTATTTCTTCCCAGTCTACTACTGGATCAGGTTTTAAACCTCTCTCTCCAGATATTCAAGATTCCGTGCTCTCTGTCTCAGCTTACGTTCTATGTCGTCAACAAACTCTCTACGCTTCCTCTCTGACCCTATCTTCTTCTTGTTTCCTTGCATCTGTTTGTTCATTTGCTCTTTGCATTTCCTCATCCCTTTGTCTTTTTATTCTCTTCTCCCGTATCTTTTCTTCTTCTATTCTCCTTTGTTCTTGTCTATCTTGATCATCAGCTGTTCTCTGCTTATGATCGCGTTTTGTTTGCTCTTCTGCCTTTTCCTGTTTTCTGACTTTCTCACTACGATATAACTGCTTTTGTTTCTGTCTATCGTTTTTCTTAGCCCCTTCGTCTCTTGGTCAGTTTTCCTTTTCCTTCCTTTCTAATTCATCCCGTTCTCCTTTTTGTCTCATATCCTCAATGCCTTTACCATCGAGTTTCAATAAAATCTGACCTCCCATGCATTCGTTCTGTGCGAATGCCGTCTCATCATTCCTCTCCTCATCTCCTTTTTCATCTTTCCCTCGCTTCCCGTATCTAGAGATGTACTTGCTTGTGTTTGGTCTCCTTTTTCCTTTTCGCGTCTCTCCTTGTCCTTCGGTACTTTGGAGGTAATATCTCTGTCTCTGTGCTTTCGTCACTACTTTGCGTAGGTGTCTCATATGCCGCAGAAGGCTCCTTACCCCCCTCTGTGCACATATTCAGTATCCAATCTAACGGTGGCTCCTCCTCCTTTTCTTGTTGGTACATCTTCCCAAGCTCTAAACTAGCTACGTGTTTGTCTAACTTTTTGCCAGTATATGTGGCGTGCAAATATG